>NC_051068.1:31356633-32091633 GCF_004664715.2 Peromyscus leucopus | reverse complement strand
GAGTTATTCTGGGGCGTCAGGCCAGGCTTGCTGTGTGGGTCCCAGTCAGAGCAGGGGAGACAGAAGGGAAGGAAGGCCTGATGGATCTTTGCTGTTTTCCAGATTTCTTTCCTCTCTTGAACATGACCATGACAGTCCCTGTCTGGGGTCCCACAGCGGTCGTGAAGAGCACATGTGAAGTGCTTTACACTCTCTAAAGAAAGCTTGCTTTACACACCATCTCCTTATCATGTGCCAGGTTTAAGTCCGTGCTTTCGCAATCAGGCGCCAATGCCAAGGGTCATCTGTGACTGATTAGCTGGGTTTACTAGAGGTCATCTCTCGCCCTTCTCTCTGTCCCTGATGACTAACCTCCAAAGGAAACTAGGAAACGGACTACGAAGTGCAAACACCCCAGTGGACCTCCCTCCACGAGGCATCACGCTAGGCACTGTAGACATCGGTTCACTTAGTCCTTATACTCCCTACAAGGAAAGAATTCTTACCAGCCTATCCAGAACAAACAGGCTCGGCAAGGCAAAGCAATTTTCGGAACCAAGATGTCAAGCAAGGGTTTCCCGGGTTGTGCTTCCTATTCAGACATGCCCTTGTCCCTGCATGACTTTTCGAACGATGTGCCAAGCGGGCCCTCCCATTGCGGAACTGCTGGTGAATGAGCTCATGTGAGGAGCACACGTGATAGCTCAACACTGGTTTGCTTATTGCAAAGGGTGGTCATTGATACTCAGAGTAAAATCTCAACTAGAGAGGTCCTGACAGAGTTCAGTCTGGCGTAGTGACACACTTGGCTGCGTCATCTTTACTTATCTCTGACCTCCTGTCTAGTAGTTGGCAGTGCATTTCCTGGACTTTGTACCCTACGAATGGGTGGGTAGCGTAAGACAGTAGAAAAAAACAAAGGATCAAGGGTAAGTCTCTTAATATATCTGCTCTCTCCTTCCTTATCTCATTTTGGTTTTCTGTTCTCTTTTTTACCCACCAAACTTGGATCTTCCTTCCTGACCCAGAACCTCCTACAAACATCAAAGAACCTCCATAAAGCTCAGAAAGATCTGTTCACATCCGAGACCTTTGCCTGAGACATACACCTTAACTTCCTTAATTCTCGATTTCTAAAAAGTGCATAGCACCACCTCTGCACATTATAAACAGTGACCATAGGCTCTGTTTCCACTTTCAAACGCCTCTAATTGCTTCTGCTCCTCAGACTAAAACCCTAAGTATGGATGCCTGTTAGGCCCTTACCAGTCAAGCCTTCTGGGGTTTACATGACAGTGGACAGAAATATTTCAGCAAGGACCTGAAGCTTTGAGACCAAGAGGGAAAGAGCAGTTCACAAAGAGATGTTAACGTTGCTAAGAGCTCTTGTTGCTCTTACCAGGGACCTTTGTTTGGTTTCCAGTGCCCACATAGTGATTCACAATCATCTGTAATTCCAGTTTTTCAAAGGGACCCAGTGACTTCTTCTGGCTTCCATGGGCACCTGGCACATACATGCAGGCCAAACATTCATACACATAAAATAAATCTTTTTTTTTTTAGACTCTATGTAGCCCTCTCTGTGTAGCCCTGGTTGTCCTGGAACTCCTTCTATAGCCCAGGCTGGCCTTGAACTCATAGAGATCTGCCTGCCTCTGCCTCCTGAATGCTGGGATTAAAGACATGCACCACCATGTCTGGCTAGAATAAATCTATCTGTCTGTCTGTCCGTCCGTCCGTCCATCCGTCCATCTGTCTGTCTGTCTGATGTCTTGAGGCGTTAAAGCTGAGGCTTCCCTGCCATTCAAGGAGCACAGCGTGGGGTGAAGGATGGATGACCTAACTGAAGAAACAAGAGGACATGAGGTCAAGTGCTTGCCATGAGTCTAAGAGTAAAGGGTGCCAGAAAAATCAACATGAGTAAGTAGGATTTTGATACAGTGTTGGTTAAAAACCACAACTAATGAAAAAAGTCGTGATGAATATAAACCAATACAATAGACACAGGAACGGTGTGCACAAGCCCCCCTTTGCCTTGGCTCTCCCGTGGCTCAGCACACATTGCTCGTTGCCATAGCTGAGTTTTTCTTTGGGGCCCCTTTGTGCTTTGTTATGGGGCCATTTCTTACTCTAGTCCCACTCCTGAGTTAGAGGGGAGCGGGGTTGGGGACTGTGTTTGTGAACTCTGACTTCACCTAGACTCCTAGAGCACCGGGAGCCATCATTGGCCATCTCGTGTGGGGTCACTCCCATAAGAATGCCATCTTCCATCCTGAACCCCAGTACAAGCCCACCAGTGTCTCATCTGAACAGTGGAGCTGTAATACAGTGCAGTCCGCCAGTGCCTCATCTGAGCAGTGGAGCTGTAATACAGTGAGAGTCCGCCAGTGCCTCATCTGAGCAGTGGAGCTGTAATACAGTGCAGTCTGCCAGTGCCTCATCTGAGCAGTGGAGCTGTAATACAGTGCAGTCTGCCAGTGCCTCATCTGAGCAGTGGAGCTGTAATACAGTGAGAGTCCGCCAGTGCCTCATCTGAGCAGTGGAGCTGTAATACAGTGAGAGTCCGCCAGTGCCTCATCTGAGCTCTGAGCTGACAGTGGAGGCAGTGCTATTGAGAGCTGTAATACAGTGAGAGTCCGCCAGTGCCTCATCTGAGCAGTGGAGCTGTAATACAGTGAGAGTCCGCCAGTGCCTCATCTGAGCAGTGGAGCTGTAATACAGTGAGAGTCCGCCAGTGCCTCATCTGAGCAGTGGAGCTGTAATACAGTGCAGTCCGCCAGTGCCTCATCTGAACAGTGGAGCTGTAATACAGTGAGAGTCCGCCAGTGCCTCATCTGAGCAGTGGAGCTGTAATACAGTGAGAGTCCGCCAGTGCCTCATCTGAGCAGTGGAGCTGTAATACAGTGAGAGTCCGCCAGTGCCTCATCTGAGCTGGGCAGTGGAGCTGTAATACAGTGAGAGTCCGCCAGTGCCTCATCTGAGCAGTGGGCGTTACAGTGAGAGTGAGGCAGTGGAGCTGTAATACAGTGAGAGTCCGCCAGTGCCTCATCTGAGCAGTGGAGCTGTAATACAGTGAGAGTCCGCCAGTGCCTCATCTGAGCTGGGCAAGAGGTATAATACTGTGTGATTCCTGTTGAATGAGGTATATGAGGCGAACGTAGACTTTCAGTGTGTTCATCCCACAGGATTTCCTCCATGATGGATACCAGAGCAGACCAGAGGATATTGCACTGAGCTGGAAATGATGGACACTGGGCTCCAATGCCCTGGTGACTAGAAGACGGAACCCAGAGACAAAGGAGCCCTCAGCTGAGTCTAAGTAGACGGTGTCTTGGCTCTAATGGGAGGGGTGGCCAATGGCTACCAAGATAGAAGCTGTGAGGTCTGGGAAATTGACATAATCATTCCAAGCCTCGGTGTTCTCTACCGTACAGTCGTACAGTCGAACTCCTCACCCTTCCCACCTCAGGGGGCCCTCTGGGGACCAGGTTTGTAGCATATTCCGTAAGGGACACCTCTGTAGGGACTTGTTCATGTCTCAACACAGGATCTCATCCTCTTGCCCAGGCTAACCTCCAATTCTCAATCCTCCAGTTTCAGCCTTCTGGGTGCTGGGATTACAGGCATGCACCCCCACACTTCAGTTATCAGGATGACTATGGGGACTCCAAGGTGCCTTCTATTTCCCTCCTGACCTTCATCCACCCCTTTCTGCCTCCGAATAGCAGTAAGACAGGAGAATGGCATGCTTCCCTGGGCTCCCCCACGCAGAAAGGAAGCAGCCAGCGGCAGCCGCGAGGAAGCCCTGTTGCTCAGGATGCCGCCAGCGCTGCTCACAGGGCTTGTGAATCAACTGCCACATCTCACCAGCTCCTGGCTGCGACCCACAGGTGGGTAACACTCTTCCCTGGCACCTCCCACTGGAGCCGTTTCTGCAGAAAACCTCGGGCTACACCGAAGGGTGGAGCAGCAGGTCTGCCCGGCCAGGAGGGATCAGATGGAAGCATGAATCTAATGAATCTTTATCAATCTTTATCAAAGAATCAGGAGTCAAACATTGGGGTAAGAACCTGAAAGATCACAGAACAAGGAGCAGCCGCCATTTGCTCCCTCCCTCCCCCATTCCTCTGTCCAAAGGAGGCGTGGTCCTCTCTCAGCCCCGCCTTACCTCTTCCTGTCTGCTCTCTGTCCTCAGCCCTCCCCTCTATGGTCAGCTAGTGCCTGGCTCAGCCCTCTGACTCCAGGCAAGCTTTATTTGTCAGAACACAATCAAAACATCACACAACGTCAGATGGTCAGGCCAACCATAAAATCTGCTGTAAGATTCTTGTCCTTGAGAACCTGCGATCTGGGTAGTTCATAATGGCAAAGGCTAGTTCCTGAATGCACAGCACGGCCACCTGCTCATTTCCCTGTGGTTTCAGGTGGGACTTTAGACCAGAGAGAGGTCTGGGCCTTTCTCACTGGTGCATTTGGGAGAAGCCAGGACCAAAGCTGGGTTCACCATGCTCTATGTTAGCAGAGGAAACCTCCCCTAACTCAGATGGAACCATATGTACAAACTCCAGTGTGTGCTCTCCCAGCCCTCCAGTGTGTGCTCTCCCAGTCCTCCAGTGTGTGCTCTCCCAGTCCTCCAGTGTGTGCTCTCCTAGTCCTCCAGTGTGTGCTCTCCCAGTCCTCCAGTGTGTGCTCTCCTAGTCCTCCAGTGAGTGTTCTCCCAGTCCTCCAGTGTGTGTTCTCCCAGTCCTCCAGTGTGTGCTCTCCCAGCCCTCCAGTGTGTGCTCTCCTAGTCCTCCAGTGAGTGTTCTCCCAGTCCTCCAGTGAGTGTTCTCCTAGTCCTCCAGTGTGTGCTCTCCCAGCCCTCCAGTGTGTGTTCTCCTAGTCCTCCAGTGAGTGTTCTCCTAGTCCTCCAGTGAGTGCTCTCCTAGTCCTCCAGTGAGTGTTCTCCTAGTCCTCCAGTGTGTGCTCTCCCAGTCCTCCAGTGAGTGTTCTCCTAGTCCTCCAGTGTGTGTTCTCCTAGTCCTCCAGTGTGTGCTCTCCCAGTCCTCCAGTGAGTGTTCTCCTAGTCCTCCAGTGTGTGTTCTCCTAGTCCTCCAGTGTGTGTTCTCCTAGTCCTCCAGTGTGTGCTTTCCCAGCCTTCTGGGTCTATTTTTACAAAGGAAAAGAAGTTCTTCTATGTTTTTCCAACAGGGTGTGACTGAAAATTTAGACAGGAGAATTTATTTTCTGGAACAATCTTTCACTTTTTGTATTTTGTATTATATTTATTCTCTCTCTCTCTCTCTCTCTCTCTCTCTCTCTCTCTCTCTCTCACACACACACACACACACACACACACACACACACACACACGCGCGCGCCATGCTATGGTGTGAGTTCGGAAGACAGAGGACAACTTCTGAGAACTGGTTCTCTCTTCCACAATGTGGGTTCCTAAGACGGGACTCAGGGTGTCGGGCTTTGCTGCAGCCCCTTTAACCACTGAGCTGTCTCCCTGGGCTTGCTTTAAAATATACAGATATACTTTGTTGCTACTGTGGAGTAGTTTTACACGGAGCAGGCTATCTAGCATCCCAGGCCCCATCTCACTCATCTGAGGGATTGAAACTGAAGGTCCCCGTGAATTTCTAAATGTCCTTGGTGGGTACCACTCTCACTAAGAACTCTGCCCATTAAGCAAGGCCACAGGAAGTGGGTGTCTTCTTAACCCGTGATGACACACTTGAGCCTGACTTCTTAAAACCACAGTGGCGTCACCAGACCACAGCTGAGGTAGCAATAATCTCACCGAATCATCAGGATCAGGCCACTTGGTTTCTTTAGGCCTCAGTTTACCCTCAGTAAAATAAGAATACTAATCCTCACATATTACATTTGGCTTTTGTGAGAATCTAATGAGACTGCTAAGAAGGTGCTTGGTAAATGCACATTCATTCATCACGCCACACCCTGTGTGTGCAAAGCTATCCCAGCCTTTAGAAAGGACTCACCATGGAAACGAAATAAGAAAGGCAGAAAGCTCCCTCACAATGCTCCTCTGAAATGCTGCTTCTGTTCACATCCCTGCACGCGAAGCCTCGTGGTGAGGTGTTCGCACTCTGTTCCCACTGAGATGCCGCCTTGGATTTTGTTAGCTGTTAGTTGTCAGGGACAACCTGTAGAAGAGGTTCAACCGACCTCTTGGAGCTCATAACTGAGGAAAAAAAAATCACTTTGTGGACCCCACATGCAGGTACCTGGCCTTGTTAGATCAAAATGCTTCTAACATTCTAACATAGTGAACCAGAAGTGATAGTGCAGGTGTCTGGTCTTGGTATATCTCAGTCCTTCAAGAGATCAACAGCACCTGTGCTGCCCTAAGCTTCCTCCACCAGCCCCTCCCCCTCTGATTCAAAAAACAATTAACACTTTATAATCTATTTCTACACCAATTTTAATGCAAGATTTTAGGCTCAGTAGACTAATTATGTATAGGTCCTGAGATTCAGGTGATTAACAGATTAACCATGTCCAGATATTATTAACACATAAAATAGCACACACAGTCTTTGCCTTTTCCTTAAATCTCTCATTGGCTTAATTTCTTCCTTGTAACCTTGTAGCTATCCCTTTAAGAGATAGCCAGAACTTTTACAACCTTCAGCTGCTGTCAGTCACCAAGTGTGACAATTAAACCAACCAAGTCTGCCAAGTGTGACTCTGATCAGAATACTTGTCCCTGAGAGTTTGCTTTGTAGTTTTTACTAACAAGTTGTTAATGAATGGATGGAGATAGATAGATAGATAGATAGATAGATAGATAGATAGATAGATAGATAGATAGATAGATATGCTTGGGGGGGATAAAGAGGAGAAGGAAGATGGAAAGAACTAGGTAGAATACTGAGAGGACAGCAGAAGGCACAGAGAGAAGCTAAGTATGAGAACAGAAAAGATGTGTAGATAGAGTTGACTTAGAAGAATGAAGTAAATAGACTAAATAGCTCAGTGTGCATGGGTTCATTTGATATCCCTCAGATTAGTATCCCAGACACTTGTAGGTCTTCCCCAGGACCCTGGGAGAAATCTCCTCAGGGTAGGCACCTGAGGTGAATTCGATAAAGCACATCTATAAAAATACTTTCACAACAATATCTAAACCAGTGTTGGACCAAACAACCAGGTACTATAGCCCGGCCAAGTGGACACATGATTAACCATCACACTGGAGAGGAAAGTATTTTTTTAAAGAGCTCAGTAAAGGCATTGAATAGCAGCCAAGGAAAAACTACTGAGGCAAAGTATTAAGAACAGTAGCGTGTGTTCCAAGCAGCCCTCAGGAGTGGTAAAGACATGGAAGTTGTTCAATAAAACTTAGCACGGGTAGAATTCACAGTGATCATGCAGAAGGGGTCCCTAACAAGGGTTGGGGCTCGAGCTCAGTGGTAGAGCGCAGGAGTTCTTCAAAAGAGCTGAGCTGGGAGGATAAAATATCCAAGGAGATCAGCACTAACAGTTTCCAAAATTGAAATAAATATATAACACCCCCAATAGAAATCTCTCATGGAGTTCTTCTAGGTTAATCAAGAAAAAAAAAAAAAATGATACCTGGCCACATTTGGTAAAAGTTGAAGGTGAATGAAGGCTAGAAGATTATTCTAATGACTTACAGAGGGTAAAAGTGGATTCTGAAGAGGAGCAGAGTGACAAAAATGCCCTCACCAGCAGCCCTGAGAAGATGTGAGGAGAATGTGTGTATGGAGAGTCCAAGGGAGAGGACTTAAGTGCAGCTCTCACATCCAGCCAAGCTGTTGTTTAAGAATGAAAGGGAGGTTCTGAACATGGTGCCGCATACCTATGCTCCTAGCGCTCAGGACTCTGAAGCAAGAGGATTGACAGTTCAAGGCCAACCTGAGCTATATAGTGAGATCTTGTCTTAGGAAAGAGACAGGAAGGAAGGGAGGGAGGGAGGGAGGGAGGGAGGAAGGAAGGAAGGAAGGAAGGAAGGAAGGAAGGAAGGAAGGAAGGAAGGAAGGAAGGAAGGAAGGAAGGACCACACAGAACAGTATGGTGTAAAAGGCACAATGATGCCTAAGGAAGGAAGGAGGGAGGGAGGAAGAGCGGGGGAGGGGGAAGAAAGGAAGGAAGGAAAGAAGGACATAGAGATGTTCTCAGCAACATGAAGATTTAGAAGTTTGATTTTTTTAAAAAAAAAAGAGCCTGTTTCTGGAAATACTCTTGGAAAGAATACTCTTAGCAAGAAAAACAGCAAGTCCAGGAGGGAATACAGAGACACAGAAGTCAGAGGAGTGCATAACACTGTGAATGCTCTAAGTGAATAACAATTGAATTTGTTAAAATATCAAAAGTATATTCATAATGATCCAGAAATAGAATTCTAGATGCTATCAGGATTTCACTGTGAATTAATAAAAAGTGTTATTCATTAAGCAGCACTGTTTACTGTGCGAGAAAAGCCACAAGGTACAACAGAACCCACTATAAGAGTTTATTAAGGGAAGGGAACAGAAGGGGGTGCTTAGGCTATGGAAAAATCATGCAAGGATAGAGGAGGAGGGGTATGTAGAACCCACTTTTATGGGTTCCCCCACACATGTGTATATGGGCTAACATAGCTACACCACGCATGCACATAGATTATGTGATCATGCAGTGTGCAAATTACGTGTCCACGCAGCACACGGATTACATAGGACTCAAGGCCCTGGGATGACTAAGCCTCTTGGTTAGCTACTGGACAGCACATGCGTGGTCATGTAGCTGGGGGAGTGGAGAGCATATGATGACAATGAGTTCAGTTGACCAATCGGATTGTCTTTCTAAAAATCTAGTTTTATCCTATTTATAGAATACAAAGTTAAAAAAAATCATAAAGACAAATTAAAAGGCCACCAGAGCTATCTGAACTAAAAATAAGACATCATGGTTAATCAATAATTAATGACCACACAGAACAGTATGGTGTAAGAGCACAATAATGCCTAATAGATAATAAAACTGTTTGAACACTGCCAAAATGATTTTCCTCTCCCAAAGTACTTTAATATAGAATTACTATATGATTCAGTCAAGCCACTCCTGTGTACACACCCAAAAAAACCAGGGGCTCAAACATCTACCTGTATACCACAGTTGATAACAGCATTACTGACAATAGCTGGAAGATGGAGACTACCCAGATATGTGCAAACGGAAGACTAGATAAGCCAAACAGGAGCGTGCAAATACAATGAACTCTCAGGTCCCCGTGAGAGATGAAGTTCTGATACATACTTTAGCATAGAAGGGCCTTTGAAACATATTATGTGAAAAGAGTCAGGTACAAAACAACAAACACTGTATGACTCTTCCTAAAATACTGATGCAGAGTAGGCAAACACAGACAGGCAAAAGGCCCATGTTGGTGTGGGGGGGGAACCTCGGGTTGACGATGGGGACAGAGAGTCATTGCTAAGAGAAGGTTTTGACTTGTGTGGGTGATGGCTGTACAGCACTGTGGACCACACTGACTTGCACACTTAAATCAGTTAAAATAGCAACATACTTACATTTAATACACATAAATACATCAATAACCAGACAGATGAGGAGAAATGAGTTCTCGTGAACCCTAGAGAAAATAATAAAAACTAGACGAGAAGGAAGACAATTATATTATCAAAACTCAAATTCAAAAGAACTATACTAATATTTTTTCAAGACTATACTTTCAGGAAACATTAGCACCTTTTCAACAAGCAGATGATGAATGGTGGTTGGGAGCTGAAAATGTCGGCACTCTATAATGTTTTTAAAGCAATGAGTGAGGACTCTAGAAGTGGAAACTGTCGTCAGTGGGTTCGCCTCTAAAGAGAATTTGTGAATGAGAGGACATTAGAGGAAATACCCACACTGACCGGAAGAAAGAGGGAAAGACAGAAACTATAGACAAATGCCAATAAGGAGGATAAACAGGGGAATGATACAAGAAAACATCCTGATGTAAGTGAAAACACAGGAAAGAGAGGACCAGCTACGAATTCCCCCCAAAGTACTATCACACAGCAACCAAGGAGGAACACATCAGAGAAAGGTCCATCTTTGCCGTCAGGCCACTTAAGGCCCAAAGACACAATCTGAAAAGCACCTGGGCACAGGGTGCTGGGGGAGCACATACTTAGACCTTCTTAGGAGAAACAGTGGACTCCAGAAGACACTGAATTTTAAAGCACTGTAATTTTTTAAGTATGAAAAGAAAATAAATGACAATCCAGAATTCTATATTCAGAAAAAATAAGTTCCTCAAAAGTAAAGTTAAGAAAAGGTGTTTTAAAACAATACACAGGAAATTACAGCAGCACACCAACTCAAATTCAATAGTAAAAGAGTTTTCTTAGGCAAAAGGAAGAGAAGCTTAGACAAGAGCTCAAATATGACCTTAATCCCGGCACTCGGGAGGCAGAGGCAGGCAAATCTCTGAGTTCGAGGCCAGCCTGGTCTACAGAGCGAGTTCCAGAACAGCTAGGGCTACACAGAGAAACCCTGTGGTGGGCGGGGGGACCTAGAAAAGAATGATGAGAGAGCAGATCGTGATCCACGGTGACTTTAAAGAGACTGAGACACGGTCACACAAATGACAGTAATCTCGCGGGGCTTTACACACACGTGAAATGCACAACAGTAGTAAATAAGCTAAGAGCGGGGACTGAAGGAGAGGAAGTCGGGCACTATCGGGTGCACTGGGTCTAGGAAGTGGTACAATTATGTAGAGAATTTGGCTTCTAACCAGATAAATGAAAAGAGAGGAGGCAAAGCAGAGCCCTTGGGGCTGTACAAAAGCCCATGGTTCTCCAAGTCCGCAGGGCTCCTGCCGTATGGAATCAAGTATGGCGGAGTGCGTGCCATGTCCTCAGGATTTCCCAACAAGAATTAGGAGCACAGCATAAGGACAGCTGGGGGCAAGTAGATAGACACTGGAGTGGCACCTGGATTCCCATGGCTGGTGCACTGTGGGTCAGGGTCTAGAAGTTCTCTGTGCCTCGACAACGGCAAGAAGAATGGTTATCAGCTGCTGAGTTCAACACAGACACTGGCCGGGAGTGAAGAGTTCATGGAGCAAACGTCCATCCCTGTGTCACCTCATTATGCTACCTTCCAGACCACAGACAGAAGAAACCTCCAACCCCAGGCCAATGCCGTGCATCCCAGACCCTTTCTGTCTCTTTCAGTCACATCAGCCACCTTGCCAGCCATTGGTTCTGGCCCCAGCCTACTGCAATCAAGTTTCCACCCAAGAGCCAGGATGACTCTTTTGAAAGCATTGCTGTGGCCGTGGCTTCCTTCAGTCCAAACTCTCCAAAGGCTTGACAGTCTACCCGGAACACAGCAAAGCTCTGTCTCTTCGCCGATTACATGCTGCTTTGATGGACATGATAAAGTCTCCTGCCATTCTGCCTCCTGCTGCCCAATACACAAATCATCCCTTCATCAGGTGTTACAATACACTGTCATTATTGCTCTATTTTCTTACCTAAGTTGTTGTTAATCTCTTATTGAGACTACTCTATAAATTAAACTGTATCTACATATGCATGTGTAACGTAGAGGAGTCGCATCTCTAGGGCTCAGGATTGTGCAGTTTTCCAAGCATCCTAAGAGGATCTCAGAATGTATCTACTATGGCTAAGGAGACCACCATACACTCAAAAGTCCTCGTTATGGTAAATAAGATATTACATGATCTGGCCTGTGTCCCCTCAAACTGTTTCCTATCTGATCATCCTTACCCCTCAACTACTTTCCCAAAATAACACTCACCCTACCCCTATTACACTGCCTGATTCTTCCTCGTGGGACTTACCACTCATCTTCAGACCGACATCTTATCTATATTTATTGACTCACTCTCCATCTTTCCAAACTATAATGGATGTTGGGATAGGACAAGGACTTCGGGTGTTTTTCTGCTGCCCCCACACTGGTCCACACCTCATGACCAACAATCCTTGCTGGGAGAAAAACAGCGTCTCCATTCCAGAGCCTGACCATGGCACGGCCATGCTCTTCACCTCTCCTTGGTGCTACTTGACAAAGAATGCGCACTGCAGTATGCTCAACAGTCTCGTTAAAACACGTGAGAGAAAAGGCAGCTTCTAGCTCCTGGCTGACAGGGACAGGAACCCACACACTGGAGTCAGGAAGCAAAAGCTGGTGCCATTGAGTTGAGTTTGCTGCCACTGTCCTAGGCCACACCCTTCATGCCGCTGAGTACCGCTTGAAATTACCCACTTATCCATGGGTTCTTTTCATTTGCTGCCCATTTTCTTTTGGCATAAAACAGACACTTTGCTTTTCCTGTAGAGTAATCACAATAAAAATAAATAAATTTAGGTCACTGATCCTTTTAGCAGTTCTTTCTCCGTTTTTGAGTTTTACCTCGCGTGAAGTTGATGCCTCAGTCAAACTAACACAAATGTAATACTCACTGAACAACTAACGAAGTGATGTTTGGTTATACAACAGTTTCCCAAAATCTATTTAGTATGATTCTATCTTTGAAAAATCAACCTTGCTCTTAACACAAATATATACACAATATATATACAAACACACACACACACACACACACACACACACACACACACACACACAAACATATACAAATGAAAGTCAGAAACCCCAGTCCTTGAAATAGAAACCAGTCACCACAACAGACTTAATCTCAGAGGCTCCAGGAGCACCTCAATACACCAGAGTAAAGGCAAACTGAAATGGGATACCAGTCTCTTGTATGGCAAAGCTCATCAGGGAGATGTGCCACAGCCAGTGGCAGCTGCCATTGCTGGGAAAGAAGAATGTGGCATTTATGGCTTAGGCATCCATCTGCCATCGGTTTGAGCAACCTGAGTTCTGCAATTACTTCAGAGCCACTGAATACAGAGTTCCGCGAAGACTCTCAGGAGAGTCCCCACCCCCACCCCCTTTCCTACCAGGCTTGGGACCTTGTTCGCAGCTAGACCACCCGAGACCCTTAAAGGACTACAACCTAGGAGCGATTACCTGCTTACAAAAGTCTGTGCACTTTGGTCCCACCACCTAACGCTCAGCACCGACGTGTTCTAGTGCTAATGCTCATTAGCACTCCAACACACTCTAAAATTGGAGGAAGTAACAAACGCCATTCCTACCTCTGGTAGCCTTGTTTGTTTTCTTACTTCATAGGTCAAAAGGACGTCCTGCCCTCCGGATTCCTGACCCCCTTGGACTACCCAGGGGTGGGAGTGGGTCTTCTAGACTCTTCTCTGTCAGTAGTCAAGCTTGCTCTTTGAAGACCAGACCCTTTAGAAGATCAAGGAGAACAAACGAGGAGCCAAGACCTTCCAACGTCAGTGGCTAAACACCACTCAGGACAGGAGCTCTGCTCTCTGAGCAAGGCGGTTCAGTTTGACTTCCCATGACACCGACAATGGCTCTTTTGAGCGCGTTACAAATTTCTAGTCAAGGAGTCGGCTATATGTATACCTACAGCAAAGAATCTATAATGTTGCTTCATATGGAAAAAGGTCTTTTCGACTCAACATGCAGTTTCAGGAGACCCTGACTGTGAGGGGAAAGGAACAGATCTGGGTCAATACAGCAACAAAAGAGGAAGCTGTATTATGGAGGGAGCTTTTTCTAATTAACAGAGAAGAATATATATTCTTTCATGGTGTTTTCTTTTATTTTGGTCTCAAAGACTAGGCAATAATTCTATGAAGTTGGGAGATACATCTTACACTTTCTTTGCATTTTTGCTGAAATATGTTCCCAAGAAGCCTCTATACCTTGGTAACAAGGTTGGTGTGATAATCACTTTACAGATGGAGACGAGAGAAAAGCAAGGTTGTCTGGGAACAACGTGAAACCTTGATGAAGAAATGAAACATCGCTATGTGGACACCAAAGGCGGGACTGAGCAATGACATGACCTCTCACTTTGAACAGACTTGAGCCATGACATGTAACCAGGGAGAACAGGCACACTTTCCCTACAGGATGAGGAACATCCCATCTCACTCTTGTCTACTCGCTTCATGTACTTCCTACCGACATGGCACTACACCATGTTTGGCTTGGCTACAGTTGACCTTGTCTCAGCAGCTAATGGGATGAATGGAAGGAAATGTTAAGACTCCACAGGAAAGTGGTGGGATGGGGGAACCAACAGTATCTGAACATAGTATACATTGAAACCATCAAGCTACCATGCTCGTGAACACTCAGTAGGAACTAGTATTTGTGAATGCAAACCGTGGGCCACGCACTACCACGCCTTCAAAACTTCTCTCTTAAGCACATTCATTTTCACCTCGTTCCTAAAGATGTCTGCCTCTCACCAGTCTTGTGGAACCCCACATCTAGCTTATATATTGTGAAGAGGTTTGAAACTAGACGTGTGTAGTGCTGCACGTAATTGACTGCTCCCTTTCTTCTCAAAAACACACAATTTAAGCTCTCAGTTCTTTGTAAATTAATTCTAAACAAAAAAGAAAGTATTTTTGGGAAAGTGAAGGAGAGGAAGAAATTTCTATGACACCTCTAAGTATAATGGCACAGGAGCTGTTCAGAACAGTGTTTATGAGCTCTTAACTCTTAGAAAATGTACAATTGGGAATTGTTTTCAAATGACTCATTAGGCTGATGGGCTCCTCGTAGGAGGAGATCATTTTGAATCTGCAGATTATTTGAAGTATGCGACCCGAACTCAATCAGGCTGTGGACAGATTCCTGTGATCTGAGCCACAGATCACTTGTTATTTTGATTTCTTTTACTTTCAACACCAGGGAAGAAGTGGCTCAAAGTACACCATGCCCTTGCTTACTCAAAAATTAACGCTTGTCTTCGAGACACAGAACCATCTTGCATGAGCTCAGGAGAGAATCGGTTCTGTTCACTTAGAAAACAAAACAAAACACAAAAGCACTCTTGGATACTCAGCCTGTTTTCTTACCAGTTTCCTAGAGCAGAGCAACGCACCAGCCCTCTGTAAAGTGGTACCGGCTCCTGCAGTGAGCACCATGCTCTAAGCACTTGCCCTTTCTAAGTTATCTACATTCTAAACCAGTGGTTCTCAGCCTTCCTAATGCCGTGACCCTTTAATCGAGCTCTTCATGCTGTGCTGACCCCCAACTGTAAAATTATTTCGTTCCTGCTGCATAACTGCGATTTTTGCTACTGTAATGAATCATAATGTAAATATCAGTGTTTTCCAATGGTCTTAGTCGACCCCTGTGAAAGGGTTGTTTGACCCTTGCAAGAGTCACAACCCACAGGTTGAGAACTGCCGTTCTAAATGCATGAAGCAATATTCTTTCTCATTTTACAAATGGGGAAACAGGGACTTAAAAAGTTTACAGAACTTGGCCAAAATCACGAAAGAGAAAAGTATGGAACAGGAATCCCAAACCATGTATTTGGGCTCCCAGATTCAAGCTAGTATGGACCTGTGCTTGTAGAGGCTCTGGTGGGCCTTTGGAGTCAGTACAGTTTTAGGACAAATTGCAGGAGATCTGCCTTGGTAGCTAGATTGCAAGTTAGCTAACAGCAAGAAGTCAGGTACCCTGCCCAAGCCAAGCCCCTACAGTCAGATGAACTGTCTAGGGTTTTCTGGAGTAGAAAGAAATAGTCTTCCTCCTACAGAATGCATTTCATGGTAGAGGAAAAGGATGAGTAGAAATGGACAGCTAGGGGGATATGACATCATGGTCATTCAGCAACATTAGATCTGCCCCTCGCACCAACCGATGGGCCACTAGCACTGCCAGGACCGTCCCCATCACCACCACCAACAGCAGAAGGAAGCCTCCCCATCACCACCACCAACAGCAGAAGGGAAGACCATCCCCATCACCACCACCAACAGCGAAGGAAAGACCGTCCCCATCACCACCACCAACAGCGAAGGAAGACCTCCCATCACCACCACCAACAGCAAAGAAGACCATCCCCACACAAAAAACCAACAACAAAAGAAACCGTCCCATCACACCACCAACAAAAAAGACCCCCCACACCACAACAAAGGAAGACCGTCCCATCACCACCACCAACAGCATAAGGAAGACCGTCCCATCACCACCACCAACAGCAGAAGGGAAGACCGTCCCCATCACCACCACCAACAGCATAAGGAAGACCGTCCCCATCACCACCACCAACAGCATAAGGAAGACCGTCCCCATCACCACCACCAACAGCAGAAGGAAGACCGTCCCCATCACCACCACCAACAGCAAAGGAAGACCGTCCCCATCACCACCACCAACAGCAGAAGACCTCCCCATCACCACCACCAACAGCAGAAGGAAGACCGTCCCCATCACCACCACCAACAGCAGTAAGGAAGACCGTCCCCATCACCACCACCAACAGCAGAAGGAAAGACCGTCCCCATCACCACCACCAACAGCAGAAGAAGACCGTCCCCATCACCACCACCAACAGCAAAGGAAGACTCCCATCACACACAACAGCAAAGGAAGACCGTCCCCATCACCACACCAACAGCAGAAGGAAGACCATCACACAAAAAAAAAACCCCATCACCACCACCAACAGCAGAAGGAAGACCGTCCCCATCACCACCACCAACAGCAGAAGGGAAGACCGTCCCCATCACCACCACCAACAGCATAAGGAAGACCGTCCCCATCACCACCACCAACAGCAGAAGGGAAGACCGTCCCCATCACCACCACCAACAGCAGAAGGGAAGACCGTCCCCATCACCACCACCAACAGCAGAAGGGAAGACCGTCCCCATCACCACCACCAACAGCAGAAGGGAAGACCGTCCCCATCACCACCACCAACAGCAGAAGGGAAGACCGTCCCCATCACCACCACCAACAGCATAAGGAAGACCGTCCCCATCACCACCACCAACAGCAGAAGGAAAGACCGTCCCCATCACCACCACCAACAGCAGAAGGGAAGACCATCCCCATCACCACCACCAACAGCAGAAGGGAAGACCATCCCCATCACCACCACCAACAGCAGAAGGAAGACCATCCCCATCACCACCACCAACAGCATAAGGAAGACCGTCCCCATCACCACCACCAACAGCAGAAGGGAAGACCATCCCCCATCACCACCACGAACAGCCAAAGGGAAGACCGTCCCCCATCACCACCACCAACAGCCAAAGGAAAGACCGTCCACATCACCACCACGAACAGCGTAAGGAAAATGCCAGAATCGCTGGGTTTGTCAGACTTTTATTTGTATATTTACATATACAGTGATTGAGGGCATTTTTGAAGCAGAGCAGGGCATTTTATAGATGAAGAGGAAGGGCAAAAATAAAGGAAATGCTTGTAGCTCACAGTTATAGGGGTTCAAGGGCATGGTACAGAAATCATATCAATGCCAGGATCCCAGATAACAGGAGAGATCTTATTGTCAGAACGGAAGGTCAATCAGTTCAGGAGTCAACTTGGGGTTCTATAATTCTTTCTTGGAAGAAGAGCCACCTTTACCCTTGCTGAGGTCATCACCTCCATCACCTAAAGACCTTCTGCTAAGTCCTCCTTTGTGTGTGTATATATGTGTGTATGGTACAGGTACATGTGTCTATATGTGTTCACACAGGTGTGTACCCCTTCCTGTAGAGTCCTGAGGTTGGAATTGGGTGTCCTCCTCAGTCACTTTCCAAGCAAGGTTTCCTGATGACCCTGGAGCTTCCCATTTGGGCTTGTGGCTAGCCTGCTTGCTCCAGGAATTCCCTGTCTCTGCCTCTCACTGAGGGATCCCTAGCAGGCCGCCACAGATCAGCATCTTTAATTAGGTTCTGGGATCCAAACTCAGATCTCCACACTTAATCAGTACATACTCTACCTGATGAGCCATCACCAGCCCCTAGGCCCCTCTTGTCAAAGGCCATAGCACCTCACAGCCGTTCAGGCTAAGGAACAAACCTTCAACATATGAACACTTAGAAGACAGACCATTCCAAACCACAGCAGCAACCTCGGCCATCCTCACTCAATACTTCAGACACTCTCACTCAATACCTCAGACACCCTCACTCAATACCTCAGCCACCCTCACTCAATACCTCAGACACCCTTACCTGACACCTCAGACACCCTTACCTGACACCTCAGACACCCTCACTCAACACCTCAGACACTCTTACCTGACACCTCAGACACCCTCACCTGGCATCTCATCTACCTTCACTTAACACCTCAGCCACCCTCACTGGGCACCTCTGCCTACCTCTGCTCTGCTCTCTCTTCTGCTCACTGGCTCTGTGTGATCCTTTTGGCCCCTTTTCCTCATCTGTCTCCCACTAACCAACAGACAGGCAGGGAACTTGTATCACCAGCACTGAAGGATTTCTTGTTTAATTCCAACCTCACTCATTGGCAAGATTATAGAACTCAACTCTAATGTTCACTCCATACTTGCATTCAAGTATCTTTGAAAGCTCTCACAATACTCAACCAACGCTAGGATCCACTACGCAAGCACCATGGAATACTGGACTCAGTACTTAATGTCTCTGAATTTCAGGGGCCCTGTCCAGAATAGGATAAAAGCTATGTGTTTTAGGATGATTGACTAGGGGCAACCAAGTCTGGCATAGTTCCAGGGCAGGTTACTTTACAGAGGAGAGCTAGGCAACCTGGCAACTCCTCTTTAGCTGCTTCTCTGGAGTCTGAGTTCCCTCCCTGGCTGCAGATATCTGGTTTTTTTTCCCCCACTGCCATCTGCTCAATTCAGCTTCCCAGGCACCACGACACAGTTACAGAAGCCAGCACTAAGGTAGGCATTCATGGCCAAAACCAGTGATGAAACCAAGAGAATGGGACACGAAGTGGCAGGACAGACGTGTGAGAAGCGCTGCTCATAATACATAGGGAAGAAGGTGAATTCAAACAGAATTCATTTCCTTTTGTGATGGCCTCGAAGCTTCTAAATGCAGCATCTTCCCATCAGAGATTAGAGTGATGTGTAGGAAGTGACGCCATCTTGGAACACTAAGAATTCATGGGTGGTGCTGGGTGCTTGCAAGGTCTTTGGAGATAAAGGACAAGTCATGGATAACCCTAAGACTGTTCCAGCAGGCAAGATGAGACTCCTTCCAAAGCTGAGTTTTCAAGACCAATCCTGTAGCTATGATTCAGGGACCTGAAGGCCGCAATTAGGGAGACACTACAGCTACTTCTCCTTCTGTAACCACATCTTGATGCCCAGGAGCTGAAGAGAGCAGGTGGCAGTGTTGCTACAAGACAACCTCAGGGGGAAATAGAGAGAGAAGGGAGGGAGGGAGGGAGGGAGGGAGGGAGGGAGGGAGGGAGGGAGGGGGGGAGGGAGGGGGGGGGGGGGGGGGGGGGGGGGGGGGGGGGGGGGGGGGGGGAGGGAGGAGGGGGGAGGGAGGGAGGGAGGCAGGTTTCTGCATCATCTCCACTTCACAAATCCAGAGCTGAAGTGTCTATCACTAATCTAATCTAATTCTCTCCCGTTATCCTAGCTGCAAGGGAATCTGACCGACATCAGTTTCCCAATTCCTCTCTCCAGCTAGAAGGAGCATGCAACAGAGACCACGAAAGGAGTCCACTACTCCAGCTGTTGCTAAAACATACAAAACCACAGGTTCTGATTCTGATTTTGCCCAGGTTCTTCCTCCACGGCCCTTCATTTACTTCTCAGTGTCTAAATCTGGCCACCTTATATAATCAAGTCATTTTCCTCTTTGTTCCTCGTGCCCTTTAGTTTAAAGAAAAAGGAAAAAGAAGAAAGAATGAATGGAAGGAAGGAAGGAAGGAAGGAAGGAAGGAAGGAAGGAAGGAAGGAAGGAAGGATGGATGGAAGGAAGGGAGAAGCAAGCAAAGAACACCTTTCTTATCTTACTCAGATATGTTTGTAAAGCTCCCATAAATACATGCTTATCTTTTCCATTCCGTCCTATGTGATTTGACTTATTTTTGAGTCATGAATTTCAAGGTCTAACTCCAATAAGTTCCAAGTCAAATTAGCATGCAGTTCATATAAGAGACACCACACAGTCTTTTCTTTGGCTAATCACACACAGTAGCATCATTGACCTTCAGCTGGTTGAGAGGGAACAAACAGGAGTAGAATAATTCTCTGTTTTTTTATTGGGTTGATACAAAGAAAAAATTTTGACATGATCAGCTCTATGTATTTCTATTCACTTTGCCAAAATGAATTCAAGTTAACATTTTGTTTTTCCTGACTAAAAACTTCAGCATGAGTAGTGATTATAAAAATAAACACTTGCCTTTCATTCAATCTAGTCATAAAAGTGATGTATTTTCTTTCCTGCTTCCTGCTTATTTTTGTTTTTCTATTGCAACCCAGCCTATTGTTTTGTTTTGGTTTTCTTTTTATGTTTGTTTTTGTTTTTATGGTTTTTGTTTTTTAAGACAGGGTTTCTATCTGTAGTTCTGGCTGTCCTAGAACTCACCTACAGACCAGGGTAGCCTCAAATACAGAGCTCTGCCTGATTCTGCTTCCCAAGTGCTGAGATTAAAGGTGTGAGCCACTACACATGGCTGCCAGCTTGTGTTCTGTACATAACTGCAAAGTTAGAACATTTTCAAAGTTATATGATAATGGCCACTTTTATTTCAATTTTATTTCCCCAAAAACCAACAACTGTGAGACAAGCCCAAGAAGCGATCTTTTAAAAGTTGTAAATCCAAATCACTATTAGCTTGCTTCAAAAAATAACATTTTGTGGGGGGAGGGGTAGAAAGATGGCTCAGTGGTCAAGAGTGCTTGCTGAGTGGTCAGCTCTGCGAACATAAACACGTGAGTGACACTGTGCAGACCGAGCAGGTTTCATTTATGTATTTAGGGACATAGTGCTCATGTTGGCCAACTTACAACCATCTCTAACTCTAACTCCTGGTCAAGGGGGTCTGACAACCTCAGCCGGCCTCTGAGGGTACTTGTACACACACACACACCTTAATTCTTCAAAATAATAATAATATTGGGCCAGAATGTGACTCAGGGGTAGAGTGCTTGCCTAACATGAGCAAGGCCTAGATACCATACCAGCATTATGAATAATAGTAACTCCTCAGATAACTAAACATTGAGTCAGTGTTTACATGTCCCTGTCTTTCTTTTTTAACTTTTATTGTGTGGAATTTCAATACCAACAAAGTAGACTAAATAGTAAAGTAGACCATAGCATATTCATCTTCTGACCTTGATAAGCATTACCCTCCAGCTCTCTCCATCCCAAAGCAGTCTCTTCCTCTCTGCTTTTGAGACACACTTCATATGAGTTCTGAAAATATTTCTATATGAACTTGTAAAAAGGCAAAGACCCTGACATGACCACAATGCCAATATCACAGTTAACAAGGTGACTCTCCAGAGAACACTTACAGCTCAACCCATAAATGTCAAAAGTATTTTTACCATGTCTTAAATGAGGATACTGTTTAAGTGATCCAGAGGGATTACACAGTACAGTTGGTTGATACCCTTTAAATCTCCTTTAATCATTTTATTTATTTATTTATTTATTTATTTATTTATTTATTTATTTATTTATATTTAGAAACTGGTTTGTTTGTCCTAAAAACATTCTCCTTGTCTGAATTTTGGTGATTTTATCCCAGTAGTATATGTTCCCCTATAATCAATATTTCCTACATTTTGGTCATTCAATCATAATATTTTGTTGGTTTGTTTTGTTTTTGTTTTCAAGACAGTGCCACCAAGGATTTATGGTCTCCCACCGGAGTACATAACATGGTTGTGTCTATCAGTTGATTGGTGGTTACAAACTAGTACTAGTCCCCCTTCAAGTATGAGCTGGGATACTGTAACTAGACTGTCTCTATCTCCACAGTGGCTATTTCACAGTACTGTTCATATTGGAAACGCAAAATACACGCGTGTTTAATTCCTCACACTTGTTCAACAGGCTTCAACTAATAAATAAATGAGTTTCTTGGCATCCTGCACTGATGGCCAGTTGGTTCTAAGGTTTACCACTGCAGTAATTACTCTTGCTGATGCTCAGGTTTCCCAATCTTCAGCCATCAGTCCTCAGGTTCTTCTAATATGGCCCTACCAGTATTTAACACCTTTCTTGTTGTCTGACATGACAAGAATTTCTACATTCAGACTGCACACCATGCCTTGAATAGCAAGGGGCATGGCTTACTTTTAGTCGGCAGTGGTATTAGAACTCGGAGTCTCATGTTCGGGTGCTGAGTGCCACTCAAATGGCTGTAGACTCTTTTATGTGGCTCACTGTTTGAACTAGGGTACAAGTGAACTATTAATTGTTGTGTCTCTTATCTCTTTTAATGGTCTGTTGTTTGCTTTTGGTTTTGCTTCCTTTTATTTCTCTATGCAGTACAGACTGGCTCAAACTCAGACCTCCCATCTCCTCTTCGGAAGTGCTGGGACTCGGGATGATTGGGTCTCCTCTTTACCTCCCCAAGCCTTACTGTTACTGCTGGACAAGGAAGAAAAAATGAAGAACAAGCCCAATTATTCTTTTGAGTTTCTTACATGAGGCTTTTGCTAATCACTCCCTTTGCTATCCTTTAACATGTTTTGATGTGGTTGGTTGGTTGGTTGGTTTTTTTTTTCTTGCAGATTTGAAACCCAATTAGCCAGGCTTCATTGTCTTCATTTTCTCTCTTAGCCTTTGATTCCTTCCTAGTCTACAGTGGGGTTTGGAATGTGTGGAGTGACTGCTGGATTATACATGGACCAAGGCACCCTGCCTTCCTCGAGGGTCCCCCACCTCTTCAGCCACTGAACTGCAACTCTGTCCTAAGCTCCTCTGGCTTCCTGCCAGAATGTCCTCTCAGGCTTCATGTGGATGAATCTTGACATGTGGTCAAGGATGCTGTATCTGTAACCCAAAGACAGTCTTCCAGGTGCTGCCATTGTTCCAGCTCCTCTGGCAGCAAAGAGAACTCTGAAATCAGGTCATTATAGTGGCTGGTCTTGGCCATCCACACACCCAGGAAGAGGGAACCTCAACGGAAGAACTGCCTTCATTAGATTGGCCTATGGGCATGTCTCTGGGGCATTTCCTTGATTGCTAATTAACGCAGGAGGGCTCAGTTCACCGTGGGTGGTACCATCCTTAGGTTGCTGGGCCTCAGCTGCAGAAGAAAACTAGCTGAACATGAGCCTGGGAGCAAGCCAGTAAGCAATGTTCCTCCATGGTTTCTGCTTCTGGCTCCTACCTTGATGGTCTGCCTTGGCTTCCCTAGGTGATAGACTTTAATCTATAAGGGGAAATACATTCTTTCTTTCCCAAGTTGGTCATGATGCTTATCATAGAAACAAAAAAAAAGGAATGCTGGAACAGTCTCCAAACCCATGAAATCCCATTTTCCACATCTGAAAATTAGAGATGCTTACTAATTACGTCTCCATCTCTGCATGTCATTAAATAAAGTAAGACCTAACAAATTAGATGGTGTTTTCACTCGCCTATCTAGGAGTTATCTTCACCAGCTAGCTGAGCACCTGACATTTCTCTAGCAAAAGTTTTTGAGAAATCCAATGCTTTATGCTGTGGGATGGTCTGTATGTCAAATGTGTTGCTCTGATTGGTCAATGAATAAAACACTGATTGGCCAGTAGCCAAGCAGGAAGTATAGGCGGGACTAAAAGAGGAAAATTGAGAGAACAGGAAGGCAGAGGGAGACACTGCCAGCCACCTCCATGCCAAACTGCATGTGAAGATGCCGGTAAGCCACGAGCCATGTGGCAAGGTATAGATTTATAGAAATGGATTAATTTAAGATGTCAGAACTAGATAGCTAGAAGCCTGAGCCATTAGGCCAAACAGTTTAAATAATATAAGCGTCTGTGTGTTTATTTTATAAGTGGGCTGACGGACTGCCAGGGCTTGGTGGGACCTGGAGAGAAAACTCAAGCTACAGCTTTACCTTCATGGAGTTATCAAGGTGGGAATTCTGAGCACTATGCCATCCATGTTCCTCTGCAGCCACTTCCTACTCATGCTGTGAGTTTTCCAGGTTGTAGGTTGTGGGTTTTCCATAATTGGATGCACCATGCAGTAGGTCATATGGCCACAGCATAGACAGACACAGTCAGATCACTACTCAGCTGTCAAGGAGGAAGACAGATTCTCCAAACATGAGGCAGCAGCTCACCCTGGAAACAACTCCCCATGTGGACAAGGGCAAAAAGCCCCATTGACCCGATGCCAGACTCACAAAGCTCAGGTGCTTCCACTTGAACTGCTGTCAATAAAGCCAACCTCTGAAAACAGTGGGCATATTTCACAGACCCACAGTGGGCATATTTCACAGACCCACAGTGGGCATATTTAACAGACCTGTATGTTTCTAACGTGACCGCACAGTACTGTGACCTGTTCCCTTTTCATGCGGCAAAACCAAATGGTCAGGGTCATGATTAGGACATTTGGAGAAAGTTGCTCTAAACAGATCAACAAACATGAAGTTCAACAGTATCTCGCATCCAGTACTTTCAAGCAAGCCAAAAGAAAAGGAATGGGCCAACTACTAAATGCTCGCCCTTCTCTAGGAAACAGTTTGAAGGCAGAAATGTTTGTCACGGTTAAAGTTCTGTCCTTGAGCCAACGCTCTGTTATCAGCAGTGAAAAGGTGCTCAGGAGGTAGCTGGAGGACGTCTCCACTCCGATAACCTTATACCACCTGCCAGGCAATGTGTGAGGGATGGCCATCTACCTTCTCAGCTAATTCCCACAGAATACCACCTATTGGACGAGGAAATGCCCTCAATGCATGACCAGCAAGGGTATGGTAAGGAGTCACGGACAATTTCACTTTACTGCTACTGTTACACATGTTTGTTTATTTGAGACAATCTCCCTATGCAGCCCTGGCCAGCCTGGAACTCAGACCAGGCTGCTCTTGAACTCAGAAATCCTCCTTCCTCTGCCTCCTGAGTGCTGGGATAAAGGGTATGGACTACCACAGCTGGCAACCTTTCAGTTTAGCCATGACTATGAAAGGTAGTCTTAAAACAATAACTTCTCACTTTTGCCAAGCCAACATACTGGGGTAATATATTGTATCTCCCAATATATTGTGCACCCCAATAAAGCTTATCTGGGGATCAGAAGACAAAGCCAGCCTCTAGATTAGACATAGAGGCCAGACAGTGCTGGCACACGCCCTTAATCCTATCACTCGGGAGGCAGAGATCCATCTGAATCTCTGTGAGTTCAAGACCACCCTGGAAACAGAGCTAGGCAGTGGTGGCACACGTCTTTAATCCCAGTACTGGGAAGCACACACGACTTTAATCCCAGGAAGTGACATGGCAGGACACAGAAAGATAGATGAAGCTGGGAAAAGGAACTAGAAGCTTTTTAGACAGCCCAACTAAGTCACTTATTAGACTGAGGATTTCGTAGAGGTAAGCTAGTGATAGCAGTCGTTCAGCTGAGACCCATTTGGGTGAGGACCCAGAGGCTTTCAGTCTGAGGAAACAGGATCTCTCTCACGCTTGAGCTGAGGGTTTCCCAGAGGTAAGACGTGGCTGGCTTGCTCTCTGATCTTTCAGCATTCACCCCAATACCTGGCTCAGGGTTTTTTTTTTTTTTTTTATTAATAAGATCGTTTAAAATTCAAGTTACAACATACCTCCTCATACATGTAGTTATCGTAGGGGAAGGAGGGAGGCAAGAGGTAGGACCCCTGCAGAGCATGTCAAATGGGCTCTGATTCTGTCTTTGTTCATGACTCATTGTGACCATCTTGTTTGTGAAACCAGTCAGATAGAGCTCTATGGGTTTGTTTTCACATTTTAGCAAGTCAAAAATACCTCTACTTTGCACAAGGAACTCTAGCTCTAGGCTTTTTGTTTTTGTTTTTGTTTTTTTTTTTTTAAACTATCAAAATGTAAATCCAAGCACAACAGCAGTGCTAAGTATACAGGTGATAGGGACATTTTGACAGACGCTACTAAAAAGCTATTAAAAAGCTAGTGTCTGTCATGCCTGGAAAATCAAGTATCTTCACACACAATGTTTTTGTATCTAAAACTTGATTAGAATAGTATCATAGAGTACATAAGGAAATACATAATACATACAATATACACAGATGATAAGTTGTATACATTATATATATTAAGTATTCTAGTACACAGATAAAATGGAATATTCCACATCCACTAAAATATGCGAATGTGCTAAAATGAAAGAGATATCTAAGACAGACACACTGTTCAGAGAAAAAGACATAAATTACAGGACAGCATACATAAAATTATCCCTTGTTTGTAAATAATAAACCATATGGCTACATATATTTAGGGGAAAATCTGGAAAGTTATTCACCATACTGTCCACAGTGGCTACTTAAGGGAAGTGGAACTAGGAAATTACTTTCTATTTCTTCTCTTCCTAGTTTAGACATTCTTATGTATATGTATAATATTTTACAATAAAAATGATGCTTCTCATTCTCCTTTCAGCTTGGGGGTTACTTTCAAGTCTGACACTAGAAAGAATGAACAAAGAGAACTGAAAATTCCCAAAGCCTAATTCTCATACTAGAAAAAATTATTCATGAGCATGCTGTTGTCAGTAGTTTCCAAATAAATCACTACAGGTAAATATTTTATTCAATCCAGAATTTTCTTTAAGGCTTCTCTAGAAATGGCAGAGTCATTGTTAGCTGGAGTGACTTCTTTCTCTAAAATTCACCTCAGTGAAGATAATGGATGCTATTTGTGGTTAGGCCTGTAGGTTTTTTTATTAAGTGGTCACATTTTTCACCCAAAGGGATGATTCTCTGATGGTCAATTTGGGGTTTCCCATTAGATCACATATACAAATGACCTAAAGTTTACGTGTGGAAGACTCTCACTGCCCAACCCTGCATAGTCTTTGATGACTGCTAATCTGGCTGCCCAAAAGCCTCATAAAGTGGCCTAACAGTGGCCTCCAGGATTGGGTCTGGAAGTTGCATTCATACACCAGTTGTTAACCGTACTTAGAGAACCAATCCAACCATAGTTGAGTCCACTGCCCTATGGAAGCTGAGACTAGTAACTAGACCGCTCCACGATTAATACATAAGAATGGTCTAGAAATAAGAAAGCCGAGCTAGGGTTCGAATGGAGGCCTTCTCACTCACTTCGACCACCAACGTCAGGTTACATATTATCAGAATGCTGTCAGCCAAACATTGATTCACAAGAGCAAGGCGCTGTTTAACCTAAATGTGTAATGACAGCCCGTCAATACAGCCTGGAGCATCCTTCGCCAAAGCACAGATACATCTTCCGAAAGGTTCAGCCTCTCCTCTGCACAGCCAGGACTTCTCTCAAGGGCATGACCAGACCCTGGGTCTTTATCTCCTTTTGTATGTTCTCGTCAGAAACACAGTGATTCACAATCAGGTAAATGTCCACTGTTTGCATATTCACAATCATATTCTACTTTACCTCATGAGCTCACTCCCTGAATCACCTTGAATCTCACAGCTAATGTTTATTAGTTGTGAAGACAGACCATTTCCTACTCGGTTCTCTAGCGCGGTTATTCACATCCACCATGGGAGAATTTCCCCATCTTTTCTTTGAGAAGACATAATCAGGATCAGATACCCTCTACAGAGCTAACAAATAAATAAACCAAGTCTCCGAAGATTAGCACATAATTTTCTTCTCGCTGCTACAAAAGCCAGGTAGGAAGTAGCGGACCCTCCTCCTTCTGGGGAGTCTGGATCCAGTTTCTGTCTGTCCAGTGAGACACATATCTCCCGCTGGCCTGGATTCCTGCTGAGAAAAGCCAAGAGGGAAGGCAGCACTGGCTCGGAAGCCCCTGACTGCTGGCTTCCCACGTGCACTGTCAGTGGCCAGAGCTAATTATGTAGCCGCTGTGACTGCAGAGGAGGCTGGCGGGCCACTAGACGATTTCGAGTGCAAAATGCCCCTGAAACAAACAGCCATTGAATGTCTAGGTTTTGAAAAGGCCCATCTAGGAGCTGGAGAGATGACTCAAGAGTTAAGAGCACTTGTCGTTCTAGCAGAGACCCTAGGTTCAGCCCCCAGCACCCACAGGGTGCCTCACAACCGTCGGTAACCCCAGTTCCAGGGGATCTGATGCCCTCTTCTGACCTCCTGGTACAAAGGTGGTGCACATACATACATGCAGATAAAACACTCGTCTGTAAAATAAAATAAATAAATCTTATTTAAAAATACAAATAAATGAACATAGAAAGAAGAACCTTTTTATTGAAGGACTGCCTGGTCACCTCCTTCCACCAGCATAGGCTGTAATCCGAATGTTGGATGCTTCAGGAATGCTCTCAGAGCCCCCTCCTGATCTCCTTCTTCACTGTGATCCAAACCATCAACCAAGAAAATAACAATGCGGCTTGGATTCTGTAATATATATCATATTGGGAAACTGTCATGTGCTGTTTGAACTCACTGAGAAGCTAATTCTAGAAGCAGGATTGTCCCTTCTACTCTACCCTGAGCCTGTTTTTGCCACTCCGGAATCAACCGTGTTCATATCCACTGCCCTCCACTACTCTCTGCTCTGGATCATGCTGGCCTCCAGTTCTTTAATAGGGAGAGGATGTGGTGATATTTTGTTTGTGCTCTAACAAAGAAAGCTTGCCTGGAGATCAGAGTGCAGAGCTAGCCACTAGAGGCCAGGCAGTAGTGGCACACACCTTTAATCCCAGCACTTGGAATCTCATGCCTTTGATCCCAGTACTTGGGAGGAGGAAATAGAAGTGATATGGCTAGGCAGAGAGACGAAGTGATAAGGCGGAATGGAGACAGGAGCTCCACCCTTTCAGTCTGAGGATTCCTAGAGGAGAATGAAGCCATCCAACTAGGGAATCTGAAGACTATTGACAAACGAGACATGTGAAGAAAAAGGACAAATCATTCAGAAAAAATGTCCCAAGTAAAGGAGTAAATTGGCTGATTGGTATATCACATCTCCAACAGGATAAAATTTCATGAATCTTCCCAAACGTTTGTTTCTGCTGTTCTCTATAGACCTAATACATATAATGCAAATGGTCTTTCTGTAGTCCCAGTCCAATTGAAAATTCAAGCTGGCTTTAGAGTTGGAGTGTGGCTCTCTCCTTCTCTAAACCCAGGCATGCTTGTAAAAAGGAAAATCCAAAACTCTGTCTTATGTCAGAAGAGCCACCTGATATGGGACAGAAGAAAAACCAAAATTAGGAACTATTCTATTGCTACTAATATCATAATCCTTTGGTTTTATTTTGACTCCTTAAAGCTTTTCTTAAGGTATTAATATTATCTCAAAATTTATAAGATTAATATATTTTCTAAACTTTTTGTCATGAGATTAATGGTTATATAGAGTACTAACTAATTCTAGTAAAAGGTGTCATCTAGCTTCCCGCACATGATTTTGGGTTTGAGTCTCTATCCGGTAACTAGAAATTAAGTCTTTGTACTCTGGATGTACTTAACAACTATTGATCCTTTAACCTCTTTGAGATCTGCTGCATATGACATTTAAAATGTTTAAGTTTTCTGCAGTGAAATAAAACCATGCCTATCAGTGATCTTTGAAGTCTCCAAAAGGGTGATGGAGCCCCACAATAATGATTCAGGACTATGATAACACCACTATATTGGAGAAATTATTTTGGCCACTCCACGTAGTTAAAAGGATATTTATTTAATGGTGTAACTCACAAATTAAGTGAAAGGTAGGTCGCAGGGTCTGGGGAAGGTGTATCGCAGTCCAGGGGTGTTCTCTGGAGCTCTGCACAGTCCACCTTCACCGTTCAGTGTCCCGGCACAGAGAGAGCGCCCGCGCTCGCCCATCCAGCTCTCGGGTCTCCAGGTGCCTCCCCTGGCCCGCCTCGTAGGCGTGACAGTTGCCAGAGTCTCAATGGGGGTTGGAACTTCCAGATCCAAGCTGGAATGGCTACCCACTACACCACTAGGCTGAAAAACACCACCCAAAGCTCAGCTTTGGACTACAAACTGCTCAGGACAACTTCAAGGTGGCTAGCTGAGATGGTCCAGCCTCACAGACTACTCTAGCCAGGACTTGAGACAAGTCCAGCACTTTCCCATTAAATTTCGATGGTCCACTCCTTCTCACTACAAAACTTTCCTCACATACATGTTGAGAACCTGTAAAGGCCTGAGTTAAGCCCTAGAGCTGGGGGGAGATGGGCAGTGAGCCGTGATCTTAGCAAATAGGCAGCTGTCTAAGAGGCCTGCTCATAGAGCCAGGGACATGCACATCAGTACCCAGGTGTGTGGCAGGGCTCCTTCCCACGGCAAGCTACACTGGCCAGGGACAGAGGCTCCAGGAAGGATCATGGCTTCAACTTTAAGATGCTTGATCCCTAAACTTCATCCCTAAAGCATGACATTGGTCCTCTTCTGCTGCTGTCCCTCATTGATATGGTGCTAGGCAAAACAGAAAAGATGAGGCCGCCTGTGGTACAGCAATGGCTTCAGAATTGGAATATTCTGCCTAGGAGGAAGCATGAAACTCATAAAACTCAGGAAGCTAAAGAAACACACAAGGTTCAGGAAACTCACGACAGTTACAGAACTTACCAGGCCCTTCCCCAAGGTTACAGAAACAGTCACATCTGCTTGGAGGAGCTGACTCTCTGGTGAAGCTGCCCACAGGCTATGCAAAAATACAGCTTTTGTGAGTCACTGTCCATGCCAGGGTGGCCTTTTCGGTGATACAGCTACCTTTGACTAACCTGTGACCTGTGAGTAACCTGTTACATATGTTTCTGTCAGTGACCCCAGTAAATGCAAGCTAGACGTGGTGGAAGTGTTTCTTTGTTTGGTCATCGATATCCTGTCTAGAGTAAGCTGCTCTTATCTTCTCAGGAAGTCACACAAGCCCATAAAGAAACCTTTTCAGCCACCTCACAGCTTAGCCATGTGGTGACCAAGGGGGCAAAATCTTGCTTCTCATGCATCACTCACCTCCTAATTTCTGAAACGACCTCTTACTCCCGGGGAGTGTAGCTAGCACTGACAGGTCAAAGCTTAATCAGTCACAGTCAGTCAGAGTTTCTGGCCTCCAGAAACTCACTGTTTGCTGGGGGAGGCACAGTTTTCGGGAATCTTAAAACAGATCCCAGAACAAGAGCAGTTCGGGTAATGAGTCCTAGAAGTGTTGCGAGCTCCCCAAAGCTAAGAAATAAATGCTAATCATGGAAAACACTAGAGAAGAGAAGGTTTTCTGTCCCGCACCATCGTTCCATCCACCCACACGACAATGCATTTGAATAACACTGACATGGTGTGTCAGACAGAACACGTGACCTTTGGAGCAGGAAAGAACCACAGCCTGCATTCAGCCACCCAGAGACACCACTGTGCTGTGAAATATGGGACCCAGGTGATCTGCACACGTTTTGAAAGCAACTAAGTAAGGTTCCAAAGATTAGGAGACCTGAATCAGAATAATCAAATCCTGAAGTTTCACATACGGGTAAAAGGAAAAAAAAAAAAAGTACTGGTGAGATAGGCAGATTTATTTTGTTCACTGACATTTTAAAATGCCATCAACTGTCACCATTACTTCAAGACAATTATAAAAAAAAATGAGGAACTTTATCTCTAAATTAAGGAAACTCTGTAGAATTGAATTTATTCTTAGAGAAAACTACATCTATTGTTTTTATTTTTCTGTATTGTAATACAGAAGGTCTCACAAACCAGTGTGGTTCAAGGACCTGCATCTGGGAGCTATTGAATTACAGCATTTTAAAATTACAAAACATCTCATAAATAACCATGTTCAGCCACCCCTAGCATGCCTAATCTCCCATGCAACATACCTGACTATCAGGTCCCGTTCGCTGTCAGAACAACACTGTGGCAAGGCCATTTTGACACACGGACATCTTGACATGTAAAGTACAGAATTAGAACTGAGGCCTTGAGGTAGCAGCAGAAAATGCCCACTACTCTAACATATAAATAAACCTGTGACTCTCTTTAGTGCTTCCAACCCTGACCGCAGCACTCACCTCTGTCATCCACTCCCAAGGGGCAAGTGATGGTGTGTGTCCCAAGATCGGAGCCCAAGGGAGGGACAGAAGGACGTCAAGGGAAGAAGTAGGAAAATGGGCCAAAAGTACCAATTCCCCAGTTAGTTCAGAAAAAGACAAGAAAGGGCCGGGGGTGTAGCTCAGTTGGTAGAGTACCTGCCTAGCTCAGAGACCTCGTATTGCCCAAACCGGGACTGTTGGCACACACCTGTAACGCCAGCACTCAGGAGGTGGGTGCAGAGGATCAGAAATTCAACATCATCCTCAGCTACATGTCAAGCTTGAGGCCACCCTGAGCTATGCGAGACTCTGTCTCAAAAATAAATTTAAGTAAGAGGGTTGGTATCTTGGTCAGCTTTCCTGTTGCCTTAAAAGACATGTTCAAATAGCCAGGGTTCCCATGACCACATCAGCGGCCTCTGCTAAAATGTGCAGGGCATCAAAACAGCATGCCAAACCGCAGAATTTGGTAGGATCGTCAAAAATCATGACAACCTGAGGTATGTTTAGACAACCGTGAGTGGTGGGCAACGGAAATACACTTCTCCGTAGAGTCTGTAGAGGTCCCACTCTGGCCTCCAGAGCATCACAAAAAGAATGTAATTCCTTTCCCTGGGAAAGCTCTTCGAGATAGTCACACCTTCGGGTGCTTCCCCCAGACAATAGGCTCAGTTCCTTGGAGAGCCCCAAATGGACACCATCCTCTGAGCAAGTCTTGACTCGTTCTGTTGCTCTGCAAGGGTGGCACCCAGACTGAATTCAGCTCTGTGGGCATGACTCGGCTGTGAATCACTGTTCCTTCCCCTGCAGAAAACGGGCTCTGTTCACAGGTCCTAACAGCACATGGCGCTTTCTACTAACCATGCCACCCGGCTGATGTTGAAACAAAACAGTCAGCACGTGGGCCCCATAGTGTGGCATCCAGCTTAGGGCTCTGGGGAGGCCCCTGGGGTGCTGTCTGAGTGGAAAGGGAGGTGTGGGCTCCCATTACCGCTCACCGCTCTAGAACAAGTCACTGAAGTGCAAGGGAAGTGCCTCCAGACATCCTGTCCTCCAAGTATTAGCAGACCAGCCTTCAGCAAATGGACCACCCTTGACTCCTCTCTGCTCCAGCCAAACTCTCTGTGGCACAGGCCTGGCTTAGAGCAATAGGAAGCCAAGAAGCCCTCAAGGGACGGTGTAGTGGCCCAAGTCTTCTGTCCCCACATGCCCTTGCAGTTTTCTGCCCGGGGACAACTTAGAGGTGTCTCAACTCCTCCCAGAATGACAAATAGACCTGGGAACAGTAGGGAGATCTGACATGGTGACATTCAATGCTTGAACAGGCAGAAAAAAAAAAAAAATAATTCAGAGAAAGCTCCAAAAGGGAAGGTGTCCTTAGGAAACGCCTCATTTGCCGCTTGTGATGGACTTTCCCACAGTGTGAAATTTTTTCTTCTGCTATGAAAGAAAGTTCCTCTAGCTCAGTCCCTATTTCCATCACTGTGTTTATCTTTAAAACATTTTATAGGGTGTGTGAGACCGTCTTCAGGACATTAGAACTACAAAATGTTTATGGATATACATTAAATAATACAGCCCTAGAGCAAAACATCTCAGAGTGAACACATTCTGAATAAGTTGCCTGTTGACCACAGATGCGTGACCACGAACATTACACACACACACACACACACACACACACACACACACACACACACACACGAATGGACGAATGGACAGACAGATGGACATGTGTGCACATACACACATGAAACCAGCTGTGAAATCATCCCACTGTAGATTTTTCTCTAGAACCAGGCTCCATCCACGAGCCTTCCCCATTAGCGTGAACATCTCTTGGATGACAGTGATTCATGGCATTCCTCATTTAGAACTAAACAACTCTCACGAGGGTCCCAGGAGGATGCAGTTCATTCCCTATCAAAATAGATCTGAACTGTCCAACCATTTATCTTCCCTTCCCTTTGCCCCCATTAATTCTGGGGTCTGCCAGAAGCCATCCTGCCTAATTCTCTTTATTACTGTTAATATTAATAAAGATGGTGGGGCTAATGAGAAGAAAATGTGTTTCAGGGCAGGGGGAGACCATCCCCCACTGCAGAACACAGTTTCAGCATTAAGATTTCATTAGCATTAATGTGAATTCTGCCAGTGAAAGATTTGGAAATGGAGACAAGATTCTGCCAAGACACACATTGTTTTCCTTTCATTAGATGGACACTTTCAAGGATATTAAAAACACAACACAAATTAGGCACGTCACGAGACGACAGAACACTACTCCTGCAGAAATGTCCGAAATGTCAAGCTGGCTTCAGAGAAGCAGTTTGCGGCAAGGCAGGTTCCTGTCCTGCATGGCAAAGGTTTGCATTTTTGTTCTCTATTCATAAAGATTTCTGTATAGTTAGACAGGCTTAGGAAGGACCTTGCCCAGATGCCCTGAACCTGAAGAAAACCAGATGGCCCGAAGCAGCCCTGTTCCCCAGTGGAACACCAGGAAAGAGGAGGAGATGTGTCTGGGAGCCCTTCCAGGCCCATCCTCAAGTATGAACAGCTGTAGTTACCAGATCTTCTCTGAGCTTCCAGGCCAAAAACTACCTGCCCAGGAGGCTGGGGCCAGGGACCCTGTGGAGTCCACAGGAGCCCTACAGTGGGAGCATGGACTTTTAAAAGAATCCTTAGGTTGCACCAAAGATTGGCCGGGCAAACGATGCCCCCTGGGGTGGTATGGTAGCCTCAGAAAAAGGGAGTCTACCAGTGGCTGCTCACAGAGTATGGCCAACCATACAACAGTATGTTACAACCTGCCTCATTTTCTCCTGGCTGAGCTGTCATGCTTCTCCCGGTGTATGAGAGACTGATGGGCAGGCTCATCAACACAGTTAATGATGGCAAAGACTGGCCGAAGTGGTCAACCACCAAGGCTTCACCCTTGGTTTGCCAGGCATACCACGTATCTCAGACTGGTCACAGCATTGCTATTCACATATCACAAGTCTCAAGGTTTCCATTGCTGTGAAGAGACACCATAGTCATGGCATCTCTTATAAAGGAAACATTTAATTGGGGTGGCTCACTTACAGTTTCAGAAGTTCAGTCCATTATCACTATGACTGGGAGCATGGTGGCTTGCAGGCAGACATGGTACTGGAGTAGTAGCTGAGAGTCCTACATCTTGCAGATAACAGGAAGACCCACTGAGCAGTATCCTGAGCATAGAAAACCTCAAAGCCCACCCCCACAGGGACACACTTGCTCCAACAAGGTCATACCCACTCCAACAAAGCCACACCTCTTAATAATGCCACTCCCCGTGAGATTATAGGGCCAATTATATTCAGATTACCACATCACACATATGAATGTACATATTCAGAAACTGAAAACAAAAGATGTTTTTGCTCATATTTTCTTGGTCTTTGGGAGGACAGAGAATCATGGGATAGAAGTGAACTAAACACTGGGGGTCCTGGTACAACCTCTGTCCATTCTCATGCTGCATCCATGCATGTTCCATAAAGTCACATACTTTCTGTGACAAAAAGTCACTTGTGAGTACAGCAACAATAGTGTTTCTGCCTTGGGGCTTTGGTGTTGATAAGGACTCTCATATCACTTACATCTCTAAGTCTTATTGTAGCTAAAGATTTCCTCTGCCCCCCCCCAACCTGGGAATTCAAGGAAGCTGGAGAGGAAAGTAGAACAGTGCATAACCCCTTTCTTTCTTTCTTTCTTTCTTCCTTTCTTTCTTCCTTCCTTCCTTTCTTTCTTTCTTTTCTTTTCTTTTTGTTTTTTGTTTTTGATTTTGTTTTTGTTTTGAGACAGGGTTTCTCTATGTAGTTTTGGAGCCTGTCCTGGATCTTGCTCTGTAGACCAGGCTGGTCTCGAACTCACAGAGATCCACCTGGCTCTGCCTCCCAAGTGCTGGGATTAAGGGCATGTGCCACCACTGCCCGGCATAACCCCTTTCTTGAGTAAACCCTTATTTGGCAACACTCTACCAAACTATGCAATTGACCACATTTCCATTCTTGGAAAATTCCAAATGGACAGTACCAAATAATATCAAAACAGCTACATTATCCCAATGGATATGTGCCCTTAAATAAAAAATTTATTCATTTGCGTTACAGCATTAAAATGAGAATTTAATTTTCTATATGTCTCTATTCCTTATTAAAAGTTGATACAAGTAGAATAGACTGAAGAACTCTGTTTTGGCTCTACTTTTGCCAATAAGACCAATGGAAAGACCAACACACCGCCCCTACCCCCGTCTTCCACCTCCCCCCAAACCTACCACAACCACCACCACCGTCCCCTGTGCTGGGAGAGCTGTGCCCCCAACACAGCTCTGTGTTCTGACTGCACAGTCAAAGCAGACAGCATTTGAAATAAGTTATCTAGATGATCTCTAGTCCTGAGGCCATTGACATGCTTTCCTACAAGTCAAGCTTAGGATCAAGACAGGCAACACAGGCAAAAAAAGCAAATTAAATACAAGTGTGTGTGTGTGTGTGTGTGTGTGTGTGTGTGTGTGTGTGTGTGTGTGTCTTTACGTTTTGTATACATACACACATATAGACAATCATTCACAATCTTTCCGTGGTATTTTTTAATGGGATTAGCAGTTTCATCAGTCTCTATAAGGCAAGATGGAGCGTAAGAGTTGACAGTGTCATAGGTCGGAGCTCACTGAGGTCAGAATCTCCACAGAGAGCATGGATTTCCTACCACTCAGTTCCCCTTCCCCAGATGAGACGCTTAACTGTGGCCTCTGGATACATCGCAGCCCAGTTTACAGTGGTGAGGGAGAGAAGACCCAAAGACTCACCAGAAAACGTGTTTCTCACCAGACACAACCACTCACAGTCAAGGAAGAAGCCGAAGGCCCTCGGCCAGGCCCCACCAAGGGGGGCCAAGGCCTTGTCTGCACTTGGAAATGTGACTTGTTTGGTCCAGCTAGGTAGCCATGGCTCTCCAGCTGCAAGCAGATCTACTCACATTTAACTGCAGCTGCTAAAGCTACTAAATAAAACTGCATCCTCCCCTGCCACCCCTCCCCACACAGAGGCACACAATTTTCTCTTCAAAAGTGTGTTTCACCTCCTTTTTCAGAGAAGTAGCAAGTGATGCTTTCATTATTCCATGGAAACTGCCAATATGGCTCCTGTGAGACTGGATTCTACTGTTCCATGTGTCTCAGGAATGACTCCCAGTCTCATCCTCTATGGGCCTGTTAGCAGTTGAGACCTTTGGCGGGTTATTAAACCATTAGCTGTGATGGGTCAGGAGAAAGAGAATGAAATACCATTCCGTTCACACCAACTTGCCAAGAGAATAAGCTCCTTAAGAAAAAAGTATTCAGGATTGGGACTACAGCTTCCCGGTAAAGTGCTTGCCTTAGCACCCAGAGGCTCTGGGTTTGACCTCCAGTACTGGAGGTCAAATGGAGAGGAGGAGAAGGAGGAAGAAGAGAGGAAGGAGAAGCTGAAGGAGAAGCAGCAGCAGCCATTGCCACACGCCCCCTGGATGTACATGGACCACGCAGCTCAGGCTGCACTAGAAACAAGAAAGAGGCTGGTTCAAAGGTCACCCAGCAATTACCATCAGAGCCAGGAGTCCAGCCCTGCTGTGCTCCGAAGTCATGATCCTCTGCTACATCTCTCTGCTCGACACCTTTCTACTGCTCCTCGGGGACTGCAGCGGTTAGGGCTCCATCGACTCCAAACACACGCCCACGACTGCCAAGCGGCTCAGACGACACAGAAGTTTATTTCCTGCACACACAAAGTCTGAACTGGATATTCTGGTAAGAGGCGACCCTTCCCTTCACCCGGGCCCTGATTCAAGCACCGAGGCTCCTCCTTCTGCCCTGGGTTCTGTCCCCTCAACCCAGGGCCTCATCCAGGTCATGCCCATTTTCACCAGGAACAGAGGTGGGAGCCGGGGGCAGAGCTCAGTGGTAGAACAGCCCTTGTCTGCCAAGTGAGAGGCCCCAGGTTCTGCCCCTAGCACCGCCCCAAAAATGAAACACGTAGAAGAGACGAGACATAGGGGATCACGTGGAGGTTGGCTCAAGCAACGTCACATGTGGTCTCCCTTTGTCCACAACATAAAATATGTCCTCTGTGAAGAAATATATTCTGTGTGTCTAAAAAAAAAAGAGAGAAATGGCTTGGTGAGCAGTTTGCCAGTATTTGTCACAAGAGCTAAAAAAAAAAAAAAAAAAAAAAAAAAAAAAAAAAAAAAACCGGTATGTGACAGCTGAGGAGCACATCTCCAACAAACCCTTGTGGCATAAATTATTTTTTTTTTTAAAGACAACATTTTTTTAAATTTTTTATTTATGTGCATTGGTGTTTTGCCTGCATGTATGTCTGTATGTGGGTGCCGGGTGCCCTGGAACTGGAGTTACAGACAGTTGTGAGTGCTGGAAATTATACCCAGATCCTCTGGAAGAGCAGCCAGTGCTCTTAACTGCGGAGCCATCTCTCCAGCCCCTTAAAGACCACATTTTATCAATGAAATTATATATATTAATCAAAATTAAGATTTAGAGGGAAAATACTTTTGAGCCGGGCCCTAGGATCAAGTGTTATAAAACAGTCAAAGGGAGATACAAATTAATTGACTGTTTTCCTAGCAGTGAATATTTTCTGATGTGTGGTAGCAGAGGCAGCCATGAAAGTCAACAGATATGCAGAGTCAGGGTCGTGCTATCCATGAGAAAATGCGCCTTCCCATATAGATAGACCTGGTTGCTCTGATACTGTTTGCACTTTCCGGTTTTGGAACCTGGAACCTTCTCATGCTCAACAAGTGTCCCACCAACGAGCTGCACCCCTAACTCAGACCCTGGCATTTTAACAGGAAACGATGTGTTCCCCTAAGCCAAAAGTCAAGTGCACTAAGTGGCCTAAGCAAATGCTAGTTCTTTAATGTCACCTGTGGCCAAGTAAACAGCTGTCTCAATGGGTTCAAACCGAAGTATAAACATTTGATAATCTACTTGCTTATGTCCCAGGCTTTTCGGCCAATGACGACTCTTCCCCAACACTCTACAGCAATAAGAGGTGTTAGGGCAAAGGCCTAACAAGGACAGTGGCAGTGTCTGGAGGATTTTCCTCCACTCATGGGGCAGGTGTGATCAAGAAAGAGCAAACTTCACCGTCTCCAGGCTTGAGCCGGTGGCTGTTCGTCGTCGTTGTCGTCGTCTTTGTTTAAAATGTTCACATGCACAACGCTCTGAGAACCCAGAGGAATTGGCAAAGCAGCTACTTCCTATGGGCAGATAAAAGTGAAGTCGTAAGGGAGGCAAACAGATTTTATTTTTCTGGCTTGTTAGATGTGGTTCAAGAAGATGTCTCCTCCATGGCTAGCAACGTTTCTTCTACTTTAGCTTTCATCTTGGCCTTCTGCAGCAGTTAAGGAAATGAACAGTTCAACATAAAGCCTGGTATATCCCAACTGCTCGTTTGAATTCCGCAAACGTTCAACATCATTATTTGAAGGGAATATGGACAGTATTGTTTGATTGATTGGGTGTGTGGGGGAGTTGAACAGTATTATTTGAAAGGAAATATGGACAATATTGCTTAATTTTGTTTTGTTTGGGTTTTTTGTTTGTTTTGTTTTTTGAGACAGGATTTCTTGTGTAGACCTGGCTGTCCTGGTACCCACTCTGCATACCAGGCTAGCCTTGAACTCAGAAATCCTCCTGTCTCTGCCTTCTGAGTGCTGGGAATAAAGGCATGTGCCACTACCGCCTGGTGAACAGTATTATTTGAAAGGAGATATGGACCGTATTGAGAATTCAGTATGGTCCCACCTTAAAGAAGATCCCACTCTTTCTGAAAATCAAACATGAGATACTCAAATACAGCAGAAACTAGGAAACTATTTGTTGCATAAATGAATGATCAAGCCCTGTTTTCATACTATATACTGAGCAAAGGCTCCAGCCTTCTGAAAAAAAATGAAAAAGCACATCAGTGTTGCTCAGCTGATGACTGATTTCCTTTCATCAGTAGGTTGACTGCAACAGAGGGGTGGCTGTAGTCTTTTATATCAAGAATGAAATTTTTGCCGGGCGGTGGTGGCGCACGCCTTTAATCCCAGCACTCGGGAGGCAGAGCCAGGCGGATCTCTGTGAGTTCGAGGCCAGCCTAGGCTACCAAATGAGTTCCAGGAAAGGCGCAAAGCTACACAGAGAAACCCTGTCTCGAAAAACCCAAAAAAAAAAAAAAAAAAAAAAAAAAAAAAAAAAAAAAGAATGAAATTTTTATCCAGCCCTATTCGCTCAAAAGTGAATTTCTAATTTTTCTCCCTAAAAGTGGGGGAAGGGTGGAAGAAATGCAGGAAAAAAGGAGGGAGAGGGAAGATGAAAAGGAGGAGAAAGAGAAGGGGAAAGAGGAGAGGTGGCTGGTAAAAGGAGGAAGAGGAGGCATGAAAAGTAAGATCCCCTGTGAAGCAAGTAAGAACAGAGTCCAAGGTAAGCAGGAAGACTTCCTGGACCAGCATCCCAACGAGTGCTCAGGAACTTCAGGCCCAAGGTGGTCTGTAAAAGAAAAGTTCAGTGGCCTATCAAGTTTGGCAAACAGTGCATATTTCATTTTTCTCTCAGAGGTTCCCAGAGCAATTGGGTGTATTCACAACTCTAGAAAGATGATTTTTTAAAAAAAATTCTTATAACTAGTTAAAACAGCTTTCTGCAAATCCACTTGTCCAAAGAAAATTTTATTGCATATATTATTTCCTAATGTTCCTTTAAAAGGTATTCCATGAGATAGGCTCTAGTCAATATTCTCCTTGATACATAAACCTCACATGTCATAGAGATGCTGAGAGAATTCTACAACTAGGGACAAGTGATCTAAAAGGTTACGAGTGACCTTAGAGATCCCACAAAGACAACCCAGAAATCAAAGGCAAGCCTGGCATGAGACCACAAAACATACAAATGGTACCAGAGCCCAGTACACTGATTTCTGAGAGTCAGTGCTAAGAGGTGACTCTTGCTGTAGACTTTGGTTTCCAAGGTTTCCACCTCCTTGTGTTTCCAATCCTACTCGCCCCTATAGAGTGACTACTCACATAACCACAGTCCTAAGAATATTCTGTAGATGTTTCATTAAATGTACGCATTAAATAGAACAGCTCTCTGTAAGTGGCCTGAAAATGGATCGGAATTGAGGGAGTGGATGAAACCTTAGCTGGGAGTTGTGGCTTCTTCCTGGTGACATTGTGGGGGTAGAGTATACGCAGCTTAACTCAGGGTGCCTCTTCTCTTCTGGAGGGTGGGTGGGGAAGTTGAGCCAATACTGAATCCATCACTACACATGAATTCTAAGTACTCCTTAGAATATCGCATGGGTTATTCATTGGATCACAAGGACTTGAAGACCCTGAGGCTCAAAAAAAACCTCCAAGGCTACTCAGTAATTAGGAGAAGAGCAGAACTTAAGATCTTGACCATTTATCCATCTCTAAAACTCTTTACCCCCCTCCCCCCACCTTCATGTTTCTTAGGGTGACAGTAGGCCTGTGAAGTTTTTAATGACAAGGACAGATGAGAGCAATATTAGCAAATTTTTTATTGAAAGCTTTAAAAAATATTCTCAAAGGTAGAAATAAGGAAAATATTTACATACTCTTTAATTCTGAGATTTGTCTATTTTTTTCTTTAAGTATAAACACATACTTAAAAGACAATAGTCTCCAAGTGTCCTACTTTATTTCAGGCATATGAATGCCACTTATAAGGCTTTTAGGCTACTATTCAAAGTCAGTGGGAGTACCGCAGAATCAAAATTCATTTCCAAATTCACCCTAATTTACCACCTTCAGTAATACAGCTAAGTCACGACATAATTCTTAAAATCCATTTGTCTTCAGATACACTCTGCTATAAAATTAAACAAGGAACAATAATGGCGTATGAGACTTCGTGAGCCCATCATACACAAGAGTCAGCCCAGAATGAGGGCCAAGCACAGCTGACTGGAAGCTCAGTTCACTCATGACCGTCTTGGGCAGCGGTGGTCTCTCAAAGCCATATATACTATACCAGGCAAATCCCCGAGACCGTAAGTCCAGGCCTTCACCAGAGCAAGAAACCACACTGATCAGACGGATTCCCAACTGAAGGGCGGAGTACGCGTCAGCGAGCTTTCCATTACGTAACAGATACGACAGATGCTCAGTAAAGAAAGGTGACGTATGTTGCTTCATGCTTTTACAAGTTTCAGTCTGTGGTTGGGTGACCCTGTAGCTTTGAACATGTGGCAATGCATCATGGTAGAAACACGTGGTATTTAAAAAAAAAAAAATGTACCTCAAGCCAGAAAAGTGAAAAGGAGGAAGAAAACACCAGGCCTACACAGCTCCGTTCACCGGCATGTCCTGCATGACCTAAACACCTCTCTCTAGGCCCTGCTTCCAGAAAGTTCCACTACTTCCCAGAGAGATCCTTTACCGTGGGATCTTTGGGAAACACTGAAGACTCAAGTTATAGCAAGTATTTACCCAGAAAATGTATTTTCAACATGCTCACTTCCTTACCTAGAGACTCTTCCTTAGGGTTTATCTGCTAAATACTTGTGTGTGCTTGTGTCTCTGTGAGTGAACTAATACATACGGACATAGATGTGTGTGAATTCTCTTCACAGTTTGTGTAGAGGCTGCTACCTAAATTCCTGCTTGAAATCACTTTATTTCTATACCTTAAAATATGCCACTCCTGCTTGTTCACTTTATTATTACTTATTTATTTATTTTTGGTTTTTCCAGACAGGGTTTTTCTGTGTAACGGCTCTGGCTGTCCTGGAACTCATTTTGTAGACCAAGCTAGCCTCGAACTCACAGAGATCCACCTGCCTCTGCCTCCGGAGTGCTGAGTTTAAAGGCGTGCGCCACCACCACCCGGCCCACTTTATTATTCTTAAACCCTTTACAACATTACCCACCATGCCTATGGCCCTTCCCCTCCAAATGCATGTCTGTCTCATTTCCTGTTCTCTTTTTTTAAGTAGAGAAATGTTTTAAAGGGTCGCCAAACTTCTGGTTTTCTTTTCTTAGTGGTTTTGTTTTTCGAGATAGGGTCTCATCTAGCCAAGGCTAACTTCAAACTCCCCAAGTGGCCAAGAATGACCTTGAACTTTTCATCTTCCTGCCTCCACCTACCAAAAGCTGAGATGATGACCATGCAAAACACTACACCCAGTTTACGGAGTGCAGGACATGGAACCCCAAGGCTTTGAGCATGTTGGGCATGTACTCTGCTGACTGAGCTACATCCTCAGCCCTGAAAACGTGTTCTTCTGAGGGCATTCGTGCCAATGCCTTGTCCTGTCTAACAAAGAGGGGTAACATTCCCTGTTGCCCTCTCCCCTTCCTTTCCTCCTTCTGCAAATGGTTTCTCACAAATCTAGTGTGACCTTACTTTTTATGGAATATTATATTAAGACATGTTACAGTCATATATGCTGTGGAATATTTTTTTATCAGTGCAAGGATGTGATGCATTCTTTCATGTTGCATTTGTTTAACTCTGTGAAGCTGTGTTGCTTTGCCTGTCTAGTACCTGATTGGTCTAATAAAGAGCTGAATGGCCAAAAGCTAGACAGGAGAGAAAAACAGGTGGGGCTGGTGGGCAGAGGGAATAAATAAGAGAAGAGGGAGGAGCAAGAGAAGGAGAAGGAGAGAAGATGTCGGGGACCAGCCACCCAGCAACACAGTCAGCCACGGAGTAGGAAGGAAAGAAAGCAATAAGAAATAAAGAAAAGTAAAAAGCCTCAAGGCAAAAGGTAAAGAGGATAATTTAAGTTAGAAAAGCTGGCTAGAAACAAGCCAAGATAAGGCTGGGCATTCATAAGTAAGAAAAAGTCTCTGTGTATTTATTTGGGAGCTGGGTGGCCGGCTCCCAAAGAGTAAAGAGTAGAAACACAACTGCACTTGCTCCTTGCTCTTCCAAGTCCTTGTCACCTTGTGCTGTGCTGGTTGCTGCTTGGGAATCTGCCCCAGTTCCTTCCCCTACCTCCCATTACTTCATCTGCTTAGTGAGTGAACTGTTTTTCTTTTTTGTTTTGGTCTTGGTTTGGTTTGGTTTTTTGAGACGGGGTTTTTCTGTGTAGCCCTAGATGTCCTGGAAATCACTCTTTAGACTAAGCTAGCCTTGAACTCAAAGAGACCAACTGCCTCTGCCTCCCGAGTGCTAGGATTAAAGGCGTGCATCACTACTGCCCAGCTGTTCTTTTTTGTTATCAGTGTTCAATAGATGCAAAGAAAGTATTTTCCAGTGTTTTTATCTTTTTCTCTCTTTAATAATAATCTAATTATTCTAAATGTGTTTGATCTCACAGTTGTTGATTCCAAAGATTACTTTGACTTTAGGTAAAGTCTATTTCCTTAACATTCATTTGCTGAAACTCAGTCAAACTTTCCGGTGGAACTGTCAATCATCTCCAAAAGAAATATGTAAACTGATTTTGTTTGTATATATTGATAAGCTAAGACCTTCCTTATGCATTCTACCCAATAGTGCCCATGCTTAGATGACTTTAATAGATGTTTAGAGAGGACTAACCTAAGACAGAGTTCCAGTTTTCAAATCTGGTTAAGTATAAGTTCATATTTCAGTTGTGTTCTGTCATTCTATTAAACACAGAGCCAGGCAAGGGTGAGGGATGCCTCAACAATCTCTTTAGTTAGTAGGCAACAACTTGCTAACACTGCTGATTGTGCCCAACAGAAAACACCCTACCCTGGGCCGAGGGTCTCCAGAACAGTGGCCCTGACAAGTGGCACATACATTCCAAAGCAGGCTCTGAAAGCCATGGTCGTTTTCAGAAAGGGAGTGATTGAGGCACACAGAGTAGGGTCACGTGCAATTCAGTGCTTAGCAGATGTCTTGGTTCTTGAACAGAATGACTGGAGCAGATGAGATAAACTAAGAAGAAATAGACACGTGCATGGTCAAGAAAAGTTGAAAGATGGCATCCAAGGGTCCACTCCTGCAAAAATGTGACAGCTAACATTTTAAAGATACAGTGCCACACATAGCACGAAGCCACTTACATGGATCAACTCCTCTGAGTGACCCAGTGAAAAGGGTACTATCTGGGGCCAGGCCAGATGGCTCAGTGGATACAGGCATTTGCCACCGAGCCTGACCACGGGAGTTCAATCCCAAGACTCACATGGTAGGAGAGAACCAGACTGATTCCTGTGAGCTGTGCTCTCTTGCTCTCTTCTAGTTTGCTTTTCTGTTGCTCTGACAAAACACTCACCAAAACCAACTTGGAGAGGAAAGGGTGTGCTGGGCTAACACAAATTACACTCTATCATCTCAGGAAATCAAGGCAGGAAGCTGGAGCAGAGGCTGTGGAGGAACTGCTTATTACTGGATTGCGTCCACAGCTCTTCAGCTTGCTCTGCTAGTCAACCAGACCACTGCCCAGGGGTGGCACCACCCACAGTGGGCTGGGCCCCCACATCAACTGTGAATCAAAAAGGTCCTACATGCATACCCACAGGCCAGTCTGAGGGAGACAGTTCCTCAGCTGAGGTCCCCTCTTCTCAGGTGACTCCAGTTTGTGTCAAGTTGACAAAAACCAACCAGTACATTATGGCACACACACACCCAGGCATGTGCTCATGCACGCGCGCGCGAACGCACACACACACACACACACACACACACAGACACACACAACACACCACAAGAAAGAAAAGAAAAGAAGTTATTCTTTTTATTCCTGATGGACAAAAGAAAGTGGGACATGGAAGTTTCTGTATCAACCTTACCATTTATCTAAAAGGCAACTATCATGTTTTTATTTTTGTGTTGTTGGGATAGACTGTGTGGCTCCGGCTAGTCTGAAACTATGTAGACGAGAATGGTCTTGAACTTGGATCTCCCGCTGTGCCTCCACGTGCTATGATGACTGGTGTGTGCCGCCACATCCTGCTGACGGGTCTCCTGAACTGCAGAGTCCTCACGCATGTCCTTGGACTTCATTTGTCCCTCGTTGAATCTCATTTTTAGTTTATGTATATGTATGTCTGTGCACCATGTGCACGGACTGCCCTAAGAGGTCAAAGGAAGGCACTGGATCCCCTGGAACTGAAGTTACAGGTGGTTACTGCCATGTGGGTGCTGGGAATCAAAGCCGGGTCCTCTGGAAAAGCATCTGGTGCTCTTAACCAATGAGCCATTCCTCCAGGTCCCTCATTAACTCTTCAAAACTGCCCTGTATAAGAAGAGAACTAATATTATTCCTACTTGAAAATGCTAAAATAAAATAAATAAAATAAAAAAGCCAGTTGGTGGTGGCGCACGCCTTTAATCTCAACACTAGGGATACAGAGGCCAGTGGATCTCTGAGTCTGAGGCAAGCCTAGTCCACACAGTGAGTTCCAGGACAGCCAGGGCTACAAAGAGAAACCCTATCTCAAGGGAAAAGAAAGGGAGGGAGGGAGGGAGAGAGGGAGGGAGGGAGGGAGGGAGGGAGGGAGGGAGGAAGGAAGGAAGGAAGGAAGGAAGGAAGGAAGGAAGGAAGGAAGGAAGGAAGGAAGGAATATGTAAATATTAAAGTTTTAAAAGCTCAGATCAGGTCATGACAGCACACGCTTGTAATCAGAAGACTGAGACAAGGCCAGCCTGAGTTATATTTTGAGACCTAGCCAATGATGATGATGATTATGATGATAACCTTAGAGATTTTCCTTGAATAACAAATAACTGAGAATATAGAATCCAGATCTATGGTCACAGAGCCTAAGTCTTATTCTAGAAACTTCTACTTGAGTATGTTAGACATCTTTCTAGCTAGCACATTCTAGAAAGAATTTGCACCCCTATATGCCATCTCCTCTTCAAGGCAGGGAGAACTAGAATTAATGTGGCTAAACACTGTAGATACAAAATACTTGTCCTAACTTGCAGGCACAACTATATTCAAAACATACTATAAAACTAACCAAAAAAAAAAAAAAAAAAAGCCAGGCGTTGGTGGCGCACGCCTTTAATCCCAGCACTCAGGAAGCAGAGCCAGGCGGATCTCTGTGAGTTCAAGGCCAGCCTGGGCTACCAAGTGAGCTCCAGGAAAGGCGCAAAGCTACACAGGGAAACCCTGTCTGAAAAAAAAAAAAAAAACATACTATAAAACTATAGTAAGCAAAACAACAAAAAAGTATGATATTGGCATATAAATGGGCACATAAACCAACAGTAAAGAATAGAGAAATCAGAAAAAAAAATTCATTGGTTATAGCCATTTGAGTTTTCAAAAAAGGTACCAAGAACATGAACAAGAGAAAGCACAATTTCTTTAATAAGTGGTGCTGGAAAATTAGCTATTCATATATAGATCATTAGAATAGAGCCATCTTTCACTATAAACAAAAACCAACTCAAAATAGTCAAAGACACAAACGTAAGACCTGATATTATTAAACTACTAGAAGAAAACACAGGGAAACAGTCTAGGATATTGGAATGGGCAATTTATCTTTTCTTTCTTTTTAAGTAAGACACCAAATTAGGGGCTGGAGAGATAGTTCAATGGTTAGGGACACTGACTATTCTTCCAGAGGACCTGGATTCAACCCCCAGCACCCACATGATAATCAGTAACTATCCAATTCATAACTTCAGTTGCACCCACATGGTGGCTCACAACTTCCTGTTAACTCTAGATTCAGAGGACCCAACACCCTCCTCTGACCTCCCAGGTACTGTGTGCACATGGTGAACATACATAATCAGGCAACACACTCATATACAGAAAAACAAGTAAATCAAAAAAAGAAAAAGAAAATAGCCAGGCATGTTGGCTCATGCCTTTAATCCCAGCACTGGGAGGCAGAGGCCAGCCTGAACTACAGAGCAAGTTTCAGGACAGTTAGGGCTGTTACACAGAGAAACCCTGTCTCGAAAAGGAAAAAAAAAGTAAGTTAAAAAAAAAAGATTCAAATATATAAGAAAAAAAGCAAAAACAGACCAAGAGGATTGCATCAAATTTGAATATTTCTGCTTTTAGATCAACAGAGTGAAGAATAGACTTACTCTTACAGAATGGGAACTCGTTCTGTCGACCAGGCTATCCTCAAACTCACAAAGCCTGTCTCTGCCTCCAGAGAGCTGGGATTACAGGTGTACACCACCACCACCAAAACCTAGCTGAGAAAATATGTTTTTAAGATTTTATTTATTATGTACACAGAAGAGGGAGCCAGATCTCATTACAGATGGTTGTGAGCCACCATGTGGGTGCTGGGAATTGAACTCAGGACCTCTGGAAGAGCAGTCAGTGCTCTTAACCTCTGAGCCATCTCTCCAGTCTGAGAAAATATTTTTATAATGAGAGGAAACTAGGGACAAGTATCTAGAATAGTTAAGAAATTAAACTGAAATGCAAAATCAGTATCATTATCATCACCATCCTGATCACTTCATTTAATGATTGGCAAATGCTCAGAATAGGTATTTCTTTTTTTTTGTTTTTTTTTTTTTTTTGTTTTTCGAGACAGGGTTTCTCTGTGTAGCTTTGCGCCTTTCCTGGAGCTCACTTGGTAGCCAGGCTGCTCGAACTCACAGAGATCCGCCTGCCTCTGCCTCCCAAGTGCTGGGATTAAAGGCGTGCGCCACCAACGCCCGGCCAGAATAGGTATTTCTTAAGATATGCCAGTAGCCAATATACAGACCAAGGAAGTATGAGTCAAAACTACAGTGAGACATCATCTCATTGGAGTTTTATTAAAAAAAAAAAAAAAAAAAAAGCAATTATCAAAACACGAAAAATAACAAATTCTGTGGATGTGGCAGTGAAAAGGACACTCTCGTGCACTGTTGACAGGAACTGTACTTTAGTACACACATAATGGTGAACACTACAGACACGTCCCGTAAATGAGAGCTAGGCCAGCCATTCAGTCCAGCAACCCGACTCCTCGGTGCGGATCCAGAGGGAAGAAAACTGGTGCACTGTGTAGTAAGTACGTAAACACAATGGGATGGTATAAAAAAGGATGAGATGAGCCTGGAAGACTGTGTGCTAAGTGAAATAAGCCAGATATTTAAAAAATGCTACCTGTTTTCACGTCAGCATGCTGGAGCTCTCTCGACAGAAGAGAGTAAAACAGAGGCCATCAGGGGCTGGAAGCAAGGGGGTCAGAGCACGTAGTCAGGAGGAACAGGCTCCTGTGTCCTGAAGCCTGGCAGTGATTAAAGCCAAGGAGAAGTCCGTGCAGATTTAGTCAAATGGAGGATTCTGAATGCCTCCAAGCCAAAAATGACTTTTAAAAAGTATATTGGAGATGTGGCTCAGTTGGCAGAGTGCTGGTCTAAGCATGTAAGAAGTCACGGGTTCAATTCCCAGCACTTGATTTACAAACAAAAAACAAAAAAACGGGTATGGTCTGACTACCTGCAATCTCAGAATTTAGAGAGGTTGGGGCAGGAGGGTCAGAAGTTCAAGGTCACTTTCAGCCACAGTGAGTGGGAAGCCAGACTGGGTTTCCAGCAATGCTATCTCAAAAATGCAAAACAAAACAAAACAAAAAACACCAAGACTTGAGATAGGAATGCTAACTACTCATTCAATTTGATCATTACAAATGTATGTGTATATCAAACATGTGTGTCCCATACATGTACACTGTACTCCACAAACTGCAAAATCATTGTACGTCAATTAAGCTTTTAATTTTAAGAAGTGGGTATAACTTCTCTGCCTTTTGGCTAAGAGCAGATGTAAAAAACAACAAAATTCCATCTAATTGCTTGTTCTAGAGATTTATTTTCACTGGAGTGTTCCAGTTTTCTGTGGAGAACTACACAGAGAGCAATTGGCCATCCCTGCTATTTCCCCCACCTCTGAACTCCTTGGCAATATCAGGTCCCTAAAATAACCTGATAGGCCAAAGGGCATCAGACTCAGGCCAGCCAAACACCAAGGAAAGAAGGCAGTCCACAGAAAGAGGAAAGGAAGTGAGCTTGGCTTTTGCTGGGGGAGAACCCGAGTTGACCTTCTGCATTCTAGTCCTCTCGGATGGGTTGGAGCGAGACAGCTTCCACCGATAAGAACCACGGCAGCCTCCTCCAGAGCAATTCAGCACACCACTAGTTTGTGAGTTCCCATGGCTAACAAAACTCTCTGCACTCGGAAACCACGAAGGTCCAGAAAGCCCTCTTGTCTCTTGTGTGTTTCCAAATAATCGAGGAAACAAATGGAACATGAATTCCTCCAACTCAAGAGCCCTGTGCTGCTGACTGTCCAAGAAAGGACCGACATGCTGTCTGGGGAAGGGAGAATGTGAGGTAAACAAATGCCATCCAGAGAAAGGAGCTCACCGACGATTCCACTAACGCGCTTCTGGGCAGTAAGATGTACAAGACTACAAACAAAGAGTGCCAGAGCGCTGAGCGTGACGGCCCAAGTCTAAAGTCTTAACACTTAAGAGGCTGGACAGGAGGTTCCTGAGTTCAAGGTCAGACTAGCCTGGACTACAAAACAGGAACCCGACTCACAAACAACAACATTTATGTTTTAGGAGTGGGAGCTTTGTTGGAAAGCACCTCAGCACACGGAAAACCGGGTGAGCGATGGGAAAGGCATCAACCTCGGCACTAAACTGATTGAAGTCTCAGATGGTGACTTCAGTGCATTCTAGACCCCAGAAGATGCCAGAGCTCACGGGTTCCGGAGGTCACGCAGGGCGAGACAGAGGTGGAAGCATGCCAAGGCTTAGTAGAGAGCTTCTGAGCAGCTCAGTGTGGGAACTGGCGCTTCCCTTTTCAGTTTCCTGGCCCCTGGGCCTAGTGAAGGAGTCGTCTGAAGGAGAGTCTGGACCAGTTAGAGGTACATCACCATGTTTACTCAGCTACAGAGAATGGCTTTGGCGCAAACCAGATGCTGGCTCAAACTTAGCATTGGTTTTCTTTTCCTAATGGGTATTTACACTAGAAAAAAAAAATAAGGTATGGTCACACACACATACAAATACCTTTAGAAATACTGGACCGTTCTATCAGTTTGACAGTCCACAGCTTAAGTACCTAAGTTCAGCTGAATAATGTCTAATAGGGGATAGTGTCAGTAAGGTATTTTGGTGAGATGGTTATATGTATGCAAACATACGCAGAGGCTTCTAAATTTTCCCTTTGTTTAAGTCTTCCTATAAAGAAACAAGTTATCCAGCATGATTCACATTTGTCTGTTTAAATAAAATCACTAAAGTTAAGAAGCCAAATTTACAAATAAGTATTATTATGGCAAGGCCCCAAATCAACCTCAAAGAAAGTTATATGGAAAGATAGCCCCGGACACATGTCTAGGAATACATATGACCAGGGATTCCACACCACATGCTCGCTGCCGGCCACCCAGAGATTCCCATGCACTGGCCTCAGGCAGGCAGTCTAGCATTTACTTAGCCCATTTAAAGAACAGCAAACAAGGATTTTATCTCAGCTGTCATCACCCCTGAGCACCTGGGTCAGGCTGAGACATCCTCAACTGCCAGGTGTCCCATCACTCAGCACGGCTCTTTGTACCAATGACAAGGTCAGCCCTGGGGACCTGCTGGTGGACATTATTTTTACACTGGGGTAAGAATGACACACTGCAGCAGCAAAGCCCTAGTTGAGAGACATCCTGCTAGAAGAGGCAGTTGATAACCCACCCCAGGTGCTGCCATCAGGAACCGGTCCTTGGAGGAGGGAATTCGGAGAGGAAGAGCAGGAAGAGTGAATAATGGTGAAACACCTTCACGGTAGACTACCCTTTACACACCTTTTCCTGCAGCATAAAACACGGTTAGAAAGTCCCTCCTGTCCACCGAACAATTCACAGACATCCTACCCAGTGCATGTACACGCAATTGGACCTTTTTCCTTGTGGCTTGTGTCATCCGTGAAAGTAGAAAGAGAAATGACTAACAGGGCTACAGAAGCCGGTAAGGATTAGTCGGGGCAAGGAAACAATCCTCAAGGACTGAACGCTGAGCCATCACAGGTGAATCAGCCTCAGGCCAAGAGGCTGCGCTGAGACCTGGGTGATCCCAGAAAGAAGCCTTCTCTAGCACCCCACCTCACCCACCGTGTGCACACACAGCTACATCCTCGTTCTCTGCATCTACAGTAGATTTCTGGACCATCAATAAATGCCCTACTGAGGAGTCGAGAGCTTGACACAAGACCCACAACCTAGATACGCCGGCAGTTGTTTTATATTTTAGTTTTATATATATGTGCACATAAGCTTTAGTAAACTCGCTTTTTTTGTTTGTTTGTTTGTTTGTTTGTTTTTGTTTTTGTTTTTGTTTGTTTTTCGAGACAGGGTTTCTCTGTGTAGTTTTGGTTCCTGTCTTGGATCTCACTCTGTAGACCAGGCTGGCCTCAAACTCACAGAGATCCGCCTGCCTCTGCCTCCCAAGTGCTAGAATTAAAGGTGTGCGACACTACCTCCCGACGTAAACTAGCTTTTAAAAGTCCATCCCAGAGTGTATTCTATCTATTCTTGGCCAATTCTTTTCTGACAGTTCTGGGAAAATGATGATTGAAAATCTTTGGCTCTGCTCTAGATTTTGGAACACTCTGTAGATCTTGAACCGTCCTGCTGATCTTGATGATGAGATGCTTAGCGGAGTGATCATTTTGCTGGCATCCTGACCTCTCCTAAGTTCACAGCTCCCAAATAGAATTAACTAACTTGAACTTAACCCATCATGTTGTCACTTCGGACAAACCACCAGGAAGCCTGACCCCCAAAGGGCACGTGGTTCGTTTAAAGCCAGTTTCATGAAAGTGAGAAAAAGAATATTCAAAAAATGAGTTATTATCTTCCTAGTTGAAACATCAGACCCAGCAAGAGGTCGAGTGCTGTGGGGTCAGAATGGGTATTTGGTTCCTTTGCCAGCTTCTTGTTACCCAGTGCGGGACGTCCAGGGAGGCTTGCAAGGCAGGGATGAGCAGGGGGTAATTTATGGTACGCACTCAGGTCCTTGTTGATTATTCAAGACCATGCAACTCCAAGATTCTTTGGGAGCTGTTGGGGATTTTGTTGTTGTTGTTGTTGTTATTTTGGTTTTGGACTGCTGGGGAGTAGGGGATAAGACAAGGTTTCTCTGTGTAGCCCTAGCTATCTTGGAACTTGCTCTGTGGACAAAGCTGGCCTTGAACTCAGATCTGTCTGCCTCTACCTTCGGAGTGCTGGGATTAAGGGTGTGTGCCACCATGCCCGGTCAACTCCCAGATTCTTGCACATCTCCACATGTGTACTCCCAGGGGAGATGTCCCCTGGAAGAGCTTGCAAAGGGTGTCATTTGGGAAGGAGGGACTTCAGCTTGAGGTTTGCTATCACCACTCTCAAAAAAAGGGCTTAAAAAAAAAAAAAAGAAGGGCTTTAAGTGACCCCTCCCATCAATGATGAAAGGGACGTAAGAGATCTTAGCAGTGATGGGGGAGAGGGTAATGGAATATATGTGATCCAGAAGCAGAACACATTAAGGAAGGAGGCAGGGGGCACAGGGAAGGGGATGAGTTGGAACATGTACATAAGAAATTGTATCTTGCACACTAACTTAAAAATCAAGGAGCTGGGGAGATGTCTCAGTAGTTAAGAGCATTTGTTTTTCTTACAGAGAACCCAGGTTTGATTCCCAGCACCCACATGGCAGCTCACAACTTTCTGTAATGTCAGTCTCAGGGGGATCTGACACCCTCTTCTGGCCTCCATGGGTACTGCATGCTGGTGGTACATAGACACATAGGTAAGCAAAACACCCATACACATGAAAATAAATCAATAATTAAAAAATAAAAATAAGCTGGGCACTGGTGGCTCACACCTTTAGTTCCAGCACTCAGGAGGCAGAGGCAGGCAGATCTCTGTGAGTTCCAGGCCAGCCTGATCTACAGAGTGAGTTCCAGGACAGCCAAGGATACACTGAGAAATCCTGTCTCAAAATACATAGGTAGGTAGGTAGGTAGGTAGATAGATAGATAGATAGATAGATAGATAGATAGATAGATAGATAGATAGATAGATAGATAGATAGATAGTAAATAAGTAAATAAAATAAATTATCTCTCGTTAAATTTTTATGTGTATGTTGTTTGTGTACCACCTGTGTGTCTGGTGCCTGTGGGGGATAGAAGAGGGTATTGGGTCCCCTTAAACTGGAGTTACAAACACTTCTAAGCTGCTGAGAACTGACCTTGGGTCCTCTGAAGAGCAGCCTGTGCCCTTAACCACTGAGCCATCTCGACCTAGCTATTTTTTAATCGGATCATTAAACCTTGACGAGGCTCAAAACTTCCAAGGTGGGGACTAGGGAAATGGGTCAGCGAGTAAAGTGAGGACAGGAGCTTGGATTCCGGGCACCCATTTAAAAGTGGGGTGCCCTAACGTGAATGTGTGTACCAGCAGTGCCGCCACACGGGGACAGACAGATCCCAGAGCCTCCTCACTGCCAGCCAGTCCGAAACAGTGAGCTCCAGCGAGAAACCCTGTCTGAAAAACTAAGGTGGAGCATGACAGAGGAGGATGCCTGACGGTGACCTCTGGCCTCCATAAGTACACAAACAGGCAAGTGTAACACACACACACACACACACACACACACACACACACACACGGGAATATGTGTGCACATACCACATACAGACACACACTAATAATAATGATAAATAACTAAAAAGAAAACGTATAAAATACAAAAAGAATAATTTTTTTAAGAGGAGGGTAGCATTCCTGGAATTTTATACCACTCTCTCATAATGTGAAGACATCATCTGAAAAGACACCTTTTGCTTGCATACTTTAGCTTTTTAATTGGATAAGCTGGTTCAAGCTGCACACTGACTCCCTAAACCGAACAACAGAAAGACTTTCTGCTTTCTATTCTCTGGTCCCCCGTGGCTTGTACCCCATTCTTCTGCTCTCTCCAGTGTGAGAATTGGCCTCACTTCATCTAAGGCCCCCAAGCATCACTCAGGAGCCAGAGGAGAGGCCACACACACAGACCTTCATTCCTGGACACTTGCTTTTCCTTTTCAGATTAAAGGAAAAAAAATCTCAGCCTGAGATAGCTCAGCCTTCAGACGAAGGGAAATAAAATCCATATTCATCACACATATCTAGACTTGGACTATTTAACACTTGTATGTTGGTTGATGTTGAAGCATGTCCTAGTCTACATCCTCAGGGGTGCTTTAATATCCCCAATCCCTAAATTCTAATATCTCAAATGGCCAATGCAAACGACTATTCAAGTTCATTATAGTCCCCTAGCTCCCATTAAACCAGGAAGAATTCTTTGGATGGGGGTGTTATTTGAATAAAACTTCTCAGAATTGTTTCTCTGGAAATATTGACCCGGGCCCCCTGAGAGGAACACATGTGTGAGGCCCTGTGACTGCCCAGAACTAGTGCCATTATCCAGTAATTGCATAGATTAGGATTTCCAAACTGATACAACTCCCTCAAAAGCCAACGTGTGAACAGTTAGCCAGTGCAGAAACAGACCGTAAAAATAGACAGCAATTGAGTGGAATGGACAGGGCATTTCAAAGGGAACCTCGTACATTTTACTCACTATTCAAAACAAGAGACATTCCTTCTAGTCTAACCAAGGAGGACATCAGCCCCACCGAAGCTTGGGTTTTAAGTGGCTGAGACCACAAAGCATTGAGCCCAGAAGCCACATGCAAGCAGAACGTTCTAGTACAGTGTAAGCCCCCCATCCCACTTCAACCCATCTGGCCCAGCTCAGGCATCAGTTTGCCTGCTGACTCTCATGTGGATAAACACAGCTGAAAAGCACACGGTGTGGAGTTGTAGCATGAAGCGGACAAGCACTCACCAAGGTATATGTGGCACTGGTGACCTGGGGCCTGGGGTTAACTGCTTACTAATGAGGTGACTTGAGCAAAGCTGTGCAGCCTGGAAATCCTTAACCTCCTCCTCCCCAAGGTGTAGAAGCCAGTACCGCCTGGCGTTTCTTCCCTTGCTAGAAGAGGACCAGTGAACTGGAGCGCAGTGTTCAAAACTCAGGCTTTCAAGGCAGGAACGGCAAGGCATTAAATTAACAGTGCCCCTCCTCGGGTACCGCTTTTCTTAATGCAGTGATCTCTCTGGTGCTCAGCCAGTGCGGATTCCTAGGGAAGTGCCATCCCTCAGTCTGTGTCTGTCCCTCCACTCCGACACAACCATGTCCGACCATCCACATCTTCTTTTGCGTGCCTGACATCACCAGCTTTCCCCCACGGCATCCTCCATTCACAATCGCCATCCGGACTACCACCGTGTCCCACTGCTGCATCCAATCCTCAGAGGAAATCACACTCAGGTCTCTAGCTCGGGCATGTCAAAGCTTGTCTAGACCGTCTTTACTTTACTAAGTTTACACTCCTACTAGGGAGGAAAAGAAGACTGAGGCAAACCAAAGGACTGAGCCCCAGCTCAGCTTTTCAGCTGCGGCAGACAAACCACACTACCGATTCCTGTTAGATCACAGGCTTGTCACTCTGAGACACTGATCACTCTAAACGGTTAGACCCCACAGCTGAAATCAGATCATCCTTTCTGCCCCCTCCCCTATCTGGGAGGAGAGTCAAGAAGCCATGCTGTGCTCTAGCTTCGCGGCCCTAATTTACAGTACTACCCACTACCTGGCCCCTGAATGGTCCGTGTCAAGTGGGCTATCCCAGACTAAATCACATGGTGTGGAACTCCCATCACCTCCCGAAAGGATGTCATCCTTTGTTTGGGGGTTTCTCTGAAGGCCCTCCCCTGGGTCCCTCCACTACGTCATCATTCTGTCCATGGTGGTTATCTTTTACCTTAAACTATCTCTCTTAATGAAGCTCTTCTCTGGGCTTTAAAGGGGAGCGCCTCTCCTTCCCTTTAAGGTCTCATTACGTTGTCTCTGATATGATGGACTACCCCTTTTCAATGCTCTCCTACCTTAGGGCCCAATCATGGCTCCCACGGGTACTATGCTCTCTCCCCTAATAAAGCTCACTTACGACGAGTAATGTTGTGTCAGCTCTTTACCCAAACCAACCACTGTGACACTCTCTCTCTCTCTCTCTGACAATTACTACCTCTCGTTTGTCAGAATGTGGACCTAATTTGGCTCACATCCTGCCCCCACATTCTTAAAGGCAAGCCTGTCCACTTGCATTTGGAATGTGCATGTAACTAAGAAAATGAGAGAGAATGTGAATGTGAAGAGATTTGGTAGAAACTCTGGGAAAGATGTGCGTTGCCCTGTGAGTAAGAAGTAAACTTCCCTTGGCTTCCTAGGGAACAGCTGTTCAAGAAAAAACTGCCAAGAATGCTCCGGCCACCTTGCTCCACACTTAGGATGAAGCTACCCAGACAGGAAGTCAAGCCAAGATGTCACAGAAAAAAGAGACCCACACACTCAGTCCACCTTCAAGCCTCTCTGCTCTCTGAGCTTTTCATACTAAAGCAAGTGTGGGCAATGAGGGGCACATTTCCAAGTAGACTTCCCTCAATTAGCCCAGTGTTTGGAATACAGATATCCACCATTTACGATGGATTCTTGTCCCAACAAAATATAAGAATGCTATGAGTTGACTTAATCTTCTACGGAACATCCTAGCCAAGCAACACAATGTACAGTGTAGTGTGTTGCCCTCATGGTCTCTGACAGCTATGAAGAAACCCCCTGCCAGCCGGGCGGTGGCGGCGCACGCCTGTAATCCAGCACTTGGGAGGCAGAGCCAGGTGGATCTCTGTGAGTTCGAGGCCAGCCTGGTCTACAGAGTGAGATCCAGGACAGGCATCAAAACTACACAGAGAAACCCTGTCTCAAAAAACCAAAAAAAAGAAAGAAAGAGAGAGAGAGAGAGAGAGAGAGAGAGAGAGAGAGAGAGAGAGAGAGAGAGAAACCCTCTGCCACTGTCGGGCATTCAAAGACAGCTCTGGGAGAAATCAGAATTCAAACTAGTTGAAGTTTCTTTTGAATATGCAATTGTTTTCACACCACTGTCAAGTGTTATAGTCATACATCCAACCATGTTAAGTGGAGGACAGTCTGTAGGTATCAGTCACTGTGCCTGGGAGGCAGCATCTGAATCTGGCCAATGCTGAGTCCTGCTCAGAAAGCAAGTCCAGACCCTGCTTTTGGCAAAACCATTTCTCTCCGTCACTTTTGCTTGAATGTACTCTTTTTGTCAGGCTTGTAAAACATTCAAGTAGAAACTGTTGATAGACGCCTTACATTTTGACCATCCTATTCCTGCTCAGGGCTAGAGTTCATTTTTTTTTTATTTTTAATGCACGTGGATGCTCACCTCTGTGTGTGAACACATGGTCTAGTGCATGCAAACGCATATGTGTGCTGCTATATATGCATGTGTGTGCACATCTGGAGCCAGAGGACAACTTTAGGGATCATCATCCTCAGAAGCCCACCCACCTCCTCTGACATGAGGCCTCTCTCTGGTCCAGAGCTCACTATGAGTCTAGACTGGTTAGCTGGGCAGCCCCCAAGGCCTCTGCTCCGCTTCCCCAGCAGGAGGGTTACAAATGCTCCAACACACCGCCCATCTCTGTGTAGCTTCTAGGGACTGAACCCACTTACAAGGCAGGCGAGCGCTTCACCAACTGAGTGTCCCCTGCCAGGCCTCAGACCTGGTTTTTAGAACCCGTGAAAGAAAAGCATTCTGAACGCTGCTCACAGATGTGACCCGTGGTTGGATGACTTCCACGAGGTCATGGAGCTGTGGTGGTTGTGGCACTGGAACAAGAACCCTGGTCACCTGTGCCCGGTCAAATGTGATTTTGGCAGAAGGGGCGTGTTTTTTAAAGACCTCCAGTGGGTTGTGACAGGACAAACCTGTAATCTCAACATCTGGGAGGCTAAAAGGACCCTGAGTTGAGAAGCCAGCGTGGACCACACAGCAAGCTCTAGGCCAGCATGAGCTACTTAGTGAGACGCTGCATAGCCAGACTCCATCGAGTCAATTAATTACTGTACCTGGCTGGTAATGGCCGTGCATGCCGGTGAGCCCAACACTCAGGGGGTTGAGGAAGACCTCCCAAGTTTAAGGGAGCCCCAGTCTGGGGAGGGAGAGGATGTACACAGTCTTCATGATGGCTGATTAATTCACCTTTGACTGAGCTCAGACACTGTGGAGAAAGGCATGCTTCAGAGAGCACAGCTCGCCAGCAGCTGGGGGGAAAGCCCTGATGAATCTCACTTCCTTCCACCAACAGCTCTCTCCCCCACACGGTTCTCAGCATTGTCTGAACTTCCCCGTTACTCACTTGTGAGTCAAGAGCGGGCCAGGCCAGCTGCAGACATGCTCTGCTGGTTCCCTGTGTGCTGCAGCCTCCTTGTTGGTCCCGGGCACAACACAGCTCTCCTCCAAGGCCCTAAGGAGGCCAGGCTCTGCAGGCCAACAAGCCACAGGGGACCTCAGGAGCCACCTGTTATTGTGACCAGATGCTGCCTAATCAGTTTGTTTTGATGGGAGTTTTCCAAAGAGGAAATAAAGCCTACATTTATTTTATTCTCTTAAAGGCCACTTGTCCAGCCCCTTTAGATATTTGGAGTTCATTGTTAAATTCACTAGAGATATGAATGAAGGGAACACTGGCCACCATCAGTGTGATCCCCTGGGCAGGGAGTAAAATTCTGGGTTTGTTGGCAACTTTTTCTGTCAGCTAGAAAAAGATGTTGTCATCTACAGAGTTCACACCCAAGAATGGTACAATAAAGTTAAAAAAAAAAAAACTCATAGTACTTAAGTAAATTTATATTTTAGGGGGTGCATTCATAGTTATTCTGGGGTACTATTGCCCATGGGCTGTGAATTGGAGACGCAAAGGTTTGCTACGTAATAAAAGACATGAAAAGAAATGAATTTCTATGAGCAAGTGTAATACAGACATTTCAACACACTCAGGAATGGTGGCGTCGTATGATGAGTTATAGGTCACCCCCTCCCCAAAATGTGTTGGAGTCTTAAGCCCTCGTGCCTCAGAAAGTAGCTTTACTCACAGAGGTTAGGGAGATAAAACACTGGTATGGAGGTGTGCCCCATGCCATAGAGTTAGTGTCCCTTAAAAGAGAGCTGTGTGGAGAACAGGCAGACCTCACATGACGGAAGCGGACATGCGCATGCCAAGTAGCATCAGAGACGGCCATCAACCACACTCCCAGCCTTCATCTGGGGAGCCCAACCCCAGGGCTGGGAGACCCTCTGTACATTTCTGTAGCCTCAACCATTTGTGGTATTCTGTCAGATAGTTTGTCGGGAACAGCCCGCCTCATTTAGACCTTCACATCTGAGGCTTCTCCAGTTTGGGTGCAGCTGACTCCCTCCTTATCACCATCCAGACCTGAGCTGCTCTTTCTGACACCCAGCAACCCTGCTCCACACGTTTGTGCCACTAGTGGTCCAGCATGTCGTGAGGCAGGTTGTCACTGGAGATCAAGGGCTCTGTGGTGGGGCTGGTGTTTACCTTTCTTCTCTGGTAGCCTGCTAAGTACCTTCCAGGACCCCGAACACTAGTCAGTCGGGGTGAAGGCTCTAGGTAGGCACCAGTTTGACTTCTCTGTGTTTAGTAAGATATGTGGGTGCTGTCTTCAGCAATCGGGACTTACCATCAGTCTGTGACGAGCAACCAGTAGCCTTGGGAACAGCCTGAGTTGTTTGGGGGTTTCCATGGGATTCCTTTGGCCAACAGCTCAATAAGATGTAACCCTTTTCTGGCCCTGGAGATTTCACAGAGCGATGTCTTGCTGGGGCTTTGTCCCCCTGTTACTCGGTGATCCCATTTATGTTCCTTTCACATATGTAGATATTTTGAGAAGCTTCTACTATAGTAGGTCTCCATATGACCCCTCAAATGGCCCTCAGTGTTAGCCGTCCCTCTCTGTAGTCCTTCCCTTATCCCCTCCTTATCCATTCCAATCTCCCCTCCTCAACCAGAAATATGTTCTATTTCCCCTTCCCTCCCTGTTAGTCCTTTACTCTATGCCTAACCCCTGTAGCATGCCTATTGGGGGCTTAAAAGCTAACATCCACACAGAAGAGAATGCATACCACGTTTCTCTTTGTGGGTCTGTTACCTCACTCAGCATGATTTTTTTTTTTTCTCCATCCATTACCTGAGAGTTTCATGATTTCATCTTTTAACAGCCGAGTAGTATTCCTTTGTATAAATGTACCACATTTTCCTTATCCATTTATCTGTTGATGGGCATCTAGGCTGTTTCCAGTTTCTGGCTGTTGTGCATAGAGTAGCAATGAACATGGTTGAGCAAGTGTCTCTGTGGGAGGATGTTGAGTCCTTTGAGTACATGCCCAAGAGTGGTAAAGCTGGATCGTGAGGTGGCTCAATTCCCAGCTTCCTAGAGAGGAAATTTTTATTAAGGCTATATGCTATGCTGCATTTGGGAGGCAAACACAGGAAGATCTCTCTAAGTTCAAGGTCTGCTCTCCCTATTCTACATACTGAGTTCCAGGACAGCCAGGGCTACAAAGACAAATCCTGTCTCAAACAAACAAAGACTGTATGTGATACTCAGTTGGTAAAGTACTGCCTTGCAAGCGTGAGGACCTGAGTTCAATTCCCAGAACCCCAGTAAAGGGCAGGCTGCTGCCGGGCGGCAGTTTACCCAATGCTCTCTGGGTAAGTGTGGCCCTCACCCGTCACCAAGAAGCTTCTTTTTGCAGCGGAGACCACTTACAGACTACAACTGGTAAAAAGGCAGGAGATAAGCGACTGGGGGGTGCCCAGACCCAATTAGGACACCCATAACACAACCCCTACACCGAAGGCTCAAGGAACATGACGGAAGGAGACAGAAGGACTGTGGGAACCAGAGGACAGACATCTGCTATGAGACAGTGTCTTCCAGACATGACAGGGATGCTGCACCCAAGAGCTCTCAACACTGGCTGCCCGCATACGACCTGCACAAGACCACACCGTGAATATGCCAACATGGATGTGGGAATTTAACGAGGTCCAAGCCCTCGATGAAGATCTGCAGGCAAGCAATGGCTGCTGAGGGAGGAGAATCAGTTTTCTCCAGAGATGAGCACCCTGATATATTTCCCACTCCTACGTGGTCCGCCCTAAATGCATGTACATGTGCCACACTGATTGGATTCAGTAGTGTGTGTGTGTGTGTGTGTGTGTGTGTGTGTGTACGCACATGTGCAACAATCATAATTATAGAAAAAGAGATCATGAATATGAGGAGGGTGGAAGAACACAGAAGGAGTTAGTTGGAGGGGGGAGAAGGAAGGGTGAAAACTATTTAATACAGTATACTCATGTATGGAATACTCAAAAAAATTTTAAATGTTCAAAAGCATTGGGACTGTAATGGAAACAGACTAATAGTTAAGCAGGATCAGGGTTAGAAGGACAGACACTCCTTGGAGTAGTTGGAGGTTTCTTTTCCTCCTCTAGAGTTCTCTAGGGAAGGATGGGTGCTGACTAGAAAGAGCCCAGGTAACTTTTAGGGAAAAGTAATTGCCGACCTAACAACCTATGTAGGTTGGGGAGCCAATCAGGAAAGAGACTTCTGAGTTCAAACCCAGCTCTGCCCTGCAGCAATTGAATCTTTAATCAGTTGCAAAATCTGTAGTAAGAAATTCATTCTGAAAAAAAATCATTAAAATGCGGAGAGTTGCAAAAGGCCACCTGGAAAACATGAGGCAGGTCTGCCTCCTCTCTGGAGGGATGCCCCTGGTTCTCTCTGGCAAGACCTTCCCCAGTGGAGAAGGGACAGTCCACTGGGAAGCACTGGAATCCTACTGTTTCTTCCCTAATATAATTGCCCATGTGATGGTCCCTATTACTGATGCGCAATGTCCAGCAATAACAAATGAAAATTGTACTCTTGCCGGCATTTAACGCATAGTCTACCTATTTTTGTTTGGTCTTTTTTAAATCACCATCTAGGCATTTCCAGGGAATATCACAGGCATGTTTACCTCTCCTACCTGACACGTCATGCAGAAATGAAAGGCTGTGGATGGTTGAACTGGAGTTCCTTTAATCTTGGTGGAAGGCAGGGCACAAAGAGTAAAGGGAACAGGCTTTTTAAAAAGAAAATGATGGGGGACTAGAGAGATGGCTCAGCGGTTAAGAGCACTGACTGCTCTTCCAGAGGACGCAGGTTCGACTCCCAGCACATACACGGCAGTTTACAACTGCCTGTAATTCCAGTTACAGGGGATCTGACAAAATCCCCTGTCACACACAGACAAAAGTGCACATAAAATAAAAATATAAAATAAAAAGAAACTAAAACAACACTCTTTATGTACATTAATAAAAGCTGACATGCCAAAAATAAATAAAGCTGGGTGTGGGGCACATGCTTTTAATCCCTGCACAAGGCGAGTAGAAACAGGAAGACCCCTGGGGGGGGTGGTCACCAGCCAACCAGCCTAGCCAAATTGGCAACTTCTAGGTACCAGTGACAGAGACCTTGTCTGAAAAAATAAGGTGGACAGTTCCTGAGGAATGACACCCAAGTTGACCTCAGACCCCCGCATGCATGCATGCACTTCTCAGTACTCATGCCCAAACCAAATGTATATATACTCTATGCTCACACACATGAACTAGTTAGTTAATACATTAAAAATGTGCAGCCGGGCGGTGGTGGCGCACATTTTAATCTCAACACTCAGGAGGCAGAGGCAGGCGGATCTCTGTGAGTTCGAGGCCAGCCTGGGCTACAGAGTGAGTTCCAGGACAGGCTCCAAAGCTACACAGAGAACCCCTGTCTTGAAAAAAGAAAAAAGAAAAAAAAAAGACAAACAAACAAAAAACAAGCATGCCTGTAACTCTGAAAGTCTAAAACATTCAAAAGAACATGAGGGCTGGCAAGGTAAAGGTGCTTGCTGCCAAGCCTCAGGACCCGAATTCAGTCCTTGGGACTCACATGGTGGAAGGGGAACTGATTCCTTCAAGTTGTCCTTTGCCCACGCCACATACACCATGACATGGCAATGAAATCGAGCACATGCCCATAAATAAATAGCATGTAATTTAAATGTTTTAGTTAAAAAGGAACTGTAAATTCTTCTGGGCATGGTGGCACACACTTTTAATCCTAGCACTCTAGAGACAGAGGCAGGAAGGCAGATTTCTGAGTTCAAGGCCAGCTTGGTCTACAGAGCAAGTTCTAGGACAGCCAGGGCTACAGAGGGAAACCCTGTCTCAAAAAACCAAATAAAATAAAATGTTTGTAGTTCTAACCTTTGATAAGCAAGAGACATTTCTGAACTCACTGAACTCATACTCTATATCTCAACGGAGAACTGTCATTACATTGTGTGGCATCTGACATTGATGTCCTCATTGCCTCCACCTTACACCTGCCCCCCCTCCCCCCTTCACCTTTGGGGATACAGAACAAGAATCCCATGAGGACAGCAGAGCCTAACTGTGCTCTCAACACCGTCTATTCCTCCATCCCTCTTGTCTAACCCCAAATCGATAAACCCCGACAGCCTCCAGAGAGCTGTGGCAGCCTCCTGGGCCCGCCACGTTCCTGCTTGCTGCGGCTCTCCTCTCCTACCTTTGGGTGAGAAGAGACATTCCGGGAGAGACTCGTGTGAGAGTAGAACCAACATCTGGGGCAGCACCCAGTGCTTCTCTACCTGGATTAGCCTCCGGTCAGCAGCTAAAGATTATAGTGTTTCGACGGACGGTCAAAACCTCCCCCTTGGCTCCATGGAGCCGCCCAGGCACAAGGGCGCTGCAGGATTATCTCACATTAGCGCGAGACGTATTCCCCATGCCCGTCTAGGCACGCAACCCTTTGATCCTGTGCTGAGAAAATGCTTCGGTTGGATCAGAAGGCTGTGTCACTCTTCACCTGTCACTCTTGACCTGCTCACCAGCTGTGTGACTTTGCACACGTTTTCCAAACAGCCTGTTTCCTTCATTAGACACTGATGCTCTGCATCTCACACTACTGCCATAACCGGAAGCACGTGTGAAAACACTGTAATGAATCTTCATATAAATATCAGATGTCCTCATAGGAATATTGGATAAACTATCCACCTTTCAGCTGCATGATGTAACAGGCATCTCTCACAGTTACAGAGAAGAGTATGTTGCTTTGTATGCAGGCAAGAAGGCTTTGGTAATAATCGTGTTAATGGCCCACAGTTCAGACGGGAGATAAAGGACAGATGGATGACCCAGATCTGAAATAGAAGGCATGGTGAGGGGTTCTAAAAGAGACTGAAGAAGTTAAGGTGAGCCATGTCATACGGTTAATTCTGGGACAGCACTATCCCACAGTCTGAAAAACAGAAGTATAACCCAGGCTCTTGGAGCTACTGAGATGACAGTGTGGTCTGGATTTAATTGCTGCACCTGAAAATGAAAGGAACCTTCTGTGTAAGTTTCTACATTTAGGTAGAATTTGCTTAGTCAAGTGCAGCAGAAACAAGATGAATCTAAGAAGAGAAACCTAGTTTCTAGTTGGGTGATGGTGGTGCATGCCTTTAATCCTAGCACTGTGAGTTCGAGGCTAGCCTGATCTACAGAGCTAGTTCCAGGACAGCCAGGACCGTTACACAGAGAAACTCTGCCTCAGAAAAAAGGAAAGGCAGGGTGTGTGTGTGTGTGTGTGTGTGTGTGTGTGAGAGAGAGAGAGAGAGAGAGAGAGAGAGAGAGAGAGAGAGAGAGAGAGAGAGAGAGAGAGACCTAGTTTCCGAAGAAGGCTAGCCTTGGACAGCGGGAATTTAACAAAGGTCCCTGATGATACAGGGTGTGCCAGGGACAGTAGAGCTGGGAAACAGGTATGAACAGCTTGCACTGTGCATTGGGCCAAGGAACATTGTCTTTAAAACCCTGCCATGTGGTTTCAAGTCCATGGCCACTGCCTACATGCTAACAACGTTTTAGGTTTGTGTGTAGCTGGCAATTCCAGTCTTCTGACATTGCAAGATGCTCCTCTCTGGATGAAATGACTACAACATAATATGTTTATTGACAAGAGGACACAAGAAAACAGCACCCCAAACATCTGTTCCGTGCTGGCAGAGGGCCTGTCTGGGAGCTGGGGGTCCCATCTTCGATAAAGGAAAGGCCGTCCCAGACTTTGGTTCACCACCCATCTGTAATTTAAATCCCAGAGGACAAGACACCCTCTTCTGACATCCACAGGCACCAGGCATATTCATGGTGCACATACATACACACACAAGCAAACACTCATACGCATAAAAATAAGCAAAGTCTGGGGGTTGGGGGATTGTTTTCTTTTTAAGTAATGTAACCTAGTTCTGGCAGATGACGCAATGGTGTCTCTGGAGTAGCTGTTTCCATGATGACAAGCCATCGCTGGATAGACAAGCATGGTTGCAAGCTGAACTACCTGATTCACATGGTTGCAAAGCAAAGATTTCTAGTTTTGATACATTTGGGACCATATTCTGGCCCAAATGCCCATGTGTAGATAGTACCTATTCAGAGTTCATGGGAACAAATTTACTAGCCCATTTTATAAAGCTTGTAAAAGCAACTGGCATACATTTAGAAGCCCCTAATTGAAACAACCAGGAAATAGGCAAGCTTCTATTCTAAATCTTTCATGGTCCTTAGGGCTTCTCCCGGGTGGCAGGTAGATGTCTAAGCTAACAATCAGGCCCTGTCACTGAACAGACTTCCAATTTGCTCAGTGGCCATGGGTGGGGCCTTTGCTCACACCTATACCTGTTTCTCATTTGCAAACAAAACAATGGCCTCTTCCAACTCCATTCCTGCATTACTAGGTGAGATGAAAATGTCATCCTAATTTTCTCCTGATGACGGAAATGCTGTAGCACTCGGCCATTGTTATTGCTATCACACACTGCTGGGACTAATAAACTGTACCCAGATAATCAGGCATTTCCCAGTGGTTTTACTAGAAAATAGTTGTAATGTAAAAATAAAATTAATCTCGCAGAGAAGCACCAAAGAACCAGGTTGAAGGAGACTTTCACGAGAGTGGGGGCAATTTTCTCAACAGGGTCACGTGGCTGCTCAGCACAATGCGATTAAGTTGGGCTTGGTGGCACATGCCTGTAATCCTAGCACTCAGGAAGCTGAGGCAGGAGGGTCTCAAGTTCAAGTACAGCCTAGTTTACAAAGCAAAACCCCGTCTCAAAAGACAAAATAAAATAACAGCTGGGCCTGATGGACCACTGCTTTAACACCAGCACTCAGCACTCAAGAGGCAGCGACAGATGGTCTCTGCGAGTTCAAGGCAAGCCAGGTCTACATATTGAGTTCTAGGTCAGTCAGGAGTACATAGAGAGACCCCCATCTCAAAAATAAAGAAAATAATAATAATAATAATAATAATAATAATAATAATAATAACAGGACTGGTGAAATGTCTCAGTAGGTAAGAGAACTTCCGGCCAAACTGGATGACCTGAGCTCAATCTCCAGAATCCACATAATGGAAGAAAATAATCGATTCCTGTAAGTTGTTCTCTGACCTCCACACAAGTTCTGTGATACACATGCATTCATACACACTCAAAAATAATAAACAAACAAACAAATAAATAAATAAATAAATAAATGTAAAAAATTAATTGGAAAAAAATCAAACTAAACCTTAATATTCGCATAGCTCGAATAAACTGCATCATCCCTATTGGAGTGTTGTGTGACCAAAGTTTCCCTGGGGAGACAAAATGCACATGTCTACTCACCCCAGATAGGGAGCCCACTGCAGACCACAGTACAGACTCCACCAAAGTCCACCTTGGTGAACCAATGGGTTGTACTGAGGTTACTTACAGGCATATGTGGTCAGGGGATAATTATAGGAGCAGGAATGACGCAAAGACAGCTGCATCACTAAAGCCCACCCCAACCCAGATGATCGCTCACAAAGCTGGGGTCTGGAGCACCCTGCACAGCCTGCAGGCAGCTCAGCAGACTGGAGGGTGTCCTTTGCCGGTGCCTCAGTTGGTCTAACCTGTTCCAGGCAGCTCCAGTAGTTTCTGATTCTGCCAGGCAGCTGCTCTCCTGTAAGTCTTCTTGGCAGCTCAGATTTCTTCCCTCGGAGAGGAACTTTCGGCTTACTCTGGGAGGGAGGGGCCTAGTGAATCTGGTCAGTTTCAGGGACTTCCTGAAGCTCTTTGTGCTTGTTTAATCTTCCTGCATAAGAAGCTTTCCTGCAGGGTGGAATGTTTAACTTTGGAGAACGCTTTTGTTCAACATGAAGGTAGGTCAGAGAGTAAGTGAAAATACATCTATGTTATCTTGGATTTCTTCCAGTGTGGATGAGAGGAATTAAAATAACAAAAAGTCAGACAACAAAGTGATTAAATCAGTGATAAAAGAACCATTGCTGGTTGCCCATGCTATGACGGATGACCCCGCACTTGCATGCATATGTGCAGAGGCCATGGAGGGGGGCTGCTTACCGGTGTGCTTCACCATAGTTTGCTCAACCTGCTCTCTTACAGAACCCAGGACCACCAGCCCAGAGATGTCCCCACCACCCACAATGTGCTGAGCCCTCCCCCATCAGTCACTAATTAAGGAAATGTCTTACAGCCAAATTGTCTTTTTCTTTAAATTCTTCTCTCATGCATTATATCCTGACCAAAGTTTCCCCCGCTCCATTCCTCCCAGCCCCTTCCCCACCTCCCCTCCTCTCTAGATCTACTCCTTCTCCATTTCCATTCAGAAAAGAGCAGGCCTCCCAGGGATATCAAGCAAAAATGGCATAACAAGTTACAAGACTAAGCACAAACCCTCATACCAAGGCTGGGCAAGGCAACCCAGTAGAAAGAAAAGGGTCCCAAGAGTAGGCAAAAGAGTCAGAGACACCCCCCAACTCCCACTGATAGAAGTCCCACAAGAACACCAAACACAGCCGTAACATATATGCAGAGGACCTAGCTCAGACCCATATAGGCTCCATGATTGAATCTTCAGTCTCTTCCAGCCCTTTTGAGTTCTGCTTTGTTGATTCTGTAGGCCATAATCTCTTATTTTCCTCAACCCCTCTGGTTCCTACAATCCTTCCTCCCCTCTTCCTCTGGGTTTCCTTGGCTAGGCACCAATATATGTGTATAGCAGAATATCATTAGGAATATTTCAACTTTTTTTTAATGCCAGTCCTGTTTGGCTCCATCATAGGTCTCTGGGCTATCCAGCCTCTGGTTTCTGGCCATCCAGGCATGTGACATGATCCTCAAGTTGGACCAGTTACTGGCTAGCCACTCCCACAAGTTCTGTGCTACAATTACCCTGGCACATCGTGCAGGGAGGACAAATTGTAGGTCAAAAGTTTTGTAGCTCGACTGATGTCCCAATCCAACCACTGGAAGCCTTGCTTGATTACAGAAGATGGCCGGTTCAGGATCCATATCCTCCATTACTAGGAGTCTTCCTTAGGGTCACCCTCATAAATTCTGGGGAGTTTCCACTGCACTAGGTTCCCAAATTGCCCCCCCAAATGCCCCCCAATTCCTGTCATCTTTCCCAGTATGCCCTCCCTCCACCTCCACCACCTGCCTGATCCTTCCTGTTCCCATCCCTACCCACCCCCAGTTCACCCACAAAATCTATTCTGTTTCCCCTTCCCAGGAAAATCCATGTGTCCTCTCTTGAACCCTCCTTGTGACCTAGCCTCTCTGGGTCTGTGGATTGCAGCATGATTACCCCTTACTTAACAGCTAGTATCCACTTAGGAGTGAGTACATACCATGTTTGTCTTTCTGGGTCTGGGTTACCTCATCAGGATGACTTTTTCTAGTTCCATCCATTTGCCTGCAAATTTTATTATGTCTTTTTAAACATTTTTTTAACTGAATAGTACTCCATTGTGTAAATGTACCACATTTTCTTTATCCATTCTTCAGTTGAGGGACATCTAGGTTGTTTCCAGTTTCTGAAAATTATGAATAAAGATGCTATGAATATAGTTGAGCAAGTATCCTTGTGGTAGGATGGAGAATCCTTTGTGTATATGCTCAAGAGTGATATAGCTGGATCTTGAGGTAGATCAATTCCCAATTTTCTGAGGAACCATCCTATTGACTTCCATAGTGCCTGTACAAGTTTACATTCCTACCAGCAATGGAGGAGCGTCCCCCTTGCTCCACATCCTCACCAGCATGAGCCATCACTTGCTACAGCCAAATCTTGTGGAGGCTTTTTCCTCAATTGAGGTTCCCTCCTTTCAGATAACTCTAGCTTGTGCCAAGTTGACATTAAACTATCCAGCACACCATATTTCATATTCACATTATATACATGTTCATGTATTTATTGTGTGTGTATGTATATGTATATATATATATATATATATGATCAATTCAATACTAAGAAAAATAGAAGTAGAAAGAGATAAGATTTCCTTCTGACATAGGATTAGTTGTCTGTGTAGAACCATGCCAGATGTGCATGTGTATACATGAACAAAACATCATAAATAAACACAAAAGCTCTTGTATTTTTAATATTATTCCTTTTCCTGTTTTTGTGTTTTGTTGCGATAGGGTCTCACTATATAGCCCAAGCTGACTTCAAGCAATCCTTCTGCTTCAGCCTTTCAAATGCTAGAATTACAAATGAAAGCCACCACTCTGCATGGATATGCAGACATACACATAAAATTGGAAAACACAATGAAACTACCTAATTCAGCATAAATTACCTTAGGGAGAAGTACTATGAGGCATGTAGGAAAAGCATACCTTACAAAAGGACAAAATAAGAAAAATAAACAGCCATGTAAGCGTTTAAAAGATGTCAGTTCTTCCCAAAGAGATCTGTATTCAAAAAGCATTTCCAAACCAAAATTCTAACATCTAATGAACAACTTCACATTCTCGAAAATACTGCTTTGGAGAATTCAAGATCTCCACTCAGGCAGAAGCCCGGAACTTCAGTCTCATTGTGGAGCATTTCCCAAGCTCAGCACTTTGTGCAAACAACAATTACCAGCGCTGGAGATAAGAATACAGCACAGTGTTCGCTCCCAGAGCCTAGCCAGCTCAGGTGTGTCGCCGGTAATGAGAGCAGCTGGGGCCAGCCAGGAGCAGCTGTGGGGAGCAGAGGCCGCTCTGGGCAAGCCCTCGCCAGCAACACTGCGGCCTCACTGGAGCAGCAGCAACAGCTGACCTCATTGGAAAGCGAACCAGGACTGAAAGCTCCAGTCCGAGCCATCCCCAAAGAGAAAGGAACCTGGCTGGACCCAGAGGATGCCCTTAACAGAGATCTGAGAAAGACATTCACGATCTGCTGTCCACTCCAAGGGAGAGATTAGTCTGGATTCTCATAGGACTGGATGGCCAATGTGGTGATAACTGGTGATTTAGAAAAGGTGGCTGGCAGCACTGGCTCCTATTTACCCCAAACACTGTCATTAATGTCACTGACATGCAGGCTGACAGGTTTCTTCACCATATCCACAAGGCCAGTGTGCATGCCAAGATGTGAAGCAGCAGGGGACCAGCCAAGTCAAGAGAGGCAGGCAGGGGGCTCCTGACAAGCACCCTCAGCTGGGCAGCTGCCCCCCAGGGTGCGTAGACACCTTTGGTAGGTGTACAAAACCACATTCTTTTCTCCCAGGGCAGTGAGGGACATCCAGGAAGGAAGCCAGAGCTGTTAAGTCTCTGCCTAGTTTCTGAGTCCACCTCCCACCCACCCACCAATGATCTCAAGTAGCAACTTCAACCAAAATTCTACTTTGCCTTCCTATCCTTCCCAAGTCTTCATATTTTAATACCCAGGTCAAATGTCGGCTTCCTTTCTGTGAGGAAAGTATTCTCCAACGTTCTTCTCCTCTCCTGCAAGGCTACTCATTCACACTTTTTTACTCTGGTCCCAATAACTCCCCAGCCTTTGGTTTATATTACCAAGAGGATGTGTGCTTCATGTTGCCTTTTATTCTGGTTTGTTGAATTAGACTTGGTAGAATGTAGACTCTAAAAGCGCTGAGACCATCTCTTACTGCGGCACCCAGGGACCCTCATGCACTGACCACATACTGTCGGGCTGATCAGTAATATTTTAGAACGTATTTGATTTCTTCTCTGCCTATAAGATGTGCAGGAGAGCAAAGTACCAGTTCTTGTCCTGGAATCTCTTTGTGATCCTTGGGATTCGAAGCAATTATCTTAGGGTTACTGTTGCTGTGATGAAACACCATGATCAACAGCAAATTGGAGAGGAAAGAGTTTAATTTAAGCTTCCATTGCATAGTCCATTGCTGAAGGAAGTCAGGGCAGGAACTCAAACAGGGCAGGATCCTGGAGACAGGAGCTGATGCAGAGGCCATAGAGGGGTGCTGCTTACCAGCTTGCTCCTCATGGCTTGTTCAGCCTACTTTCTTATAGAACCTAGGATCACCAGCCCAGGGATGGCACTATCCACCATGGGCTGTGTCCTTCCACATCCATCACTGATTAAGAAAATGCTCTACAGACTTGCCTACAGCCCAGGCTTCTGGAGGCATTTCCTTAACTGAGGACCCTCCTCTCAGATGATCTTCCCCTGTGCCAAGCTGACATAAACCCAGGCAGCCCAGCAACTAAGTTCTTACATATTGAGGGCTGTAGTAAAGGCCTAAGTCTTCTGGACTCCCAGGTTGGACTGACTTTGATGTCTTGGCTTCTTGAAAAAAATGTCGCAACAGCTTGAACAATCCTGTGTTCATTCTAAACACTTGCCAGAGACTGGCTTAACTTAATTTTCCTCTGACAATATAATCTTCACACAAAATTCTTCAGTGTTTCACACCTGCCAATGTTTGAACATGGATTTCTTTCACACTTTTGGTTATACTTTCTTCTAGAGGCTTAGTTTGGCAAATCCTCTTATCTCCTTCACAAGTGCTATCTTTGCCAATTTAAAAAAAATTAAGCCAGACACACACACACACACACACACACACACACACACACACACACGAGAGGGGGGGGCTGTAGACTGCTTGCATAACTCAGTTCAGAGGGTCACCATCCAAGGAGGAGGGTTAGTGGACAGGTGAACCTCCCTTGCCTTCTTTAAAACAATCAGCCCACACCGGGCGGTGGTGGCGCACGCCTTTAATCCCAGCAGCACTCGGGAGGCAGAGGCAGGCAGATCTCTGTGAGTTTGAGGCCAGCCTGGGCTACCAAGTGAGTTTCAGGAAAGGCTCAAAGCTACACAGAGAAACCCTGTCTCGAAAAAACAAAACAAAATAATCAGCCCAGGAAATACAGGATGTGCAAACCAGTTTCCTTGTGCCTACCAGATGGGGTAACCCCTTGCAAGAAGCCCAGTCACATGGCTGGAATATGAAATGCTTCAATTTGTGTGTGAACACTGGGTTCCCAGCTGATAGCACTGTGAAGGCTGTGAAACCTTTAGGAGGTAAAGCCTAATTGAAGACATGAGCCCTGGGTTGGTTTTTTGTTTGTTTGTTTTTGTTTGTTTGTTTTTGTTTTTCTGAGACAGGGTTTCTCTGTGTCACCCTGGCTGTCCTGGAATTAGGTCTGTAGCCCAGGCTGGCCTTGAGCTCACAGAGATCCACCTGCCTCTGCCCCATGACTGCTGGAATCAAAGGCGTGCGCCACCACGCCTGGTCTAGCCTGGAGCATTTATGACTCAGCTTCATTTTCTGTCTGTTCTCCGCTTCTTGACCGAAGGCACATGTGTCTACCCTCCTCCTAGTCCACTGCTGTTCCTTTCCTCTCATCCCTTTGAACTGGACGTCAGGAAACGCTCTATCCCTTACATGGCCTCTCATCATGCGTTTAGTTACAGCAAAAACCAAAGTAACACGCTAACACAGGCACACTACTGGTGAGAGGGATCCTTTTCCTCCAGGGATCTTATCATTCGATTCTTCAACTGTGTGTGTGTTGGGGGGGGGGGGGTGTCTGTATCTGTGTCTCTGTGTCACACACCCACACACCCACACCCACACCCACACCCACTCCACAATATCTGTTCCTACCACAGAGCAGCCTACAGCAGCAGCCAGGAGAATCTCGAAGGAGAGGGTAGACAATGGCTTTTCACCCAGCCAGAAAGGCTCGTCCTGACCGTTCTCTTCAACCTGTGGCAATCCCAGGCGCAGGTAGGAAAGAAAATGCACATGCGCGCTGATCAAACACAGGGGCACGAGGCAAATGAACAACAGGCCCCTCGTCTCCTTACCGGGGGCAGGAGGCCATTCACTGCTAACACACAGTGGCTGTTGCTCACATGCAGGGGTCTAGGACAGCAGACACAAGACCACCCAACGGCAGTTGTTGCTGGCACTTCACAGTTCAGGAGTAAGAAAGCCAAAGGGCTGTTCCTCATTGCCATCTCAACGGATAAGCACCTAGACAACAGCAAATACACTATCCAGTATTCCATGCTGCTAAATATGATGCAGTGTCCCTTAGAATGAAAGGAGAGAGGGAAAGAGAGGAGGAAAAAGGTTAAAACTTCCTCAGTTACAGGCTGGGCAGTGGTGGCGCACGCCTTTAATCCCAGCACTCGGGAGGCAGAGGCAGGTGGATCTCTGAGTTCGAGGCCAGCCTGGTCTACAGAGCAAGCTCCAGGTCAGGCAGAGCTACAGAGCTACACAGAGAAACCTTGTCTCAAAAGAAAAAAAAGAGAGGTGAGAGAGAAAGAAGAAAAAAAAAGAGAAGGAAAGAAGAAGAAAGACAGAAGAGAAGGAAGGAAGGGAAGAAAGAAGAAGAGAAGAAGCGAGAGAGAGAGAGAGAGAGAGAGAGAGAGAGAGAGAGAGAGAGAGAGAGAAAGGAAAGAAAGAGAAGAAGGAAGAAAGAAAGAAAAGAAAGAAAGAAAGAAAGAAAGAAAGAAAGAAAGAAAGAAAGAAAGAAAGAAAGAAAGAAAGAAAGAAAGAAAGAAAACTAACTTTCGGGGTTCCATGTAGGCAGGAGAATCCTGGTAGATGAGTGCGTTGCGTCTCTCCTCCAGGAGTGAGATTGGTGAGGAGCAGTGGGAAGCAGAGTGAGTGGTCCCTCGGGTCCCAGGCTGACGGCGGAGCCCTTGGTAACATATGAAAAGGATACAGACGCCACTGTCAGCTCTGCAGGAAGACCCCCAAGTTCTCCTTCATCACACCATCATCTCCTGACTTCCCGGGGAAGGGAGACAGGATAACTGCAGGGCAGGACACAAAACGCTGAGGTACTGAGTCCTTGTTCATCTCCTCTAAACGACAGATCAAGAGCAAGCCCTGGAACCCAGGCGTCCAGGGTCACGGAAGTGTGGCCCAGGGGCAATGGGAAGTGAAATGAGAAGAGTAACTAGAGGTGGGGAGCTGTGTGTCCCTGGGCAAAAAGTTTAATGTAAGCAAAATGATTGAGTTCTGGAGGTCTATTATATTGTACATCGGGCTAACAATACTATTCTATAGAATTTGAACGTTAAGAGTGTAGATTTCATGTTGAGGGCTCTTCTTTTATTTTATTTATTTATTTATTTATTTATTTATTTATTTATTTATTTATTTATTTATTTTTTGGAGACAGGATCTCTCTATTACATGGCGCTAGCTGTTCTGAAACTCTCCATATAGACCAGAACAGAGAAGATCCACCAGCCTCTGCCTCCCAAGTGCTGGGATTAAAGACATGTGCTCTCATGGCCTGCCATGTTAAGGGCTCTCCTAAAACATAAAAAATAATAACAACAAAGTCACAGACCCTAAAGGGCTAATTTGCCGAGCAGAGGCCACCCCAGCGTCCCTTCTGTAGTCATTATACCTGTCAAGTGGCTGCTTAACTTCCTTTTTCCTTGACTCCCCGGACCTAGGCTGCAAACTGAAGGGTCTGCCTCACATCTGTACCCAAGTTGTCCTAGTAATGACAACCAAGCCAAGCTTGAAAATGTCATCTGCCCGTTCCCCAGGAAGCCTGAGTTTTCTGGGAAAACCCTTGCTCAGCAGTGACTGGGGGGACTCCAAAGACCCGTGGAAAATTGACTTACCATGGTAGGCAGAGCCCTGCCACGTTTTCATTTTAGTCTGAGTTATTGACTCGGCTTATTTTTTGTTGCGGTCTACTTTTCTGGTACTGTTATAAACACAGAACTAATCTGGGAAGGAGAGGATTTATTTCATCTACCCTTTACAGTCCATCATCCAAGGAAGCCAGGACAGGAGCTCAAGGCAGGAACTGCAGCAGGAACCATGGAGGAACACTGCCCACTGGCTTGCTTTCCGTGGGTTGCTCCCCTTGGTTCCTCTACAATTCTGACTAAGGCTAACACTGCCCAGAGCGGGCTGGGCCCTCCGACGTGAGTCATTAACCAAGAAAATGCCCCACAGACACTGCTACAGGCCAATCTGATGGAGGCAATTCCTCAGCTGGGGTTCTCTCTTCCCAGCTGACTATTTTGTGTCAAATTAACAAAAACTAACCAACATCTTTTTCTTTTTAAATTTAATGTGCGTTAGTTGTACAAAATAATGGGTTCCATTGTGACATTTACTGATTTATTGAACTTTGCTTATTTATTTATTAAGCTGTGTGTATCAAAGCATACAAATAAGACATTTTGGTAAACATATAGGTGAATAATAACCACATCAGAGAAACCCATGTCCTAATCCTTGGAACCTAGGATTACCTTACCTGGGCAAAAGGGACTTTTACAGAGATGACTAAGTTAATGAATGATCTTGCATTAGGGAGATTAGGGAGCTCTCCCTGAATGATTAAGATATGTAGCCAGGCACTTGGCAGCCATTTATAACCCCAGTTCCTCCGAAGACTGCCCAATATATGGCTGAGGTCCCTCTGAGAGCCCCTGTGAAAAGAAGGACACAGGGAGCAGGTCACGTGGCAATTAAAGAGGAGGTTGAAGACATGTACCTGTAAACCAAGCAGGGTCAAACGCGGCCCACACGCGGCCAGAAGCCAGCAGGAGTCTCGGAATGATTCTCCATTCAAATGCCAGCATGATGCTCTTGGCTCTTTGATCTCGGGCTTCCTGCCTCCAGACGCTGCAAAACTTTTCTGTGGTTTTAAGATGCTCAGTTTGCAGTACTGCCTTACTGAGACCCAAGGAAACTGACAGGGGTGGACGGACACACACATTTCTTTCTAGGTGGATCCTGCTCAAGAATTTACGAAACTGAGTATGCGTTCTTCAATGCAGTTATGCCATTTACATCGTCCCCCAGCAGTCTTTGCCAACACTGGGTAGGACCCTTCTTCGCCATCCCACTCATCTAAAGAGGAACACATTTATACCCTATCGGGGCCTTAACTGCATGATAAATAATGTTGTACCTCCTATTTAGTAGGGTGTCTACTAAAATCTTTGGGTCAACCGAGTGGTGATGGCACACGCCTTTAATCCCAGCCCTTGGAAGCTGTCTCTGTGAGTTTGAGGCCAGCTTGGTCTACAGAGTGAGTTCCAGGACAGCCAGGGCTATACAGAGAAACCCTGTCTCAAAAACAAACAAACAAAAAACCTTTAGGTCATTTTAAACGATGAGTTCCTTATATAAGGAAAGGCTGTTTGTTCGGATGGCATTCGAAGGTAAGAGCTTCCTGAATGCTCTATTCAGTGCCCGGCACATTGTGAGACTTTTCCTGCCTGGTTGAGAGCAGCAGGCACTTTACCTAGCGCTGCATGGGCCCTGTTCCCTCTGATTCTTTCGTGTTGTTCTTTTGCCTGTGTTGATGCCTCACGTGTTGGTGCTGGCTGGCACTCTGCTGCATCCAGTGAGAGCACTCAAACACACGACCCAGGCTCTCTGTCTTTGTAACCCTCTTCTCCCAGCCCTCTGGCCTGCGAACTGTAGCTCTGTAGCCTCAGTCTTCCTGGACATTCGGTTACCTTTCCTCACCTCAGGAGTCTTATAACTCTGCCACAAGCCAGGGTACCAGTAAGTAAGTCTCAACTCCTCTGCTTCCCATCTCACAGAGATCTCTGCTTTTCACTGTCCAGTGTCCGAGGTCTTGTGATTTTTCTCTTACTCAGTATTTTAGCACTCTGAGGCAAAACAGGAAATGGGACTTCTGTCTTTGTTAGGGTTTTATTGCTTTGAAGAGACACCATGACCATGGCAAATCTTATCAAGGAAAGCGTTAACTGGGGCTGGCTTACAGTTTCAGGGGCTCAGTCCATTTTTGTCATGGCGAGAAGAAGCCTGGCAGCCTGGAGGCAGACATGGTGCTGGAGAAGGAGCTGAGAGTTCTACATCTTGATCCACAAGAAACAGAAGACTGTCACACTAAGCCTAGCTTGAGCATATGAGACCTCAAAGTCAGCCTCCACAGTGACACACTTCTTCCAACAAGGCCATCCATACCTACTCCAACAAGGCCACGCCTCCTAATAGTGCTACTCCCGATGGGCCAAGTGTTCAAACACATTGAGTCTGGGAGGGGGGCGGGGGGGGGGGTTCCTAGTCAAACCACCAGACTTGGTTTCTCCAATCTTAAAGAAAGCAGCATCCTTCCCTGACATACCCTGATGCACACCCACCACACAAATGCTCATTGCAGGCAAAAGGGGGCAGAACCAGGCTTTTCCAAGAAGGCTAACAAGCACAGAGAATACCCTACACAGTGCCAAACGATTTCCACCCCCAGAATTTGGAAATAAATGGCAGAGTGCTCTGGAGAGTTTATTCTAATGAAAAACACAAGAATATGCACAGCCCTGTCATCTCATAAGGGCAAAGTATCAGCTGTCCATGGTCTCTCTGATAGTTCACTTCAGAATGGCAAATGTCCAGGAAATCAGCGAGGAAGATCGGGTCATTAACTCTGAGAAACTACTCCTATTCCAGTTGTCACTTGTGACGACAGCCACCACTCTCCTTCTGAAGAGGGTCTCAGCCAGGGTGGAAGGAGCGTGGGGGCACTGGGCTCAGGCCACCTTCACTCTGGGTGCCCTTTTGCTAAGGATCCCCATGGTTTCGATGGGCCTCAGAAAATCAGGCCCCAACCCATGGCACTCTGTATACTGAGCACTTTGCACTATGGGAAAATGAAAAGGCCTTGGAAGCAGCCTGAGAACCAAGACGGGACCCCCTCCTGTTTCCATCCCCAGGGGCCAGTTCTCTTCTTGGAAGGCTCCTGAGGCGCTGGTCCCTGTTTCTCACCTTGTTTAAGATAAGATTTCTGCACAATTTGCTGTCCATCTCTTCCCTGCTATCTCATTAGCCAGAGAAAGCTAAGCTCACCCCACAGGAAGGAAGATGGGCATGTCATCACACCAAGATAGACTTTGTCACAAACCATTGTGTTGCTAGATCCCATTCAGTTTCCAGAGAGAATCATTTACAAGCCATTGTCTGTTCCTGGGGTCTGTCACTTCCCCTAAAGATCACTTCCCCTCTGGGAATCACTGCAGTACCCTACTTCCTTCTCCCTACACTGAGCTCCTATGCGCATTCGCACAGTAAGTGGGTTTACATGATCTTTCTCCTGCTAATTACTCTGAGGCTAGTTCAGTTGAGATGTAAAAGTCTGAACCTTTGGGGGGTGGGGGGGAGTCAGAGATTTTCTACTTATCTCTAAACTCCATGGAACTGGGGGCTGAAAACACATCAAGAAACCAGAAATCCTCCAAAACGACACCTTCCAGAGAGCTCAGAAGTCCCTTCCAGGAATCATAGCCTCACTTTCCCATGATCCCAAGTTTCCAGACCAGCAGACGCATGATATAAAGGGTTTCCGTAAGTCTGAGTGCCTCACTCCATCTGCCTCCAAAAGGTAATTCCTCATGAGGCCTCCTTCCTGTGTCTGCCTGGCTCTGGAAGCAGGAACTGGCTTCTCTGGCTGCAATTATTTCTTCGGTAGATGGTAGATTTTAAGAGAATAGAAGCCCTGCTTGGGTGGGAACCTAACATTCCAGTTGGGCAGGGTTAATCACCCAGGCAAGGAACCACTCCCGGGAAGCCATGCTAAAGAGATGGGCAGAATAATTATTCCCTTAATGTGATACTCTACTTTTCCTTCCCAGAATTCCCACATCCTAGTGCAGTGCCTACAAGCAGAGCAGCCATGAGGTTCAGCTGGGTCTGCCTCGTTCCCGAGGTCAGAAAAATGCAGCTTTTCCTTCATCCTTCTCTGGGGTCCCTTCCCCATCATACAGCTGCCTGGGGCAGTGTAGCCGATTTCCATCTTGTACACATCAGTAGTCACATAACAAGGTTTTTTCCTTCTCTCCTTTCTTCTGCTCAGCTGCTGAGTTTACCACTTGCCTACCCTCAGGGATTTTTGCTTTTATTTTTTTGGTTTGTTTGTTTGGTTTGGTTTGGTTTGGTTTTTCGAGACAGGGTTTCTCTATGTAGCTTTGGCTGTTCCAGAACTCACTCTGTAGACCAGGCTGGCCTCGAACTCACAGAGATAGATCTGGCTCTGCCTTCCAAATGCTGGGATTAATGGCATGTGCCACCACTTCCTGGGTTTTTTTTTTTTTTCTTTTAAACGCTAATAAAAAGTGTTCTTAGCTTCTGTTGAGGGCATCTTCTTAAATTCTTTTATCAGTAAGACTCCCCTATTAAGGACTCTGTTAAGAGGGAGACCCTGATATTTTCTGGTGACCATAAAGGGATTCCCCCACACAAAATTCCCGTTACAATCCAGGGAGGGTCTGCCTTTCCAAGAACATTTAAATCATATACGCAGGAGAAAGTGACAGGTCCACTGACGGTCATTCTTTCACTAAAACTTCACAGCATTTATGCAGCTAATTTGCACCTAAAACTTTACAGCAACCGGTCCTTATCTTTCCCTCTGCCCCCTTTCTGCATCTCCCACGATGCTAAGGATGCAGTGAGTGCAGCATCTCTATGGATGTGACAGTCACCAGGAGAAGTCATCACTCTGAGAAGGCTGAATATCCCGGCAGACTCTCCCCAGTGATCATCCCTGAATTTCCTGGAGACATGAGGAAAGACATTTATTTTCCACAAACTTGGTTTCTATGTCCTGTTTTTCATGTCCAAGTTTGGGAAGGTTCTTGTGGGAAGCACGGTGAGGACAAAGGCTCTTTGATGACTAATATTATGTCTTGAGTGAGCTGAGGGACTCCCTGATAGCTGCTAAGGCATTCTTTCTGGGTGTGTCTGGGAGGGGTCTGGGGAAGAAACTAGTATTCAAGTCCATCAATGGCTATCATCAGACCTAGGTCATAGATCCTCTGTGTGTGTGTGTGTGTGTGTGTGTGTGTGTGTGTGTGTGTGTGTGTGATGTTACTCAGGTGTGGAAGTCAGAGGGCAGCCTGAGGCGCTGGTCCCTGTTTCTCACCTTCTTTAAGATAAGATTTCTGTTGTTTTCCACTTTGTGCATCAGGTTGCTGGCCCACAGGATTCCAGAGAGTCTGCTTTCCCTGTCTCTCATGCCACCATAGGAGATTACAGATACATAGTGCCACATTTGCCTTTACATGGGATCTGGGGATTCAAACTCCGGTCCTCACGCTTGCATGGCAAGGATTTTATCCACTGGATCGTCTCCTCAGTCCTCAGTACATTTTCTGGGTAAAATGTACGGAGATACATGTTATATACGTTATGTAAGATATAAGCTAAATAAAGACATAAGATTTACAGGACTGAGAGGTGGTTCATTGGTTAAGGGCACCTGCTGTGCTTGCAAAGGACCCAGGTTCCATTGGTAGCACACACAGGGCAGCTTACAATTGTCTTTAACTCGAGTCCCAGGAGATCCCAACTCCCTCTTCTGGCCTCCACAGGTACCAGCACATATGTGGTACACAGATATACACACACAAAGTACTGATATGCATAAATTAAAATGATACTTTCAAAAATATATATTTATAGATTATATATGCATGCATTAAAATATTATGAATATCATAAAACACATACTACAAATTGAAATTACGAGAAAAAAATTTAAGTAGAAGTTGAAATATTTTCTCCCTCCATACCCTTGATCATCTGTGCATCAGACCAGTGGCTTCTGCTCTGAACCATCGAGAAGTCCTCCAGGAAAGAATAAGGGGGTGGCAGCTTTTCACAGCATGTGGCAGGCACTGTGCCAAACAGACCTAGGACTCTCACAAGAGTTTCCGCAAGTGATTCCCTCGGTCTACGACTGCCTTCCAAACATTTAAAGACACATCAAGATTTTCTCATCTGTAGCAAAAGGCTAAGCTTCAGCAAGGTTCAGGGGCTCTCTTGGAAGTGATCCAAACACCATTTCCTCACTGGTCCAATGGATGTGTCTGCTGGGTCTTGTCAGCATGCTGCAACTCTGTACAGACTTTAAAACGAATCACCTCAAGATGCCCAGGTTGCTTTCCTTGTGGGTGAGGACTTTGGGGGACGAGCCCGGGAGCTGTTTTCTTGCTCTTTTTTTTTTTTAGAAAACAAAACAGGTGCTGTTATTCTCATTTTCACATATCCCTTCCCTAAGGAGATACAACTGACAGGCTTGTATGCTTGCACCATGTGCTGACGCACACACTCACATGCATATACTCACTTTTACACACACCAACATGTATGCCTACATTTCAGACATGCATACGCTCATGCACACAGGCATCCACAAACACACATACACGGACATACACATATGCATTCATGCATACATGAACAGATATGCACGGACATGAACTTTATGAGCCTAAGGTCCTCTGTCCCAGCTGTGTGCACCTTAGAACGCAGAAATGAGAAAGAACAAGACCCCCGGGTTTCACATTTCCGGTAGATGGAGCACAGGTTAGGAGTAGGAGCAAAAGCCAGAGGGGCTGGTGTTCTGGGCAGCCTCCCTCCGAGAACACCCGCTGCTCTGAAAGCTTGGTCAATGGGCCATTGTTTGCTGGGAAATGAAGAAGATAAGAGCGTAGAGGAAGTCAGACTAAAATGCTAAGAGCAAGGCTTACTATCTTACATCTAGAGCGGCCAGCTTCCCGCCAAAATGTTAGCCTTTCAAAAGCAAATTATTCCTATGGATTGCAAATTTACATTCCAGAGCTCCCCTCTCCCTCTCCCCAGGACACTGCCGACCCCCTCCCCACTCCCTACAGCCCCCTGTCTAGCGTCCTTCCCCTCTCTGGTACTGGTTCTCAGTCTCTCCCTCTCCTCTCTTCCTCCCCCACTCCCATCCTTCCCCTCCCCTCCTCCTCCTTCCCTCCCTCCCCCTTCTTTCTTCCTCTCTCTCCATTTTGTCCTTGTCTTTCTTATCCCAGGCAGTGTTTCCAGCAACCCTCCGTGGGGACACATTCCTTAGAAGGCCAGTAGTGGGTCAGAGGTGAACTATCACTTGCCCAAAGGGGGGCAGGTGACTAAACCAAGTCCAAGCTGACCAAGAAGAACGCAGGTTGGGAAGGGCCGGGCTGGGCCTCTACATGACCTTGGTCAGGCCACACCACCTCACCAGGTTCCATTTTTATCACTACCTAGAAAAGAAATCTTAATTACTATGCTAGATGTTGTCAGGGCCGTCTTCCAGTTCCCAGAAGGTCTGCGTCTCTCTGAAACCCAGGGAGAAAGGATGTTGATCCACTCTGAACCAAGGCTGACTTTGACTTCCTAAGGGCCGGGTCCTTTTTCTATGAAGCAAAATCTCAGGTATAAAATGTTCTCACTCCGGAGACACAGGAAAGCTGGTCACAAGACCGTATTTATCTCACAAAACCTGCTCCCTCCAACAGCACAAAGGCTGCACATTCACCAATGAAAAAAACAAATTCTTTACAAAACATTGTATTTGAAGTATTTGGCGGTTTTGTTTGTTTTTGTTTCGTTTGTTTCTTTTTTTTTTTTTTGAGACAAGGTTTGTCTGTGTAGCCCTGGCTGCCCTAGAACTCACTCTGTGGATCAGGCTGGCCTCGAACTCACAGAGATCTGCCTGGCTCTGACTCCTGAGTGCTGGGATTAAAGGTGAGTACACCACCACCAACCACTCTTTTTCTTTTCTCTTCTTCTTCTTCTTCTTCTTCTTCTTCTTCTTCTTCTTCTTCTTCTTCTTCTTCTTCTTCTTCTTCCTTCTTCTTCTTCTTTTCTTCTTCTTCTTCTTCCCCTTCTTCTTCTTCTTTTGCATCTGGGAAATAGATTCTTCTCAACTCAATTCTGAGCTAAGCAAAAGTCTTACTCTGAGAACTAGGAAGCAAATGAGTCGGTGAAGACCCAGAGGCAAGCTGCGCACGTGTGCGCATGTGTCTGTCAGCTCAGGGGTGACGGAACCAAACGGGAGAGGAAGAAGATGGGAAGCTACTCCAAAGACTCGCAGAAGTCAGAGAGATCTCGCCACAGCTAGTCTCCCTCTGCCAGAGTCGCTAGTAATCAGTCATGTCAGTACGGGGAGCCACGGCCTCCTGGCTGAAGAAAAGACTGCCCAGCGAGTGCTCAGTGCCCAGTGTTCAGTAGCTCCAAGGTCAGAGTGACCCCAACAGAGTTAAAAAAGCTCGGAGGAGGGTGGAGCTTTGAGGCTCAAGGTGGGGAGTCTGTGTGCATTCCCTTCTAAGGCAAGGGGCAAACTTGAACATGGTGAAAAGCCCACGTGAAGCAGAGTAACCACGCAAGGGTAAAGCCCACTAGGGTTAGGGGAGCTGCCGGGGCACCCAGCCAGCCAAGAGGCTTGCGCAATATCACGAGGATAGAGGGGGAGACATTTGGTGAACGATTGGCTAGGAGCAAAAAGGAAAAAAAAGCAGAAGTCTGAGACTGGACCTCGCCTGAGCATCTGAGTTCAAGCGAAGCCAGTGACTAAGGAGGGAAAGGAGTGTGGGCAGCGTTAGGAGCCACCCGTGGAGACTGAGAAGCCTGTGTCTCCCCGGGAGGAGTCATGTCTGGAGCCCAGAAGAGGCAGGAGGAGGCAGAAGGGGGGCGGGGGGGAGGCCAGAGACCAAAGTCTGCATGGTAAAGGGGGCAGCGACTTCCTTCAGACCTGGGGTACAACCGCAAAGCGTGCAGCCCAGAGCTCAGTGTTAAGGCTTAGCAGGTTGGAGTAACTATTCTGATTGCTTTTTTTCAGGGCTTACTAAAACAGAAAGACAGAAATGTGTGTCAGACTCCTGCAGCCCTGTTGGATGTGCTGGCACACACCTGTCACCCCAGCACTTAGGGCCAAGAGGTTTGCACGAAGTGTGAGTCCAGCCTGGTCTACATAGCAAGTTCTGGGTCACCCAGGGCTACGGAGTACACGAAAGGACCCTTTCTTTAAAACAAACAAAACCACCGGATGGCGGTGGCGCACGCCTTTAATCCCAGCACTCGGGAGGCAGAGGCAGGCGGATCTCTGTGAGTTCGAGGCCAGCCTGGGCTACCAAGTAAGTTTCTGTGAGTTCGAGGCCAGCCTGGGCTACCAAGTAAGTTCCAGGAAAGGCACAAAGCTACACAGAGAAACTCTGTCTCGAAAAACCAAAAAAAAAAAAAAAAAAAAAAAAAAAAAAAAAAAAAAAAAAACCAGAGCAAACAAAACAAAACAAAAAATAACCTTCAGCTCCTGAGACTAGGGTTCTTGAAGAGTGGGCTGAGACATTAGGACACGGGCTAGGACCACTAGGACAGAATCACGTGACCGTGACCATTACTTATCTACAATGCAGATTCCTTGGCCCCACCCTAGTCCAGCTGACTTAGCCTTCCCTAACCAGGTTGCTCACTTGTAATGGTATATATGGGAACAGGCGTTTCACCTCAGCCACCCATGATGCTAAAAGGAGACAGGGAGAAGGGCCCTGTTGAAAAGGGACCTGGGCAAATTGATATCATGTAGCAGTCTCTTCACCCTTGTTGAAGAGACTTGGTTCACCAGCCAACCAGCCACCATGTCCTGAGCCCCGGCTGGGTGCCAGGCAGGTGCTGTGCTTAATGCTGCCGCACACGCTTTATTGCTTTTATCCCTAAGTCACTCAGGACAGTGGACACTGTTGTTGGTTCTATTTCACTTTGGAAGCATCAGTCTGGCTGGCTTCAATGCAGGATCCAACGGAGAAGTAATGGAGCAACATTCCAAAACAGGTCTCCTGGTCCCAGTTCTTAGAATCCACTCTATTCTCATTAATTCAACGACACCATGAGTTTTAACCCAATCAGCAATACGAGTCTCCTGACGCGTCAGTATTTGTGGAGGACTTTCCAGCAGGCAACAGCTGCGTGCCCACCGATGGTCAGGATGGATTTAGCCGCTTTGTGCTCCTCACCCAGAGTCGTATTTATTCTGAGTGGCCATGTGGGATGCCATGGGACCCAGAACTGCCCAGAGTCACAAGGAGAAGCAATTGTACCATCAAGTTCTCCACTGTGTCATCCCAGAGACTCTCGGAGATCAAGAGGAGCCCAGGCTGCCCAGATAGTTGCTGAAGCCATCTAGTGCAAAGGCCTTTCCTGGCCTGAAACCCCAGGTTCCGAGACAGGTACCGATCTGGAAAACTGTGGCCAGTGAGCCTGAAGATGCCCAGGGAAATGGAGGAGGAGGTGAGGCTGAGTACCCTGAACCTCCCCCCAACTGTGAGGTCACCTCCTCCACTCCATCCTCTCCTTAGAAATTACATTCTGCGGTGACATACTAAAAGTGTCAGCTTTGCTCTTCCAAGTTTCCCACTGATAGCCTCTGGAAGCCAGAATGCCGGACAAGACACTTCACGCTGTGTGAAAATGGCTGCTGATGTGTACTGAGTATATTCAGTTAGCACTATTCCAGAACCTTACAGTGCCACCACCACCACCCTGTAAATTCTCCATTACCTGTTTCTCAAAGGAGAAAACTGAGACCCGGAAAGGTTAAGGGAATCACCCGGGGCCTCTTAACACATGACAGCCACTGCTTTAAAAACTGCTTTTGGTAAAAAACACTGACTCTTCCTTTGGGCCTACAAAATCAGCACAAGGTACCTAAATCTGCAGTTACCTTCAGTTCCGGGAACTGACAGACAGACTGATAAATATCTTTATGACAAAGGATTTAAATTACCCCTCAAGCATTAGTGACCAGACACAGCAGCCCCTCAAATGAGGCCCATTACCTATGGTGGTCAGGCTGTAACTATAATTACCTTACAGCAGCCATACTGTTATCTCAAGCATTAAGAATTTCTTTGAGCCGCCCAGTAGCCCAAGGACTGAAATAATGCTCAGCCAGACCACACTTCGACAGGGAATGCTTAATTATACATTCCTCTCAGCTCCCATCCCACCTGTTCTCCTTTTAAATCTAAAACTATGTCAGTACTTAGAAACTAAGAGACTTGGGTGCTTTATCATCCCCCTTCCCGGTGTACCCCACTGACTAAATCCCCTCTCTCTGTTCTTCACCAAGACCTCTCACTATTGGGACGGGTGGCCGTCTCTGGTTTCTTAGGACACTCAGATGGGCGTCTGCCCTAACCTCCAGTAACATTGACACACACACGGCATTCTGATGATGCTCAAGGCACCACACCTTGCCTCTTTGAGTTTACACTGAGGTGGTTGGTTGTTAAGGACGGCTGTGTTTGGGAGGATGTAAATCCTGCTTCATCCTCAGTCAATGTAGTTGAACATTCTTAAGGGTAGTTTTTCAGCTTTAATAATGGCACCACATTAAGCAATCAGATGGGATAGCCTAGGACATCCCTGAAGTCCCTGCCAAACCCCAGTAGGCTCAGAACCTTTCAGAAACAGATCCAGATAATAATATACATATGTGCAAAGATGAGCCAACAGCTGATGTCTGATTAATACACCCTCAGTGTGGGATGCAGTACCAATAGCAGGCTTTTCGACAGCCGAATTTACCTCCAGCCACCTTTCCCATCTTCCTGTGCTCCTCTTCCTTCGGGGAACTCCGTCACCACTGTTGAAGGGGAATGTTGTTCCCTGACACCTGTCAAAGCATAAAAAGGCAGACTTTGCTCTGAGTGATCACAATCAGCACAGAGACCCCTGCCATGGGGTCTTGAAATATAGGACAAAGGCAGGATTAACTCCAAATGCAGCTCGGACCATTGGAAGCATGTGGCCAAGGAGCAGGGTGGAGGTCAGTAGATAGGAAATTACTGAGAGGAAACTTGGGGCGGGGGGGGGGGGGGGTGTTGGATAAGCTGACATAACAGAATTCTTCCTGAAGGCAGGCTACAGTGGTCACCCGTTGTCTGGGGTGTGGATGATGAGGGACCTGACCAGATATCAGAGATAAGGATGATTGCCACACTGACTTGGCAGGGATCTTGCTAGAACTGGACTGTGGTGGCAGTGGTGGCGCAATGCCTTTAATCCCAGCACTCGGGAGGCAGAGTCAGGCAAATCTCTGTGAGTTCAAGGCCAGCCTGGTCTACAGAGCGAGATCCAGGACAGGCACCAAAGCTACACAGAGAAACCTGTCTCCAAAAACAAAAACAAAAACAAACAAACAAAAGAACTAGATTGTACAAGGAAGCACAGAGATGAGCCTAGGAAGAGGTCTTAAGCCTAGTTAATATCTGACTAAGCAAAGAATTGTTTTGTTTTGTTTTGTTTTTTGAGACAGAGTTTCTCTGTGTAGCCTTGGCTGTCCTGGAACTCACTTTGTAGACCAGGCTGGCCTCAAACTCACAGAGCTGCCTGTCTTTGGCTGAAGTGCTGGGATTAAAGGTGTGTACCACCACACGTGGCTTACGCAAAGATTCTTTGTCCTCACCTGCATCAAGGACTTTCCTCCTCTTGCCTTATCCTTGATCAGGCATCTTGACTCCAAGGAAATCTCACTAAGGATGGCAGTTACAGTACTGTCTAGCTGTGAACGTGGCTAACGTTTGCTGGACATTAGTGTGTTGCTGCACATAAAGCTCACGATAGTTTTGAGGTCCACACTTTGCTTGTTGACCATCTGCCTCAGCACAGATGAAGGTGCTGTCCTTTTAAAATTCTTGCAGTTGCACTTGCTTCTCTGATACTCTCTTTCTTTTCTTTTTTTTTTTTTTTCTTTTTATTCTTTTTTCTTTTTTCAAGACAGGGTTTCTCTGTGTAGCTTTGGAGCTGTCCTGGAAGTTGGTCTGTAGACCAGGCTGACCTCGAACTCACAGAGGTCCACCTGCCTCTGCCTCCCAAGTGCTGGGATTAAAGGCGTGCGCCACCTCACCACCGCATAGTCTCTCTGATACTTTATTTTGCTCTTCTGCTCACCCAACTGGCTGCTCTTTTCCCAGCCCCACCCCTACCTTCGCCACCCCTCAGTATTAGAGTGTCTTGGCCCGGGTCTCTACTCCTTCGTACCTGTAGTCACTCTATGCACCATATTATCCAGACCCAAAATTTTAGTTACACTCCCCGAATCTCTATCTCCCCTGTGACTTCACTCCTGAAGTTTCCAATTCCTAACTCAAGATTTCCACTCCTGTATCTAACAGGCACTTTATGTGGCTATCACAGAACTGTGAGCCTTTCCATCTGGTGCGTCAAAACTTCTCTATCCCTGTATATCATAGGCCTCCACTCAGGCCAGAGGACGGGGGGACATCCTTGGCTTTTGTTTCCACCCCACATCCAGCCCATCAGAAATCTGGTCACATGCCTTTGAGACAGACCCAGAGTCAAGCACTTCCCACCATCCCCGCCACTGCCTCCCGGTCCAAGAATCTATTATCTCTGCTAACTAGATCCCCCGGTGCCCTTGCTGCACAATCAGTCTGTTCTCAACTCAGAAGCCAGAATAATTTGAATAATTGCAGACAAAGGCAAGGTGTGTGGCCCAGGCTAGCCCTGAGCCAGGGATCCCCGTGCCTCTCCATCTCAGCTGTGCTGATCACCACCACCCTCCGCACAATAGTCCCTTCTGAAGAGAACGCAGAGGTCACCCCTGCTCTGCTTGGAAACTTCCATGATTTCTGAGCTTATTCCGGGCAGAATCCAAAGTTTTATTTTGGACTAGCCTAGCCTAAGACATCTCACAGAAAGCTGTCCTCAGGTCCTCACCATTCTTCAGCCAGAGCATGCAAGTGCGTGCGTGCGTGCACACACAAACACACACACACACACATACACTTACACACAAACACACACTGTCATGCTGCTGTTGCTTTATTCCTTCATCACGCCGGGCCTTTTTGCAATCATCTGTTCCACCTGATACATTATGAACCTATTTGCTGATTTCTGTGGCTTTTTTTTTTTTTTTCTCCTATCATGCTCCACTAGAATACAATCTAAGGAATTTGCTTGCGAAAAGAAACATCCAGAACAGGCTCTCACGGTAAGCGTGCAATAAATGACTGACTGACTCCTACCAACGAATGAATGAACAATGAGCGTGTTGTACGGATGAGATAACAAGGTCAGAGAGTCTTGTGTCATCTTCCAAGGCTCTGCGGCCAGTACTTAGAAGAGCTGGCATTCCAACCCAGGGTTGCCTGACTCCACCTCTCAGTGGGCACAACCCATAGGAAAATCCTGATAAGTCAAGCCCTGGCCTGCTAAATACAAATGGGTGGCAATATCAAATAGCCCCACTCAACGCCCAAAATAGTGACCACCACGTCCTCTCCAGTAGACACTCCACTTAGTGGATTACAGAGGGCAAGTGCTCCCAGCCACCTACTCCTGTCCTGACAGACCAGACAGCATGTCCTCACAAAGGTCCCTCTGCAATGCCTGGAATTAGACAAAGCGTCCCAGCCCCTGCCCTGTGGAAGCTCAACCATCCAGAACAAACCCCGGGGCACACAGGGCTGGTCTTATGAGCTGGCAACCACATGGTCTGATTTTAGAGACTGGGAAACTTAGTCCAAAAATATCTCCCCCTCCCAAATGCCACAGTGCCTGGAATTCCACTATTAGAGAGATATTTCTGGGAGTTTAAGCACTATCTCTGACTCGACTCCCTTTTTGTTTTTAGATATATTTTTAAAGACAGTGCAGAGTTGTATTGAGCCGTTTTTTGAAAACCAATTTTGAGTTTATTCCTTCTAATAAATGATCTTGCTTACATTTATTACTATACTGTGTTCCTCATAACTGTATCCGTTTAAAGGTTTGGTTCATCTCTAATGCTTGACTTATGCTTCAGTTTACAACATAATCTGACTTTTCATTCTAATCGTTGTGACTTTCTAAATTTTGATGAAACTTAACTTCCTGTTTCACAAATTAATTTTAAAAATCCAATAGTGTCTATCACCTCCAAGCTAAGAGGAGGAGAAACCAGTGAGCTCGTCATCACCCTCATCCCCTTCTACCCTCTCCTGCCTCCTCAGCAGACATCTGTGTTACTTTGTCTTTGCCATTTTCCTCCTTCATGGCTATGTTATTATCATCACTATTATTATTTCTCCATCTGGTAAGGGTTTTGTCATTGTTTAACTTCATGGATGTTTTTTAAATGGAAGATAAATTCAAAACTAGGCATGCTGGTTCGTTCTTGTAATCTCAGCACCTGGGAGGTGTGAAATCAGGAGTTCAGGGTCATCCTCCGGCCATCCTCCATCTTGAGTTCCAAAGCCAGCCTGGGTCACATGACACCCTGTCTCCAAAACTAACACAAAAGAAAGTAATAACTCAAAAAACTAAAATTGTGCCGGGCGGTGGTGGCGCATGCCTTTAATCCCAGCACTCAGGCGGCAGAGCCAGGTGGATCTCTGTGAGTTGGAGGTCAGCCTGGTCTACAGAGTGAGATCCAGGACAGGCACTAAAACTACAGAGAGAAACCCTGTCTTGAAAAACAAAAAAAAAAAAAAAAAAACTAAAATTGCTGGGCATGCCAGCTCATGCCTTTAACCCCAGCAATTGAGACACAGAGGCAGGTGGATCTCTGAGTTTGAGGCTAGCCTGATCTACATAGTGAATTCCAGAACAGCCTAGGCTACATAACGAGATCGTTTCACAAAGACACACACACAGCCAGGCGGTGGTGGACCACGCCTTTGATCCCAGCACTCGGGAGGCAGAGGCAGGCAGATCTCTGTGAGTTCGAGGCCAGCCTGGTCTATAGAGCGAGATCCAGGAAAGGCGCAAAGCTACACAGAGAAACCCTGTCTCAGGAAAAAAAAAAAAAAAAAAAAAAAAAAAAAAAAAAAAACCCACATACACACAAAAGTAAGCAAATAAATAAATAAAACTAAAAATTAAAAAGCAAAATTCAGAAGAGGGGGCTGCAGGGGTGGTTGGGGAAGTGGTTTAGCCAGCAAAGTGTCTGCACACAGACATGAGGGCCTGAGTTCAATCCCAACAACCACACAAAAGCCAGACACTGAGGCAGACTTCGGTCATCCCCGTCCTGAGGTGGGGCGGAGGTAATCCAGTCCTCAGAGCTCACTGACCAGCCAGTCAAAGTTGAGAGAATGACCGAGAAAGACAGCCAGCGTTGGCCTCTTCCACAGGTGTGCCCTCAGTGTACGAGTACACAGTTGTGAACATGTACTACACTAACATACATACACAAGTTCAGAAGTGGTCACAAGCATTCAAATAACTGTTAGTCCGCACACTGGGACTCCTGGGTTGAAGGAACACAGAGAAAGGTGATAGAGAAAATGCAATTCTACCACATCCTCAGGCTGTCGTCGAGGAAACACACAGGCCTGGAGAGACCGTGCAGCGATGAAGAAGCCTGCTGCTCTTGCAGAGGATTCCGGTTCCCAGCACCCACTCAGTGGCTCACAACTATTTGTCACATCGGGTCACCAGGGGACCCGATGCCCTCTTCCGACCTCCTCGGGCACTGCACACATGTGGTGATATTTTGTTTGTGCTGAAATGTGGTGATATTTTATTTGTATGTTAATAAATAAAGTTTGCCTGGAGATCAGAGGAAATAGCAAGCCATTTGAAGTAAACACAAAAGTCAGGCAGTGGTAGCACATGCCCTTAATCTGATCACTTACCAGGCAGGGTCTCTGTGTGCTCAAGGCCACACTAGGGATCAGAGCCAAGCATGGGGATACAGGCCTTTAATTCCAGTACCAACCATAGAGACCTGGAGGTCTGTACAGACAGGCAGTGACAAGGAAGTGAGGTAGCTGGGCTAAGCTAGCCAATGAGAGGGCAGAACAACAAGGCAATAAAAGCCTGGGTAGACAGGAAATCGTGGTATTTGGAAGCTGCAGAGCTGGTGAGGTAAGGTTGGCTGGTGGCTTTCTCTATTTCCCTGATCTCTAAGGCTTTCACCCCTATATTTGGCTCCGTGTTTTTTATTTAATAAGACCATTTAGAAATTCGTCTACACACACATGTAGTGCATAGACATATATTCGGGGGGGGGGGGACTGCTCACACATAAAATAAAATGAATAAATCTTACACACACACACACACACACACACACACACACACACACACACACACCAAACTCTGGCAGGGAGATGAGGAACGCAGCTTTCTACTCAGCTGGCAGGACTACAAAGCGAGTTTCAGGACAGCCAGAGCTACACAGAGTTTGTTTCTCTCAAACAAACAAAATGTCAAGAAATTAAGACATTCAAAATAACATCATATCACGAACGAATGAACGAAAATGGATGGAACTGGAAATCATGTTAAGTGAAATAAAAAGAACTCACAAAGACAAACGCCATGTTGTCTCTCATATGTGGAACTTAGATTTGAATTTGTGAGCGCGCACGCGCGCGCGTGTTGTGTGTGTGTGTGTGTGTGTGTGTGTGTGTGTGTGTGTGTAAGAGATGAAACTGGAAAAGAAAGCAAGTGGGGAAAGGTCTTAAAAGAGAGGAAATGAAAGAAATTAATGGAGCATGTGTGATATGAAATTGGAATGGGGAACTCTGAGGGCATGAGGGGAGCTGGAGGGGAATAGAGGGAACAGGGAGGCCACTTGCAGAAGGGAAGGAATTAACCAAAATATAATAACATATTGGAATGAAAATAAGATAATGGCTGGATGTCGGTGGAGCACACCTTTAATCCCAGCACTGGGGAGGCAGAGCCAGGCAGATCTCTGTGAGTTCAAGGCCAGCCTGGTCTACAAACTGAGATCCAGGACAGGCTACAAAGCTACACAGAGAAACCCTGTCTCGAAAAAACAAAACAAAACAAAACAAACAGAAGAAAAGAAAGAAAAGAAAATAGGATAAAATTAATATTTTATACTGACATTTTGCACGCTAATTTTAAACATTATTAATAAAAATGAAAGACACCGTAAAGGAACATTGGAGGAAAGCTGCCCTGGAGGCAATTGCATGTCTCTGGTTTGCCTTTTGCCAACACGGAAGCAAGGTGGGAGCTCGATGTAAAACTAAACATTTCTAGAGGGAACCAAAGTGTCCGGTGCTCTTTGGTGAGAAAGAGGACAGAAGACACAGCCTCTGTGTCACGGAAGCGTGGAGCAGTGGGGGTTGGCCCAGAAGATGGGTGGAAGGTCCTGGCCCTTCAGGGAGTGCTGTCCTGGACAGCAGGCTCCCGGAGAACTGTCCAGCCTCACCCTGCCCTTATTTCCCTGCACCTGCAGCCCCCAGGCTAGGCCGGCCTCTCCCTGTAGGAGAGAGCTACACACAAAAGCACTGTCTCCTGTTCAGCCCAGGCTGAATTCCTTCTGAAACTGCCCTGGCTTTCTTTTTTTTCTCAGCCCCTTGTGAGAACACAGGAAACCCCGCTTCCTCAATCCTGAAATATCTGTCTCAGGAAGGAAAGGACATTGTCTTTCCAGGGCCTCTCGCTTGTGAACCAACCCTACAGCCTTCTCTGTAAATACACCACAGAAGCAAACCAATTTGGACATTCTTTGCAAACAGCAAGTTTGAAATATAATAAGCAAATCGATTTAAGGGCAGGGCAAAAGGGACACAAAACCAATACCAAATTTATAGGCTTTGGACTAAATAGCACTAGAAAGGTATTTTATTTTATTTTATTTATTTGGTTTTTTGAGACAGGGTTTCTCTGTGTAGTTTTTGTGCCTGTCCTGGATCTCACTCTGTAGACCAGGCTGTCCTCAAACTCACAGAGATCCACCTGCCTCTGCCTCCTGAGTGCTGGGATTAAAGGTGTGCGCCAACACCACCCGGCTTCTTTTTTTCTATTAAATATTTCAATTAAGAATGTCTGACAGTGGGTAAGAGTGAGAACAGGGCAGGTTTAGTAAGATACAGGATGCTGTATTTGAACTATAGTTTTTTTGGGGACAGGTACCTGGAGAAAATAGTCACTTGTCTTTTCTGAAACAAAACACACTTGGGGGAAAAAATATACTTTTTGTTCAGCAAAATTGGGAGAAAATTCTTATGCCCTAGCCACGAAGGACCGGTGCCAAAGTAAACTGTGGGAACTTAATTTTTTAAAACATCTTAAGGAGGGAAGATTGGGGAGAACACTGGTGGGGGTTCGCTTTGCTGGGATATGTTGTGTTGCGTGTTCATACAAACGGACCACCGTCTCTACTGAGGCGGGGTGACAAGGCAAGGCAGCGCAGGGGCTCCTCCATCTTGTCTTCTTGCCGAGGCCATTTCAGGTTTAACTAGTATCTGATCTCCGTGATGGGAAGGAAGCCCTTTGGAAAAATTACTCAACTCTCTTCTAGGAACCCAAGGTCAAGATGCCCCAGCTGACTGATCTAAGCTTCTGTTAAAGCGCCTGCTTGAGCAAACCTCCCCCTGCCGCTATGAGAGAGACACCAGGATGTGGTTTGTCCCCTTTGAAAACCCCTTACTCTAAGCACTCGGTGCTACACTTGGGTCCTGAATCCCCGAGTGTAGTCCCAGCCAGACTTTCAGTTGGCTACAGACTGTGTCCGAGTGGCCTTCCGTAACAATAGAATGCACAGAAAAGATCGTTGGTGAAGCATTTTCGTTTGTTTGTTTTGCTAATTTATCTCAACAAAAGTCCACTGGGACTAAATAATAATAATAATAATAATAATAATAATAATAATAATAAATATAATAATAAAATTTGCCAGTGACAAGGAATGGGCTGGTTCTGTCCCTGCATCTTTTGGGGTTACCTCTGTCACTGGATCGTATGGGGCTGGCTCTTTGACGTGGAGCTGCCACGCCAGTTTCTTCTTTTTTTTTTTCTTTGTCTTTGATTCCCCCCCCCCCCCCCCCCGTGTGGTGCACACGGAGGCTGATAGGAGCTCTTTCTCAGTCACTCTCCACCTTTGATTTTGAGACAGGCTCTCTCACTAAACCTAGAGCCTGCTGATTCTCCTAGGCTGGCTGAGCAGTGAGAACTAGGGGTCCCAGAGACCTCGGACATGAGTATGTGGGTGCTGGGAGCCCAAATTCTGGTCCTCAAGCTTACATGTCAAGTACTCCCAGCCGGAAGGCTCTGTTTCCATGAACAGAAATGATTGCACTTGTGACTGACAAGCTGGTATCGCCTGTGATGTCTGAGATTGGACTCTGGAACTCTCCCATAAGCCTCAAATGGTCTCCTTCATGGCTCGCTTATTTACTGATTTTATTTTGGGGTTTTTCAAGACAGCGTTCTTCTTACTGTAGCTCTGGCTGTCCTAGAACTCAGTGTAGAGTAGGCCCGCCTCGAAACCCTGACTCTGTCTCCGGAGTGCTGGGATTAAAGGCATACGACGCCTCCCATAGTTTCTTCAAAATGGCCTCATTTTAAAGCTCTGTGAAGGACTGTCAGTGAAGATGATTCAGAAATGAAACTTTAGAAAAAAACGATTTGAGGTCACTAAATTCCAAGGCCATCTTCCTTTCTGTCTGGTCCTGCGGACTCATTGCTACGTCCTGAAGTATTTGTGATTTTACACCCAAGAGGATAACTAAAACAAAACAAACAAGCCAAACAGAACTAGAGAATTTAAGTACTCTGCCTACAGTTTAAAAAACTGCTAGGCAATGCTTCCCAATCCTTAAACAGTACTCCCGAGGAGGAGCTTGCTCGGCTTTCCAGCACCTTCCATGCCTATTCTGGAAGGCATCCCGCTCCTCTCAGGCCACCTGGCCTCCGCTTCTGACGCCCACCCAAGTGGGACTGCCTCAAGTGTCATCCAGCTGGGCTCCCACTGTGCCTGTGTGAGCCTCTTCCAGGGATGTCCCCACTGCGGCGGGCGGCGTGTGAACAAACGCCTTGTGCAGACTCCCAGGCACAGGCAGGGCAAAGCAAGGCAGCTTTGAGGCGCCTGCCAAGGAGGGCAGAGGCCCGCTTTCAAAGCACTTCGCCCGTTTGCCAACTCGTGGGTCTTGGCAAGCCCAGACAACAGCCCCGAGGGAGAGAAAGCCCCTGGATTGGCCTCCCAGGAGGGCGCCCCCCTTGCTCTTTTCATCAGTCCGAGGAGATGCAGGCGCGGGAGACGGTGGGCGCAGGCTTAGTGAATGGAAGCGTCTTCTCAGGGCCCCCCCGTCGTGGCTACAAGCACTCAGTGGGGGAGCACGCCGCTCGCCTGCTAGCCAGTGGCTGAGAAAAGGGCAGCGGTTTCCCGTGTTTGTGGGGCATGCAGGAGTGGCCAGGCAAGGATTGAGATCAGACAGAGGTGAATAAGTATGAAAAGGAAGCCGTAAAAGTCCGCCAGCCACAGGAGACGCCCTCTCTGCTCCGGGCCACAGTCAGGCGGGTGATTCAGCGCGAAGAAGGAGCCCTTCGGGGAGCCGGGCTGAGCCTGGTCTGGAGTTGAGTGTGCCAGTCTTTGCCATAACTCAGACTCTTCCTCTGTGAAAGATGCAGAAAGAGACTTGGGCCCATGGGAGCCGCTCAGGAAAGCCTTGCTGTTTAATCAGTTGACAAATTGCAAATCCAACTCCTAAATGCCTAATCCACTGGCCGGCCACCAGTAACGGGTGAATCAGGACAGGGTGTTTGTTTTTCCTGCCTCGGTCTAAAAGGCCCCAGACTCACAGAAGGCAGGACTTTCTTCTTCCTGTGGCTGCCAGAGTGCAGTGCAGAGGGCAGTGTTATTCAAGGTCATTTGCAGGAGGCGAGGACCTACCTGCCACAAAGGGTCCTTGAGAAAATGCAAATGCCTAGGATTTAGGGCAGGCCTCCCGCTGGGAAGAGCAACCCGGGGCACCTGGAAATTTTGAAAGTGAAAGAAAAGCCTGTGGCCTGCAGGGGCAGAACAGTAAGCCCTGGGTTCCATCCCCAACACTGTAAAACAAAAGAAAAAAAACCCTGAAAACTAAGCACCAGGTCTGCTGGTGACAGACATAGCCTCGGTGAGGAGGAAGTATCGAAGACCCTCTGGGTAGAGTTGAGAGAGGAGAACCATCCCAGTTGGGACTACTGTCCTTCCCTTCCAGAAGGGCACAGGGGCTGAAGGCCAGACCTTGTCCGGGCACCCTAGCCTCTCCTCAGGGGCAACTGCTGGCTTGCTCACCAGTGAAGTGTCCCATCTGCCTGGAGGCCTTGCCCAGGTGCAGGAGGGCAACAGGCCTCCTGCGGAGGGAGCCGGGAGCAGCGTCACCTGCCTTAGCTACGACTTTTTTTTTTCCCTTTGTGGCTTTGAAGTGGCAGTTTCTAAGGAAACCCTAAACATCCTCTCAGGGGGACATCAAGGACTGCAAGATGTCTAATCGAAGTCACTGAAGCCACAAGGTCATCAGCCCAGATCTAGGGCAAGTTAGGACCAATCTGTTGGCATTGGTGCCAGTCAGCACAACACCTCATCCCCTGCCCTCTGTGACCGGGCAGCCAGCACAGGGGCCGGACCAACAAAATCACCCAGCAGACTGAAGATGCTTCCAACGCCCCGAGGGGTCCCGAAGACCAAGTGACTAAATTATCTTAGGAGAATGCAAGAGGGCTTCCCACTTCGTTATTGAAGGAAGGGTAGGATTTTCATAGCTAGAGCAGCCAGATAAAGGGAAGAGCAGAAGCCAAAACCAACAATAACAACAACAGATCTGTGGCTGGAGGAGTTGAGAGGTATCCCAGCCAGTTCCAAGGTGTTAAAAATGAGGAATCTGGGACACTGCTGGGGTAAAGGAGAGCCACCCGCACTTTAAAATAACCGGGCCACACTTGGGAGACTAACAGTAGTAGGAATCATCTAGAAGACCTGGACGGCTAAGGAAAGACGCTGGAGCATGTGTCTAAGCCCGTGGGATGAAGGAAGGGAAAAGGCGGCCCAGGTTCGGGTGGGGACCTAGAACGAGACCGTGCCTCTACAACAACAGACAGAACTGGCAGCCGGTCGAGGGAGGGTACTGAATTTGGCGATGGGCAAGCCAAGTTTGAGCTATAAACTCAGTTCTGGAGAAATAACCCGTGAATTAACTAACCAGTTGTGGGGGTTGCTGGCGAGCCAGGCAGCTGTCCACAGGACTGTGCCTGGGTTGGTGGCTGCGACGGTCAGCAGGTCAGTACTCAGACATTGGGGGTACACCGTGTGGACAACATCAAGGTCTCGCCCCATTCCGGCCGGTGTCAGCACCTCCAGACTGACAATGATTGAAGTTACCCAGTAACGAAAAGGAAAAGCCGAGAAGGGTCCTTTCACTTCACTTCTTTCTCATTAATTAACCAGAAACACCTCTACCCCTTTACCTTTTAGGTAAATAATCTCTTTAACTGATTAACCGGTGTTAATTCCCAGCTGCCAGCAAAAAGGTCAGCGAGACTAGCCCCAGGGGAAAAGCAGAGCCCAGGGAGGAACTGAGGGGGAAGAGGGAAGGGCCGTGGGGCATGGATGGTCAGAGCAGATGCCCAAGGGATTAGATGTGGGATGGTTAGGGGAAATGTTGTAACAGGGAGACACACAGGAACCATGGCTGGCCTACTCCCCCAGCAGGGAGACAGCATGCTTCCCACCAGCCCCTACACGGTCGTTTCAAGATGTGCTGACACTTGCTAGGTTATCCCATGAAGAACAATGTAGGCGTGGGCTGAGAAGAAAAGCAGGAGTGAGTACTAACAGGTACTTTACCTGCAGGTAAAGCAACCCTCACAGGCAGCCTCAGACTATCCTCATTCTAGCATTGGGAAATTGCATGCTCTGGGGAAATTCTCAAATGGGACAGTTGGTCTCCAGGGGTCTGGGTTTCAGGGCCCTGAGACTCCATGGACCTCCCCAGTTGTCTCCTAAGAGGCCATTTAACCTATGAGTCTCATTCAGATTCTTCACTCAAAAGGCAGGTTTCATATTCCGGTATCATAATACTGTCTGCAAGGACAAAACTGCAAGACAGCAGAAAACCCACAGTCCCCTGCGGCAGTTGCTTAGCGGAAGGGGCACATTTACCTGCAGCCACGGCCAGTGCAGTCTGGGCAGGTCTGCACCAGCTAAGGCACACAGAGAAGTGCGTAGTCATCGTGCAGCCCATCCTTGTCACATACAGGCATCCTTCCAGGAGGCTACAGCACTCTTTGGGTCAGAGGAGAGTGACCTCTCTTCCCCCCTCTACAGAGGAGCGCAAGGAGGAGCACCCTGCCCGCAGCTTGGCCCGGGAGGACCCAAGACCTTCTCTTTTCAAGTGTCTTGTGTCTCTGAACTGCGCTAAGGGCCTTTTCAACCGCTGTTTTGCATTTACAGCGTAGCCGTGGAAGAGAAAACCGTGCTCTGACTATGAAAGTGTACTGACCAGGCTCCTGCCATGTGTCAGGTTCAAGTTCTTGAGTCCCACAGGGTCCTTAAGCGTAAGGAGGTAGATAGGAAACATATGAACAAAAAGGAGCATATTGGATGCTGGTAAGTGTCCTAAAAAGAAAACAAAAGAGGACGGTGTGGTGAGTTTGGGAGCCAGAGAAAATATACTGGGTGGAGCAACATCTGAGTTGGGACCAGGTCCACCAGAAGCGGTCAGCCCTGGCCAAGATGGAAGCGTGCTTCCAAGCAAGGCAAGGTAGGACAACAATGTCCCTAAAGCAGGATCAAGCTTGGCTTAGCCAAAGAAGGCAGGAAGGTCAGCCAACCGGAGGCTTGGGTGAGAGAGGCAGAGATGCGGAGGTGCTCTGAGCATGGTCCACGGCTGGCTGATTGCCTTCAGTTGGAGCTGTAGACGTAAATGTAGGGTAAATAGAGGAACTAGTACAACCACCCCAAGTAGAAGACTGCCTGGACCCGGCAGTATCCTGCTGAATGGGCAGCTGACTGTGGCAGGAAATCTGTCAAGCAGGTATTAGAGAAAGAGGCTGGGAGTAGGGCAGGGCCTGAGCCATAAATTAGAGGCAGGAACTCCCATGAAGAACCGGGAGAAGAGAGCTGTTTCTTGCCAGTACTGCCTGGCTCCCCAAGGTCCTCAGCCACCCAACCCTCTCCAGCCTGAGACCCTTAGCGTTCTAAGCAGCCACGCTGTGAGGCCCTCTCCAGACTCTGCATACGAATTCATTGAGAAACCCAGGCCAGCCCTTGCCCGACTTTCTCTTGGCCTCCCAACGAGCACATCCGGGACTGTTTCTGTGCCCAGCGCTGGTCTAGATCCGTGCTCTAGAGGATGAGAAGAACACCTCTGTAAAGAACGTGGAAGAAGCTGAGCGGGTACCCAGTGGGTAGAGCTCCTGCCTCGTGCGCATGGAGTTCAGTCCCCGGCACCTCACTAACTAGATGTGATGGTGCGTACCTGCATTCCTAGCACCCTGGACGTGGAGGCCAGAAGGTCAACTTTAAGATCATATATAGCAAGTTCGAGGTTAGCCTGGGACATATGAGACCCTGTCTTAAATTTAAAGAGAGAGAGAGAGAGAGAGAGAGAGAGAGAGAGAGAGAGACAGAGAGAGAGAGAGAGAGAGAGAGAGAGGTAGGGATGGGGACAGGCAGGATGTGGCCAAGACTCAAGCTCCCAGATGCCGCCATTATCTGGAGATGATCCTCCCAGCAGACGAATGATTTAGGCAAAGACAATGTAAAAGCTTGCTTTACATCAATTACACTCCTCAGCAATACGCATGGTAACTGCCTGCAGCCTAGGCAGCGACTCCTCAGACAAGGCGGCCTTTCAGGGCAGTTCTGTGCTTTGTGCCAACAGCGAGGATGCCCGAAGAGTAGGCTCCAGTGTCCTACCCTCCCCCCAACCTTGGGCTCTACCTCAGAGGGAACCACAGAGCTCAAGATGCAGCGGAAGCTCTTCTGCACTAAGCACGGTTATTATAAGGTGTGGCCCCCAGCTAGACACTACCTTCTCTATTATTTTAACAGCATGACTTCCTGTGATATTAGCAAGTATCTCTGCCACGTCAGGAACACGGGCTCATGCCTGTTTCTTTTTTCTTTTTTCTTCTTTTCTCTTCTCAACAGTATACATGACATTTAATGCATCACCAGAAGCTTTTGAGGTTTAGGGGCTAAAGGCTCTGAAAATATCGCTTCCTGTCTCAGCAGCAACACCGCATGCTTGCAGCAGCGCTCCTGAGAGGAGCCCAAGAACTTCAGGGCCAGCTTGTTCCAGCGAGCCTTCTGAGGGCTGCCAAATGGGCACCAGACCTGCCCCAGACCTCTAGCTACTGTTTCCAATCCCAAGCTCCGTCCTTCCCTTCGTTCTGGGTCCTTGAGCAGATTCACACTGTTCACACTGCCTCCCAGATGCGTAGATGGCACAGGAAATCCAGAGCATGGCCCAGCACCCAGCTCCCTGGTGAAGTGTGGACTTACACTGTCCTCGGGGTTAAGCAGGAGACTTGTGTGGGGCTTTTGGTGAGGGCATACATTTTTCCTCCAGGTGTGAAGAGTATTGCCCTGCCTTCGCTCTAAATCTCTCTTCGACGGCCTAGCATCACAGGAAGTTGCTGGATCTGTGCCGGGAAAGATGAGATTAACAGCCAAGGAGGCAGAAAGGGGGTCACCCTTTCTCCAACACTCCAGTGTTTCACGGCGCATGCTCGTCAGCAGAGACCACAGAGGAACCCATGGAAAGGGCTGAGGTAGGCTAAAAGGGCACGGGGAGCATGCTGGTTAGATTCATATCAACCTGACACAAGCTATAGTCATTTGAGAGCAGGAAACCTCGGTTGAGAAAATGCCTCCAGAAGATGAGGCTGTCTGCCAGCCTGTGAGGCATTTTCTTAATCAGAGATGGATGGAGGGGGGCCCAGCCCATTGTGGGTGGTTCCACCCCTGGGCTGGTGGTCCTGGCTTCTATAAGAGAGCAGGCTGAGCAAGCCAGTAAGCAGCATGTCTCCATGGCCTTTGCATCAGCTCCTGCATCCAGGTCCCTGCCCTGTTTGAGTTCCTATCCTGACTTCCTGTCATGAAGCATAAGCCCGAAAAACCCTTTCCTCCCCAACTTGCTTTTGGGTCATGATGTTGCATCACAACAATAGTAACCCTAGCTAAGACACAGAGTGAGTCCCTAACTAGCTCCAAGTGATTAGAGAGGGAGAGGGAAGACAAGTTCTCCGGAGCAACTAAGAATTGAACTGATAGTGGCACACGCCTTCAATCCCAGCACTAGGGAGGCAGAGGCAGGCAGATCTCTGTTGAGTTCAAGGCCAGCCTGGTCTACAGAGTGAATTCCAGGACAGCCAGGGCTACACAGAGAAACCCTGTCCTGGGAGGATGGGGGGTGGGGGAGGGGAGGGGATTGAAGTGATTCAAAAATTTAATAATAATAGGCAGTTTGGCATTCCAGGCAGGTGCATCAGGAAATGCCAAGGTCCAGCCACAGAGGGAAGGACTTGATGGAAAGGCCAATCTACCAGGGCAGGTACACACGGGGCAGTGAGGAGTAAGGCTCGTTCATTCAGTGCAGGTGGCTAATCAGGGAAGCACCGGACAGCTACATGGCTTAAGGTTAGGGACACTGACCTGGGGAAGGGCGGGGGTGGGGGTGGTAAGCCAGACCCCATATTGAATCCCTGCTTCTAGTAACGATTCAAGGCCAGAAGCAACACAGAATCTTCCAAGTCTCCATTCTTTCATCTATTAAAACAGGCTCAGTGATGCCCACCTCATAGGTTCCTAGGGTTTTGTAAGAAAATAAAAATCACGTACTGAGTGCGGTGCCGGGGTGCCTGGCCGGTGGCAGAAACAGAGAGGCAGGGTCTCTATTCGTGCTTTTAGAACCATTATTAGTCCAGCGGTATCTGGGAAGAGGACTGGGAAGGATGGCAGGCAGCAGGGACCAGCCCGACTCTGCACACACAGGCGCACTCGCGCCCCACTCCATGGAAACGGTGCAACTTCCCGATCGCGGAGTTCAACACACCGCAGAAACGGTATAACTGAATTTGAATGGAGGACGGGGAGAAGTAAGACTATTTCATTCTGACCACTGACCCACGAGAAGAAAAAAAAATTATCAACAAAGGAGAGAGATTGCAGCTCATGCCGCAATCCACGCCGTTCAATGTTCTAGGGCAATGAACCCCAATCATTTCACGCTGCACTTGTCAGTGTCTGCCCCTCTCCGTGGACATTATAGCCACCAACGCCAATAGTGACTAATGTGGCCGTCTCCAGTGCTTTCACTGTCGTGACTTGTTTGCTCCCCCCAAGACAGATACCGGTATTGTCCCCCTTTTTTTAATGGATGAAGAAACTAGAGGCTAAGCCATCCAAGAACTTAGCCCAAGTTCACCCAACTAGAAAACAGGTGAGATGATGCCGGGAGCTTGCAGCTCACAACAGCAGCTGCCATAAGTAAAGGACTAGAGAATTCTCCAGAAGGTTCTGACCCTCCTATGGCCAGGGTTGCCCTGGAGGAAGGCGGGCTGTCATGTGAAGGTGCTTGGGAAGGGTAGGTCAGAGAAGGGGCCCCTCTGCACCAGGGAGACACAAAATAGCACCCCCTTCCACGGAGAACGGCTTGGCTCTTAAGAGACTGAGAATCCTCTTTTTCCCGTGAAAATGGTACAGCTACTTAAGACGGACAGTTCTGTCGCTGTGGGAAAGCCACTGCATGGAGTGAGAGGAGTCCAGGAGTGGACCCCTCCCGCTTTGGACACAGTCAATCCTGGGGGGTGTTCAGTGAAGCTTTCTCAGAGGTTGATGCTGCTACACCCCCAGCTGCTCCACCCCCCCTTCTGCTCTTAGCCCCTTGAACTCCTTCCTTATTCTGAGGGATCCCACCCCACCCCCTACTCACCCCACCCCACCCTACCCCCGCCGCCGCCACCAACCCAAAAGTCCTGAAGTCTTGTGCAGAAATCCAGAGGTCACACCATCAGTTTCTCAGCTGACCAGCAGTCTCAGGTTCTAGGTCAACATTGTAAGGGAGAAGAACATGTGCTCAGATCTAGGGAAGATTTCAGTTGGGAAGTGGGGTGTACACTGTGAAAAGGCCCTTCCAAGTCAGCCCGGGTGTGAGGAAGGAACCGAAGAAAATAGAACGGATTAAACAATGACATTCTTCGCGGGGTCTGTTCCACTATGCTTCCATTCTACGTAAGAGGAGGAGATGTCCAGGGTCAGCTGGAATGAAAACCAAGAGCTGCCTGGGTTTCCCCTCCCTGCCACCCCAGCACCTAGAAAACCTTTTTCTAACAGTCACTGAATGGAGAGAAGAAGACTCCTCACAGGCTTCTCAACCTGTGGATCACGACCCGGGGGTTGAATGACCCTTTCAAAGGGGTCGCCTGAGACCACTGGGAAACACGGGTGTTTACATTAGCATTCATGACAGCAGCAAAATGAGTTATGAAGTAGCAAGGAAAATAACTTTATGGTGGGAGCGGGGTGTTCACCACAACATGAGGGACTGTATTAAAGGGTCCCCGCTCTAGCAGGGTTGAGAACCAGTGTGCCAGAGAGTACACAGCAGCAACCTTCACCCCGATCTTGCCTCTGCTGGAGGGTGCTCCCTGCTCTGGCTGGGACTATAAATGAAGCTGCAGCCCTTTGCTTCTGACACCTGGGGCCTCCAAGCCTCGGGCAAGTGCAGACTCTTTGGACAGCCCAGACAGACAGAAGTTCTAAGGATTTTGCTTGAGGCAACAACTTATAGGGAAGTCAGGCACACTAGGTGGAAAACCTAACTGTCTGCGAGACCGACTTCCCCCAGGCCCCCCAGGGAGTCATGAAAGTTCTGTGTCTTCATTTCCTCCCACATTCTGACCTACCTCACCAGAGCGCTGCAAATAAGAAGAACTAACGAATGTAAGTACTGGCATTTTTGAAAGGAAAAGGCACTTTGCAATAATGAACACGGACTTCGGCTTTTATCTTCCACAGTCTCGAGTAGCCAGCTAGTTCCCACACAGCTGTGGGCACAGAGGCTAGCCAGACAGCTGGCTTTTGAGATGAGGTACATGGCCATCAAAGCTGTCTTGGAGCTCCTGGCCACTGGAGACAGTTTCCAAGCTGACAATTCTAAACCCATTTACATCCACTTAGCTTTCTAGAGACTGACCTACAGCAAATAGCGCTTGAGCATGCAGCTCCAAACAAGGAGCCCAGGACGAAAGGGGCTGGACTGTCTTGGTGGCGGCTGCGGACTTGTCTTGAGAAATCAAAACAAACTTTTTGCTTCAAAGACTCTGCCTGGATTCATCATCATTACAAAAACAGCCGAACCCTGGAGGTCTGCAACGGCAGCGAATGTGTTCAAAAAGGACTTCCTGGGGCTGGAGACATGACTCGGAGGTCAAGAGCATTGGTTGTTCTTCCAGAGGTCTGGGTTCCATTCCCAGCATCCACACGGTGGCTCACAACCATCTGTAACTCCAGTCCCAGGCAGGGGATGCCTCTGCAGGCACCAGGCTTGCCCAGAGTGCATACAGGCAGGCAAAACACACGTACATAAATAAATAAAAATTGTTTTAAAAAGTTAAATATTTTCAATGGGCTTTCTGCAAGGGGGAGGGACAGAATGATGTTCTTTCTAATGCTCTTCTTATGAGCAACGGGCAGCAGGGACACCTGCATTTAAAAACCACCTTTTTTTCGGGGAGGGGAGAGGGAGTTTGAGACAAGGTTTCTTTGTGTAGCCCTGGCTGTCCTGGAACTCACTCTGTAGACCAGGCTGACCTTGAACTCACAGAGATAGCCTGCCCCTGCCTCCCGAGTGCTGGGGTTAAAGGTGTGGCCTAGTTTAAAATCAACTTTTACCTTCACGGAGCAAAGGCTGCTAATTAGGATGTGTTTGGTCAAAAGAGGCAGCTTCTTCTATTCATATTTAGGCCCTTCTGGAGGTACAAACATCTTTAATTACGCAGGTTGCTGTAACCCGGAGGATGGGACCCCTTCCGACAGCTGTCACCTGCACTCTAAAAGATAACACAGATTTCATCCACACGCCACAGCCAGCATGTTCGAGGCACTGCCCAGGTCATTCCCCTGGATAATTAATGTAGCACTTTGGGGCCACTCTCAAAAGAGTTTTTCTGTGGACTGAGAGTTGTCAGGCGAAATAGTCTTCCTTGGGGGAAATGAGTTTTGGTTTCATGGCTGCCTTAGGGTCTGGAAAGTGAGCCATTTGTAAAAAGGAAACAACCCTAAAATGTTACATGCTTGCCCCCAGTTGATCAAAATGTGTGGGATATAGTTGTCGCCCCACCCCCCTCCTGACAGGTGGTTTCCTTTAGCCCTTCCCTCTTTCCTCCTGGACGCATTACTAGCTGACCAGTCATGCTGGCTAACGCAGGATCTCAAGAGGAAGTCAAGGGCAAGCTTCTGCAGACAGGGCTGGCTTAGCCTGAGGGAGGGATGGCCTGGGGGGGGGGGGGGTCCCGAAGCACAGGCTAGGACCACAAGATGGAAATGGGAAGGCGGGAAAGAAGAAAGCAGGGTGAGGCTTCAGAGCTAGGCCTCATGGCCCAGGCCAGTAATCCCAGCTATGCAGGAGGCTGAGGCAGGAGGATTACAAATTCAAGACCAGCCGTGTATTCCTCACTGCTGTGGTTTGAATGATTAGGAGGTGTGGCCTTTTGAAGGAAGCCTGTAGCTGGAGGTGGACTTGGAGGTTTCAAAGGCCCACTCCAGGCCCAGTGTCTTTCTGCCTGCTGCCTGTGGATCAGGATGATCTCAGCTACTCCTCCAGCCCCATGCCCGTCCGCTCCCCACCGTGATGATAACGGACTAAGTCTCTGAAAGTGTAAGCCCATTAAACGACTTCTTCGGTAAGAGCTGCCATGGCCGTGGTGTCTCTTCACAGCAGCAGGGCGTGACTGACAGCTGCCTTTATTGTTGTTCTAGCCACTCTGACAGAAACAACTTGGGGGAAGAGAGATTTGTTCTGTCACTTGGCTGAAAATGATAGGGTTCATCTCGTGGGGAGGGCACGCTGGCAGATGGTACCAGTGCGCTGCGGAGAATACTTCTCACCTCACATTTTGGTGGGACAGGAAGCAGAGACTGGACAGGAAGCAGCAAACTGGGGCTATACCCTTAAAGTCCCTCCCCCAGTGACTCACTTCCTCCAGTGATCTCCCATTCCTAAAAGTTCCACATCCTCCCATAATGGCCCTACCTACTGGAGACCAACGTATGTTCAAACAGATGTGTCTACAGAAAGATTTCACATTCATCCCATAATACCGAGCTGCGGAGAGAGTTTAAGGCCAGCCAGGTCAACTTAATGAAACCCTATTTCAAAAAATAATTTTTTTTCAGTTAAAATAAGAGGGAGAGAGGGGTTGTGGGAAAGCCACTTTCTCGGATAAGTGTAGGTACCACTTCTCACCAAAGAAGCCTCTCTACAGCAAGCGGAGGCCACCACAGACAACCACAACTGGACACAACTCAGAGACTGGCCGAGCATGGGGCGCATAGCCCAAGAGGTACATCTTCCTCACAGTTCCGGCATCTGTGGCTCAGGAAACGTCATGAGAGGGGGAGGGGGGCAGAAAGACTACCAGGAAGTCTGCTTCTGTGAATCAGGCTCTCCGAGAATCAGCTGTGCAGACAAGACGGGGACAATGTCAATGCGTATGTTAACGTGGAAACGGAACCACTGCACAGGGTCCCGCTCCTGGACAAAGAACTACAGGCAATTCATGACTGCCGGGAGGAGAATCAGCCTCTCCCAGGGACCAGCACCTTACCCGCTGTCCAATGCAGACGGGGTATACACACAAACAACCAAAACAGACTCCACAAGCCGCATTTATACTATTCCTGTGCATACATACACGTATCTAACAGGAATAACCAAAGAACAAGAGTTGGGGAAGTACGGGAGGGGTGTGAGGGAGGGTATTTAGGAAGCTGCTGGAGGGAGGAAGGAAAGTGATATTACTGCATTTCAAAAAAAACATTTTAAAACGGCGGTCGTAGGGACAGCGGTGCTAGGGATGTATAGGAAGAGCATGCCAAGGACACACTGATGCTAGAAAATGGAAAAAAGACTAGGTTTCAGGGTAATCTCCCAAAACTCTCAAAAATCAAGATGAAAAAGGAGATATAAGGAGGAAGCAGGTTCCAGGAACAAGGGAATCACCAGAGGCCTTTGGATTAGGAAACCAACAAGAGAAGTCACTGGGAAGCCAGCCTGGTAGAGATAAGGGACCACAGAAAGGACAAGAGCTGAGCCTCTAGTGGACCACAAGATTCCAGCCAGCATTCTGTATGCGTAGGAACCGCATTGGTGGATTCAACTGACCACAGATGGAGAATACTCAGAAAGAAATAGTGTCTGTGCTGAACATGCACAGACTTGATTTTTCTTCTTCTTATTCTCTGAACAATATAGTACAAAACAATTTATAGCTCATTTACAATGTATTAAGTATTACCTAGTTACCTAAAGATATGCAAATACTGAACTATTTTATACAACAGATGTGAGCATCTGCAGACTTCAGTATCTTCAAGTTCCCTAGAACAAATCCCTATGGGATAGCTAGGAACCAATCCCAGCACTCAGGAGGCAGAGGCAGGTGGATCTCTGAGTTTGAGGTCAGCCTGGTCTACAGAGCGAGTTCCAGTAGGAGCTGACACCAGGCTGGACTGGGCGGTTTTTCCTGAGGATCTGGAGTTGGCACCTAAGGTAACAACAGCAGATGGGATCAAAATGACCCAACTGGAGAAGTGGCTTGGTCAGAGTAATTCTGGTTCCGGTGTGATACGATAATAAGGGTCCAGCTGCATCTCCCATACTTCCCCACCACATTCCAAGAGAGACACAGCCTGGAGGAAAAGCCACCACGTGGTCAGGAGATAGCCATCCAGAAAGATCAGGGACACTGCCTCACCTGACCTCGCCTCTGGTGAAAACCTGTCCGTCCTGCTGGACATACACATTACCAGAGGCCAGAGTGTAGTAATTGACAGCATGTCTTACATGGCTGTTCTAACACGATCTGTCCAGAAACATGAGGGGTGCTTCCCACGGGCCCCATGCTCTTCTAAGTGCTTCACTTTATTTCAGTCTTCCAACAATACTGAGTCAGGTATCATCATCCACGGAGTGTAGTGAAAAGCTGGGGCACAGAAAGGCTATGTGACACACTCAAAGTCACACAGCTAGTACGTGGTAGAGCTTGCATTTGAACCCAGAGGACATTGGCTTCGGAATCTAGGTTAACTCTCTCTCTCTCTCTCTCTCTCTCTCTCTCTCTCTCTCTCTCTCTCTCTCTCTCTCTCTCATACACACACACACACACACACACACACACACACAGATGCATGTGCATTCATGCATGTGAACACACACGTGTATCATGCATCAATGAACACACACAATGCAAAGGAAATAGAGTACACTAAATCCATACCCTCTAAACCCATTAACAAGAACAAATTACACATTTATAAGATTTTATAGCCAAATTCTTCTTTGTTTGCTTGTTTTTTTGTGTTTTGTTGTTTGTTTTTGAGACAGGGTCTCTCTATGTAGTCCTGACTGTTCTGGAACTTGCTGTGTAGACCAGACTGACCTAGAACACACAGATCTTCCTGCCTCTGCCTCCAGAGTGCTGGGATTAAAGGCATGTGCCAACATGTGGACCACCAATTCATTTTAAATTCACTATTAATGTCTTTCTCCATAATCATTAGAAACCAGGGTTTCAGAAACAAAATAAAACTGTTTGCCACAGGGCATTTTGTAACATTAGAGCTGTGGACACGTACTATGGACCAATTTCAGTCTGGAGAGACTTCAAATCGAGATCTATACAACAAACTAACCGCATGCTGGCTGAACTCTCTGAACCTACACACCTGAAGGCCCTCTGTATCACCCGTACCCACCACAAGTGTCCAGGAAATTGAAGAATGAGGCAACACATGCACAGTTGCCTGCACAATTGCTTGCACACTTGCTTGTACACTTGCTTTAAAAAGAATAAGCCAGGTGTGGTAGCACATATTTGTAATCCCAGCTCTTGGGGCTTGAGTCAGCAGGATTGTGAGTTCAAGACCAACTTGTGCTGTATGACAAGACGCTGTCTCAAAAGACACACACACACACACACACACACACACACACACAAGCAAAATGTGGTAGTTAGAAGGTCACTAGTGACATTCCAACTGTGGTCAGTCCCACGGCCCTTGTAGACCCTGCCCGGTCTCCTTGAGGACCAGCCAGCTCTGTGCAGGTCTGTACCCTGCTCCGGGGCTGCCCTCAAAGGCTGTTTGCTCTCTCTTCTCATCACACCACATGGATCACCAGGAGCTTGAGCCTGATGCCTTCCCACACTCCTGGCTACCCGCTTCTACCCCACACCAGCACTGAGCGTTCACACTGAGGGCAGTGGCCATCAGCTGAAGGGCTACCTTAAATGACTCACTTCCTTCCTTCCTTCCACATGTATGGGTTTCCATTTGTTCCTTTAGGGAGGAATTTTTTTTTTAATTAGTTTAAAGAAATGTTTTCTTCCTGCTGAGATTTATAGCTTTCTTGTCTGAGGTTTTTCTTTTAAACTCTAATAAAATTGTCCATGAGCTTTAGAATAAAAGTATCTACATGTTTAATCTGGAGAATCCCTTTCTTTCTCTCTCTCTCTCTCTCTCTCTCTCTCTCTCTCTCTCTCTCTCTCTCTCTCTCTTCTTTCTTTCTTTTCCTGAGACAGGGTCTTTCTGTGTAACAACCCTTGGTATCCTGAAACTCCCTTTGTAGGCCAGGCTGGCCTTAAACTCACAGAGATCCACCTGCCTCTGCCTCCTGAGAGACTCTCTTTCTTACCATGTTTTAAGGTTGGAAAAAGCCATGTACACACTAGTTCATAGCTTCCGACTACAGATTCAAACCACTCCCACCTATATTAAACCCTATTTCACCCCTGCTGATCAGGGAGCCGAGTCCAATCCCCATGGCTCTTTCAGACTAGCTTGTCAAGCTTTTGAGACATAGCCTTTGAGCCACAGTGCTCAGACATGAGGAAAGCAATCTACTTCAGAACGATTCTGCTCACTGGGTCAGGTTTCCACTTTTTTTTTTTTTTTTTTTTTTTTGCCCAGTAGATAAAAAGGGAAGTGGGTGTTTATAAATGGCAACACGAGAAGAATCTTTAGGATAGTTCTCTGGAACCCAGCAGCAAATGTCTCACTAAAAGATTAGATTCCCAATTTGCCTCTTGTTCCCCCTCATCTCTGAGATACACCTTTTAAAGCAACAATAGCATCTTCAGTTTATTTATATGGTTTGAGATGTATCTGGTTGAGAACAGAGTGGAGAGTCATTATAGTATCAATACCATGAAATCTATATAGCAAAGCAATTAAGATCTCGGACTTTAGATCTTGAAACACTTGAGTTGCTTTCTCAGCTTGGCCACTTACACACTGTGTAGACATAGACTGGTGAGTTATTCCTTCAATGTCTCAATATCTCATCTCCACAATTCAGCCAAGATATCTGGTTTATCACACGAGTGATTAAATGAGCTCATGGAGGCAGAAAACAGAATGCAAGAGCCTGGTGCATCCTGTTGAGTGCAGTGTGTGGACCAGTTACTGTGGTCATTACGATCAAGCATCTGCACCATTGGGACCACCATTACCATGGGCAGATCGTTGTCACCGCCATCACTATCATCACCACCATAAGTCTTCGGTATCATCCTCACCATCACCACCACCACCACCACCACCACCACCACCACCACCAGCATCACCACCACCACCACAGCGCAGCATCGAAGATTAGCACCAAGCATCATAATTCACAAACCCCAGCTCTCGTTACAGTCAAAGCCCCGTCAAAAACCCAGGAGTATAAAGTTTTCCCTCAGAAGAATATCTGAGATTTGAGAAGTTACCAAGTAGGACAACAAATTTGAACATAACCAAGACATAACAAACATTATGATCATTTTTAAAAGCAAAGTATATCCCAAAGTCATCAATTTTTAACCATGTGAGTAATTCAGACCACCTATTTCTAAAGCAAAGAAGTGTCCATTTGCCTGGGACATGTGTTGGCTGTTAGCTCCTGTGTCTAAGTCATTTGTATTTCAGGAACTGGCTCATAATCACATCAAATGAGCAGGCTGAGAACTAGATACTCTCACTTGAGCTACTTAATTTCAGAGTTCACAGGGGCAACCCCAGAGCTAAACGGTAGTCCTTGCCACTGTTGACAGTACTTCTTATGGGACATTTATCCACTTCCCTGATCTTTTGTTCACAGACTTGCTCTTTCCCCCACACATGGCGTCTCGTCAGCTGGTCTTTCTGACTACCACACAGAACAGCCTGTCTCATGTTATAAAAATGTTCTACACTTTTGATGCAAACCATTAATTAGACAGTAAAACACAGAACAGCCCTTACATTTCCAGCTTTGGGGGCATATAAAGCACTTAGTTCATTGCTGTTTGTTTCAGAATTTACACACACACACACACACACACACACACACACACACACACACACACACACACACGACAGCTCTGAAAGACCTTTCACTGTTTAGGATCAACTGGCTTCCTTGAGAGAGGAACATATGCTCGCTCTAACAGCAGAAACGCTCTGTTAATTCTTGGGTTAACCGAAACATGATGGCTTTGGCATCGTTCCCAACAGCTGGTGCTTTGGCCCTCAGATTAAGGGTCACTGCTGTGTAGGCCTCCTCACTACTGGCGGCGGCGCAGCCACGGACCAATTTGGAAGGAGCCACTGGAGGGCTTTGTCCTCAGTAGATAGTTTACAAGATTAGTAACAGGGAATCATGACCTTTGCTGAACGCTCTGGATGCTCCCACCCCTCGGCAGAGCCGGAGTAGCAAGGTTGGTGCTGAAACGCGGAGGAAAATGGAAGCAGATTCGTTAGGAGCCTGAAATCAGCTTACTCTACACATTCATGTTTGTTTCCAGTTAAAAATTCATTCACCAAAACTCAGCTACTGCCCACTTCGAGAGAATCATTGGGACGCTTTCAGTTCTGACCAGGTCATTCTTTTTCAAACATAACTCTGTAAGCACCCTCATTAAATTTGTAGGACCCTAAATGGAGAAACTCTGTGTGTTGTGATTTTAGGTTCCACTTCCTAGTGGAACACCTATTCAGTACAGAGAGACTCACTGTAGATACTTGTGAAGCAGGACAAGCAAAGACAAACACCATTGTCTCTGTTTTCCAAGGAATTCCCAAGCTTTTGAGGAACGCTGGTGTGGTTTTCTAACTCCAGTCACACTATGACTGCAGATGAATGTTTGGCTCCGCAAACGCACACGCCCTCTGTTCTTAGCATCCTATTGTTTCCCTACAGTGGACGTCAAGGACTTGGATGCAGGTTTTCTGAAACGCGCCTCCCTGGAATTCCCAGCACATGTTGATTCTGTGAGTAACCGTCAGATGCTGGCTTCCATCTGTCATCAGATAATATCCCTCTCCTCCCACAAGCCAACTGGAATTTGAACCTGAAATACCCTTAGAAGGATATTTTCATTTTTACTCACAGTCTCCCTGCAGCGTCAGCCAACCAGGCAGGACACAGGGTCAGCACACACTCCCACCGAGAGGAAGAGCCCAGGCCTTTGTCCTCTGGGCCTTACCAGCCAACATCCACCTACCACGATGCTCTCTAAAACCTTGCTCAACACCCTGATTCTTCTAACTTACTATTCTGAGGCACTTGGCTTTCCTTTGTTCCTGTAACATCGCCAACATAGGTGGCTGGCTTTTGGTGGTTTTATTATTATTATTATTATTACATTTATTATTGTTTATTTATTTGTGTTTGGGAATGTGTGTGGACACATGCGTACCACAGCTATTAGAGGACAACTTTTGAAGATCAGTTCCCTCCTCCATGTCCCAAAATTGCATTTTACTGCCTAGAGCAGTGGTTCTCAACCTGTGGGTCATGACCCCTTTGGCAAACCTCTAGCTCCAAAAATATTTACATTACAATTCACAGCCATAGCCAAACTACAGTTATGAAGTAGCAACAAAAATGATTTTAGACAGGGGGGTCACAACAACATGAGGGACTGTATTAAAGGTTCTCAGCATTAGGAGGGTTGAGAACCACTGGCCTAGAGGATCTGGTTTGCCACTCTTTTCCAGAATAGGAATGTTTTCCCTAAGTGTTCTTTCCAGATACTTGTTTCTGACATGGGACAGCAGATAGATTGCTGTCAAAAAATATTTCAGGGGTTGGGGATTTAGCTCAATGGTAGAACGCTTGTCTAGCAAGCGCAAGGCCCTGGGTTTGGTCCGTAGCTCCGAGAAAAAGAAAAAGAAAAAAAGAAAAAAAAATCAGCAGCTTACACTACTGAGAGGCAACTGTCTCCTAGATTCTTAAATTTATTTATTTCTTTATTTGCATTGGTATTTTGCCTGCATGTGTGTCTGTGTAAGGGTGTCAGATCGTGGAGTTAGAGACAGTTGTGAGCTGCCACGTGGATACTGGGAATTGAACCCGGGTCCTCTGGAAGAGCAGTCAGCACTCTTACCCTCTGAGCCAACTCTCCAGCCCTATCTCTTGGATTCTTTAACTTGGAGTGGAGCAGAGGGGGACTGTCACTGAGTCTACTAAAAGGGGGCCTTAAAATTCTTTCACTTTTGACCCCCTTTCTTCTGAAATAATTTTATGTGATTCTCAGTGTATAGATATATAAAATAGATACACTAATCAAACCTTCACTGACAAGAAATCATAAAGAAATTTATTTAAGATCAAGCATGTTAGTGCACACTTGTAATTCCAGCACTTGAGAAGTCAGGCTAAAGGTCATCTTACAGCAAGGATCAGGTCAGCCTGGGCTACATAAGACCCTGCTCAAACAGAGGGGAGGAGAAAGGAGGGGGAGGAAAGGGAGGAAACAAGTCTTTGGTTCATATAATTTACCATTTATTAAAGACAAAAAGAAATTTGGATACCAATGAGGTGACTAAGCTTGTTTAACACAATGCAACCCAAAGACACATACATTTGGAGGAGAGACAATAAGAAAACATAAAAAAATCTTAGAAGTCTGTGTCATTGACTCTGCACCTACTTGGCCTCCTCCCCCAAAGGTAATAACAGCACAGGACCCTGACACATAAACTATCATGTTTCTATACAAACAGGAAACTGTATGTTTAGTAAAAAACACTGCAAGTTATAAATGTGAGTACAAGTGTCTCCTGATCATGTGAGCAATAGCTACGGGAAAATACATGCCTACAGAGAACAACAGACTTTCATAACTTGTTATGACTTATGTTTTGCCATCTTTTCTTAAATAGTTCATTCTTGCCTTCCTTGCTTACTCTATTTTTTTTTTCATTTTTTTTTTTAATGTTTCTGCAGCCTTGGTATACAGGAAACATTTTAAAATGTGTATCCTGGGACTAGGGAGATGGCTGAGTAGGTAGAGTGTTTAAGATTTAAATTCAGGTAAACACGAGGACTTGAGTTCAGATCTCCAACACCCAGGCATGGCAGTGTGTGCCCATAATCCTAGCACTGCCCTACAGAGACAGACAGATGGACAGAAGTGAGCTTGCCAGCTAGCCACTCTGCCCAAACTGTGAGCTCTAGGTTCAGTGAGAGACCAAGTATCAATCAATTGATGAGAGAGAGAGAGAGAGAGAGAGAGAGGGAGGGAGGAGGGAGGGAGGGAGGGAGGGGGGGGGAGGGAGGGAGGGAGGGAGGAAGGAAGGAAGGAAGGAAGGAAGGAAGGAAGGAAGGAAGGAAGGAAGGAAGGAAGAAAGAAAGAAAGAGATAAAGATATCCAATATCAGTCTCTGGTCTCTCCATGTACATCCATGTATGCATGTACACACACACACACATTTTGCCTGGCGTGGTCCTTCACACCTGTAATCCCATCACTTAAGAGGCCATGAGGAGAGTCTCTGCAGTGTTTTACAGGGTGATATTCTACCTCAAAAAAAAAAAAAAACTTAATATGTTCTGTATAAAAGGGATTGATAAGATAGGACTTCAGAACATATTCCAAAAAATGGAGATAATCATTATTTAAATTAAAAAAACAAATCATCAGACAAAAGCAAATACTGAACAATGAATTGGTCACCCAACCAGCCAAGTTGTGGGACTCCAGCTTTTGACTGTGTCAAATATCAAGATCTATTCGTCTCTCCTCCACTAAGATGTTAAGTGTATGGAATCTGGGCACTATGACACATGCACAACCAACCTTGATGAATACATGAATGGATGGATGATGACCTGTCCATGCTTCCTGGAAACCTTTGCAGGTATGAGCAGTAACAGGGAGGTTGCAGGATTCAGACCAGAAAAGAGTTTTTTTTTTTTTTTTGGAGCCAGGGTTTTTCTCTGTGTAGTTCCTTGACTGTCTGGAACTCACTCTGTAGACCAGGCTGGCCTTGAACTCACAGAGATCCACCTGCTTCTGCCTCCGGAGGCTGGGGTTAAAGGATTAAAGGCGCGTGCCAAAAAAGAGTTCTTGACTAAGGAAACTCATTGTGGATGCTGACACAGGAGCCAGGCAGTAAGGGGAAGGGGTGTACAGCTGTCAACACGGCCAAACATCGGCACCTGGGTTCTGTTCTGTGAAATCGTCTGTTCAGAAAGAGGAGCTAACGCATAGAATGAGGGGAAAGGAGCTAGAGAACCAGAGGCAGGGCAGGGAAGAGCCTCAGGGAAGGTGGTAAAAGTCCTTCCCAAAAGCAGTGACTTCAAGCTGGCTCTCTGTTACAGGGGTCCTGGGTTCGGCTCCCTTTTAGGGAAATGCTGGTTCATAGTCAATGAAAACGAGAGACATGGTAAGGGAGGCCATGGGGGGCGGGGAAGGGGCACAGGTGGTGTGAGAAAGCAACACCCGGCACTCAGAAATGGCAACAATTGTACTGAAAAGCAAGACACATGCTGGCCCAGTCAGACTGGGTCCCACTGGCACCATCTCTCATCCCAACTCATTCGCTGATTTTCACTGAGTTCCTTCAGCAGTCAATGCTGTGGGATGGTCTGTATGTCAAATTGTTCTGATTGGTCAATAAATAAAACACTGTTTGGCCAGTGGCCAGGCAGGAAGTAGGTGGGACAAGGAGAGAGGAGAATTCTGGGAAGCGGAAGGCTGAGGCAGAGAGACACTGCAGTCACCGCCATGACCAGCAGCATGTGAAGATGCCGGTAAGCCACCAGCCACATGGCAAGGTATAGATTTATGGAAATGGATTAATTTAAGCTATAAGAACAGTTAGCAAGAAGCCTGCCATGGCCATACAATTTGTAAGCAATATAAGTCTCTGTGTTTACTTGGTTGGGTCTGAGCGGCTGTGGGACTGGCGGGTAACAGAGATTTGTCCTGACTGTGGGCAAGGCAGGAAAACTCTAGCTACAAGTCAAAGTCGTCCTTTTCCGTTTCCACTGAGGATTCCTCAAATCAGAAGAGGTATGCTGAAGACAGTGGGGGGTACCCTTCTACACCAACCCTGTAGTATATGTGACTTTTCTTTCTCACCCAAGGTCCCAGTGGTCCTCTCTCAGAAGTGTGGTGTTTTACTGAAGGGACTAACTCTGTGTTTGCAACCTTTTACTTCCGTCTTTTGTCCTAATTAAACATGTTTCCTTTTCCAGTTACCCAGCTCTATATTGACTTTAAATACAGCTCTTTAAGTGTCCAATTTCCTTACCAAGTACAGGGTCACACACATATTTCTGGTTCTGTTTTTTTTTTTTAATTTACCTTTGCCTATAGTTCTTTTCTCTATACCTACTGGATTCTTTGACCCAAACACAAATCAAGGCTTAGGGAAGCTCATGCTAGGAGAAAGGGAGGGAATATCTTCTATTCTGTGGGCTACAATAACATCTGAAAGTCCATCACCACGTTGCTTGGCAACTGAGGAAATATTGCTGTGATTAAACAAAAATTATCTGGAGTAAATTCACAATGAAACAGCTAAAAAGCATTATATCATCCTACATTCCACTATTAAGATATGAAAAGTAGACACTTTGGGCCAGAAAACAAAAACATACATACACCATGGCCAAGAGCAGGCAGGCCAGGAAATGCCTGGACTGGGATCAGAAGTCCTGGGCAAGTCTTGGACCCTTTGAGGCCCTTAGTGTTTTTCATCAGCAAAAAGATCAAGTGGGATTAATGAGCTCTGACATTTCATGATTCCAAAGAAGTAGTAAAAACTAGGAAGATGGGATCAGTTGTCCATTTGGACTACGGTGTCACAGGCCTAGCAGGGTAAGCCATCCATTCTCCTTGAAAGAGGCCTCCCATGCTAATGCTTTCACAACTCACACCCCTGCCCTTCAGAAAAGCTCAGCATCATCCTGCTAAGTCAAAGAGTCTCTCCTAGAAACTTCTTCAAGACCAATATAATGAGCAACTCTAGAGTCAAGGAATTCTGAAAAAACTAAACTCCTTATAGAAATTACAAACAATGCTACTAACTGCCAAAAAGGAAACTGTCATTGAAACCGAAAACTGCCACAAACTTTGGAGGCCATATGGGGGTGATTAAAAGTTTAGAAGGAGCCGGGCAGTGGTGGCGCATCCCTTTAATCCCAGCACTCGGGAGGCTGAGGCAGGCGGATCTCTGTGAGTTCGAGGCCAGCCTGGTCTCCAAAGCGAGTTCCAGGAAAGGCGCAAAGCTACACAGAAAAACCCTGTCTCGAAAAAACAAAACAAAACAACAACAAAAAAAGTTTAGAAGGAGAAAGTGCTCAGCTCTAACCACACAGCTTTATTAACCACCATAATCAGGGCTCGGGAGACACCATGGGAGAGGAAGCAGAAAGCATGTAAGATATGAGAGCTGGAGAGATTGCTCGGTGATTGTGAGCACTGTCTGCTCTCCCAGAGGACCCGGGTTCTGTTCCCAGCACTTACAGGGAACCTCACAGTTCCACGTGATCCGACAACATATTCTGGCCTCTATGGGCCCAGCACACAGGTGGTGCACAGACACATATGGGCAAAATTTTCATATTAATAAAATAAAAATAAATAAATCTCTTTTCATTCACATTAATAGTGGGACTGTAAACCAGAGCACATATTTGTTTAGAAAAAAATCTATTGTTCTTCCAAAGGTTAAGCAAACATATTGTATGATTGATGGGTGATTTGCTCTGTATGCTGTGAATATGCGTTGCTCTGATTGGATGATAAATAAAATGCTGATTGGCCAGTAGCCAGGCAGGAAGTATAGGCAGGATAAGCAGACAAGGAGAATTCTGGAAAGAGGAAGGCTGGGTCAGGAGTCACCAGCCAGACACAGAGGAAACAAGATGTGAAGGCAGAACTGAGAAAAGGTACCAAGCCACGTGGCTAAACATAAATAAGAATTATGGGTTAATTTAAGTGTAAGAGCTAGTCAGTAATAAACTTGAGCTAATGGCCATTCAGTTCTCAAGTAATATAAGCCTCTGGGTATTTATTTGGGTGGAGCGGCTGTGGAACCGGTGGGTGAGAGATTTGTCCTGACCGTGGGCCAGGGGAGACACAGGAAAACTTTCAGCTACATGTGATCTGACAATCCAAGAGAAGTAAAACATGAATACATGTTCATACTTCAGAGCAGCATTTTTAATAGTAAACAAATAATAAAAGTTAAATGTTGGTCAACTGCTAAACAGATAAAGTGTTATGTCCATAAAATGAAATTATATTCAACAATGAGAAGGAATGAATTTATGCCATGGCAAGAATACAATTTTAAAACCTTTAAAGACACTAGTTACAAAAGGCCAAAGCTCGTATGATTCCATATTATAAAGAGCAGGATTAAAAAAAAGGGGGGGGGTTGGGGATTTAGCTCAGTGGTAGAGCGCTTGCCTAGCAAGCGCAAGGCCCTGGGTTCGGTCCTCAGCTCTGGAAAAAAAGAGCAGGATAGAAAAATCCATTAGGGCTTGACTGGATTTCAGTAATTTCCTATAGGTAGAGTACAAGGGACTTGAGGGACTGCTAATAGCTACAGTTTGGAAAACCTCTTTACAGACCTTTAGACAGGCCACACACTCATCTTTCAATACCAAGCAATGGTTGGTTCCGAAGATAAAGAAAGCCTGTAAGATTCCAGATCAACTGCCGGAGATAAAGAGAGCCTGGAAGATTCCAGATCAACTGCCGGATGCACAATAGTTTCTCCATCTTCAGGTTCACCACTGAAAGGTTCTGTGGTGATAAAAAGAGCCTCTTGTCTTCTCCCTGCACACTGCAAGGAATTGCTTTTCTTCTTCAGGCCCAATCATGTGCCTCCTGCCTAGCTGCAAGAACCCACAGGGAACCCTCCACCATCACCACACACTTCTGGCAGAGATGAGAAAAAGCAATGAACACTCACCACGCTCACTCCCTGCCCCCAAACACACACTGGCTTGTTCAGTGTAACTGTACAGGCTGAGAACAAGTCAACGGTGGGCTCTGAATAGATATCACTGGTCCCTTCAAGTGAGCTCGGTGGACTAGAGACTTTCTCTTCAGAAAAAGCTAAATAATAAAAACTAAAATATGCATGTGGTTTCGGAAGTGTCTCAGCCTCCTGAAGCCTCTGTACACATATGGGCTCTTGCTCCTCTACAATACCAACGAGGCACCTGAATTCAAGAATGCCGAAAACCATGTTTCCATTCCACCAACGGTGAGCGCCCTTGTTTTTTGTCTGAGCATAAAGAATAGAGTAGGGGCAGAGCACGTTCTTGGCTTCACGGGCTCTGGGGTAAAATCTCAGTACTTCCTTACTTCAGTTCCCACAGCCTCAAGCTGTGCTGTCTGAAAACAGAGGGCCAGAAACACCCAGTTACCAACTCTTGGTTTCTCTTATAGGCTCTTAGAAATAAGGTCTTACTCTGTAACCCAAGGTGCCCTGGAAGTCACTTAGTCCAGCCTGGCCTTCAATTCATGGAAATCCTCTTTCTGCAGCTTCCCACATGCTGAAATTACGGGCATAAACCACCTACCTGGCTTCCAGAGGTGTCGTGGACATTAAATGCAGTGATGCCCAAAGCAACCCGGCTTCCTTCCCGCAGCACTCTGCTCCTTGCCATGATTCAGTCAGTTAAATTTAGTGACGGTCACTCCAGTCCATACAAATCTCAGGAAGCTCTCTGCACAATCCCAGGGGCTGTATAATTGCTGACAGGCTGGTTATTCAATAAATGGTAGGTCTTCTTAACGTCCAAACCAATGAAGACCAGTAAGGGCCAGCCAAAGGGTTTCCTGCAGACACTGCTGACCTCAGAAACCAGTTGAGAAGATGCGTAGCCTCCACAGTGAGGACCAAGTGTTGCTGTTGTGCCGAGGTAAGGTGTCCAGAGACTTTTTATCACACCACAGAGCACCAGAACATGAGTTCCTTTCCCCACTCCTCCCTCACACTTGATCCTCACAGCATCTGTGAGTCTGAGTGGACAAGAACTGTGTGTGTGTGTCGGGGGGTGGGGTATCTACGGTGAGAGACCCTATCCTTCACCCAAGAAGTTGTTAGTTTTGATTTCCTCCAAGTGTTATGAAGGTAGGGGAGGCAAAAGCAGCTGGAAAGCTGGGTGAGGTCTAAACTGGCTTAGTTAGTACGGCCCAGGGCCCCCTGGGAAGCTCTCATGGGGAGGGGTGCAGGCAAGCAATCGTCATCTGGGAAATTAACTTCAAAACCAGTGGGTAGATTGTTATCAGCCCACAGAAAAACCTGGATTTAATTAACAGATAGCATACTGGGTGGAAGTAAGATCTTGTGTTCAGAAATAGAATCTTGTGTTTACCTTGGCCTTTCTGTCTCCCAGTGACATTCTTTTTCACCTTTCTAGTTCATGAAGATATGGCTTGAATCAATGAACAATGTGGAATCTACAATATTAACTGAAAAAGTACTTAGGGGGTATCCTAGATAATGAAATATTGTCTTTGATGGTTAGCTTTAATTGTCAACTTGATACAACCAAAAGTCACCTGGGAAGTCTCAAGGAGAGACAGTCTACATTGGGTTGACCTGTGGGCATGTGTGTGGGAGGGTGTCTTAATTCAGTTAACTGATGTGGGAAGGCATGGCCCACCATGGGCAGCACCACTCTCTAGGCTGGAATATCAGCCCTGAACTGTGTAAGAGTTGAGAACTGAGAGCACGCAATCATGCATGTATACATTCATTTTTTTCTGCTCTCAACTATGCATGGGATGTGACTAGCTGTTCTGATTTTCCTTATATGATGGACTGTAATCTGGAATTGTGAGGTAAAATAAACCCTTTCTCCTTCAAGTTGCTTTTTGTCAAGATATGTTTTCACAGCAATGTAGCTGGAGTTTTCCTGGTCCTGCCTGGCCCAAGGTCAGGACAAATCTCTCTTGCCCGCCAGTCCCGCAACTGCTCAGACCCAACCAAGCAAACACACAGAGACTTATATTTCTTACAAACTGAATGACCATGGCAGGCTTCTTGCTAACTGTTCTTATATCTTAAATCAACCTATTTCTATTAATCTATAAATTGCCACGTGGCTTATGGCTTACTGGTTTCTTAACAGCTCGCTTGTCATGGAGGTGGCTGGCAGCATCTCTCTGACTCAGCCTTCCTGTTCCCAGAATTCTCTTCTCTGTTGTCCCACCTATATTTCCTGCCTGGCTACTGGCCAATCAGCATTTTATTTATACAGAGTGATATCCACAGCACAGCAACAGAAATGAAACTGAAACATTATCTAAAAGAATTGGATTAATAAAAATACCATTGGAAAATACTAATGTGGGGTGATATTATTTCCATTCAGCTCAAGTTTGGAAAGAAGCAGAAATATCCCATCTTATAAGATACAACCTCAACCAAAGGATCAGCATCCTTGGGTGATTTCTATTTGACTAACTATGTGATCTCAGGGCCACAAACTACAAAGGAAGAAAAACTGTAAGAACCCAACCCAATCATGAAAGTTTGTAAGAGGCGATTTAAGCTCCCTCCCAAATTCTTATGTTTAAACGTTCTTTCAAATTCTTAACCTGATTCCAAAGAAAGACTGACAAGCTTATATAAACGAGTTTTAAAAAGCAGAGAAGTGCAGAGTGGTGAGGGTTCTGTGAACGAAGTCTAGAACTGTGTTCCAGGAGAAACTTCCGTAACAAGGAGAAAAAGCAAGACCATTTCCCAGGAAATGTTTTCTATCAACAATGGCTGTGACTGTCAGACCCAGCAATGCCTTCACTACATCCTATGCGTTATTTCTAATCCTCAAGCAAGTCCTTGTTTATAAATGAGACAGAGAGAGCTTGAGCCAGTGAAGAGTCACAAGCCTAGACTTGAAGTCAAGACTGCTTGCTGGGCCAGGCCTTGCATCCCACTGCCATGCCTGTGGACATCCACAGTGGACCCCAGAGGCTGGTTGATCAGATGGGATCAGCCAGGCACTTCCACAGGCTGGGCTATGCTTCAGCCCTAACTGGGACAGTTACTCTGCCAGAAGTATAATACTGAACTAGGAAACCCTCTTCCTCTCTCTCTCTCTCTCTCTCTCTCTCTCTCTCTTCTCTCTCTCAAGCCTTTATCCAATAGAATAAAGATTTCAAAACCAGACACAAAAAAATGATTTAAAAAAACTTTTTATTGTGTTATTTTAAATATAGACAAGTCAAGAAAGTGGTAAAAAGAATAACTTAGAGCTGGGCAGTGGTGGCGCACGCCTTTAATCCCAGCACTCAGGAGGCAGAGCCAGGCAGATCTCTGTGAGTTCAAGGCCAGCCTGGTCTACAGAGCAAGATCCAGGATAGGCACCAAAACTACATGGGAGAAACCCAGTCTTGAAAAACGGGGGGGGGGGGGGGGATATCTTAGCTCTACTCAGCCAACAACTTCCATCAGCATTTGGACATTCTTATTTTAATCATTCCCCTTATTTTCTGGAATGTTTTCAATGATTTCATCTCACTTCGTGACATTTTGGTATTGGTCTTTATATATAAAGATGACATACCCACAAATTAATTATCATTCTCAAGAGAGAAATAATTCTCTATTATTCCTTAGTGCATTATTTTTTGTCTTTAATTTTTTCTTTTATTTATGGTTTTTGTTTGTTTGGTTTTTTTTGTTTGTTTGTTTGTTTGTTTTTTGAGACAGGGTTTCTCTGTGTAGCTTTGGAGCCTATCCTGGATCTCACTCTGTAGACCAGGCTGGCCTCGAACTCACAGAGATCTGCCTGCCTCTGCTTCCCGAGTGCTGGAATTAAAAGTGTGTGCCACCACTGCCTGGCTTTTTTCTTGCCTTCTTGAAAAACAGAGCTGCTTAAAGATTTTCTGCTTACAAGCTGGGTGTTGCTGGCACACACCTTTAATCCCAAAATTTAGGGGGCGAGGCAGGCGGATCTCTGGGAATCCGAAGCCAGCCTGGTCTATAGAGAGAGTTCCAGGACAGCCAGGGTTACACAGAGAAACCCTGTCTTGAAAAACCAAAATAAACAAGTAAAGGAGGAAGAGTTTTAACTCACAGTTATCAGGGAGGGAAGTCATGGGGGCAGGAACCTGAGGCAGCCCATCTCCCTGCATCTGCAGTCAGGAAGCAGAAAGAGATGAATACCAGTGTGCAGCTCACTTTCTCTGTTATACAGTCCAGAACCCCAGCCAGTGAACCTCATCCACAGCGGCCATGTCTGCTTACTGTAATTAACCTAATCAAGACAGTTCTCACAGTTATGGCCAGAAGCTCTTCTCCCAGGTGAGTCTATACCTCATCAGGTTAATAACTGGGGTTAAACATCACACTTCGGTCTATAGGTGTCTGAAACAGGTATACAAACCAAATGTTTACAGACAGTCAATCATGAAAACAGTCCTCTGATAATTATACCATTTATTGATAATTAAAGCAATTTCACATACTAGTAAAATGGATGTACTTATATGTCTAACACAATTCAATCCAAACACACACTAATCTGATACATACTGAAAATATACTAGGAAAGTATTAAAAGTCTTTGTTTTCCACAATTAAATCATTGCATTTCTATAAATCATTATATTTCTAGAAACACTGCAACTCATAGCATGTGGCAGTCTGAAATCTCAGCTGAGATTCTGGTGTGAAGAGACTATGCAGTGCAAAGCATGTATGTTATACGTTCAGAACCAAGGCTACAGTGAAGTCACAGGACACAACACAGGCATACTCTGCCAGAAGTACCTCAGAGTCATTGTGTATTTGACTTTGAACTAAATTTCTGTTGTGCACTAAGAACACGTTTACTATTACCCACATTGTTCATGGCTTCATGCTGTGATCATATTTAAGAAGCCCTGTCATAGACATAGAACTTACTTTTACCTCTATAACTTGGTAAAATGTCTTATTTTTGGTTTGACTCTAGTGCACACATCACAAAATTTATTGATTTGTTTAGTCCTAGGGAATTTATTTCCTGGAAAAATTATAAATAAGGGAATATTATTTCTAGGTGATAAAAAATATTTCCTTCTGGTGATGGGATGGCCAAACACCCTAATTGTCATGCTAGAAACCCCGTCCAAATATATATATATATTTCTTACACAATACACTCAGAAAGACATAACCATTCAAGCAAAGCAAACTACATTATCCCAGTCCTGTTCTTCATGTTACTTGAAATTATTTCAGGGTTGTGCATTAATTCCTGCTGTTGCCAAAGCCAAAGACTGGATTTTCATTGCAATGGATGATGTGTGAATCAATGAAGAAAACTAAATGAATGGAATGGGTGAGAAACAAACTTGTTGATTGCCTTGATCATAAGTAGAAAACTGTTCCTGAAAGATAAAATGTATCCATAGCATTAACAATAATATACTGTTTAAAATATAGGATAAGTTTCATAGCCTCCTTTATAACATGAAGGATGAGTTTGAGCCATTTTGTGTTTCATAATTAATAAGCAAAAAGGTTATTAATACATAAACCATATTTTCACCCTCTGTGGGCCTCATTTTCTTTTTGCTAAACAACTGTTTGTGTATTTATGTATGTATTATTCACTTTGTGTGTGTGTGTGTGTGTGTGTGTGTGTGTGTGTGTGTGTGTGTGTATGCATGCGCGCACGCATGTGCCACAGCACACAGGTGTCCATCAGAGGACAACATGTTGGGGCAGTGCTCTCTTTGCACTACATGAGTCCTAGGGTTGCACATCATCAGGTTTGGCAGCAAACGCCCTCTGAGCCCTCGTCAGCCCTCTAGGTGGTGTCTAGGTGGTGGTGCTGTGTCGATGGGCTGGTAACAGTCTTGTAAGGGCTCTCCCACCAGTCACCTCTGGGGTACACTCTGGCATGACACCCAATTACCTGTTCAACGCTAAACCACTCCTTCCCCGGGTCACCTGGAGTCTTTGTAACTGAGAAGCTGAGCTAAATCATCCCCTGGGAACAGTTACACCACCCCCCCATCACATCCCTTCTCCATGGGTCACTCACAACTGACTAGTTTGCATGGAAGGTGGGAAGACTCAGGCGTCGTCAGGCCTTTGTGACAGTCACTGTTACCACTGCACTGGAGTTGGAGTCTCCTTCGGTTCATCCCCCTTACAAACCATGTTTGAAAAAGGATTCACCGATACACAAATCTGAATTCCACAGTCTGTGTCCTGGGAACTACCATGAGGCTATGACTCACCTCCACAGGTCACATCTTGGACCTCACTGTATTTCTCAGATCCTCACACCCCAGCACTGAGGGCTAAAATCCAATGGGCTATCAGTTAGAAAGGAAGCACCTTCCCTTCAAAGACTTGAGTTCTAAAATCTATAAAACCGAAAGAACCGCACCCAAGCAAACTTGTAGCCAAAATTTTCTCAGGGGTCAGATTATGTCCATACTTGTACTCAGATAAAACTGCCACCCACCGCTGTGAATCCAGAGAGAGCATTAGCGAAGCTACCCAGAAAAGATAACTCACAACAACACCATTTCCAGGGGATAATCAATGCAGCCCGAGCAAGCCTTTTCAACTAAAGCTGGGTAGTGATGCCCAGTGCCAAACCCTCCAGGCCAAAGCCACTCCGTTCATATCAGCCACAAGACAATCCAAACTCCTACCTTGGACTCCAGTTCCTAGCACACTACTCATGGCCTCTCTGGCCTCCTTCCGTGATGTCCCTTATTCACCGCCCGCTTTGCTGGTCCGTGACATCGATGCCACTGGTGCTTCAGAACCTTTGACTCGCAGCTCCTTCTCCTTGGTGTACACTTCAATTAGCTACATGGTTTCCATGTTTATCCAAGTCTCAAGTAGAATTTCATCATGTGAAGGGTGCTGCTAGGGTTTGGATAGGCGTCCCCAAAGGCCCATGTGTTAAAAACTTGGGACCCTGCAGGGCACTGTTTTGGGAGGTAAGGCCAGGTGGGAGGTCCTTGGGTCACTGAAGGCGCTCCCTGTCATTATACCCAGCATGCCCACCCGAGGCCCAGAGCGACAGGCCCGCCTGATTTTGGACTGCAACTGTGAGTCCAGATAACCCTTCTCCCTTTGTAAACTGATGATCTCACCTACTTAGAGAGGTCTTCAAAACTGTGTATCAGCTCTCAGTCACGAAATCTTTCCAAGGCACAGCTAGGCTCCTGGGTAGTTATACAGGACATAGTTTTCAGAACCTCAAGATCCACCTTCAGCTTTGAATACAACAAGGGGAGAGTGTTACAAGTTCCCATGTCTCAAACTACGGATGGGAATAGGTCCTTTTCCCCCTTAACAACGATATTCTCACCTTTATAACAATGTGCTATCTGTGCGAAATCTCCAGGGTGCCAAGAAATGTTCATACAAAATCTTGATGCTGATTCTGAGCAAGTGTAATAATTCTAATAACTAATAAAATATCTTCCCGAAGTTTAAGCAGTTTATAACATTGCTTTCAATAAAATGGAAAGTTTTTAGTAGAGTTAGTTATTTACTATCAATACCTAAAAGTCATTTTTGGCAAAAGAAAAAAAAAATCAAGTGATTTCTGGTGTTTAATTCTGGAGGGAGTCCAAATTGCCTGACATTGCTCTAACAGAATCGTCCTGGTCCTCTCTGCTTAGTTATACAGGTGTCTTAGCTATGAAAAGCAAAATAGTGACATTCAAGCAGTAAGTCACGTTCAACTCTGGATGCTGGGACTCACTGTGACCTTAAAAGGGACACCAAGTCTGTTTCAGGAGATGAGGTATTTCCAGTAAGAATTTTGCTTTTTGTAAAAAAATGTTGTAAGAAAATGTTAATGTTTTCAAGTATAAAGTAATTTATTATTAAGATAAAGTTCTGGAGGAGGAGTGAGATGGAAAGACAAGTTCAAGGAGCAAATGGAATGTTGAGTGTTCCCAGAGCTTCAAATGATGTGCGTGAGAGGTAGACATGCAGCTAATTAGCTCAACCGAACCATTCCGAGATACAGCTGCTTCCAAACATCTTGTTGAACAAAATAAATACATGATTTTGTCAGTTAAAAAATAAAGAAAATGAAATAATAGATACACAACTTTGTTTACATAATTTTAAATAGATGATTATGTAGTGATTAATATAGTATTTGGATTCCATTAAATACACATAATCTTTTAATTTTCAACAAAAGTAATGGATTATATAACTTGCAGGAAATTCTGTTCTTTGTAACTACTTATAGCAATACTTAGAAGGATACTTAAAATGGTGACCATGGGAGCTCATGTCTGTCAGCCCAGCACTCAGGAGAGTTGACAAAAGAGGATGGCCACAATGAAGCAAGTATGGACTACAGTATATGACCGTTTTAAATAAAAATAACATAAAGTCAAGAGTTATCATTATTAGCCCCACAGGCATTAAAGGAATTATGAAGGTATATTATAAAAAATTCTATGACTACCAATACGATAACTTAGATGAAAATAATCGATGTTTTAGAGACACAAACTACTATAATTCAGTCAGGTGGTGGCACACAGCTTCAATCCCAGCACTCAGGAGGCAGAAGCAGGCGGACCTCTAAGTCTGAGGCCAGTCCCATCTCTAGGAAAGCTAGGGCTACACAGAGAAACCCTGGCTCACAAAAAAAGAAAAGAAGAAACAGAACATATAATTAATACTTTCATAAAAAGAAAGTATCAGACTAGATGGTTCCCCTGGTGAATTTCCAGTTAATAAAGAAACAATACAAATTATACACAATCTCTTCCAGAAATGGCAAGAGAGAGAGAGCACCTCCAAGCCCTTTCTAGATGGTCAGCAGGACTTTAATACCAGAAGATAAAGGACATTTCCAGACAAAGTGGTACATACATGCCTTGAATCCTAGCGTTCAGAAGGCTGAGGCAGGAGAATTGTGAGTTTGCAACCAGCCTGGGAAACCTAACAAAACCCTGGCCTCATTTTATAGCTTGTAATACTAGCTGCTTGGAGACTGAAGAAAGAGTAATGAGGCAAAGCAAGTTCAAGTCCAGCCTGAGCAATTTAGCAAGACTGTAGCTTAAAAAAAAATTACTTCCAGCCGGGCGGTGGTGGCGCACACCTTTAATCCCAGCACTGGGAGGCAGAGACAGGGATCTCTGTGAGTTCGAGCAGCTGGCTACAAAGAGATCCAGGAAAGGCGCAAAGCTACACAGAGAAACCCTGTCTCGAAAAACAAAAAAAAAAAAAATACTTCAAGGCAGTAGTGGCACACACCTTTAAACCCAGCACTTGAGGAAGAGATAGGCAGATCTCTATGAATTCCAGGCTAGCCTAGTCTACATAGTCAGTTTCAGGACAGCCAGGGCTACACCGAAAAACTCTGTCTCAAAAAACAACAAAACAAAACAAAAATCACAGAAGACCTAGGGAATGTAGTTCAGGATAGAATGTATGTTTGGCATCTCTGAGGCTCAATCTCCAGTATTATTATTATTTGTTTTGTTTTCTTTAAAAGAAGATAAACAAGCCGGGCGTGGTAGTGCACACCTTTAATCCCAGCACTGGAGAGTCAGAAGAAGGCAGACCTCAGGGAGTTCAAGGTCAGCCCGGTCTACATAGTAAGCACCAGGACAGCCAGAGCTACACAGTGAGGCCTAGTTTTGAAAAACCAACCAACCAAATTAACAAACACCCTCTTGTCCTGTGGTGGCACACGCCTTTAATCCCTGCACTAGGGAGGCAGAGGCAGGAGGATCTCTGAGTTTGTAGTCAGCCTGGTCTACAGAGCAAATTACAATACAACCAAGGCTCCACTACACAGAGAAACTGTCTCAAAACACCAAAATGAGGAGGGGGAGGCAGGAAGAGTCGGGGGGGGGGGAGAGGAGGGAGAGAGAGAGAGAGGCAGAGGCATCTGTGGCATAGTAAGTTGCAGTCCAGGGCTACCAGGGCTACATAGTATGACCTTCCTTGTCACCCCACAGGAAATAAAAACTATACCTCTCAAGTACCCAGACACAAAACTCAACAAAACATCAGTGAAGTGATTATGACATGGATGCAAAGAATTCTAAACCACAAATCTAAGTGGAAACACTTCCCACATTTAGTTGATTAAGAGATGCACGGTAGAAATTATTCCTTATTGAAACAAAAATGTTCACATTAATTTTACTTGTAAATAATAAAGACAATTTCACACAAGTGCCAAGAATACCCCTCTATATAATGACACTTTCCAGAAAATTCTATTCTTTCTGTGTGTAGAAACAATCTTCTAACGCCTTAATTTATCCCCTGGAATCTATGAGTATAGAGCAGTCCTGCCCAGGGAAAGCCCAGCACTACAGGATAGAGCAGGCCTGCCCAGGGAGAGCCCAGCACTACAGGATAGAGCAGGCCTGCCCAGGGAGAGCCCAGCACTGCTCCTGTGGCGCTCTGCACAGCTTTTAACCCCCAAGCAGCTTTTCAAAATAGCAACCTTGCCAAATTTGAAATCACCATAAAATTCTAATAACCAGAACAGTGTGATAACTAGGGTATACATATAGATGAAGAATTAAACTTGTTTATTTACGTATATTTTGTCTGCATGTACAGGTGCACATCAGAAGAGGGCATCAGATCCCTTGAGACTATAGACACAGGTGGCTGTAAGCCACCTTGTGGGTGCTGGGAACTGAACCCATGGCCTCTGGAAAATCAGCCAGTGCTCTTAACCACTAAACCATCTCTTCAGCCCCACTTTTTTTTTTTTTTTTTTTTTTTTTTTTTTTTTGAGTCAAGAGATCTTTATGAGTACAGGGGTTCCGTCTCCAGCACCACCATGTATGGAGCGGGGAGATTTCCTATTTCATGTTAGTCAACATTCTCTTTAAGCAACTCTCATGCTCCATCAGTAGGCTGCATACTCAGCTCTCTGGTCAATTAACTTTGTTGCTGTTTTTTGTTTTGTTGTTGTTGTTTGTTTTTTTAAAGATTTATTTATTTATTATGTATACAGAAGAGGGTGCCAGATCTCATTACAGATGGTTGTGAGCCACCATGTGGTTGCTGGGAATTGAACTCAGGACCTCTGGAAGAGCAGTCAGTGCTCTTAACCTCTGAGCCATCTCTCCAGCCCCATTTGTTGTTGTTGTTTTGTTTTGTTTGTTTGTTTGCTTCCAAGCCAGGGTTTCTTGGTGTATCCCTGGCTGGCCTAGAACTAGTTTTGTAGACCGAGCTGGTCTTGAACTCAGGGATCAGAGATCTGCCTACCTCTGCCTCCCGAGTGCTGGAATCAAAGGCGTGCGCCGCCGCCGCCGCCGCCGCCCTGCCGCCGCCGCCGCCGCCCTGCCGCCGCCGCCACCACCTGGCTCAAACACTGAGATTCTATTTCTTATATGAGGAATAACACAGAATAATACTTTCAAGTGACTTTAACAGGCAGAGCTGTTCTGTATACTGTGTAGTAAATACCCCTGACTTCCGTAAGCACATTGTGTGTGGTAGTACTGGTACACCACTCTAAGACTCCCACGTACACTGAAAAGGTGAAGACGTGGTCATGTTGGTGTGACGGGAACTAGGGAGAGTCAGGCTGGTAAGATGGTTCGGATAGTAAAGGCACTCGCCGCCGAGCCTGATAAACAATAACCTGTGTTCAAGCCCCGGACCCACATGCTGGAAGGAGAGAAATGACTCCTAGCACAACTCGTCTACACACACACAATAAATAAATAAACAAACAAACAAACAAACAAACAAATAAATAAATAAAAAAACAAACAAACAAAAGAAACTGATTTTATTTAAAAAAAAAGAACAAAAGATTTAACGTAGAGGAAGGAAATAGAAATGTAAAACCGATTAAACTAAATCAAATCCAATTGTCTTGATTTTGAGGTAAGAGTATGTACTGATCATGTATTTAATATTAACTACTTTTTTAGAGTTGGGGAGATGGCTCAGTGGTTAAGAACACTGATTGTTCTTTCTCAGGATCCAGGTTTGATTCCCAGCACCTACAGGACAGCTCACAATCATCTCTAACTCCAGCTCTAGAGGATATGATGCCTCCTCAGGCATCGGGCATGTACATGGTGCACGTACACACAGGAAAGGAAAATGCTTATACATTTAAAATTATTTTTAACAAAAATATTGAGGTAATTAAAAAATTTAAATATAATTAAAAAATTTAAAATAACTAATTTGAATTTAAATTAAAAATTAAAAACACTTAAAAAAGGTTTTGTCCACTACTCCCAGTGGGATGGTTGTACATGTCTGTTGTCCCCATTACTACAGAGTCGGAAGCAAAGAGATTGAGAGCTAAGGCCAAGTGCACACGTACATGCAGGCACTAACATATTATGCACATTCAATTTATATTTAAAAATTTGAGATAAGATCTCATTATGTAGTTTTGGCTAGCCTAGATCTTGCTATGTCGACCAACCTAGATCTTGCTATGTAGACCAGACTGGCCTCAGACTCACAGAGATCCATCAGCCTCTGCCTCCAGATAACTGGGATTAGAGGCAAGCTCTACCATGTCCAGCAGAAATAAATACATCTAAAAAAAAAAAAAAAAAAAAAAAAAAAAAAAAAAAAAAACCTTCCTTACAGGGTAGATACATGGATAACATAAGAAACACACTTAAAAAAAAAAAAAGAAAACCACTACATTTTAATTGAACATGTCTGAGTGCTTTGCCTGCACACATTTATGTGTACCACATGTGTGCCTGGTGCCCAGAGAGGTCAGAAGAGGGTGTTGAATCCCTCGGAACTGAAGTCACCGTGGTTATAAATCACTTTCTGGGTCCTGGAACTGGCAGTTGTCTGTAGGAGCAGCCGCCCTTCGTACTGCTGGGCCACTTCTCCATCTCCAAGATAACGCTCTTCACACCATGCCCTGCACGGAGGATGTTAACTAAAACTCATGGCTACGATTGTTTCTAAACCCAAGGCTCTCAGGAGAATGAGTTAGACCCGAGCCTCGTGGCAAACGTCACTAGCAAAACATCAAAACAAAGCAAGGTGCTGTGTGTGGACGGCCTGGCAGGGCACATGTCTAGCAAACAGAATTTTCCAGTGATGATCCGGAGATGGCAATGATGTTTAAAAGAACTCCACAGGAGTGTGGCGACCTCTGAGAGTCTGCACTCCTGGCCCTGTCATCCTTCAGAGCTGAAGCAGTACCATGGAAGGAAGGGGCGGTCAGACAGAAATCGAGTCTTTGTTCGGGCCACCATGGCCAGCCACCTCCTCCACCTCCTCTTCTAGAAACAAAGATGAGTGGGGCTGCTCCGTAGAGGAAGGAACCCGACAGCTGCGGTGTTAGGAACTCCCCGACACTGGACTCTGACAGCCAGAGTTTCCAGACACTGGGCTGCTTCATCCCCAGGGCAATCTGGAAAACAAGGTATTCTTATCCCACTTTGTCAACAAGGAAAGAAAAGTTCCGACTGGCCAAGGCAGTTGCCCAAGGTTATATAACCACTGAGTGACTAAGCCAAGCTTTAACACTGGGTCCAGATTCAACTCTTGTAAACACCCAGCACCAACCTGGGGCATAGACTGGCCCAGAGACCACATGCAGGACAGGACCATTTAGGTTTCAGCCTGTCCTTGTGACTTCATTAATCCTGACCATGCATTCACAGAGGAAGGTATAGCTGAGACCTGGATTCACCTCCCTCCCCATTTCAGCTGCCACAGTCCATGGATTAAGCCCTGGAGTACTCAGTAGGATCTTGGGGAAACCTTAGGCTCCCAAAATGTGACTGGGGGATTTCTTTGGTCTCTAGTGGTCACTGCCTAGAACAATTTGGCCATTCACCTAAAGTCTGTTTCTTTGGAAAATTAATGAATGGGAGGTCTGCTCTGAGTCAAGCTACCAGATCCCCAAATTAAGAAAGCCCAAGAGCCTCTTTTACAAGCTACATGTCCCACTGCGTAAATTCCATAAAGCCAGAGTTCTAGTCTCAAAGATAGCCAGAGTTAACCTAAGTCTAAAAATCCTCAGGTGTCTGATACGCCCCATGGCTGCTAAGTTGTATAGTTGTTTTCAGCCAAGTGTCCTCCCTCCAGCATGGAACTGCTCCCAAGAACCATGTGTTATGGTTTCCATCACACATAAAGTCCCAGTTGAGCTTGTCATCCTTTCAAGCCATGTAACTACACTTACCTAGGTCACAGCTGCCTCATGCCTAGGGTCATCACTTTCCGTAGAAAAGGCCACAGTCTCTTGCTGTGAGTCACAAGTTCCCCAAATGTCCTGACACAACTCAGAAGCAGAAGGGAAGGGACGGCAAACAGACTCGGTGGGGGCTGTCTAGCCATGACATAAGAATCAAGCACGTTGATTTAAGGAGTATTCACCTCCTAATCTGACTTGCTTTCCAACACCTGCGGAAGCTCTCAAGCCAACATTTCCATTAGGAGAGACAGAAACCTGGCAAAGCATCACATGTTCCCAAGGACACTCTCAGCATTCACGGTCACCTGGCTTGTTCAAGCAACCCAAGATCTGGAGACCCAGTGGAGCCAATGAACCCTTTTGCAGGAAGTGAGAGTCTGAGCAGGAGTACTTTTCACTGGAGAGATACAGTTTCTTGTTGAAAAAGAAGTCGTCCTTCAGCAAGAGAGACGTGGGGCGGAAAGCTGAGGCCAGCAGAGAACTGCGGCCAGGTTTAGTTCCCCAGGGATACCCATGTCCAAGGAGGAAGGAGCCCTGTGGAACGGGAGTCTTCTGTCGGCCTCTTTGTCTCCTCCACTCAACTTCTACAAAATCCTCTAGCCTTGGCCTGAAGCTCACTAGGTAGCACAGGCTTGCCTGGAACTTAGAGCAATCCTCCTACCTCACTCTTCCAAGTGCTGGTACTCTATGTGCTTCCACACCAGGGTCCACAAAGACCTCGGAATACCCTATTTGATTGACGTACCTTGGGTAGCTTTTGAGCTAGTAGGAACAGGTTCAAACTCAGCACCTCTCATTCCTTCAGTGTATGAGCCCACCCCGTAATGCTCAACCAAGTGGTCCTCATTAAGTGTGCCTGGTCTTCTATTTCCCCTTACACCTGAGACCCAGCCTCCTCTGCTCTGTTCAGGCCTTGGACCTCCAGCCAAACTTGCCTGTTGGTTCTTCTTTCAGTCTTTCTTCCTCTCAGTGTGGTCTCTATCTTCAGATATCATCTACCTCAAATGCTGCTTCCCTACTCCTGTCCTGGGAAGCAAAATGCCCCAGCTTTCAAGATGCCATCAAATGAGCCAGTGACCAAGGGCTTACACCTGATCCCCTGTGCCTTACTTTCGGCCCGTACCTCACTCTGGGGGTACTTTATCTCAACTCACCACCTAAGTCAGGAGGAGCTAGGAGTGTACAATTCACTTTACCTTCAGACCTGTTGTAGCATTTCTTTCTCACTTTATCAGCTTGCATGTGTGTGTATGTGTGTGTGTGTATACATATTGCCCTCTATTATTTTGAGCTAAGTAATATTCAAAAGGACTATAAAAAACAGTAGAATTTTAATTTAACTGTCCTTCAGTTTCCTGTAATGCCAAAGGCTTACACAATCATAGTATAATAATCAAAATCAGGAAATTAACATTTATATCATATTGCTACAAAAACACAGTCTTTATTGAGATTTTTCCCTGATGTCCTTTTTGTTCCATCTGTGTCCTCCCCCCTGCCCTTTTATCAAGAGCCAATTCACATTTGGCAAGATGACTCAATGCATTAAAGTGATGACCGGAGTTCAGTCCCCAGAACCCATGTGAAAAGGCTGGATGCTGTGGCACACATATTACTTAGGAGTAATCCCAACACTCCTAAGGCAATATGGGAAGCAGAGATGCCTTGAAACTCACAGGTCAGCTAACTGGCAGTACACAATATGGCAGAAATAACAAGGAGACCCTGTTTCAACAAGAAGGAAGGTGAAAACCAACTCCTGAAGGCTCTCTAGTCTCTATACATGGACTCTGGTATACACACGCACGTTTACACACACAACACACACACACACACACACACACACACACACAGAGAGAGAGAGAGAGAGAGAGAGAGAGAGAGAGAGAGAGAGAGAGAGAGAGAGAGAGAGAGAAAATATATAAGTGTAATAAAACATTTTTTTTTTTTTAAATAAAAAGATCCAGTTCAGGATCCCTCCTTGCCTTGGTCACCCACATCTCCTTAGTCCCCTCCACTTTGGAGGCTTCCTTGTTCTTCACTTAGTATACTGACATTTTGGGAGGATATCAGCTGTGTATTTTGTAGAATGCTTCTTAACGTGAGTGTGTGAGGTTTTCTCCCCATCAGGTTCAGGCAAGGCCTTCACAGAGGCTTGCTTTTCTCTGCACATCACATCAAGGGCACCCAATGCCCATGCATCTTATTGCCAGTGATAGTGATATTGACCACAGAACCAAAATGTTACCAGCCAAGATGCTCCTCAGTTATCTCATTATTTTCCTTTGCTAATAGAACATTTCAGGGAGGATGCTTTCAAGGTACACAAACACACTGTTTCTTCCTCAACTTTTGCCTTGGAATTACCTAGGTCAGCAGTGGTTCATAAATGTTAGGATATTCTAAAGCTGGTCACATTTATTTCTCTGTGTATCTCTGACTGTCTGGTAGCTTGCTCTGTAGACTAGGCTAGCCTTGAACTCAGAGATCTGCCTGCCTCTGACTTCTGAGTACTGGAATTAAAGAGCATACATTACCATGCCAAGCTATGCACCTTTTTATTAGAATTTTTCTGTAATTCTACCACAAATAATTGTCCCCACTTATTTATTTAAGCCATTTATATCTCTCAGTGTGAACTCAGTGGCATTATTTAAAAAATATCCAGGTATGGTGGGACACATCTGTAATCCTAGCACTCAGAGGCTAAGACAGGAGAGTTGCCATGAGTTTGAGGCCATTCTGGCTTATATAGTGAGTTCTAGACTAGCCAAGGATTTGGGAAGTAGAGGCAGGAAATCAAGAGTTCAAGGTTATCCTTGACTACACAGAAGAGTCTTAGGCCAGCCTGGGCTATTTGAGGCACTCTCAGAACAATAAAACAAAAATTTTAAAACATAATGGATCTATATACTTCATGATAGAATATATAGTTATACTAAGTTACATTGATTATACATATAAATTATACACAAAGTATATATACATTTATATAAAGTATATTAAATCATGCAAATGACATTAAATACAACTACTATCATCATTTGTTGGGATAAACCAGCCTGCTCCCATCTTGGGGTTGAAAGTCATCTTATAATAAAAACAAACCATTCCTATTTTGATTAAATCTGTTTCTCAAAGAGTGGGATATGCCCTACCTGCAACCTTAACTACAAATGGTTCTATACTGTCTGTTCCAGGAAATTACAACCATGCCTTTGTTTCAAAAAACTGTTATGACCACCCTGCTACCATATCTTTGTTTTAGGTTGTTATGACTAACTTATTATGCTTATGTTCTGCTTCTATAACCCCACCTATTTGCCTGCCCACCCCCTCCTCCTCAGCTATAAAAACCTTTATCTTCACCATCTGCGATGCTGATCTCTTGAACCCCACCTTAGAGAGAGGTAGCCTATATACACAAATAAAGCTTGCTGTAATTAATTTGGTCATGGTTTGTATCAGTAGTCTTTCTCCTCACAGCTCTGGGATCAACATTTGGAGGCCCCAGCAAGATCTAGACCCTCAGCCCAAATTCAGAAGCCAGACCTTCCCTCTGTCCCTCAGGGACTGAAGAGTTGCTCCCTAGGGGAAGCACACCTTGGAGAAATTCCAAGGTCCTGGAGTATGCCTTTAATTCTGTGGACTGCCTGAGTGATGACTGCATCAAAAGAAACCATTAACCACCCATTTACAGCTGCCTCCTCTGGTAAGTCATAGATACTCTCTGTGACCTTTGGTTCTGTGGGATCCTGATCTGGAGACATGGGGGGGTCTGATGAGACATGTAGTCACCTATCCAGAGCAAGAAGCAAGATGTTGCATCGTCCATCTGGTTCCCTGGGAGTTCAGCTAAAGTGATCAGTTCTTTTTCTGACCCACCTTGGGACCCTAGGGTTGCCCTGATGAGACTGGGAGCCAAGACAGGAATCAGAGAGACCTAGCATTGGATGCCCACTGGCAAGGTTTCAATGCCTAGAACTGAGCTGCAGAATCCTGAGGGCATTCCTCAATACTGGGAGCTAAGAGACTAGACAGGTCTAGTGTAGCATGAATCTTAGAGAGTCTTATTAATAAAATCAAACCTGAGGCCAGTTATTAGGGTGAAATGCTGGAAGGTCAGAGAAGCAGAACAGGCCACAGCCAACCTCACCTTGCCAGTTCCTCAGCTAATCCTGTTTCCTCAGACTGGAAGCCTCAGAGTCCTCATCCAGAATGGTTCTCAGCCGAACTGTGGCTCAAAAGCCTGAAAGCTGCTTAACCAGCCAAATGCTTAACCAGTCAAATGCTTAACCAGCCAAATGCTTCTAGTTTCTGGTCTTCACGCCTTATATATCTTTCTGTTTTTGCCATCACTCCCTGGGATTAAAGGCTCACTTCTTGGGATTAAAGGCATGTGTCACCATGCCTGGCTGTTTCCAATGTGGCCTTGAACTCACAGAGATCCAGAGGGATTTCTATCTCTGGAATGCTAGGATTAAAGGCGTGTGCGCCACCATTTTCTGGCCTCTATATCTAGTGGCTGTTCTGTTCTCTGACTCCAGGTAAGCTTATTAGGGTGCACAATATTTTGGGGAACACAATACCAGCACAGTCCAGTGTCACTGGGAGCTGAGATGGACATGGGAAAGACCTGGCCTACTTGAACCGAGGGGTGGGGGTGGGGGGTGACCTAACACTTAGAAAGCCTATAGTGGGTTGCCAGTGCCTGGGTTGTACAGGGAAGCAGCTAAGACAAGGCCTCCTATTTGTTTAAAAAAAAAAAAAAAAAAAAAAACCTCTTTGGTTAAACTGGTGCATCGCTGAATGACCCCAATTGTTGTTGTCTTTGTCCCTGTTATTTTTGCTCTGTGCCTTGTCCAACTTCGTGTCTGACTCAAGGGGACTGAAAAAAACAGACACGGGTAATAGGACTAGTAAGCGGCACAGTCCTCCACCCTGCGTTCTGTTTATTGGTTTTGCTGTCTATGTCCCTTGTATGTGTTTGTGGCCCCCACTAATCTTCTCCAGTTACAGGTGGACTTGGGTGCAGGACCACATTCTAGCTGTCACCACTCTCATGCTGCAGGGCTGGGGCAAGCAGATACCCCCCATCCAGCACGCCACCCTGGTGGCCTTGTGCACTTCCCCCCACCCAGACCCAAATTCGTTGCTGCCCCTTGCCATGGCTACTTTGATAGCCAGGGCTCGGAATTTCTTATCTCTGAGCTTTCTTGCCACTGGATTCAGTTTAGCAGGGATTCAAATGTTTTGAGTGTGGATAATGTGAAAATATTGTTTTATGCTGTTCTGCTGTATTGAAAAGCTGGCTCTGGAGTTGAAAAGTTTCTATCCTATGTCAGGAGATCCACCTGACAGTATGATAGAGGAAGAAGGGAAAGGGGGGGGGGCAGAGCAGGTAAAAAAAAATTAGACTACTGGTTTCATTTAACTGCCTACAACTTTTGCTAAGATATAAACATTATCTCAAGATCTATATGACTACTATGTGAACTTTCTATACCTCAAGATTTATAAGTTTGTTGGGTATGGTTATAAATCTGTAGAAGCTGTAACAAAAGTTGACTTAAGACTTATAGCAGAGGGTAATTAGAAATTTACACATAGGTAATCTTGCCACTTAGCTTATAAAATCCAGCACGTAGACAGCACCAGCAGCCAAAATGAAAACAAAGACCTAATCCATCAAAGTCCATAATTCTGGGAAAGTCTCCAAATGTATTAATCTGTAGTTCCACATCTGGCTAACTGTTCTGGTTAAATGAAATATGTCAACCCAAAAGATGATTTTTTTTTAAATATATATATATATATACTTAAAGGTTCACCCTGAGAAAGGCTCAAGGCTACACTGGAATCCCAAACACCCAGTATAATCACTGGCTGACAAAAGTTAAGGCTACAACTATTTAAACACCTAACATTAAATGCCAGAAACTGGCATATTCCTATCTCACGACTCAGTAAGACAATGACCTAAGCAGTCTGACAAAGAGTCTATAAAATGCTTCTCCTTATCTAAAGTCTCTTTGGGCTAACAGAGACTGACTTAAGAATGTATGCCTAGCCTTGTTGTCTTTGCTGACTTTGTTAAGTATTAGCTATTTTGATAAACTGAGTCATACAAGAAGTTATGATATTCTGCAATGGTGCACTATACAAGGACCAAAAAAGCAAGGTTGCCAGCCTCTCTATGGACTGTACTCATGGTTTAAAGCTTTATTAACAGAGCTTCGGTTCAAGAACTGTAGTTCTTTAAGAACAAACTTAACAGGGATAAAGCTGTAAAATCCTAATCTTATAAAAGCTACTAACCTGTTGTAAATTGTTAAAGATGTTTAAGACATTCAAGTTAATAGTCACCTTATAAATGATCAAATTCTTTAGCGTGTTCAAAACTATACTTGTAATTATGCTAAGTACCAATATAATTTACTTACACAAATAAGCTGTATTTAGCCTCCTGTATATGTTTTCAAGTTTAAGCCTAAAGCAAGTAACTAAAAACAAGTAAATTTTATTGAAAACCAGGTATACTTAAAAGATGACCCTTACAATGTTTCAGGGATCTGCTAAATATGGTACTTAAAATGTTTAATGAAAAAAGCTGCCCATGATAGAAAGAAATGCCTGCTCCTATCAGAAACTCTAAGATCTCCAAGGAAGACGATGGGGCACAAACCACTCCACTTGGATTATGGTAGTGCTAACCACTGGGCAAACTGCCCCATGCTATGCCTGCTGCCAGGGCTGTGCCCACACTGTGGACACTGTTGGGTTGACTACCCTGCTCTGCCTCATCACAGCAGGTCAGTTTTCCCAGGTTCCTCCTCCACAGGAAAATCTCTCAGACCTTTTGGGTCTGGCAGTCAAAGGCCAATGCTGCTCTGTGTGATGGCTGAAGATGTAATACTGTCCTGTGTGGCAGACAGCCAAAGACCTATGACCTCTGCCTTTCAACAAAGCCATTGGGACTATGGGAGCCCATGGTAATGGGTAAATCTTCATCTTTTTTTTGGTTTTTCGAGACAGGGTTTCTCTATGTAGCTTTGCGCCTTTCCTAGAACTCACTTGGTAGCCCAGGCTGGCCTCGAACTCACAGAGATCCGCTGCCTCTGCCTCCCAAGTGCTGGGATTAAAGACGTGCGCCACCACCGCTCAGATCAAATCTCCATCATTTTAATTGATACATATAATACACTGGATTATAATTCCTGCTATGATTTATCCTTCTCAGATCTCTGATGGTGTTGACAGCTAAGTGTAGCCTTATCTGTTTAGCAGTAACTCCATGTCAATGAATTTCATATATAAAAACCAGGCTTTGCTTTTTCTAGAGCTATGAAGTCTCCTGATGAGAGGGATAAACTCCCAAAGCAAGGTTCAAAATAATTTTTATTATTTCTTTATTTAAAGAAAGTTGTTTTACTATAACTGCTCTCAGTAACCAACCACTTATGTCCCATGATTAATGATTGGATTAAAAAAAATCTAAAGATATTAAAGCTTAAATAAGTTATAAAGGTCCAAAAATAACTTATGATATATAGAAACCTAAATATACAAGTTATAAAGATACAAAACTATTTCAAATTTCTCTTCTTCTTGCTATGCTATTATTATATTAAGATTTCAAAAGTTCAAATTTTTAACATTGATCAATCTTGTTCTGATAAGCTGATAGAGCACTATCTACTATTATCAGTCACAAGCTCATGATTTTAAATTCCCTCTGCATGTCTTCTAAATATAGACTTAAAAATGCTTCTGAGAGTGCCAAACATTTCTGTCCAATCTATATTTCTAGCCCTCTGGACAGAGAAAATAATGTTCATGCTTTTAACACCAAAGTCATATAGTATTTACTATGACTCAAAGGTGAGAGTCTAACTGTTTTACAGAAACCTATTAGCTGCCTTTTCTACAATGTGAATTTCAGTGCAGATTACAAACAATGGTAATGTAAGATTCAGGGAGCTGAAAAGTCCTAAGACTTAGTTAGATCCACTTCTCACGGGTCAAACAGACTCCAGGGGAGTAACTCCTGTCAATCAACAGCTAAGCTTCCCTGCCTATTGCCCATTCCTGAGGGGAACCTTCAAATATATTTCCCTTCAGTTCTTTAACTTCTGTCTTGACAGAGTTCCACTCAGCTTGTAGACAATACCCAGAAATCATCTGCAGACCATAAACTGCTCCAAAGGTGATCTACACCATGCTGACCCCAGATCGTCCTACAAAACCAGAAAGCCCTGGACTGAAAATTGATGCAAACTAGTCTAGTCAATGTGATTGCTCCCCATCTCTTCAGCTGGGTCAGCAAGCAAGTTGCTTCTGATGAGTACCTCATTGTCCTAATTCCCTCCCAGACTTTGATTAACATTCCAGCCTTCCTGGACCCTGACAATGGTGTCCTAATTTCACATGAGAAGTAGTTACAGAAGAGAATGCATCACCCCTTATCCTCAACAGAAGGATGAAATATTAGATCAAAAGGAAACCCCCTAACAAAGGAGACAAAATAGAGATTTGTTCATTCTAACAAACAAAACAGGTATCATTTATGAATGGGCTATGAACTTTTGATGCATTATAAATTTTTTCCCCCAGATTAAAAAAATGCTAAGACCCTATCAAGGATTTGACAGGGACACACAAGACAAGGGGTGGGGGGGATGAAAAACCAGCCTGCCTCTATCTTGGGCTTGAAAGCCATCTTATATAAAAAACAAACTAGGTTCATTCCTGTTTATGATTAAATCTGTTTCTCAAGGATTGGGCTGTGCCCCACCTGAAACCTTAAGTGCAAATGGTTCTACACTGCCTGTTCCAGGAAATGGCAACCATGCCTTGTTTCAAAGATTTATTATAACCACCTTGTTATGACCACCTGTTGTTATAACCATGTTGTCATGACTACCTCGTTATGACCACCTTGCAACCATGTCTTTGTTTCAGGAGGTTGTTATGACCAACTTGTTTATGTATATGTTCTGCATCTGTAACCCCGCCTACTTGTCGGCCAAATCCCCCATTTGGAAACACCTACTCCAGAGCCATAAAAACCCTGATCATCACCATGTCCAGTGCTGATCTCTCGAACCCCACCTTAGGGGGAGGTGACCCAATAAATGAATAAAACTTGCTTTAATTAATTTGGCCATGTTTTGGGTCAGTGGTCTTTCTTCTCCATCTGTGGAATTCACAGTTGCTCAGATTATTCTACTACTGATCATTAGAGGCTTACCTTGTCAGCTGCAATTTAATTAGAATCTTAATTTCTTTTTCTTTTTGCAGAGTTAAGGGTTGACCCCATGACCTTCCACCATGCTACATTCCCAGTCCTTGATCTGAAGTTTTTGAAGGTAGGAATCATGTCTTACTGGTCTTTCACTTGGACTTAACACTATGTCATAGTATAGCCGATTCTCCTGAGGGATAATTAATGTTTATATACACTTTAAACTTCGACATGTTGTCAGATCAATTATACTGGCTCTTAAATTGTTAGAATAGTTGAATGAATACTGATCATGAATACTAAAATAATTTATAAATGATTTTTATTTTTATTCCCAAAAGACACCTAAATTGGAAACCCTTCTTGGATGGGTCTTTCCTCATCTGATTTTGGAGTTCCGATTAGGAAAAATAGTTTTTAATTTGGCTATGTCCAGTCACATCTCTGACTACGGCTAATGTGTATAGGACTCTTTTTAGAAGAGCATGGGTTGTTTCATTTACTTGCCAAATCAAGCAGGCTCTCCCTTCCTGCTCTGGTCTGGACTAGACGGTTTGCTGTTACATACAGTGCAGAGAAGGGGCAACTTCCCCAGCCTCACAGGCTTCTTGGTGTTGGAAACAAGATCTCATTGTGTTTCCAAGGCCTGGAACTCTTCCTGTAGCCTGAGTGCCTCTAACTTGTTGAGGTCCTCCTGCCTCAGCTTTCCAAATCCCGGGATTACTAGTGTGTGCCACCATGCCTGGATTGACTCCTAATGCTTTTTTCTTGTGGCTACACCAAAAGGTTCTAGAATATGGTTTCAGATGATGTGTGATGTGTGTCCAGCCTCCTGCTGGAGGGTAGGAACTCATATCCACAAGAGATAGACTGGTAGAATTTGGAATAGGTGGCACAGAGTGGCTCCAGATTAAAAAACAATGTTTCCTAGTTATTCAAAGTCCTTAATGTGGATTAATATCAGACTGTCATTCGCAGTGTTGTTCTCCCTATCAGAGAGGGACAGCCATGAGACATGATAAAAGTAGTCTATTTATCTAGGTGTCGCCAGGAAGCCATCTACAACCTGATGGCTGCTGTCCTCATTCTTCCCTGGACCCCACAGCTATCATTTGCATGCTGGGGGAACTGCTGTATATAACGAGGGTGCCAGTGATTTGTGATTTAAACCAGAATATTGTATTTATTTATTTGGTTTTTTGAGACAGGGTTTCTCTGTGTAGCATTGGCACCTATCCTGGAACTCACTCTGTAGCTCAGGCTGGCCTCGAACTCACAGACATCTGCCTGCCTCTGCCTCCTGGGTGCTGGGATTAAAGGCATGCGCCACCACACCCGGCAAACCAGGACATTTATGAAAGAAATGGTAATTGGACCAGACAGATGGCTGAGTAGGTAAAGATGTTTGCCCTGTAAGCCCCAGAGCCCTGAGTTCCATCCCCAGAATCTACATAGAGGTAGAAGAGAACCAATTCCAGCAGGTTATCCTCTGACCCCCATAAGTGTGCTATGGTGTGTGTGTGCCCCCTGATCATAAACACATACTTTTTAAAATAAAGTGCTTATTCATAATTGCAATAAGGCAAAAAAAAAATTAGGCCTTCCTAGTAAATTGTGATACGGAACCACTCCAGGTTCAACAAAATCCCCAGCGGAAACAACTAAGGTGGGCAATGTTTACTAAAAATAGCAATATCTTCAGCGAAGCCTCAGTGAAGTCTGAAGGGGAAATAAACTTATGGCTGAATGAATATGCAAAAATCTAGAGATGGCTGGGTGGTTAAGAGATACTGGATGGAAGAGAATCAAGAGATATAGGCAGAATATAAAAAACACAGAGACACATAACCCATGCCATGAAAAAAAGAGAATGAGCCAGGCGGTGGTGGCACAGCCTGTTATCCCAGCACTCATGAGGCAGAGGCAGGCTGATCTTTGTGAGTTCAAGGCCAGCCTGGTCTACAGAGCGAGTTCCAGGACAGGCTCCAAAGCTACAGAGAAACCCTGTCTTGAAACCCGCCCCCCCCCCAAAAAAAAAAAAAAGAGAATGAAACCTCTGTTTTGGAACCAGCTGGATGGACATGTCACTGCACACACACACACACACACACACACACACACACACACACACACACACACACACACGGCCCTGCAAAGGGGTTGTTGTGTAGCACGTACCCACTAGTTCTTCAAGTCCTCAACACTTTCTTCTAAATCAAAGACAGTTTTAAGTATTCTGCCTAATAATTTCCTTCACATACCTAGTCACTTAGATCACTTCCTCTTAAAAGCCATTAAGGCACAAAGGAGGTAAGATGGGAACTCTTAGCAGGCAGGGTGTGTTCTCTAGGGTGCTCATCTCCCATATTCATTGGGAAGCAGTTATGATTCCCATAGTCACCAGAGCTGTTCAGTTAGCCTATAGAGGAAAACACTTTTTTTTTTTGGCTCAAAATCCTGACCCTGTATTATTTCTCTCTGTTCTACTGCAGAGGAAATGGAGCCTTTGTGAGGGGCAAATGGCCCGTTTAAGCTTTTGGCTTGACTCAGTAAGCAAAGAGACGTGGTATTACTCATGCTCCAACTATGGTCCTTCTCTTTCAACTTTAATGGGAATAATCAACATCCTATTATTTGAGTGTTTATCCTGGCTTCCTATTATTTTGCACAGAGAAAGGCATTTGATGATAGAAAAAAATTTAATTTTATATGTAAGAAGTTTAAGGAGAAGGAGACTCTCCCTGCAATCCACACTGGAGATGATAGCCTAGAAGGAACCCACAGAAAAGATCAAAGACAGAGCAACTACCTGGGGCAAAAGCCATGAGGACTGATACATACAAACGCCACCTCTGAGGATCTGCTGAGTGGATTCAGTGAGTGTCCGGGTTAGCTCCTGACAAAAACGGTAGTGTGTATACCACAGCCCAGCCCCAGAGAAGGCTGAGAGAGACCTTCCAACCAACCAAGCAGAGCAGGAGTTTCAAAAACACCCCCATCCCCGAAGCGACTAAAATCTAGTGAGTTCACAGGCATCCAAACTGTTGTTTCAGGGAAGTCTGTTTCTGGAAGTTTCCATGAATGAATCTGGAAGAAATGACAGGATTAGAATGCCACTATTTATAGCCCTCACGGAAGAGTCATGATCAATTGCTATAGAGATCATACATGAAAGGGATGATTCCATACGCTTCCATCATCTCCATTCACAAACTACTTTGTTCTTGAAAGAGCTGGGCCTAAGCCAGACATGGTGGACCCAAGCCTGTAATTCCAGCATTCAGAAGGTTGGGGCAGGAGAAATACCAGTTCCAGACCAACCTGAGATGCTGATGGAGAGCCTGTCTCAACAAAAACAAACAAACGGACAGTGGTGGTGCACGCTTTTAATCCCAGCACTCGGGAGGCAGAGGCAGGCGGATTTCTGTGAGTTCGAGGCCAGCGTGGGCTACCAAGTGAGCTCCAGGAAAGGCGCAAAGCTACACAGAGAAACTCTGTCTTGAAAAACAAAAAAAAAAAAAAACAAAAAAAACCCCAAACAAACAAAAAACTAAAAGACACTGTCAAGAAAATATGTAACATATTTAAAGAAAATATGTGCCAAGCTATATCTGAATATGTATAATATATAAATGATATATTTCTATTATCTCTACATTTCAACATCTAATATCTATTCTCTTCTATAAAGACCTCCTTGGTCAGGCACGGTGGCACACGCCTTTTGCCCCAGCACCCGGGAGGCAAAAGCAGGCAGATCTCTGAGTTCGAGGCCAGCAGCCCAGTCTACAGAGAGACTTCCAGCCAGGGCTACACAGAGAAACCCTGTCTCAAAAAAATTAATTAAAATAAAAGACAACTCAATCTTTAAAACAGACAAAATATTTAAAAGTTACTTTGTAAAACAAGACATACAAGTGGGAAATAAACTGAAATCAGATCAGTGCTTGGTTCTCGGCATGTAACTAACTGACTGATAAGGAAGTCCGGAGCAGAGGAAGCTCTGAGTGAATGTATTATCGACATGAGCAAGGACTTCAAAGCTTCATACCATGGGAATGCCAAATCTCCCCACCCCAAGGAAAGAGGCTCAGAGAGATTGCAAAGCCTTCCTCTGGTCCATGTGCAGATATTGATAGTGTGGGCAGAAAATGCCCATCATAGTTTTCTGCTCCCCACCCCATATCATGCCTTGAAGACTATACAGACTGCTCCTGCTGAGATTAGCTAAACCTGACTCTTCGTTTATCTATATGTAACAAGCCTATCTCCTTGTTCAGCTGTATGCAATAACCTTGCCTCCTTGTTCAATACGTATAAACATAAAATACTACACTACACTATACTATACAACGTGCTGAGCTTCCGTGGTGCTGAGATTTGTCCATTAGAAAGCTCAAGTCACCTGACTCCAGCTTTTCTGTCTAGTGTCCACAGGTATCTGCTTTTTCTTTGTTTCATCATTCCCTTGATCGCCCCAGTCAGGTCAGGTCCCAAAGGCTGTGTGAGGACACAGCAGGGACATAGAGAATGGCCAAGGAAAATATTACGTAACTTAATTTTCAGTTGTTCGAATGACTCAATGTTATATTTAAGTTTTGAAGATTTGATCGTATGCAATTTATGTGTAAACATACTCTAGCACTCGGAAGCACTTGAATCATTATATATTATAGAATACTTCACGCATTTGAGTATGTACTTAGAGGGGAAATTACATGATATTTTCTTCAAAATAATCTAGTGCTAAATGTGAATAGAGAGAAACCAAGTTTAGCTACAAGCTAGTCATTACTCAACCTTTGTGATGAGTTTACATTATACTTTGTGTGTGTGGGAGAGAGACAAAGAGACAGAGCCCGAAGCCTTGGGGATTGAACCCAGGGCCTCTAGACTGTAAGCAAATGCTCTACCACTGAGCCGTACCCCTAACCTCCCACTGTATTTTTATTCTCTTTATTTTTGTTTGTGTGTGAAGTTTTCCATAATAAACCTCACAGTGAAATAAATGACTATGTACCGTTCTGCAGTTTTCCCATGAGAATGAGAGGTGAGAGGAAGGAAGGAGTGAGGAGGCAAAAAGAAGAGGTAGGAAAGGAGAAGGGGGAGGCAGCAGAAGGGAAGGAGGAAAGGACAGAGGAGTCCAACAAGATGTCCCCTTCAGCAGCTCCCGGGGCATGGCGCACACCAAGTGCTCAGTCACGTATGTTCCTAACGATGACCCTGAGTCATGAGAAAAGATGAGGGGGTTGGGGATTTAACTCAGTGGTAGGGCGCTTGCCTAGCAAGGGCAAGGTCCTGGGTTCCGTCCTCATTGAGAGAGAGAGAGAGAGAGAGAGAGAGAGAGAGAGAGAGAGAGAGAGAGAGAGAGAGAGAGGAGAGAGAGAGAGAGAGAGAGAGAGAGAGAGAGAGAGAGAGAGATCAGGTTGTACTGGATATGGTTCTGACTTTAAAGGAAGATCGATTTATATCCTACTTTGGGACACACTTTACAAACCAAATAGAAAAAAAAACAGGCAATTTCCAGTGACTGAGAATGCTCCCTAGTGTCAGTAGTGCTCAGCTTGCCACGACACCCAGATGAAGGGTCACTGGGACAGCTCCTACTGGGCTGGGGTAGGGAGGGGATTCCGTCATTGGCTCCACCCCGGCCGTTTGCAAAGCTCCTCCCGGCTAGGTTCCCTGAAAGACCTGCCTCTGTGAGCAGCCTTGTTCCTGAGAGGAGCGGGTGGCGCTGGCTTCATTTCTGATGGGAAACAAACCTTCCTGTTCCGGCCTGCTACTGTCCTCAGATTTGGCTGTGTTTAGCTCAGCCACGGAGCCGCCTGGCTCGGAGGGGCCCTTCCCAGGTCCGCTCTCAGCTCAGACTGCTTTCATGCTGCGCCAGTGTTATCTGTGTTGTTGACGTCATCCAGAGCTGGCACTCCGCCAGGCCTGCCTGGCTAGGGAAGCCCCTAACAAGCTGGAGGCCAAGCTGTCCACCACCCAGGTCAGAACCCAGTATTTACTCAATCCAACTGGCTTTTTCTCCTTTTTTTTTTTTTTTTTTAAGACAAGGATCGATGTACTCCAGGCTGGCCATAAACTCCACCTTCCCTCTCTGGTCTCCCTCCTGAGTGCAGGGATTACAAGTATGTGCCCCCACCACACCTGGTTCAAGCAGTCTGTTTTAACTGACTACTTTCTAATATTTTTCTCTAAACTGGACCACATATCCAAAGAGAAGCGGAGGACCACAGCTCTCCAAGGATACAGAATGCATCTACCTGGTTTAGTGAGCAGAGGATCTGTGTGTGGCTGCTGACCTGGTATGCAGCACAGGCACTGGGTAAGTCAACTTAACTGCTGAAGGAATGGAAGGATGGATGGATAAACGGCTGGGACGATAGAACACATTAGTTACAGAATTTCTGCCTGGACCAGAAGCTCCAGGGTTCACAGAAATCATCTGGTATACGATGGAGGTATCTGTCCCATCACGTTCCCATCACTAGTGTGACTCCACAGTCTAGGAACAGTACCCTGCCTGGGGTTTGCAGGTCTCTGACTCCTCCCATGCCTTGTGAGTCATCTTGTGTCATTTTCAGGCTCCTCACGGTCCCTTGTAAGTCACCTTCAGGGCCCCAGGGACAGGGTTTTACTGTCTGTGGTTCAGGGAAATCGAGTCTGAACTAACCTTTTCATTTCAGAGGGAAGATGAGGAGGACCCGTAGAAAAACCGGGTTTCCTTTAATAGGAGGTATTACAAATGGGAATTGCCACTCAAATCAGAAAGTCTTTGGAAGAAAAGGCTTTTCCTAGTAATCCATTCACTTAAAATTTTGTATTCATTGGTATTGTGGGTGTCTATGATGTATGTGTGTAGGTACCTGTGCACGTGGAGATCAAGTCTGTGGAATTGGCTCTCTCTCTCTCTGTCTTTTCTTTTCTTTTCTTTTTTTTTTTTTTTTTTTTTTTTTTTTTGAGACAGGGTTTCCTCTGTGTAGTTTTGGTGCCCATCCTGGAACTCACTCTGTAGACCAGGCTGGCCTCGAACACAGAGATCCACCTGCCTCTGCCTCCCGAGTGCTAAGATTAAAACACGTGCCACCACTGCCCAGCTCCCATTTGCTTTTTACAATTACAGTTTTTCCTCAAATCCTGGAACTGCACTAGAAAAAAAAAAAAAAAAATCAGCGTATCTTTCTGAGAAAAAAAAAAATCTAATTCCAATGTTTAGGTTTGTTTTGCTGGCCAATGGCCAGCCTTGCTTACACATATTTCATTTTTGTGGAATTCCTTCCCTGATATCTACAAAGATGGCGGACCTCCCTGAGCAAGCTGCAGCTCTCTGCCCATCTCAACACCTGAGGAGAATCAAGAGCTTTAGCTCCAAGTGCTTACCAGTGGAATTCAGAACAGCACCTTCGGGACCCCGGGAGGATGGGAACTCTTTTGCTATCAAAGAGCATTAAAAATTCTCCTCCTCAAAGGTACCACGGTCCCTAGCAGACTGAAGTTTTATTCATGAAGTTCTTACTAGTTGCCCAACGCTCAGATCCCAAAGCAGGAAGATGGGTAGATTTGGAGAAACTGTAGAACCAAATAAAAGAAGAGACTTTGAAAGTATTACACAACAGACTCAACAGGCTGGAAACATTCCAGTCTTTTTATAGTTAGTCACAAACGACAAAGGGAGTCATCTGCCCCAGGAAGGCTTGAGACTGGTGTGGCTGAGGGTTCCAAGAAAGCAGTTTTCCTCTCTTCTCTCACTCTATCCCTGCCAGTGGCCGAGTGATAACAGAATTATTGCTAGCCATCTAGTTTTTAATCATGGGATTGCCTTATAAAAGCCAAGGACAACTGCTTAGGTGGTTGTTTTCCTCCCCAAAGCACTTGACAGTCATATGAGATTCTGGACAGCTGGAGGGCTTCTAGCCGGCTCCATCCAGGGTTTTGAAAACCATATCTATGCTTTTAATAGAATATGTTACTGAAGAATCGCCCCTTCAGGAAGGAGTCAGAAGGCACTAGAAACTTCAAGATAATATTGATTTAAAGTGTAACCCACAAATCTCTCAGAACTTCTGAGGTCTTAAGATACATTTATAAGAATGAATCAAATTTTCTATCCAGGGTATGTTTCATCATAACTTCACAATTGCTGCATTGTGGGTGTGGGGAGATTGTAAAGAAGGCAAAACCTCATGAAGGAGACTTAATTACTTCACCCCAGATATTTCATTTCAAAAATACTAAAAACATTTGAAATTCCACATGTCTCAGGATATTTAAAAAAATATCAGAACATAAAATCTCCCCCTTTTTCTACTCTCAATTGGTTGGAGAGAGGTACAGAAACCACACCACCAGGCAAGCATTCTGAATGGGACCAGCGAGATGACTCAGCAGATGGAGATGCAGCATTAGGGATAGATGATGCATCTCTGGCACACACTCACACACATACACACATCTTACTCAAAAGAAATGAGTTAAAGAAAAAAAAAAACAAAAAAACTAAAGCTACCAATCAGTAGTGTTTCCGTCTTTCTCAGGGGGAATGTGGAAAACAATTATATTATAAAATTAATAAAGGTAGCCACCTGCCTCTTTTTAACTCGGAGGATGTGACTGGGCCAGGGACAGTACAACTTGGTTGTTTCTGGAGAAACGAACCCTGAGAGGACGCACATGAACTGGCCCTCACTGCCCGGACATTGCTAACAGCAGCTTTAGAGATGGGGGCAAACAGAAGGTCAGTTGTCCTTGATGCTAACGCAAAGGAGGCGGCTAGCTGGAAGATGGGCAAGATCCCGTCTAGCCATGACATCTTTGGTTGGCCCCTTCTTTCCATTTGCACTTTCCTTGGTGGAATGAAGTGAATTGCTGCTCCAGACTTGTCAAAATAGTTCTGGTTTCTTGTTCTGTCTTTAATTTATTGTAATGTTGGCAGACGTAGACTGGCTCACCAAAGAGGAATGTCTTTGGCTGTGTCAAGTGCATTGGCAGTTGCTACAGATTCACTGGGAGCCAGGGTGTGACCTAGTCCGTTAGGCCTGGCCCTGAGGTCTCGGTGGGATGCCTTGGGACCACCTCTGAAGGCTTGTCGCAATATCCCAGGGCTTAAATAGTTACAGGCTTGTTTGGAAAAAGGGGTCCTACACTCATTCAGCTCACCTGTTTAGCTACTCTGAGGGCTTTGGTACCTTTTAAGGACAAGCTAGGGGAGGGAGGTGAAAGCACTCCAGAGAGAGACCTTCTGGCACACAGGAAGAATGGAAGCATCAGAGGGACTAGCTGGGATACATGCATATGGTGGAGGCAAATGCAGAGGAAAGTTGGCAAAGCACCTTGGTATAATGTCCAGTCTACCTGGGCTGCTGTAATATAATGCTACAGGCTGGATGGCTTATAAAGAAATACAAATTTGGGACTGCCAAGAAGGCTCAGAGGGTGAGGATACTTGCTGCCAGCTTGACAGCCAGAGTTTGATTCCTAGGACCCAGGTGGTAGGAGGAGGGAACCAATGCATGAACACATACAAACATGATTTAAAAAGACACAAATTTGCACCGGGTGCTGGTGGTGTATGTCTTTAATCCCAGCACTTGGGAGGCAGAGGCATTCCAATCTCTGAGTTGAGGCTAGCCTGGTCTACAGAGTTTCAGGACAGCCAGGGCCACACAGAGAAATCCTGTCTCAAAACAACAAACAAACAAAAAGGTAAAATCTGGACAGTTTTGAAGACCGAGAAGTCCAGGGTGAAGGTCAAGCAGATCCTTTGTCTGGCAAAGGCCGGTTTATTAGCTCACAGATTGCTTTCTCGCCGTAACTCTGGAGGTTTCACAAATCAAACTAAATCCCATTTGTGAGGGTTCTGTCACATCACCATGATCTAAACACCTCTTAAAGCTTCACCTTCTACTGTGGTGACAGTGAGGGCAAGGATTCAAACTCGTACTTAGAAAGGGCACACAAATGTTTAAACCATAGCCTAGGCTGAGATACCAGTCTTAACACTCCTTACAAATAACCCCCTGATCCACAGCAGTGTCTTAGTAGGTCTTTTCATCCCATGGAGTCTCTTTGCACACCATTGTTTGTGGAGGTTCTAGGAAGCAGTTGATACAAGTGATTTGTTTGTTTTTTTATGATGAACATATAAGACAATAGCTTGTTTGGGGCAAACCAGAATGTTTGGCCATTTTCAATTCTGGAGGGGAGATCTTGCTGAGCTCAGGACACTGTGATGGGGGCAGGGATTAACTGTTATTAATTAGCACAGTGACTCCAGCAAGCAGTCATGTAACCCTGTTATAGACAATCATTCTTAATAGAACCGGCATCCTGCATATTCCAATTCCAAAGACTTCCTCTCCCACCTTCACAGTGAAGACGCCTGATGCTTGTATCAGCCAGCTACCCTCCTGCACCATTACCCTTCCCAGGCAGTCACTCACTTGCACTTTCACACTGGTTTCTCTTCCAACCGAAGGCTCTGTCTGGTACACGGAAAGGGCCCTCTCCACCCTTTGGTTGGTTTTGATATCTAACTGGCCAATGACATCCAATCTTGAAGCCTTAGCGTTCTCTGACCTGCGGATGTGCAGTGGAGCTCTGCATCTCAACATCTCACTGTGGCCTCAACCATGCTCTACATCCTCCCTCTGGTTCTCAGCTCATTTCCAGGCTCCCAATCTGTGCCACCCAAAGCACTGGTCCCCCAATATCTTCATACTCCCTAGTCAGTGGTGTGCTGGTAAAGGCTTAATGACCTACTCCATAGAACCAGTCATGCCCACATCTGTGTGCTTATTATCATGCCAACACAAAAGACATGAAATAACATGTAAATAACCAATACTCTTCAATGTCAAGTCCATCAAGCCAATTGAGTTTTGCAAAATGACTTCATTGGTTTTTGTTGTGGCCAGAGGCAGGGCCACATTGTAGCCTAGGCTGGCTGGCCCCAAACTCACCTCAGTCCTCCTCAGCTGACATCACAGGTGATTTAATAGTAAGTACATACAACTGCATTGTTGATAATATATTTAAAATCAACATGCAAAATTCCCATTGCCCACAGCGACCCTAACACCAGCTTTCTTTTCTTGTCTCCTGGTTCTCTACTGTGGAAGAACTACTGGGAGAGGTCACATAGGGACAGAGATCCCAAGTCTACTCTAGACTGGAGCAAGGGCAACATAGAGGAAGCCAAAGTGGCCCCAAGTGTCTAGTACAGGCCCACAGTGAGGAACTTTTGGGGTAGCAAATACCACTACTTCATAATTGGGATGTAATAGGTTTATAGTTCATAACTGGTACTTCTAGAGTCCCCAAGACAGCATAATTCTATTAATTTGTCCTGAAGTATGGGTCTGGCAAACTGTTTACACAATCCCTTGCTCAAGATGGAGGCAGCAAATGAAAACAGAAAACACTGGAAATGAACCAACAAACCAGTCAGCTTTGCTACTTATAACGTGGGGAGATGCAGACCACCCAAGGGCCCACTAAGTAAACAAATCCTCCAAGTCTACCATGACCTAAGGGAAAGCCAAATAGTATTCAGTCTTTCTCCCTGACACAGGAAGTCTCTGGAAGACATTACGTCAGCCTTGTTAATCCTCACATCAAACCTGAGGCAGGTCACATATCCATTGGCAGGAAGTTGCTATCCAAGCACCACATTTTTTTTAATGTAGATGCCCCAAGTGTTTCCAGAGTAACGGGTGTCTCTGGCATATCTGAATTAAAGTACTGAAGTGCAAATAGACCCTGTCTCATTTTATCAGTTAGAAAACTCTAGTTTAAAATTGTCTAGTAAGAAACATACTCGAAACGGTTGGCTCATCTAAAGTCCTCTCCTTCAGGCAGAAATTTCAGTAAATGAACCCCAAGAATATAGAAACTCCAGCAACTCTAAGAGCCCAACATGGCATCTATTTACATACTGATGGTTCATCTCCTTCAATGTGATTGAATTTCAAATCACTTAGGATTGGCTGTGAGTGTAAGTCAGTGGTTGAGCTCTTCTTGCCTGACATGCACGGTGCCTGGATGGAGTTCTGTCCTCAGTATGGAAGAGCAGCTGCACACTTAGAATCAGCTAACATCAGTGAAACATGCCTCTCAGGCTACGCCTGTGAGCCATTAGGAGTGACCGGAAGAGGACTGCTCTGAACGGGCTGGGGGTCCGGCATAAGTACGGGGAGGGAATGCCAGCAGGATCAGATGCTCCTCTTCTACTTCTTACCCACCACGCCTCCCTTGCCAGGATGAAGGGAACTCTCTTCAAACTGCCGAGCTAAAATCTTGTCAGTTTATTTCGGCAACATTTCTGTAACATTATACACTTTGAGAGAATTCTGGAAGCTGCTGTCTAGAGACAGGAATTCATGGAAATGATAAAGGGTAGGTGCTGTTACAGTAGGGCTTGTCTGCAACCCGAACACCCAGGAGGCTGAAGCAGGAGAATCGTGGCTTCTAAGCTAGCCTGTGCTATACAACAAAGCCTCTCCAATACCAGAGGGAACTAGTCTGTTGCAAGGTTGCCTTCTTTCTTCCTGGAGGCTGTAAGTCTATTCCTTTAGTTGGTGGCTACCAATACACTCAAGACTTTCATTTCTGGAGTTTGTAAACACTGTAAGCATGTTAAGGGCCCTAAACTGTCATTGGTATGAGTTCATGAAGAATATTTGAGGGCAGTTTGAATGCCTTCTCAGTTCCTTAGGCACCAGCACACCCTCCGCTGATTTATTCAAAGTCTATGAGGTGTGTAAGGGCACACACCTGTAATCTCAGCAGTCAGCTGGCTCAAACGCTACATGGTCTACAGACTCCACCTCCCCAAATTCCTAACTTCTAGACACCCAACACTGTGGGTTAAAGATCATGGGGCTCCAGTTGTGTCACGCTGCTTTAATGTCTGGTTTCCTATGTACTCCCCTCGCCCTTCCCTTGTTTTTAAACTTGGAAACATCCCTAAGCCCATGTCTACACATTATCGCTAAAGCCCCTTTTCTTTTGTCTAGGTTGTCTTTACTTGATTATGGGGGGGGACGGGGGACAATTTGAGTAGAGGTTGCAGTATTTTTTACACTTGCATTATGACTTAAGTGTATGCAACCCTACATCAGAGTGTAGCTGTAAGGCCTGTACTGAGCACTGTCAGATGACCTAAGGGTTAGTGTGTATGTGAGGATGCGTACTTCGGAGATTTGTACTCAGTACAGATCTTGGCTCAGCCCCATCTAACCCAACCTTATCAACTACTTTGAGATTAACTAGTTCTGCCAGTACAGGTCATTTCAGCTACGGAGAAACTGCAGCCAAGACAGTTCCGTAGGGTGGCTAGTCCCCAGGTCAAGAAGCAACCCTAGGCACACAAGTACAGACAGACTCCACAGTCCTCTCCACCCACAGCAGGACCTGCTGTCTCTTGCCACTTAGCAAGAAATGTCTACTTAGGTAGGGACTGATCTTCAACGTTACATGGAGCTGGCAAGTTTCCGAGTTCCCTTTGTCGAGACCAATCAAGGAGGCCTACCTTTGGTCCAGATCAAAAGCTTTCAAAACTCATGTGTGCATGAGCCCCAGGTTAGATACAGTTCGTTGTTTGGTTTTCACTTCTACATACTGGGCTTTCAGGTACCACATTTTAAAAGAAAAGGTTCTGTTGAGAGAGGTGGGGGGAACCCCAAGCTGACCTTTTGCTGTCTAAACATAAAACTCAACAATTCCCCATTTCTTTGTTACTTTAACTCATTCATTTGCTTTTCTGGTAGCGAGCAGAACACAAGCAGAGCTCATTTGAAAATATAGTCTTAACTATGTTAACTGGAACTTAATCCATTTCTCAGGCGATTTTTTTTTTCAAAGAGCAAATACATAGAAACCTCTGCTCTGCAACCATTGAGATCCTCCTCTTTGGGGAAGATGTACACTCAGAGGATCATCCCTCCTAACTTGTCTTCAGTCTGTTTAAAATAAGGTTTCACATGCTATAATGACTGGCCTAAAATGAGGATCTAAGCATTCCAAGACTAAAAAATCTCTAGATTGTTTTTTCAGTCCTGGCACATTCCATGTAGATAAGGCTAGTCTCGAACTCACAGAGATGCACATGCCTCTGCCTCCCAAGTGCTGGCATTAAAGGCTTATGCCAACCTTCTGCAGCTCTTTAATATAGCGACCCTAACTGTAAAATTATTTTCGTTGCTACTTCATAACTAATTTTGCTACTATTATGAATCGTAATGTAAATATCTGATATGCAAGCCCTGTGAAAGGGTCATTCGATCCCCAAAGGGTCATGACCCACAGGTTGAGAAACACTGCTCTAGATTGTTGGTTAATTTTATATTGCACTTCTTCCCATCGAGGGCCATGTTTTGGTCCTTTGGGGATGGTTTCCTCTTTCCTCCAAAGGAAATGTCAGATTTGAATAAACCATTAACACCGGGGTTGACAAGGTCTAACTCAAGTGCTTTGGTAGCTATATAAAAACTTTCTTGATCAAGCGCTTCCTTTAAACACTAAGGAAAGAAACACACCAAGCCACTGAAAGGTAATTTATGTACATTTATGGCTTTATACAGTTATAGTAAGATTGTTCTTGTATCTGTAAGTACATCATCATCATCAGGCACTTCTCAGATAGTATCGGAACAGGAACATGGAATCTGCACTGTTACTCAACTAGGTGGTAAAGTGTGTGGGAGGGTGTGACTCTATCCTGATGGGACTTACAAGGCTATCACTGGCCACAGTGCCAGGCTGTGTTGTTTGCATAAACCACAATGCACACTACACTGAATGATCACTCCCCAGCTGAAACCACAGAGACAATTTTCACTTAAAATTAGTTAACTTTTAAGAGCTGTAACCAAGAACTTCAAGGTTTTTAGGGGGGAAGGAGCTATATATTCAGCAGCTGAACAAGTTCAAATTGTACATTTTTGGGGAACTATTTCGTCTTTAAGTGTCTTTATCCCTTATTGTTATGTTCCAGGTTATACTGGTCAACGGGATAATATTTGCTAATTAACTTAGACTCAGTCAGTTTGTTGAAACAGAACTTTCCATGTCATACATCTATCACCTAAATATATTCCATACATCTACATTATGGAAACAATACATCTTTATATTTAAAATATCCAAATAGCTCTATAATACAATATGCTTTGAATAACAGTACAAACCAAAGGAAATAAATCAACCAAGGCTGCATAGGTGAAATCATTTCACAAAGCAATCATGTACAATAATATACCAGGTACTCTAGGGAAGTGAACATTCTTACAGAAAAGGACTCCCAGAGGCCACATGATATTTATTTTTAAAAGAGACAAGAAGCCTTTCCTGGACTTCACTGTACCCCTGACAACTACCCATGATTCACGTTATGATCTTAACACTAAGGAAACTGGGGTTTGAGATTTATACAGCTTCAGGAGGAAGAAACACCTCCAAGTCACTCAGCGCCATCCTGCAAATCTACCACTGATTATGGCTGTAGTTGCCTCCGTGTTGAATGATTAAATGCAGAGGCTCTTTCTTTCTTCAACGGTGAGGAAATGGTTCATGAAACAGCAAAGTGAGACCCGAGTTCTTTGACACCAGTAAGGCTCTGCCTGGAGGAACTCAGATTTCTAAAATGAGTGAGCCCTGTTTTGGAGTGCTCAAAGAGGATGATCAGAGGAGCAGTAGCAAAACCAAACCAAAACCAAAGTCACAGCAAGAAGCTTATGACAAAGCTGGTCAGCTGTGAAATCTTGCTAATGTGCACAAAGAAAGCACTAAGCAAGAGGAGAGATGAGTAACATACTAACAGTAAATCTGATTTGGGCTGTGTTCTCAAGAAGGCAAAGAGGGATGCTACTGTACACATATTCCTCAAATTGTGGTAGCTTCGGGCATTCAACAGGACTTGGAAATGTTGATGGATAGAATGGAGGCAAAACCAATTATCCTGGTCTGTCAGTTACAGGTAACTAGAATGTATTAAAATTGAATGTCTGAGATACAAGTTAGGCTGCTCAAGGCCAAAAAACCTCTCAAATTCTTAAGCTAAATATTTCAAAATAAATGTACACTTATGGCTGGTTGGTTTTCAAGTTTATTGTCTCAATTGTTAACTAGTTCTATTCCATGTGGTAGTCACTATCTGTAGTTAAGAATGCAAAGCACTCCATGAATAACTGAAGTCCTGTTTTCAAATTTCCTCCTTAAGATGTACACTGTTTAGAGCCAAAGAGAACAGGGATGGAGACTGAGAAATAACATGGTTCTTCAGGACACAGCCATAAAACCACCTCCAACCTGGACAAAAATGAAGAGCTCAGAGTATGAGGAAAACCCCAGTTAGACAAAAAGAACATCATTCTAGATGAAGTTCTCCTTTCCTGACCTACAGACAGGAGGCCTCCCCACAGGAACAGGGCATCAGTCTGCTGTGGCCTCCACTCAGGAACTGTGACAACGTGACACAGGGCATCTGTTTGGAAGGGCCTTCCTGGAGGAGCTGTAAGAACATTGACACAGGGCATCCATCTCAAGACTTGATGCTATGCTGCACACAATTCACGGGGTAATAAAAGCAAGTGAAATTTCTTTAAAATACACACATAAAAACATATTGAATTTTTCTACATACAAAACACAAAGTGTCTGTAAATATACATCACTTTCCTGCCCAAACGGGGCCAGAAACGTTGGGTATGCAAGTACTAATTTAATTACAATGATTTAAGATTAGTCAGAAACATCATCAGGTAGCGTCCCAAAGTGTACAAACCAGTTAAGCACGTATAAAATTAGTACTAATCCAGTTAGAAATACAAAATGAAAATTACGAATGCTGCCCCCAAATACCTCTGATTCCACAAATTTACAAGCAGACAATGTAACAAAGTAGACTCTAGTTTTAAGAAAACATTACAGTTCAATATCTACTCCAAAATGATCAAGTCCTAACAGTAACATCAAAAGTCATTTATCTGGAAATTAGAACCATTTTAAGGTGTTTGTACAAATTTGCAAATAACAAAATAAACAACAACAAAAATAATAGAAAAGACCTGTACAAAGCTGGCACTTAATCTTATTCTGCCCCAAAGTTTGACAAGTCCATTTATTCAGCAGATTGATCACAGGCTACTTGGTTCTCATATGAATCCTGTGGCAAGATGAACAGGTTTAACATCGTTCAACGTCATTCAGCAGAGGAGCAGAATGGAGATCTTAGTTCGTGATTCATCACTTTAGCAGAACACACAGGTAGTACAAAGCAAAGTTTATCAAGACATGAGACCATCACAGTATTACAAAAGAGTATAAACTTTCCTTGGACCAAGTAGATATTAAAAAACACACACACACAAATACAATTCTGTGTCTACTGCATATATACAAACTTGAAAGCACGCCAGGATCTGAAAGTCTTTTCTGCAATTACACGGTGTAGTGAGTTTGGCACTTCATTGTAATGATTCCCAATGGCACAGTCCTTATCTACAGGAGCACATAACCTGCAAACGCTGGGCAAACATCCTGCACAGGAAAGGCTTTCTGCTGCCAAGTCTGATGAAAGGAGGAAAAAAGGATTTTTTTTTTTTTGTTTTTTAAATCAAGAAAACTGAAAGGAGGGGTGAAGGGCATCTTTGGACTGCTTCTCTCAGCTCCTGCTGTCAGACACTCTGCAGTGCTTTAAATGCAGCCTGGGGGGAAACACACACATGAAGTACAGTCAGATTCAATTCAATTGTATTTAACCAACTAGAGTGACAGGCACCCTTGGGGTAGGGGCAGTTACAGCCTTCTCAAACAGCTCCAAAATTGTTAAATGGAAAATTCCTCATTTTCCTCAAAGTGGGGGACCTTTGGCATCTGATTTGTAACAAATGTGTTCATTTATTCAAGAAGTGGTAGAAAGGATGTAGCCATCCAACAGTGAAAAGGCAATCTTATAAGCTGTTAAAGGAATCTGCACTCTAGCTTAGCCTCAAAAAGAAAACTGGTAAGCTGGGGTCGGCGGCAGTGAACAGTACAATTCTGCAAAGCACAATTAGGAGACATTAGAAAAAAGCCTAACGTGATCCTGGGGGGTAGCTCTGCAGGAGAGCTGTCCTGGTTAGATCCCGGCACCACATAACCCAGGTGCGGGGGAGATGCCAGGTTATGTAAGACTCTGTCTTCAATTCTTTTTAAAAAGGTCTAACCTGGGAAGACACATGGTACTACTGTGTCCCCTTTTCAAAGGCCTTTTGATACCAGAGTGAATGGACTTACCTGCACACTAACTCTTAGCCCGACACCCAGCTGTGTGTTGTAGTCTTGACACTGTGTGAAAAGCTTTGGTTGGGTAACACATTATCAAAGTTAAAATCCAAGGTATCTCCATCCATGAGGTCATTCCGAATGATAGATTCCATGTCACAGTCCAAGTGCTCAATAAGCACTCCATCCAAGTCACTTGGGAGCTTCTCCTGGTGGAGGACACCCACCCTCCCATAGCCATTGCAGCTGTTCACAGACGAGTAGCCGCCCAGGGCACTCATCTGCATGGCATGGGGCAGAGGCACTTGTAAAGACGTCTTCACAGGGGTCATACGGTTCATGGTAGATGTGTGAGGCATGGCATTCACCCCATGGGGCAGGTTGCGTCCATTGACTGAAGACGTTTGCTGTGAATGTCCAGGATGGGTGTGGGAACTGGGGTTCATCATTTTGTTATGAGATGCCTGGCTTCCATAGGCTGGCATGACTGAATTAGGGCCCATCATTACACTCTGGCCCAGGATCCTGGGTTGGGCCACTCCAGGATCAACTGGTGACATGATGTCATTGTGGGGAGGAGAGTCAGAAGTCAGCAACTCTTTCAAGAGTCCTGGGGCACAGTTATACTGGTTCAATCCTCCATAACTGGATTTGCTGTCCTGAAGTGTCTGCATAGGCATCTGGGGCAAGGGGCTCATGCTGGATTGGCCATATGTATACTTTGAGTAGTTTGGACTGGGTGAATTCAGACTGGTGTTTGGCGGTGCAAACGAATAGCAAGGTGTCTGCTGCATCATGCTGCCAGGCGAAGACTGGGTTGATACAGTTAAAGATGTTGGGGATGAGAGAAGATTGAGATTATCCAAAAGGTTTTCCATGTTTTCAGGATTGCTGATCTCAGACAGACTGGGCAGAGTGGAAGCCATCTTTGCAGCAGAAGGCGGATATACCAGAGAATGCACATCCCCATCTCCCAGGTCATCCTGTTCTGTCATGATGGGAGAGAGTCTCCCACTGATCGTACTAGCATTTGAGCTGGTTCGAGGACGAAATGTACTCCAGTTATCAAAGTCGTCGTTGCTGTGGGACCCAGGACTTGCAGGCCATTTAGAAAACTGAGACCCAGGGCTGTCCCCGGGACCCTCCTGCCCAGACTGGAGGGATGCTTTCTTCTTGGCAGCTCGTCCCCGGCTCTTAGCAAATTTACTGTTGTTGTCCATGGATGCAGCTCTTCTCCGAGGGGATTTTCCACTTTTGCCTCCCTCTGGGTTGAGCATCCACCAAGAACTTTTTCCAGTTCCTTCATTCTGTACTCGAATAAACTTACTGTGAAGGGACAGGTTATGGCGAATTGAATTCTGTAAAGCAAAACAGTATGTTAGAAACACAGTACTTGCCACTTGGAAAACTTACTGTTAAACAAGGATCATACAGATACAGTTTTGAATCTGAACAGCCTAACAGTTATCTGTGAGGAGGGCAAATATACCACGGTATTTATGCCAGAGCACGTATGTGGAGGTCAGAAGATGACTCTGCAGTCTCTTCTCACCGTCCACCTTTACTTGGGTTCTGAGCATCCAACTCAAGGCACCAGGCTAGGATTATGCAACAGGCTCTGAACAGTAGCAATAAACTCAGTATAAAAGTTCTCGCTGGGCGGCGGTGGCGCACGCCTTTAATCCCAGCACTCGGGAGGCAGAGCCAGGCGGATCTCTGTGAGTTCCAGGCCAGCCTGGGCTACCAAGTGAGTCCCAGGAAAGGTGCAAAGCTACACAGAGAAACCCTGTCTCGAAATTGAGGTAGGAAAAAATATCATTTTTCTTTAAAAAACAACAACAACAACAAAAAAAAAAACCCAGCACTTATGTCTCTAATAAGTAAGCACAACTGAATTTTCTATTATACAGTTTTCAACTTGCCTCAAAAACAAAGCCCTTTCCCATTTTTTTCCCCAGGTAAAATAAACATCACAAAGTGAGACATTCTGTATTATTGGGCCCAAAGGATCACAGAATAAGGAGATAAAGTAGGATTTTGCCCTACTCAGGAACCAAAATCCCAAACAGACATTCAGCATCCACTTCTAATCTCAGCACTTGAGAGGAAAAGGCAGGATTGTGAGTATAAGGCCAGTATAAGCTACCTAGCAAGACCCATTCCAAAAAAGAAAAAATAAAACACAAATAATTAAGACCTAAATTCATACCTTTATATCTTGAGAGTCATTGCATCAGGCAAATATGAAAACAGTTATTCTCTTGAGAAAGTTAACTTGCCATAAAATGAAACATTTAAATTCAAGAACTTCTCTAAGTCTATAAAAGAGGGCACACTCTGTCCAGAGAGACACTGTGAAAGGAAGCAGGGTAAGAAGGCACCCTGAGTGATGCTCCTATTCAGTGGGGGTGTAGACAGGACAGGAAAACACACACAAATGGCGAGCATGTGCAAACTGCAAATGCAGGGGAGAACGGGTCAGTGCTCTGATGAAGACAAGGACGGCCCGGTGTGACTTTGGAGTTTGGGAGAGCCTATTTGGGAAGAGAAAACACTTGGCCCCAGGAGTACCTTGTCTTACGCTTTCTGCCCCAGCACGGTTGCTACCTATTCATTTGGCAGCCCGACCGGACCCTGAGAGACCTAATCCCAAATCCAGGAATGTATTCTGGGTATCTCACAATCCTCAGAGCAGAGCTATGCACATGGCTCCTCAATTTTCTGGCCTTTTCTGCTAACTGAGTGCCAGGCTTAGCTGCCCAAATAGTCTGCGGCCCCTCTTGGACCACAACAAGACTCTAGCTAGATTTGTGGTCACCCGAGGAGGCAGCCACAATGCCCACATCCTCATGCTGTTGACAGGGAATAAAGGCACTCATGTGCCAACCATTGTACCAGAGCAGAACAATACAGGGTCAGACTTCCACATGACCCTGACACACTCATGTCTTTTCTCAACAAGAGATGGGAAACAAAAGGCGAGTAGTGGTAATCTCCCTTTCTAAAGACAAAAGTCAGAGAGAGGGCCAAGAGAGCACAGAAACCCACATTTCAAAATGCATTCTGCACCACATTCCACCCAAGGATTGCAACACAACAGCTATGTGTCAAGTTCTTTTGCCAGGGTGCATGGCAAGGGCGGATCAGACATGGCCCAACAGGAGCTTTCTGGTTGGGTGCCAGGCAGGTATGTGGCAGCGTTAGTCTGTCTCTGTCTCCAAGACTCTGTTCTATACTCCTACTTATGATCTATCACAACTCAAGGCCTATTATGAGGGGACAGGTCTTGAACTCCAAACATCTCCAAAAGAGTTAATCTTTCAATGGTGTATCTCACCCCCAGATTTTCAAACCTTGCTGTCTCTATCTCCCTGTCATCCTCTCCCCCACCCCATCACCCTGAGTTCCAGTGTTGGCCGTCTCCATGTTGGAAGTCTGGGCATTTGCACAATATTCCATCATGACAATTTCGTTCTCTGAACACAATAGACACACAGATAAACTCTGATGAAACTTCTGGAAGAGAGGAAGCTTGACTCCTGTCCTGTCACATTTAGTTAATAACAAAGGGGAGTCTGGGGGAGGAGATCTTGCCAGAGATCAGCTTCCTGACTGCCTGCAGCTAACAAGGGGAGGGGGTACAGCTCTATAATGCCCAGGAAGAGTCTGCCAGACCCTGGCAAGGACACAGGGGAGGGGCACTTTCAACAGGACTGAAGAAGACAGAATAGTAATGGAATCTTCAAAAACGTTTAAAAACACTTGACTTAACTTCAGGGTTAGTATCTACTGACTGCTTGGACTTATTTATTTTGTTTTTGTTTTTGCCATAGCAATCCTTTACTTATCAAAATATCACACTACATATTTTTCTGAGGACATTTCAGGTCACTCTGAGCAATAGAGCTGTATACTAACTTTGCCAACAATTACTGCCCCCACCCCCAACAGGAAAGTTTGCTATGCAGGGCTTATTACATAAATTCCTGTTTTTCATGCAACCAATGGGACATTAAGGGGGGCAGGGTTTGGGGAGGTGCTATAATCCATGCTGTGTCCGATTCTGCCTGCAACGTTCGAGCTCTGAGATAGTATGCTCTCAACATTCTCTTCCAAGTAGCATTATGTGAGGGCAGAGACGGTGAGAACAAGGATTGCACACTCACCCGAACCCTGTTTCTGTACGACACCATTAGATGGCTAAGGCCGGCCATCTCCTCTGGACTAGCCATCCTGGCCTGCAGTCTGCCAGTCAAGGCTCAGCCACATTCCTGAGGCTACCTGCATGGCTGAGCACTGCAAGCAGCAGAGGACATGCCAAGGAAACCTGACACAACAAGCCCTGCACGGAAGGTCCACAGAAGCCTGGTGGACTTCAAGCTGCCCTGCTCGTCACAAGGCTAGTCTACACCCTACACCCTACACAGACCAGATTCCAAGTTCCTTAACCACAAGAAGATTAAACTAAATTTCGAATCTCATCGATGTTCTACACAGAAGGTGAATTCAATAAACCTTTGTTGACAGACACCCCACAAACACACCTTCCCTGTATATTCTTAGGTGTCCACTCATGTCCTAAATTGTGACTGCTCATGGTACAGGATGCTAGAGGCACAAACGGATGGAGGAAGAATGAAGACACAGCCTTCCCTCCAGAGTTTGTGAAAGGAAGGGAACAAGTAGGTAGTCACTTGACAACTCAGTAGATGGCCTCACAGAATGTCTAGGAGCAGTCAACTTCCCCTCAGCTCAATGTCAACATATTAAACAAGGTAGTACATGTAAAGATGCTTGCCTCTACCAATACAAACGAGGTTAACACTACTAGGATAACAGCATCTTTAGAATAATATGTTTTGCACTTGTTTATAACACACACACACACACACACACACACACACACACACACACACACACACACAATGGCCCTCCACTGTTCCCACTAATACAAGGCATTTATATATTATTTACTGGAAACAGCAACTGGTGTTGAGGCAGGTTGATGGTTTTTCAGCACATGCATCGTCTCAGGACTGAATTCAAATACTACAGTCAGTTTCTACAGTACTTGCTGGCCAGAGCATCTCCACTGAGACTGTTGTGACTGAGATTCACTGTACTCTCCTAGGGTGGAAAAAGCTAGGCACTTCGTGGAAGGGGGAAAACCCCGGACACACAGGACAAGGTCATTCTGTACCTTGTCCTCACCAACCAAGATGCTTTTATCCTCCCAGTCTAAGGCAAGCATCAGGCAGTCACTGAAGTGCGGAAGTAAATTATTTAAAAGTTGAATTTACTTTGAAGTTTTAAATCTCATTTAAAAATCCATGTCTAACAGTGTGCTACAGAATGCACACAATATATATGAACTGCATAAATAACCTGATGTCCTATCAAAAAGGGTGTTTTTTTTTTTTTTTTTTCGAGACAGGGTTTCTCTGTGTAACTTTGCACCTTTCCTGGGACTCACTTGGTAGCCCAGGCTGGCCTGGAACTCACAGAGATCCGCCTGGCTCTGCCTCCCGAGTGCTGGGATTAAAGGCGTGCGCCACCACCGCCTGGCTAAGGGTGTGTGATTTTTAAAAAACAAAACAAAACACTGAAACCACTCATCCATTATAGTAGATTTCTAGGAATGCTGAATCTCCAAAAAAAATCAGAGGTGAGAACTAGCCATAAGCCAGTCAAACATAGACTCTGTGCTCTCACCCCCAAGGTCTGTGTTGAAAAACTGTCCTGCCCTCTGCTTACTAGTTTCAGCCCCTGTCACTATTGGTGGATCTGGTGCTGCTTCTCTTCATCTAGACCCCTGGCTCCCAGGACCCTGGGGTCTGACCTGAGCCATACTTGAACTTGTTTCTCAGCCTGTGTGAAGGGTCTTTTTACATGTCTCATTTCTACTTTTCTATTATAAGCACACCCTTGGTCTTCATTTTCAACCAGGAGTAACCATCAGGCAGCAATTTCCGTTGACTGCATCTTGCTCATGAATGCTGGCCTTGGTACTTGTGCATAGCTCCTCCTTTATAGTTTACTGCTGTGGCCCATCTCATTCCACGCTTGGAACAACCCTATAGGGAGGACTACACAGAGACAGATTTTTACCAGCCCTACTTTAGAAACAGGGAACCCAAGGCAGACACCCTCCCCCATTAGACAGAACTCAAAGCAATGCTTTGTGACTACCTTCGACACTGCTGCAGGGTGATACCTGTCTTCAGTTGTATCAAGAGTCAAACCAAGGCACTGAAGCTATGTGAATATACCATGAGGGAGTAGAAAGAATTCCATTTACTACTTTATGAAACCCACATCTGCCTTAACGGTTGACAAATTTATACACCCTGACTTGCTTCCCATGGGCTCTCCTTCATGAGAGACCATAGCAGCAGCTGTAGTGCGAGTTTCAGGCGTGCATTGTCCTAGGGAAAGCCTATGCAAAGATAAAGAGACTATGGGGACCCTCAGCTGCTGAGAACTGCCACCTGACTGCATGGGGCAGGGAACCAACACAAAGGACCTCATGTTCTGCGATGAGGACATACGACCAAAAAGCTCCCACTTGTAGAAATTCTGTAAATTCTTTCTAAAAACGCTAGACAAACTAGATTTTTCTAAACACTGTACTTAATTTCCAAACTTTCTTATTGTTCACAACTGTTACAGACAGCCAGCAAGTCTCGATCCCCTCTTCCTGCTTGCTCTCTTACACCATCTCTTCCACACGACCAAGTGACAACAACTCAAGACTTAAAGGAGCAAAAATCACTATTCAACAGAGCTCCCATTTGAGCTACTAATGAAACTAAAAATAGTCCAGTGTGGTTGTAAATGAGAAAGAAATCGTGTGACATTTACCTAACAGTTTGTGTATATGTGTGCATGTCTAGAGATATGAATTGTCAACAGTGTGCACATAATTTGGCTCAAAAACATGTTGTAACTCAAGATTTGCTATGGACAGTAAATCCATGCCTTTCCATAAACATGATTTCATTTTCCCCACTTGAACACCCCTTACACAATTAACTGTCTGAAGTCTTGGCACTTCTCTGGTGATCTCAAAGCTGTTAGAGACTCTTGGTTCTAAAAGTACTACCATAGTTAAAAGCAAGTCATCTGGTCTACACCTCAAACAATGACCCTCTTTTTCAGGCCATCCAACATATAACTGTAGATGACCAGACTGCTGTGGAATCACATTTTCCTCTACACTGCTTTAGCTTACTCAAATCATTCCAGAGTAAGAAAAACTACTTTCACCGAGCAAAGGATGTGGGAGATTCTGCTGTCATGTAGGTGAGGGGACTCATTGGTATCATGGGAAGCCTCCTACATTTTAGAGATGCTTGATGAGGTAGAACCAACGGTGCTGGCCCTGGAATTAGTCTGCACTGGGCAACCCAGAGTCAGTCAGTGGTCTTAGTGAATGTTGGCTCTTAACATCTGTCCATAGCCATGGCTATCAGAGGACTACTTATCGCCGAGTGGGTTAGTATGCATGGAAGGGCTCAGAATATCACTCTACACAGAGTGAGGGAAATAAGCTGGCTACTTTGTTATAGGAAGTAAAGGAATATATAAACAGGAATTTTGAAGCCCTCATGAATGGTTCCAACTTGATTAAGTCATTCATCACAAACTTCCTGTTTAACAGGCTTCCTCAGGCTTGTTTCCATGTCCTCACAGCTGAACTGCAATCCTGTGTTGTTCTCTCCCTTACAAAGATTGTAGATTTAATTCTGGGAGTGTTTAGCATAGTTTTTGGTGTCTTTGGCAGCCTATATCAGAACATCGTCAACAAGATTGTTCCAGGAAAAGGAAGACATGCTAGTTGACAAATGAAAGATCCTATCTGAGATAGCAACTATGAAAAGTATGCTTTTTCTCAAATACTGATCATTAAGATTACTCTAGGGGTACGACAACTGTAGACAGCAACTTGTGGCTTCTTAAAACTGTCTCCTGCAGAGGTCTGTAGAGAACGGAGTGGAGTAAACCCTGCAGGAGTGGAGTCCTGGGTGAATGGGATTCTGAAATGGGGACGGCCTGCTGAGGACTCCAAAACCAACTGGCCCACTGGAAACTGGCCAAGTCCATATGGGCCATGCTTAAGAGGAAGGGTAGGCAAAGCCTTTCTCTAGAAGAATTCTCTATCCCTACCAATTCTATAGACAAGGCCTCATTTACACTACAAAATTTAAATTGTATAGAAGATGGCCTCACTGCTGAAGAACAGCACTGCTCACCAGAAACAGGAGAGTACAACCTAAGGTCTAAAGGAAAGATGTGACAGAAAATGGCTTGAGCCAACCAACCCATGCTAATGTGGGAGAAAAGGTATGCTTTTAGCTTCCCCGAAGGTGTGGACCTGCCACTGGGGCGGTGAAGAGCCTGATTTCAGTATGAAGAGACCTGGGACTGGGAGACAACTTAGCAGTTCTATTTCTGAGATGTCTGGAATCATATCCATAGAGATAGTCCAGTCATGGAAAAGGCTTATTGGCCTTACATCCTCAGAACACAGCCTTTTAACCCAGCACCATGGTCACATTCTTCCACACATATTTATATTAATGACTCCCTTTGCTTTGAGGGGTACTGCTCTAATCACCTGGAGTTTCAATGGGCTCCATTCAATATTCAGGGTGGGCTATAGCCCTGCAATTTAGGTATCATTTAATACATCACATGGATTACTAATACATATGTGACAAAAGTGACTTCATATAAAAACAGATATAACTATAAACTGATTTGGGTCCATCTGGTTGACTAGATTCAATAATGATAACAAAGATATGATCCAATTATATCGACACTTCCTAAAAAATACAAAAGGCTTATAATCAGATTATTTCTCTTAATATTACAAAAACAATCCTTGATGAGCTTTTTAATCCCTCTAACCTGCAAAACATTCCTTTTGTTTTTGTTGGCACATAGTAGCTGTTACGTTCCTTCCTCCTTACCATCTTTATCGCCTAGTGTGGAGCACTGAACCCACCCTTGACTAAGTGGGAAGATTCATCCTGAACATTTAAGAAATAGGAAAGGGGGCGGGGGATTGTAGAGAGCAGAGGAAGCCCTGCATTAGTGAACCCCTGAGCACATGTCTATTTCGGCATGGGCACAGCCATTACCAGTATGGGCTAGGCAGACAAGAAATAGCAAAGCTTTTCTTGGAAGTCTGCACGTGAGTGTTTACGAACTAACATTGATCAGTGTGAGCAGAGATGAGCAACTGCGATGTCCTGCTCTTGGGGAGTTGGGGAAGTGGTACAGCCCGAGACTGCTCTTCCACAGAGACCTCCTACCCAGACTAGCCACACCCCCCCCCCTCGTGCTGTATCTATCAACAGGCTCAAGTGCCAGAGGGCCTGGTAGTGGCAGAAGGAGCGAACCCCACCCAATCCCAGCTTCACTGTGTGTGTGTGTGTGTGTGTGTGTGTGTGTGTGTGTGTGTGCACACGTGTGTGCGCGCGAGCGTGTCCGCCCTTTCTTCATTCCCTCGTTGCCCCAGCCAAGGTTCTGGGACCCAAGCTGTGTGAGACACGGCAAAGAACACGACATTTGTCCTAAAACCCTGACCATTTCACTCCATGAACAAACAAAACAAGCACGAAGGGCCGGAGCGTTCAAGAACATATAAAGAATTGCAAGACAGACGTATTTGGGGAGCAGGAGTAACAAAGATGGAAAGTGGAGGGGCCACAACCTTAAAAAGCAGGGAGAACAAAGCTCTGAAACAGGAAATAAAGAAGTCCATGGTTTACCAGCTCTTTAGTCAACAGATCCAGTCATACTAAAATCTCATTTAGTATTTAAGAAAAAGTGCTCCAGGATGGGATTTTAAAAAAAATGTGCTAAATAATATTAATTCTGACAAGTTTTCGCTTCTTGGGAGGTCGTAATTTTTAATAAGTGGTGTTCCACCTTTACCGTAAAACTTAACTGTGTCCCACAGGACAGCCTCTTATTAGACAGAATTAGTTGTGTGAAAAAGGAAACTTGCAATGTTCACAATGTGAAGATGAAGTCATGGGACGTGCTCTGTACACTCCCAGCACTGAACTACTCGGTGGGGAGAGGAGTCGGTGGGTAGAGAGCTCAATGTATAGCCTGAGCACCCGGGTTTGAGTCCCCAGAACCCCCACACACCTAGACACAGCAGCGCGGGCATCTGCACACCCAGAGCTCCTATGGAAGTTAGGAACAGAGACAGGAGAATCGCCCAGAGGCTTGTGGGTCCACTACCCTGGCCATGTGCAGCAAAACACAGAGGGAAAGAGATCCTGTCTCAAAAAAGGCGAAGGCAAGGGCCAGCATCCAAACTTGCCGGCCACAAGCATGCCGTGATGAGATACCACACTCAGAGATTTAAGAGAAAAAGAAAAGAAATGCCCCTAAAAGACAAGTCTCAAAATTGAGGTGAGGCTGAAATAAGCAGCTCTTTTAGACACATCTTCCCCTCCCACTGACCACCTCTGACCTCTGTCAACCAGAGACCAGAGCACAAACTACGTGATACTCTATAGGCTCAGGCTCTGGCTTAAACGCCACAAAATCCAACAAGGCCAACTGTATAAAGTGTCACCCTAGTTAATAAGGTCCTAGTGGTAGACATAGCTAAAATCTGCTCTCCCCTAATCTACCATTGTTAGTATTTTCAAGGGATCTACAAGTGTTTCCAAAGGAAGCTTGCTTTCCTGGAATTAATTCCACTTCCTTGTATGGTGCAGGTGTCCCCAGAGCCTTTCAACCTCAGTCAGGGAGCCACAGAGGCCAAATATTGCTAAGTACACAGCAGTTAACCATAACTCCCCTATGCTGGTAACCTAAGGAGTCATCCTTTCCAAAACTTCTACTAAAATTTTTATGTATATGGCTGTTTTGCCTGCATGTATATCTGCGTAGTATGTCTGTGCCTGGTACCCATAGAGGCTGGAAGAGTGTGGTGGATCCCGGGACTGATGGGTGTTGAAATACCATGTGGGTGCTGGAATGAAACACAGGTCATCTGCCAGAGCAGCGAGCGCTCCTAACCGCTGAGCAATCTCTCTAGCCCCCCCAAACTTCATTTAACTGACTGCTCACAATACAAACCCTTTTTGCTGCTCTTGGCAAATAGGTGTTTTAAACACACAGGGCCCCACCACAGGAGAGTATTAAGAGGAATCTCATTTGCCGCTAAAGTGATTCTGCTGTTTCCTAATGAAAATCTTTGTCTATTTTACAGGCCATACCATTTTTTCCCCAAATCTAAAATGGTTCTATAAACACACAGCATTAAAATGTAATTAAGTACTTTATCTATTTGGCTACAAGAATTAAAAAACAAAAAACAAAATAAAAATCTAGACCATGTAGCACATTAGGACTTATTTCCTTCCAATAAAGAACTTTAATTGGGCATAAAAGTGCAGAGTAGATGTTGAGATCAATTTCAAGGGATTTTAAAAGTTTCAAAGACTAAAGTAAACTCTATCAGTGTTGTAGTGATAGCTCATTTATGCTGCTTGCGTGTATGTCAGAGGTGTGTGCTCCAAATTATTTGCAAAGTTACTAAAAACCCGATGGATATAAATTCAGAGGTAAACTGCTGAAGCTCTGACAGACTGAAACAAGCCTTCATTCATAGAATGTCCTGTCCAGAGTTGTCTGGCAGTCTGCGGAGGAATTAATGCTTTAGATACACAGCTTACTTCCTAAGAACTGCTCAACTGCTAACACCTATTTATTTTTTTCCTTCTTGCTTTGGAACCCTGATACTATAATAGTCACTACAAGAAAAGCAAACAAGTAGAATGCAGAATTGTACATTCTTTGTAATGTAATGGGTTTTTGTTGGTGGTGTTTGTTTGTGGGTTTGTTTTGTTTTGTTTTTGTTTTTGTTTTTTTGGCCAAGCTGATAGAGAACCTTGTCTATTCTGGCAACAATGACTCATGCTTGCTAAGTAGTCACTGTTGGGGGACTTCCTTCACCTCAAATTCCTATAGTTTGTCTCTAACTAGATGCTAAAATAATGCACTGGCTGGCCCAATATTAACAGAACTACAGGACTGTCCCAAAGTCAAGTACAACCACCACCGCCACATGCCCAAGCCAGATTGTTCCCAGACTTCCCACTGACAAAGGGCCAGCAGGCCTTTGGTGCAGCGGCCCCATCCTTCACACTTCCTCCAGTTCCCCAGAGCCGCTGTTCCCGTTTGCACCACCACCTGCAAACAAATGTTTCCACAATGCTGTTTCTATTAAGGTTCCTGAAGGCTGCCCGTGACCCCTCACATTCTCTAGTGCCCGCCCACCTGAAAGCCACGCCTCCCAATCACAGTTTCCTTTCTTCTTTTTTAGATCTAGCTTCTGCCCCACAGTGTTGAGCAACCATGCTGTGAGCAGCATTTCTACCTGTGTGAACCCAACAGGAGCAACTAGGGTATGCAGCCTCAAGCTGTTGTCAGGTCAAGCCTATCAGCCCCAGAGGAGGAAAGAAGGTGCTTACCCAGGACGGCTCTGAGGGTCGGAGACAGACCAGGAAGCCACCTCCTACAGCATGCCCTTGGCCAGGCCCAGGTGACCCAGGGCTCTAAGTTCCTTAGGCTCCTTAGGGAAACTGAAGGAGGATGCAAAGGGCCTCTGATCCACCTGCGGGCCTGCAGGGGTCCCTGCAAGCCTCACCACTGGGGCACGTTTTCTTCTGTTTGACCTCTGACTTCAACATTATAGCCTGAAAAGTGTCTTCTTTGAAAAATTGAGTATTATAAACACGAGTTAAGAGGACGAGATTATGGAATGTCACTGGGTATATTAACCATACTCTATGGCAGGTGCCATGCACAGGAAGATGACTCCAGCCAGGGAAATCATGGAGCTCCACATGGCCTGATGCTGAGTGGTGGTACACCTGAAACTTCTTTGCTCTTTACTCCACACTGATCAGTGTTACGAGTTGAATTTCCTCTGAGAGGAAATCAAATAACTACTACTGAGGGTAGCATCTAGCAAATAGTACGGTTTTAAACATCTTTTCCAAGCTACCCTCAAGAATACTATCTATGAACTTCACTGTCATTCTCTCTCTGATATACACGCACATACATAAAGGTATTTGTTCGACATATAGTTTAATACAAATGGTAGCTTCAGAAAGAGCCTGTTAGTCTATACATGTATACCAGTTAGTTCATTATATGTGAGTCTGAGCTGTATACTGTCCTGGTGCCAAATAAACCATAGACATGTCATGAATATCCACTGAGGGTATGTTTGGAAAACACCAAACCATACCGAAATGTAAATTAAGAGGCTGCATCAAGAAACTCACGGTCACCTAGAATAAATCATCTAGTTTTCTAGATATTGCTGGCTACACTACCACAGCCACTGAAGTCATCAACTGGGAGGTCAGTCAACAGTGGAGCATTTCAGTTCCTATCAAAGATCCCACGTCTCTAAATCAATGGTTCTCAACCTGTGGGTCACAACCCCTTTGCCTAACTTCTATCCCCCCAAATATTTATATTACAGCTCCTAACAGTAGCAAAGTTACCGTTAGGAAGTAGCAATGAGAACAGTTTTATAGTTGGGGGTCACCATAAATGAATGGTGTTAAAGGGTGGCAGTGTTAGGAAGGTTGAGAACCACTGCTCTAAATCCACACCATTACTGGAGTTTATGCATTCTCTTTAATTCTCTTTTTTAACTTTCTGAGACCAGCCTGGCCTTGAACTCCTGAACCTGCTTCTAACTCCAAGTACTGGAATTACCAGTTTCACCACTATGCTCATTTCCACTGTCTGCATTTTTATTACCAAAAAAAGTAACTTATTTAAATTCTGCAACCAATCATAATAAATGGTCAGAACTGTAAATGACTGAAAAACAATTCAAACAAGCCTCCTTCCTTCCCAGGAATCATCTTCATCCCTACAAAAGTTAGGGATCTCCCGGGAGAGAAGCTCATCGTTTTTCATTGTCCAAGTTCAAATGTGCGTAGATGTTTGCATTTTGATGTTTATATACACATCTCTTGATGAGCAAAGCAAACCCTGCTCCAGGGGATGTGTCTGTCCACGTGCTGGGCTAGTCCCTGGAGTTCAGGTGGGCACTGCAAGGCGGTAGACCTTTAAGGAGTGGGTGGGAGTGGGAGATGGCTGGCTCTTCTTTACTGCCCCAGTGAAGAGATTGATGCTGATCTCAGAGGAGGGGAGGAGTTCTGCCAGAGCTGCCAGGTGGGTGGGATGGCTCAGCGGGCCAAGGTTGTCACAAGCCTAATGACCTGAGTTTGATCCCTGGATTCTACACACCGTAGAAGGAGAGAAACACTGCTGAAAATTGTCTGTCCTTCACGTGTAAACACACACACACACACACACACACACACACACACACACACACACACACACACACACTCTGCTGTCTTTGAATGACTCTTCCCTAACCTGAAAAGCATCCTTAGTTTAAAGAATGCTGGTGCAGCCTGTGTGGACAGTATAAGCTCCAGACACAAGCGTCACTCTCAGGACTTCTGAACTGAAAATGGTGTGGTTTTATGTTCAACTAGCCTTCACCTTTTGTCCTGTAATTTATGAGACTTGACTCTGTTCTCCCTTACCTACCCCTCACGTCTAAGAGGGTAAAACACTGGAGTGGGGAACTATTTGTTGAAAACAAACTTAAAAGCCTCCCTCCATGAAGTCTACTGCTTTCAAACATTTTATCCAATACTCTCAACACCTGGCACACAAACCCAGTTCATCTTGGTTTCTTAAGACCATTTCCTAGGACTGATCGACTCTTTCAGGTGTTTCTGAACTGCTTAAAGGGAGTTACGGGAAATAATACCTTTCAATGCAACAATGACTTATTTATCATGAACACAGACAAAGTGACAACAAATTACTCACATCTTTGTCAGTGTTCTGGGAGGTTCATGACAAGATTCCAAGACCGAGACGGAGCCACGGCTGACCTGGACCAATGTGCGGCTCAACTGAGAAGGACTCTGACTTCTCCTTGGTTCCCTAATGCACTCTTGTAAAAGGAAATGCCGCAGCCACCTCCAAACCACAAGGACACACGAGCTCTAAACCCCAAAGACATTTTAAGGGTAACTGGTTCCTCCCATCAGAACTCCACTGAAGAGCAGGTGATAATGGTATGAACCTTACTCTCGGCAGGATCCCCCCCCCCAGGAGCCTTGTCCTCTGACTTCATTCCTTCCGCTCTTCCATCAAGCAGCTGAGCACCACGCAACTTCTAGCCACACCTCAAAGTCACAGCTACTATCACACCAAGAGACATCAACAAATAGCTCAAATACTTTGCATATGTAGGTCAACTCAGGAAGAGAGCCCAGTATGTGCCGAGGGCAGGAGCACTCAACTCACCTGTCCAATCAGGTTTTAGTTGGATGTGCTGGTGCATATGCAACGCTAATACTATACTGGGGTGGCCTCAGCAGAGGATTTCTGGGAATTTGCTGTATTTGCTACCTTGGTTTGAGACTTCAATGCCAAGTAACATATCATTTCTGTTTGGTGTAAACAAACTTGACTTAAAGAACTGACTCCTGAAAGGGGTCCTCTGACCTCCCCATGAGCCACAGCACACACCCCTTTACCACCTTCCCACTAAATGACAAGCCAATCATCTCAAGTCAAGTCCAGTATCTCTGAAAAGGTGGTAGCCGTGATGACGGTATGTGGGGGAATGTGTTTTATCAAACACTGCACTGGGTTGCACAAGATCCACCTTGTTGAGTCCAGATAGCCTACTAAGTACAGTACCAAAGCCTGCCAAGTGTCAGGCTATAGTTCGTACATCTTCACCTAAGACACCTGATAAATGGCCCTAGAATGTTGACTCTACAGACTGGTAACTTTTGTGTACTCTATTTCAAATCCTCGTTAGTGCAGCACACCAGAGGCAGAGGGTGCAACTGACAAGATTCTCTGTGGCCAGCCTGCTGCCCCACCCTACCTCCAGGTTTGTTTTCATTGACAGAACATCTCCAACCAGTGACTATGCAAATGCATCCTCTGCATTCCCCAAGTTCCCATCCTGAGAGATCTCTTCCTCCTCTAGCACTTCCAGGTTACTTCCAACATAACAGCACACCATAGTCTAACAAGGTATTCTTCATCGGGTGCTTCAGAAACAATGGTTCCTTTTGTGGTGAAAAGAATTCATTTGAGTAAGTCTATTTGAAGTATAGACTTAAAGAAGGATTCAGTACTACAGGTTTATTTTCCTAAATAAACTTTTAATAAACTATTTTGTGCTAATTTATATACAAAGCAAAGAAAATTAAACCCCACTATTAGTTGAAGGCTTTTTTGCTATGTAGGCACAGAGGACAGACGGACAGTTAATAAACTGCATGTGTGTGCAAGTACAAACACAGTACAGCATGCTTCTCTGCTCCCCTTGACCTTCTATACTACAAACCAATGCACAGCAGCAGCACGCATTTTGGAAAAACTCATCTAACAGAAAGATGGTAATCGAGGGGTAGTTATAATCAAAGTACATTATGTACAAGTCTGAAAATATTATACTAGAACTCATTATATGTATAACTAATACATGTTAACAAAAGCGTTTTACAAGATCTGACCCTGACTTTATTCTCTTTGTAGCCATGACTTCGGACACTTTTTTTTAATCTCATGTTTTTGCTTTCTTGTCTATGAGATGCCAGTGCTAACTGTGTCACAGTGGTGTTAGTGTAATAGATGCATTTGTGAGATGTAAGTATACCCAGGGCACAAAGGGAGCTCGAGCTGAAAACCTCAGAATGCAAAGAACAAATCTGACCTAGGTACCTAAGAAGCCTTGTGGGCCCTGATGGTAGACATGAGAGAGTGGTGCCTATTGGTCCTTGAAAGATAAAGAACAGGTAGATGCAAGCCATGTCAGACTACTCAGCATGAAGCAACTCCTACAATCAACCTCCCTTCTCCAAACACCAGAAACAAAGTTAACATCAGTTTAATAGAAAAATGGATCAAACCTCTCCTACCTCTTTAAACGCTAAAGTTAAGCGTTTAAGCAAGATAAAGGAAGGTAAATCAGATATGGGAAGGAACAGTAGGGGGAGAGGATAGTAGGTGATTGGCTGAAAAGACAGGATGAGAGAAAGAAAGCATCTTAAGACATCTAGCACAAATAACAAAACAGCAAAAGCTTCAACAATAATCTGACAAAGAAATGTTGTTATGAGCTAAGTGATGGGTTCTAGGGTCATGGGAGTTGAGTCCAGAAGAAAAGGAATCCACATACAGGCTTTCCTTATCAATGGCGAGTAGAACCCAACTGGGCAAAAACAGCTTCTAGCACATCAAAGTTTCTGTACATTTGATGTACATTTGACAGTGGCCATCAACCATGACATCCTTGACATCTCTACTGTATACCATTTATTTGTCAGTAAAATAAATTCTTTATTACAAATTATTCAAGTTTTGCTAAGTCAATTATTTATGGTTAATTACTTACTATTACTTAAAATTACCTTTACATTAATAATTATATTTGTGTAGGTATGTCTCTGGCACATGTATGACAAGCAAGGGGAGGTCAAAGAGGAATTTGTGGGGTCAGGTTCCTCCTACCAGCATGTGGATCTTGGCAATCCAACTCAGGTCAGACAAGGTGCCTTTAACTCACTGAGCCATCTCCCTGGCCCAAATCACTTCAAACCATATTTTAACGTATCATTTGTCATCTATATAGATTTATAGAGTGTATCTTGATCATGTCTACCCTTCCCACTGCCCACACCTTCCCCAGCACAAATGACATGTGCCTCTGCATAGCGAATGTACTGAGAATGTTCACCGTCTAGTTTACCTCTGTGTGAGGTGTTTGTTCTGCGGGTGTGAAAGCAAGAGTAACTTAGAAAGACAGAGTAAACTTCACTGTAGAAAGAAAGAAACAACAGCACACCCTATGCTTTTCCCTCACTCATCCACTCACAGAAACAGTTTCTATCAAATAGAACCACCTAGTGAAACACGATTATGGATTTGTACATACATAAAAACAAATGTGAATATATGCGTGCATCACCAAGCACAAAGGTGTACTTCCTGAGAAACAGAGCTTAAGTGGGGAGAGGAGAAGAATTTTACGCAAAGCTTGTGTAGATGAATGTTTTTTTTTCTACATGTATCAGAAAAACTTAGACCCAGCTGAGTGACCAACCCTCTCCAAGTTTCAATCTCCCCATTTGCAAAATGAAATTACAACTTACAAATATTAGACAATACTGGTGCAAAATTTCAAACCAGAGTATCTAGTCCTTGATTCCCAGGAAGGCAAACGTCCACTTACTGCCTGTCATCTCCAGAACCAGCACACAGGCCAGGCGGTGCACACAGGACCCCTACTCTGTGCCTATGCAGCCAGCTTTAGCAGTAGAGACAAGAGGGTAACTAAGGAGAGTAAGAGCAGGAGCCCGCTGATCTCTCCCAGAAGCTCCAAGACAGTTCCCAGAGCACCACCAGCACACACCTCACACATTTTCACACACATGGTGCTTGGTTAGGTAGACACAGGCCTTCGGTTAGGCCAGGGCACCACCAACATCCTTAATACCACTAAAAGAGAAGACTGGAACAAATAAAAACACCAAACTAAATCCATGGACCCTTTTTTGGAGGGTACAGGAAAGACCACCACCTTTTCTGGGTAGTGTCTAAGGCGCCAGAACACACTGAAGTATCACTAGAAATCATGGGCTACGATCTCTGCCTCCTAGGAGCCCTGAAGAGAACACTTCAGAGTCACAGTGAGCACAGCAGCCACACGGCCATCCCACTTACTGCTGAGACACGTGCCTCTACAGAACTTGCAGGGCTACCCTTACACAATAACATGAATCTGTGTTCAAACTGGGGAACCAGCTGCTCCTTGATCACTCATCCTTTTATCATCAACAGAACTTTAATTAGCCCCCATCTGCTTCCTGTTTGATGCTACATATCTTAGCTTTCACCTGTTTGGGCTAAAGTGTAGCCAGTGTAAACAGAAACTTTTTAAATAAATTATAATTTCTTAATACTGAACTATTCAACTAATAATTTTCCTATAAACGTCAATGTTCTATACTAACAATGCAACAAAGACTCTCCTGCCCACTTCTTCCCCCACACTGCCATCAGAAAGGTTTTCAAGCTGACGGCTTGGATTTCCTGATTTTAGTGTTGAATATGGGGCCAGGTCATGTCCATGGACAAGTTTCAGAACCATGTGACTATTTTTTTTTTTTTTAATAAAGAAAGCTGAATTCTTGGCTGAAATTTGTATTAAATGACATCTTTGTGAGTTAAAAGGGGGTGGGCAGTCTTACACAGAACTTAAGGTCTCACATCGGCCATCAGCTTAGCCATTTCATGAGCTTCAGCAGGCATCCTCAAGACCAGCTCTGGATTTCGTGGCTGCCTTTGGAGAGGTAAGAAGGCTATTTATAGGAAGACCAGTGGTATTTATCAAAACTTGGAGGCAAACTGTGGGCACTAATTATATAAGCCCGTGAGCCTTTCTAGATGTTGGAGTATTTCATAAGCTGAAAGGCAGGGCTCTAGCTGCCCCCACACTTTGGGAAGCTGATGAAGACAAAAGCCTTGGGGCGCCACTCTACAGGCTTGACGCACATTCACCAAGCATTGGAATACTACAAACTCACGGATTAACTGCAAACCTTCAGGCCGGGGAGAGCTCTACTTATCATCTTCAAACTGCTCAGACGCACCTACATGGTCGGGACCTGAACCATAAATTTATGCTAGACTGGCCTCAGCTAGGGCTTGCTAAGACTGACCCTTAACCCATTTTTACAGCAGAAGAGTTTAAGCCCAATAATCCAACCTAACAAATCCAATTTCCTATTCCTCAACTTGAAAATGAGTGGTTGCCAGTGTGGGCAATGGTTGAAAAGCTTTGGAAACATCATGATACTAGTATTCAGAATTTAGAACTAGTGTTCTAAAATGTCTATCAGGTCTGCAAATGTTAAGACCAGCTTCATGTCTAAGATTCTTTTCAGTTCAACCATGCTATTCCATATGAGCTGTGCTTCAACAGGAAGAGAGTAAAATTCCAGAATATCCTTAAGGAGTAATCATATGGCTGTCAACTCGGGGAAACATGAGGTTAGCAGTACTATTAGTCAGTATCAAACAACAAAAGGCCATTCACTAGATGTTTTAAAAAGGATATTCTCAAAAGGTGATCAAGAGGCTATGGACAGAAGCCAGTTAATTCCTCCTCACTGGTTTCCAAGAAAACTGAAGCAGCCTTAATGAACGTGGACTGTCAACCTCACCTTCCCGTTTCCTGGGACTTTCTTCCCGCTTTCCCTTTACTGTTCAGTGTTTCCTCTGAACACACTGGGCTAACTTCACAACAGAGTCTGAAAAGATTACAGGTCCTTACACCAGCCAGCAAAAGTTAGGGCCTCACCCATGTGGGAGAAAGCTGTTCTGAGTCAGTCCTACCCCAGCCAATCACATCAATCCACACTTCCACAATGCAGAAAAAGTTAAGGAGTACAATTTTTTAAAAATCAAATACTAATATCAATACCAAAAATTATTTACATTTTTTACAAGTCAGCCAACTAGAGGCTAAGGGTAGAATTTATATGTGAGGAAATGAAAAGTGGAATTAACTTTCATGAGATTGAAGCTTATGCAGACAGCTGGCTATGAGGTCCCACGAGCCCGATTCTGTGACGAACAATGTCAGGAAAGTGGCCTAACCAACACCAGCTGCCCACCTTGAACAGCTGAATATATTTAAGTGTCAAACTCTTATCATGTTCAGTCTGTCACTTGGGACTTAAAAATTGTCTTTCAGAGCTGTTGGGTTTACTGTTTAATTTTAACTAGTTCCAAGTTTAGACCAATGTAGAGAGACTACTGATTTAACAACCTAGGTCCTTCAATGTGCTGTGCTCCTTTCCCATTTCTATCTGAGACATCTTCCATATATGGAGATGCAGTTACCTCTCCCGACTTCAGGGATGTTGCCAAGACTTGGAGGTCTTGGAAAAATGTGGGTTGCCCCAGGCTAAAACTCTAGATCACAATCCATAAAGTAGTAAAAATCAACTTTGAGATCCAGGGCCAGCAATTTTTTACATGAATTAAAACGGAGCAAATATATTTCATACTAATGGGTAAGTATACTACTACTTGGTAAGGCACTGGTATCATGTGTACACATGTCCACTGAGTCATACTGTAAGACAATTGCTCACTACACATCAGGCTGGGAACAAAATGAAAAGGCCAGAAACAGAAGGAAACATACTACTTCCTACAGGATATGCTTTCTCCCTCTAAGGCTTGACAAAGGTCCAATAAAATGGCAGCAAACTTCATGCCCCAGTTCCTAGAGACCCCAGTATATTTACTAGTCACCTGCTTTATACGGGCTCTATGCAAATCTCCGCCAAAATGTTTGACACCCTCAATTTGTAACTTTCAAGGCCTGGGACAGTGAAGGAGACTAGTAGAAACAGTTGTGCGACATCACATGTGACAATTTCTGTAACCAGTTGCTATGGCTACTGTTCAAATATGGTTTGTACCTCAAACTCATGCAGGAGCTTAACCCCCAACATCTTATTTAGGAGGTGTTAAGCAGGTGAGTACAAGGTCTAGGGTGCTTAGAGTTGGGCGTCTGAAAACGGACTGACTAGGTCATTGGTACAGGAAACCCATAATTGACTCCCAGTGACTTAAAGAAGGAACACATAGAGACAATTCATGTTTCACCATGAAGGAAGCAGGCAAGAGGAATACCCTCATCTGTTTGGAATTTCAGCCTCCCAAACTGTGAACTGTGCAAACCTATTTTTCTTTATAAAGCGGTCTGCTTTGTCTATTTCATTATTTTTAATGTAAAGTTGATTCATACAACAAATAATTTCTGAGTGCATTCATGTTTTCAGCAAAAGGAGCACAGCATGGATACACTTACACAGTGCATCTTAAACAAACACCATGCAGACCTTTCATCTGGACACACACTCCCACTGCTCTCAGTAGGTACAGAATTAAGTAAGATGTGCAGTCAGGACAAGGGAGCCAGGCCTGCGGCAAGCACGAAAAGAATGACTTTCTGATTACCCTTACAGCTGAGTTAAGGAGATACACCCAACAATCCTCTATTGGAAACACTGCTGTGTGTTTTGAAACAAGATTATACTACCACTTCAAGAGATTTTTTTTTCTCGGCTCTTTTGCTCAGCATATTATAAAACTGAATCTAGGACTGAAATAGCAGATTGCCTCTAGAGCAAATGACAATATTTGTACCAGAAATGTGGGCAACCGGCAGTACAGATGGGTTTCTGCACAACCATCTTCAAACTGGAGCTCTAAGAATAACTCCACCCACTGCACCAATGTTAAAAGGATGAATCTAGTCAGAAGGGCTGATTATTCCATACTTTCCTTCTACCCACTTCTTTTTTAGAAAGCATGTGTACCTGTCTGACCTCTGCCTGGGAAGAGCTCTGAACACAGAAAACAGCCGAGGAGACCACAGTTACAGGAAGGCATTAAGAGACAATGGGGACTTTGATTATCCATAGGAAGACACAAACACGACACCCGAAAGTCCGGGTTAGCCAAACCAGCTACTTTCCAACGCAAATACAAAAGCAAAGCAACAGATAAAACTCCAACTTCTTTTGTCTTTCTCGAAGCTGGATTGTCCTGGGTTGAGCAGTCAATTAGAAAGTACTGTTTTGAAAAAACAAGACAAAGTCAGACAGGAGAGAAGAGCCATAAAGATCACGAGACTGGCCCAAGGCAGCGTGGCCTCCTTCCAAGGCTTGCAGAGAGAGCCACCTCTCAACAAAGGATCAGCTGTTCATCTTGTAGCACTTCTGCACTGGTTCTTACTCTGGCCAACAGAGGTAAAGCTCTCCTTCCCTCTATTCCCTTGCAATTTCTACCAAATGCTCTGGAAAGGCAGAGGACACTTATTACAAAACCTATCCAACTAAAGTACAGTCTCTAACAGTCACAGTATCCTTTGCTCATCTCCGGGTGACTGAAATGGGTTTCTGCCTCTGTGAGACTTCAGGTTGGCTACCCAGGGCAACCTATAGAGGTCTTCCATCTGAATGAAAACAAAAAGTAACCTTTTCTAGATAGAGATTATTTTCACAGTATAGAATGCAGAGTACATATCATGGAGACCTAGGGATATTAAGCACTTAACAATTAACAAAAGGTTCAGCCAAATGAAACCTTCCACTTAAGTATGTACCCATTTAATCTACAAAAACGACATGTGGAAAAACATAGAAGAGCTCATTTCCCATCCTGTCCAAACAAAATTCCCTCAACTGTATGCTCACCATGGCCAGGTGTGTCTGTCAAACAGGCCTGTCTACTTTCTCCAGCAGCCTCGCTTCTTTGTGTGAGCTTGAACACCGCCAAGGGCTGTCTTAGTGAAATAACTCATAACCCCACTGCGAACCTCCTTCATAATTACTGAATCAAAGCATCTAACAGAATCAAGACTACGAAAAAAAAAAAAAAATCCTTAAACTCTGCAATCCATCTTCATAACCTTGTATTTGAGGGAATTTAATATAACTAGTGACCATAAGATGAAACCATACCTCTAAAGTGGCCAAGAACCCAAGACTGGATGAGTAATGGGCTTAGGGGAAAAATCTACCATTACTCTGCTCAAGGACCACGGTGATAAAACGACTCCTAAGGACATACTGTTATACACACAGATCAGGGCCCTCACTCAGCTTTCATCTGAGAAGTTCTTGTAGCAGCAGGTGGCAACGAAGGAACACAGAGACCACAAGTGAACAATGTGACAGACTGGGAACACCGTCTTGTTCTGTCTTGCTTTTCTGAGACAGGGTCTCTCTATGTAGCCCTGGCTGTCCCAGAACTTGCTATGTCCACCAACCTGGCCTCAGACTCATCGAGATCCGCCCCCTTGTACACCTCCCGAATGTTGTGCTGGGATCAAAGGTGTGCACCACCTCACCTAGCTGTACTATCCTTCAGTACTAATGATATGCCTTCATCAACTCCTCCCCCCAAGGCACAAGGAGCTACAGGGAGAAGGAGGTAGGAAGACTCCAAGAGTCATAGGGGATGGAGGCCTCCTTCCCGTTTAACAGGACTGATACACAAATGAACTCGGACTGCGGCAGCATGCAGGATTCCACCCCTAACCAAGAAGCGATTTGAAACTTAACATCTGCTAGCAAAGGGAAAAATCAGTTTTCTCCAATGAAGTGTCACTGGGTATCAACCACAATCCAAGGCCAAGTGTCCAGGAATAGTGGGCCAATGCAAAACAAAAGACATTTGCTTGTTTGTATTTGAGGACTTTCCATTTTGTTTTAGAATTTGGTCATTGTCGGTTTGTTAAGATTTTCATTTTTTGCGTCTTTGTTTTGTTTTTGAGGGAGGGGCAGGCAGACAGAGACAGAGACACAGAGAGAGCACGAGCTCGAGAGGGAGGGCGAGCACACGAGCAACATAAAATTGGGTGGGTGTGGTGGGAGGGAGGACCAGGGCGAGGGAAAACCATAATCAAAGTTGAAAATGAAATAAAAACAGCAAAAAAGATGGAAACACTTAAAAGGGACTGGGAAGCAACACAAGTCCTCCTCTATTTATTATCCATCCAATAACCCCAAGACCAGGCTTCATCCGATACGGCCTGACCAAGTCTCCAGGGAAACCACACGGGCACTTAGGAAGCTTTCCTTGGGGAAACAAGACAGGTTTGTCACAAGTCAGTAACAAGAGAGCAAACACAAACAATATGAAAGCACCACTGTATGGTGATATCTTATTTGTATGTTAATAAAGTCAGAGCTAATATAATAGCAAGCCATAGCAGAAGTCTGGCAGTGGTAGCACACGCCCTTAATCCCAATCACATGACAGGCAGATCTCTGTGTGTTCAAGGACACAGCCAGCATGGAGACACACACCTTTAATCTCAATACCAACCATAGAGGACCTGGAGGTCTGTATAGATGGGCAGTAACGAGGAGGTCATGTGGTTGGGTTTACAACCAAGGAGAAGGCAGAACAGAAAGTCTATATAAAGACAGATACACAGGAAGTAGCGCTCTTGCGGAGAGGTAGGACAGCAGCAGCAGTGAAGGGCAAGGTTTTTAATCTCAGCTCTTAGCTATTGCTCTGACCTCTTGGCTTTTAACTCTGTTATTTGGCTCTGTGTTTCTTATTTAACAAGACGGTTACATCTACACCACTGAGTCTACCATCCATAAAACAGGTGGTTACTGATGAATATTATTCAGGTATAAAAAAGGACAAATTCCTGCCATTTAAACCTGGACAGAACTGAAGGACATCTTTTTAAGTAAGTCAGAACAGATACACAATCTCACTTACATATGCAATATAAAAATGTTGGTGTCAGCAGAAGCTGAAAGAGTAATGTTACTAGAGATCAGGTGGGGGGGCTTCATCAAAGGTTATTAAATTAGAATTGTGTGTGAGTAGTAGTCTGTGTCTACTGTATGACAGCCTGAAAAGACATGAAGACAATATTCCAAGTATTTCAATAAAATCTTCTTAAAGATCAATAACGTTTCTACCAAAAAGAATCAGTATTTTTAGGGGCCAGATGTTTACCTAGATTTGAACATTACACAATACAAATGTATGAAAACATTACTTGGTAGCCCTTAAATGCATACAATTTTCATGCCAACTAAAAACTTTTTAAAAATAACAGCAAGAATATGTATTAAAAGAAATCCCAAACACCTCTATTTATCCCCATAAACAATTCCAACAACTTCAGTGCAATGCTTGCCATTCTGAAAGAAGAGACTGGTACCGAATTTGCATTTCTATCCCAAGCAAGACCGTCTTTTCCAATTAGGACATGGAAAACCAAAATGTATAGTCTATATTACTTTTAGAAGCAATTAGATTTTTTGATTTACTTAAAATTCAAAACTTGCTAAAAATAGACAGCACACAGTACTAAGTGTCACTAAAACCAGAAGTACTGCAAAGTAAAGATCTATTTTAGAGTTAAACTCAAAAGATCTGTGTTGTAAAATATTTGGTCTTTGTTATTCTCTCAACATTCAATTTGTAAAGAGAAAAGATGTTCTAGTTTGGGTAATTAACCAGTAACATAAGTCAAATAATGAATGCGGCTACCTCCTAAATAAAGCAGAATAGACGAACAAATCTTGCAGACAGACCTCCTCTCAAAGGCTGAGAAACAGGAAATGGGCTTTGACATGGCGGCAGCAGAGCAGCTTTCAGGAGCCCCGCTGCTCCAAGTGGGCACGGTGCACAGGAAGGGTTCCCAGATCTCTGGGGCTGGTCACTGGAGCATGACAGGACAAGGCCAACACCACAATGGTTAGGGCTGCTCAGGGACCAAGATGTGAGGAGGGAAACAGGACAGTAAAGAATTGACAGAATCCTCGCTCTTTTGTCAGAGTGCAATTAAAAAACCAAAAGCTGTCCTCAAAGTCTGCTGATCAGATGACAGTCTTTCCTCTCTCTACCCCACTCCTCCCAAGAACACTTGAAGTAAGTCTTAAATATACTACTTAAGACGTCATCACTTCTGTGATAGCAAGATGGATCAGTAGGTAAGGGCACCTGCCGTCAAGCCAGACCAGAGTTCAACCCCCAGAGCCCACATAGTGGAAGGCCAGCAGACTCCTCTGATACCCACGATCGTGCCATGGACATGTGCATACTGTAAGTATTAATATATGATAATATTATTTCTAAAACGTCACTTCTGACCCAGAATGACTGACAACAGCGATGAGAAGCCCTCTCAGGTGACTGATTAAGCCTACTCTAACATAACAATGAACTAGGCCAGTACCATCTTGTATGGAAACCAAATAACGCAGAATATGGGAAGAACCTACACTATGGCTAAATAACATCACCTGCTGCCAAGATTCTACTTCTTACTTGAAGACTCCAGGTGGCCACTGTCCCCCAAAACACTGTTCTTTCCAAAACGATTGTTCCCCAAAATACACCTCCTCCCAGATCTAAAATCAAGACTGTAAGAGGCTGTCACCTGTCAAGGGTGCACAGGAGAGGGAGGGAGAGAGGGAGGGAGGGAGGGAGGGAAGGAGGGAGGGGAAGAGGGTGAGGGGGCGGGAGAGAGACAGAGACAGAGAGACAGAGAGAGAGACTGAGACTGAGACTTCAATTCGCTGTTTACTTCCAGAAAGAGGCATCAGGTGTAGGGCAGGAAGCTCATCCAGCAGGGAAGAACCAGGTGGCACTCTTCCGCCAGTGACCTGTTAGAGCCTTTTTGCTACTCAGTGTCCCATTCAACTGGGAGCACAAGGCACTTGAAATTCTACAGCCATCTGAATTAAGAAATTAGAAGAGGCCCTTTCTTAGTAACCCACCAAAAGTGAGGCAAGAGGGGTGAAGAATGTGCTGTACACTCTGCAGAACAGACTCTAGCAGTCCCCCAAAGTAGTGATTCCAGGGGGAAGACACGGGAGCTCACCATCAGAGCCCTGAAGTTCCCAATGTGAACCTACACCAGCACAAAGCCAGAAACACAACCGACCCAGCTGTGTCCTCTCTGCGGCCCAGCAAATGGAAGCAGTCTCAAGGCTCGAACTCAGTCTGCCCACCCACGTTTGCTATCTGTGGAAGCCCAGTAGGCACAGGGGTGGACACATACTGAAGAGCCGTTCCACTTTAAATAAACCACAAGCAATGCCTTCTCTGTAGCTTTTCTCTAAATCAATACATAGTTAAGAATAGCAGGATACTTCATCTAACGTCTTGGTGGCATACTCTCATTCAGACTGTCAAAAGTATTAAACTGTTAAGATACAGTGTTTTTTTTAAGCAAAATTCCACTTTATACACTGGCTTTTAGGTTTCTTGTTTGTGTTCAGTGTCTATCCACTCCACCCCTCTCCCATTCTAGTTCTAACCTACAGATGGGAAAAGCACAATGCTCAGGCTCTAGAAAACCTTTAGATAGGGCCTGACGGACGCTGCTGCTCTGCTCATCACCCGAGTTCCCCAGCTGGACGGATCCCACGAACACACGGTACTATGACCTTCCCCCAGGAGCTAGGGATGGAAGCTGAGCTCTGCTCAACTGAAGGTGAAAGAAAGACCCGCAGCAGTACAGGGGACTCTGAGGCTGAGGCCTAGAACAGGACCCAAGAGCCTTCCTACTTGAGGTCAACCAGACCCAGGAAGCAGAGCAGCGGAGGAGCTGAATAGTCAGTCAGTGGCTAATAAACTGACAACACGCAAGGCCACCAAGGCCAGTCTATTTGTAATGTCACTTTTGTTGTTGTTATTCTAGGTAACGCCCATTTCCCTGTGGCAACATATATATATATATATATTATATAATATATATATACGGTTGACTAAGTTGCCAGGGGGGGAAAAAAAAACATGAAATGAGGTAGGTTTTTTTGGTTTGGTTTTGTTTTGAAAGGGGGCAGGAAGAAATGTTCTTGCTTTTGCAGACACAGTTGCTGAGCTCTCACCAGCAGGCAGTCTGTAACACACACACTCTTCATATTCAGGCTCGGGGTCATCCCCTCCCACTCCAAATACACAGCCAACCAGCCAACCAGGGAGGAGCACTCCTGACCCACAAAAAGTGTGCCTCAATAGCCACTCAACTGTGAAGTGCTTTGTCATTCACAAGAGACTCCATGTCATCTCCTCAAAGATTTCCACATGACGACAATTTCTGTGACTAAACCTAGCGTTTCATTCAAGACAAGCCCACCAGTTCCATATTCAGCCACCTCCTCATCTTCAGGCTCAAAGCCTTTCTTACGGCCCCACAGAATGCTGAGCGTATCAAAAGAACTGGACTGTGTTTTTTCTCCCCTTGACATTTTATGAGGAACTATATGTACATGGTACAACATTCAAAGGAAGATCTGACTTGAACAAGTGTTTACTTAAGTATCACCTCAATGAGACCACCCCCAGAAGTCAGCAAGCAGCTTGTCTTGTTCAATAAAATATGTGACACCAAAGATTATATTTTCTGTGTCATTGCTTCAGAGACCGTGAACCCCGTATCAGTCTGCAGCCTGGCATGTATGGGGCATTTGGTACATACTGTCTGGATAAATACAAAGGGATACAGTGAGAAAGTCCATATTGTCATGGTTAATTTGTGGGAACCACACGATATTCAATGTAAGGCATCTCTCATCCTAGATTGCAGCTTCTGATTTACTAAAGAGCTCCAAAAGAAACATGTCTTTTCTACAAAAACAATTAACATCTTGCCTTGGGTACACCTCAGGATGTAATTATCTGAAAAGGAAGGTCTTTATTTGGTGACATGTAAAATTCTCCTTTAGGTAAGAGATTCCAATGCATATTTTTCCTTCAGTCAAAATCATTATAGATATTTCTGTGATATCTCCATCTTATTTTGTAATTCAAAAATCTATCAAAGAAACTAAACTTTCAAGTACACGGAAAAAGGCTGGATTCAAAATGGTGCTCAAACTTCCAATTCTCAGTTCTCACATCTTCCCATAAAGTTGCTAGTAGTTTCTGATCTCCCAAGTGCAGTGCTTAAAACCATGACAGCATTAGAACATTTCCATTTCCCAAGCTCAGTAAATTAGTTTTGCAAAGAGATTAAATGACATCTCTAGATCTATGACAGTGTCTTCCACATCCTCCAAGGCTACCCAAGTAGTATACTAACTGGGGGCATCGCAGGCAGTCCTCACTCTCTCCCCTTTCAACAGCAATCTCAATCACTCAATTCTGGACAAACTAACTGTAGAGCCTACGTCCTGCCCTACATTAAACCTGACACCCAGGACACAATTTCTTCTTCTTCTCAGTAGATAACATGTTTTGTGAACCTTGTCTGAGGCGTCCTTATAGGAGTTACTTTACAACAAGTAAGAGCACTTGCCACAAGGGTGACAACCTGAGTTCATTCCTAGAATCCAGCGAAAGGGGATATAACCAACGGGCAAATGGTGTCCACTGTCCCCCTCCCCCAATAAACAAGAATTATAAAAGTATATCAAGCACAGACTGATCTGTATTCGAAGACCCAATACAAAGAGCTTCCTTTTCCTGAAGAGAGGCCTAGAAAGGCCTTTGGTCCCTACACTCCTTCAGGCCATTCTTTGAGGATCTCGGGTTTGAGTCTGTCTCTTGGCGGGACTCTTGAAGGAAAACCTTTTAGTCTATGTCGTTTGTTTTTCTGCTGCCAGACAACCAGATTCTTAGCAACTGAAAAAGACCCAGTGGCCGCCTTTTTACTCCAATTTCACCAACACTAATTTTCCATATTCTAATCCCTTAAATTACTACTTTATGGTAATGGCAGGCCCTGACCGTTTTGCTATTAAACTTGAAGTGAGTATTTGAAGGTGGTTTCCAAGCCTTCTATCATTATTTTTTTTCTTTTTCCCCAATATAATATCCTTATCGATTATTTGGTATTTCATACAACGCACCCAGATCACACTCACATCCCATTCCTCTTAGGTCGACCTTCCCACCCTACACCCAAAGAAAGAAGAAGAAAGAAAGCCCACTGAGTTCACTTTGTGTTGCCCATATACTCATTGGAGCATCGTCACACTAACGATCAGTCCCTTAGAGATAACTGAGCCGTGTCCCTCCCGCCCTTCCCCAGAAGCCATCAACTGTGCAGAGCTACACCTCAGCATTTCTGTCACAATGTTCAAGGACTCTCTTTAATAGCCTCCTGACTGGACTGCTTCTTTGTGGGGGGAGGGACTGTCACAGAAACCTTCAATGTCTCTCATTCTCAATTATGAGTCTGTAGTCATTGATATCACTGCAAAATAAGTTTCCTTGCTCACAACAGCCACGAGTGGCAGTGGCGGCGGCAGCAGCATCATAGACCTCAACATGGCCCCTGGCAGCAGCACAGACCACAGACATCAACACAGGCTCCAGTGGCAGCATGGCCTACAGACATCAACATGGTCTCCTGTAGCTGGCTATGCATGGTCCCTGAAGGGAGCATGAACCGTGGACACCAACATGGCCCCCAGTGGCAGTAGAGATCGCGGCCATCAACATGGCCTTAGGCCAACCCTTGTATTATTAAACTCTATATACAGTTATTTCACAGGTGAGCTAATGATTATTTGTACAAAACACTACTATGCTATGAATTATGGGGATGAGGAAGAAGGCTGTCTGGGTAAAAGTGCTTCAGGCACAGTCCTAGGACTCTATATTCTTCCCTAGAAGAGCAAATCTTCACAGCAATTTCTCCCCACCATTTGTCTTGCCAAACTTTTCCAAACCTAGGACTCTAACTTTGAATTCTGGAACCCTCCTAAAATCCAGAGCCAGATAGTAGTGATTATCTGTAATGCCAGCATTCCTAATACGGCCATACAGAGAGGAGACAGAAACAAGAGAAATCGGCCAGAAATTCACAGGTCAGTAGACTGGGGCAGGCAGCACCGGAGAAGCAAGCCCTGCTCCAAAACAAGGTGGCAGGAAGATAACCTATCAACTCACGGAAAACCCTCCGACCTCTACACTGACAAGCACACCTATCTACCTATCCCCTCCTCTCAATTGATTATAATAATTCATTAATTTTTTTAAAGTTGAAGCCTGACAGACAGCTCAGATGGTTAGGACATTGACCACTGAACCTGATGACCTGAACCTGATCCCTGGACCCATACAATGAACAGAGAGAACTGGCTATTGCAAGTTGTCCTCTGACCTCTATCCATGTGCTATAGCATGCACACATCAACATACAAATCATAAAACGGAATACATTTTAAACAAAAATTTAAAAGCCAATTATGCAAGCTGGGAATGGTACAGCACATCTTAGATCCCAAAGGCAGAGGCAGGTGGATCTCTGTGAGTTTGAGGCCAGCCTGGTCTAGGTAGTAAGTTTCAGGACAGCCAGGGCTACAGTGAGACCCTGTCCCAAAAACACAAACCACAAACAAACAAAAATAAAATCTACGGCTCAAGATGTTGGGTACTTGACTGTGAGTTTCCTATACAATATAGAACTGAAAAAGTGTGCTCCTCCAAGAATCTTAAGTGCCACTTCACGATGTCTCTAAAACACTGCCCGCTATTTTCTACCTAGATACTCTGAAACTATGACACCACAAATTTTCTTGCTACTCTGCTTTAAAAGTGTTTCAAACTCACCTGAACCTATAAACTGGTTCTGCACATTCCACAGGAACAAAGGGCATCTTTTCCTCTTTGATATTTGTCCTAAGCACTAACTATCTATCTGAAGAATCCTCAGGGTTCTAGTAAAATCTACTAAAATATAGCAAAACAATTAGGCTTTATCTTCTGAGATAATTTACATTTAGGGACACATTTTCAGGCACCCTGTCACCGTTAACACATCACTACCTAATGAGGTCCCCCCCTTCTAGGAGCTGACTTGAGGACAACCACCTACAACTGTTCAGAGAGGATTCAAGAGTTCCTAACACCACTCAATTGGAAACACATCAGTGAATTCAGCTTCGTAAGCCTGGGAAATGAGGTACTAAAAGGGGTGTCTTGTTAATAAGGCTTCACTGAGTGCTGTGATAAAATATCCTGACCAAAAGCAACCTGGAGGAGAAAGGGTTTATTTATTGTAGCACATATCTTCAGGTTATAGTCCATTACTGGAGGAACTCAGAGGCAAAAGTTCAAGAACATTGTTTACAAACAGTCACAGTTTCTTAATGCTTTCATACGCAGCCTTTGCCTTTAGAACAACTTAAATCAACGTCCACACTAACCCTGTGGGACAGTCAGGACTATTATCACCATGGATAAAGCCATCTGAGTCTGCTGTGGCTCCAAACCCTAATAATGCAGCTTTGGGGCCTTTCCTCTCATTCGGCAAGTCTGAGATCTTCCCAGTGGGAAGGTGACAGGACCCTGAACAAGTCTGTTAGCAGAACCCTCCATGTAATTCCATTACACACACATTTCTGATGCTTTAGACTCCTTGGGGCTTGTTTTTCTCATTTTGGGGTACACTCACATAAGAGATCAGAATCTAAAAATGAAAGCCCATCACCATTTGGAGACCTTAATCATGGCCTCTGTTAAGGTCTCTGTCTGAATGTGAATGGCAAAGCTGAGCTAACAGGAAGCCACAGTCCTGCATTTTCCCTTACTGAAGTCACTGAGCTCTTAGGACCTTTCTCAGTCTGTAGCATCTATGGGGCCCTTTTCTGGTCAGGGTGAAAGCTCCTCTCTCTATGACTGGAGCATCTTCTCCAGCTCAGAGCCCTTTCAGAAGTACAAGAGGTGTGCCACGAAATCTTCATGAGCAAGTTACCTACAAGCAGTCTGGTACCCAACAAAGAGTTACATGCCCAGGAGCAAGTGGGCAAAGCCCTGCCCTTCCTGCTTAGTTGGTTAAGGCTGGCTGGCAGTGTGAAGGATACATTCCCCAAATGTTCTGCCCTCCAACTGGAGGCTGAAGTGGTTCGATTTCTGTGAGGTCAAGGCTGGCCTGGTCTACACAGTAAGCTCCAAACCAGCCAGCATTTCATAGTGAGACCCTATCTCAAACAAACTAACAAAATCATCTAGTCCTATCTGCTGGTATAGAAGGAAAAAAAAAAATCAGCACAGAACACCCAAACTTAAGTGCCAATACTTTCTTGAATGGACTATTTACATATTATGGTTCATGTCAACGTTACCTACCCAAACTTGTGGAGTAGTGCTTATAAACCGAGTTCTTGTTTTGTTCGTTCTATGTCCCATCTCTGAACCTTTCACTCCTAACTCTGGGCTGCTTCAAGTATGGCACTAGGACTAGCAGCTTTGCTAGGACCTTGGAGGAGTCTAGGCATTTCTATGAGCCATCTCAAAAGGTATTTTATTATCTAAACAACAGTTAAGCTAATTTTAAGAGTTCTGCTAAAATGATTTTTCCAATGCTATTAAAAAACATCACATAAAAAGTAATATTGCTATATGCATCATTATAACACATACTACATGCCTAAAAAAGTTCCTGCATTAAGTTGTATCATGCTCACTTTTCAAGGATGCTTCCTACCTGGCATTGTGATGTGTGCCTGTAATCCCAGCACCTGGAAGGTGAGTCATGAGAACATCTTGCCAGCCTAAGGTACAAAGTGTCACCTACCTCAAAAAACAAAACAAAATCCTTCTTTATTAACTAGAAAACTGTGTTTGGTTTGAAAGAAAATGGCCTTCCTGTTGCCTGCACAAGATGTAGGACTCTCAGCTCCCTCTCTAGCACCATGCCTGCCTGCACACTTCCATGTCCCACCACGATGGTAATGGACTGAACCTCTGAACTGTAACCGAGCCACCCCAATTAAATGTTTTCCTTTTTAAGGCCTGCTGTGGTCATGGTGTCTCTTCACAGCAATAGAAACCCTAACTAAGACACTCTGGAAAATAAATCTTAAGCTTGCCTTCAATACTTTTTAAAATTATTATTACTCTGTGTGTGTGTGTATGCATGCCATCATACATATAGGGAGGTGAGAGGAGAGCTTTGTGGAATTGGTTCTCTTCTTCCACATTTACATGGTTTCTGGGGACCTAACTCAAGCCACCAAGGCTTTTACCTTTTGACCATCTCTCTGACCCTTAAATACTTCAAAAACAAACCCAAAGTTCTTTGTAGAATGTATGCAAACAGGCAAGGGGGAAAGCGCTTAATCAATGAAGTCATATTTCCATTGTTTCTACTGAAGATCAGACATCACCGTAAATAAAACACATCATCATAAAAAACAAAAACAAATAATCCAAACAAAGCATACGAACTGAGTAATAACTATAGCAATAAACCTCAAGTGAGTAACGCAATGAAAAAAACAAACAAAACCTTTCTGGCTGGAGATGTAGCTCAGCTATAAAGTGCTTGCCCTGAATTTTGTCCCCAGCAGTGCAAAGCTCCAAAGCCTAACTGTATGCAAAGTCAGTCTGGTGAGGCCGTAAATCAGCTATGCATTTCCAACCGACAAACACTATTTTTGTCTAACAAGGGATGGGTATTCCCCCAGCACAAGCCAGTCACTGTGCTCGACACTGTACACACATCCTAACATTTAAGCCTCGCCACAGCGTTTTAGAGGATGGGCATAAAACCATTCATTGAGGTAATTTACCCAACACTCAAGAATACAAGCATACTGCACATAGGTGGATGAACCTTAACCTTTGTCTTCTGCCGCTTCAACCCAGCTCGTTCTGAAAAGCCCATCATTTTATCCTTGCTCCTCAGTGAGGAGCCTCTCTTCTTCACAGTACTAGCATACAATCTAGTTTTTCACAAATAGAATTATACATCATGTGCTCTCTGAAGCCTGGCTTCTTTTGCTGAGTGGTTCTGAAAGATCAGCGTGATTGCAAAAGATCAGGGTTAAACAAAATACCCAGTAGGGAGGGGAATCCACAGGTAAGCAAGTGGGGAATGGTTGGAAGAAGGATGCAGGAAGGGAAGCTTTGGAAAGGCTGGCCTTTCAGGGGGCTAAATGATTTTGAACTCTAGACAAGGGCTTTAGATTTTATTCTTCAGGTAGGACTACAGCCTAAAGATGTTTGAAGAGATGAGTGGAGTACCTACTACATTTATCAGAGACCACTCAAGGCAGTAGAGAACAGAAGGACCAGAGTAGTAATGCAGGTGTGAAATGAAACCGTAGATGCAAGGCAGAGAAGGAAGACATAAATTGGCAATGTTTCCTAGGCTCTTACACTGAAAATCATTCTTCTGAAGGAAAAAATAATAATAAAAGGCAGTGAAGACTACTCAAAACCCAATGGAGGAAAAATGATCTGTAGGAGAGGGGGAAGTGACAGGCTTTCAGCAACAAGAAGCTAGCCATTTAGTCTCTGCTGAACTGAGAGATGAGAGCAAAGCTCAGGAAAAGATGTGGAGATCCTGACACCAGCGTTTCGACAAACCTGCACAGGCCTCCAGAGACCACATGTGAATGTCAAGGTGATGACGGGCTGAGTGCCCTGCAAAGGACCACCAGGAAACACTGGCCAATACTTACACAAAAGAAGAGCATGCGCCAGGACAAGGGACACAGTAGGACTAAATCAAAGACAAGCTTCGGTTTGAGCCAACAGCTCTGCCCAAGGCCTGTTCTGTGACTGCTGAGTCAGTCCCCCCAGAGCCCGACAAGGTCTCAGAATCTTGTTAAGTCTTCCAGCTTCTTCAGGGTATTCCCTGCAAATTACTGTCTCAGTATGCTAAACTTAGTAAATTACTGTTTGGGAAGACTAAATAGTACCCCAGTACTCTCAAGAGTTAATGGGGCTTCCAAACTCTAATTTAGTCCTAGGGTAATTCTGATATGACAGTGCTAACCTAATTTGCCTATCACCAGAGAGATTTAAAGGCACTCCACTAAATTGGGCATTCAAATTTCTGGCCCAATTGCATGTAACCAATTTTTCATTTAGATTTCTTCCTCATGCATCTTAAGCTGATTTCTAACCAACGAACAGTGCTCTAAGAAATCTACAAACAAACGATGAAAAGGGTCAAGCTGGTGAGGTGACTCATGCTTGTGATCCCAGCATGCAGGAAGCGGAGGGACAAGGGGCACAAGTTCCAGTCTAGCCTGGGCTATAGTGAGACCTGTCTCAAAAATCAATCAGTGCATGGCGGTGTGGTGCACGCCTTTAATCCCAGTACTCTGGAGGCAGAGGCAGGAGGATCTCTGTGAGTTCGAGACCAGCCTACAAGAGGGCGTTCCAGGACAGGCTCCAAAGCTATACAGAAAAACTCTGCCTCAAAAAACCACAATCAGTCAGTAAGTAAATAAATAAATGAATCCAGGTAAGGAACTAAGACTACTACTTTTGAAGTGCTAAATACGCAACCAGTCTATAAATGAAAGCATACAGAGCCTCGGGGTATAGCTAATACCCGCTTTTCCTTTTTCTGCACTTCTCTCCCTCTTCTCCAGACTGTACTAACGTCCCTGGATGAGGAAATAAAAACAGACTTGCTCATTAAGGCACAGTCTGGAAGACACTGAATGAGGATTCAGAAGGAGGTATGTTTCTTTTATCTGAATAGGCAAAATAAAAATAATGAAAGGAGAATTTTGCTCCAAGGCAACTGGCTTCCAAGGCCCCCTCCCTATATGGGGAGGGGAGATGATTTCTGCTGCAATTATCAGGCTTCCTTGACCTTCCTATGTAGCCTAGGATGACCCTGAATTTCTGATCCTCTAGCCTTGCCTTTGAAGCACCAGATTCCAGGCAGGTGTCACCATGGCAGTTATGCCTGCTGGGGACCGAAACCAGGCAGGCTTTCATGGACACCAACTGAACCAAATCCCAGGCCTTTGCAACAAGTCTCCATCTGCTTGAGGGGCTGGCAAGATGGCTCAACAGGTAGAGGTACTTGCTGCTCAGGTCAGGCCTGGTAACCACTTCAAACATGAGAGAATGGACTCAACAAAGTCGTTTTTCAACCTCCCAGACCTCCAGATGTGTGCCATGGCTGGCCCACCTGAACATGCACACAAATACACACACACACACACACACACACACACACACACACACACACGCTTTAAAAACTGAGCACTTGTTCTTGAAGAGGATCGGGGTTTGAGTTCAGGCACCTACACGGAGGCTCACATCTACATAACTCCAGTTCAAGAGGACTGGACTCTGTAGGCACCAGGCACAAATGCAGTGCGCAGGCAAAACATCCATACCCCGTAAGTAAGCCTGAACAAATCAATTTTTTAACTTATTAAACATTGATATTGTTATCAAATTTTTAAAAAAATTCCACTGACTATCTGTAGTTAAATGGCTTTGATTAGGTTGGCACTTTTTCCAACATGCATGTCCAAGCTATAGCCTCGCTTACCATTTACTATTCACCACTACCATTTACTATAATACTATTTACTATTAAACCCGTAAAAACATGCAACAGTTATCAAAGGACTTTTCATATATGCAGGAATAGTTCAGTAGTGGAGGATTCAATATATTCAGGGTCATAGGGGTTTAAGGGAAAAAAAAATCTATCAAGCTCTTCACTCTAAGTACAGTGGCACCAACTAGTAACCCCAGCACCTGAGAAGCTGAGGCAGGAGAATTAAGTGTTGCTGCTACAAAGCAAGCTGGAGGCTTGCCTGGGTGACATGGGATGAGGGAGGACATGAATATGAATACATTCCACACTGTAACAAAATTACATACGCACAGCTTTTTCAGCACCAAGATGCTCTGGGTGAAAAATACACAATAAAATTCACAGAAACAGAAATTCTATTGTGACAGGAACTAATTAATATTTTAACCTTTTTAAAAACTGAGCCTCCAAATTCATAACCATCCTCCACCTTAATCCTAAGGAGGTTATACTTCCTTTCCCTTACATTCTAATGCAAGTCTGAGCACAGGACCAGGGTGTGAACAACTAAGGGATCGGGATCTGAACATGGTTTCTGGCTTCTAAATTAACATTTCCAACCAACAAGCCTACTATGCTTAAGAGAATTTTTCAAAACAAATGTGTGTGTAAGGTAAACAAGAGCTTTAAAGAGAAACTTATCAAAGCATACCTTTTTTGTTTCTCTCCAGTTTCACTTCTGAGGACAAGAAACATGTCCAACTTAAAGTACAAGACATTAACTGTGGAGGGTGGAAGACATATAGTCAACAGATCTGTTCAAGTTGGAAGAGAATGACCTTTCATGAGCAACAAAAAATGCTGTTTCTAACCAGAACGAGAAGTCATCTTCAACAGCAAATACAGCTCTTATGATGCTCATGTTTTTCTATGCAAGTTCATTTACATTAAAAAAGTTGTTTCCAATTCCTTCCATTATGGCACATTCTGTTCTGTCTAGCAAAGCCCCTGATACACCCTATTTTGTCACTGAAGACTGTTGAAAGCTTTCCCAGGATTGTGACAGAGACCTGGGGGCAGGCAGGCAGCAGAGGCCCAGACACCTAGAACATAGGCTGGACAAATGAAGCTCTGCAACTGACGCTATCAGAAGGACAGACGGACGGAGCACCAGGCTCAACCCAGGTCGGGCCCCTCTAAGGTGGGGATGAAGACACACACCAAGCTTACCCGCGCACCGCCTCAGTACCACCAGTAAGCCACTTTAAGGCGATTTCAACCTGTCAAGAGCATTTCATCAGCTTTAAAGGGTGGTACTGGCAACAGTGCCTAAAGGTCTGTTTCACTTTTCACTGTGACTACTGCCTTTACGTGTGTTCTAGACCTCTTAGCACACGCTTAGGCTAAATCCATTTCATCGTGAGGCCATGAGGAGGAATGGAATGACTGTCAAAGAAAGTAGATTAGATAAGGCTTTCAAATTTTTAAATTTGGAAAGGTTTGAAACTTCTGAGTTAGGGAAAATTATTTTGTGTATGTGTATGTTTTGCCTGAGTGCACTACTTTCATAGCTAGTGCACACAGAGACCAGGAGATCGGGTCAGATTTCCTGGAACTGGAGCTACAACAGGTGGTTGTGAGGCACCAAGTGGGTGCTGGGAACCAAACCTGGGCCCTCTGGAAGAGCAGTCAGGACTCTTAACTGCTGAGTCATCTCTCCAGACCCAGAAATTAATAGTCCTAATAGTCTAAGTCAGGCATGGTAGCACATACCTTTAGATCTAGCACTCAGAGGCAGGCGGATCTTTTGAGTTTGAGGCAAGCCTGATCTACTACAGAGCAAGAACCAGGACAGCGAGGGCTACAGAGAAATCTTGTCTTGAATAAGCATATATCTATACAATCATATAGATATATATTTCTAATATAGTAACAGTATTTCCAATACTATTGATCATAGGTTCCAAAATATTTAATTCAATTCATATCTAGCCAAAACCAGATCAAGATGCACTGGCTGGTAATGAACCCTACAATAGTATTACAAGCAGATCATTTTAAGAACAGTGTACATACTTTCAGTATTACCCTTAAAAGTACATATACATGTAAATTTGCTTGACCTCTAGCAGACCTTTCCTATTATTCAGGTCCTCTGGCTAGGCTTCCAGTCTTTCTTATAAACCCACAATGTATTACTGTCAAAGATTTAAATTTTGGAAAGGAAACTACCTTGTCCAACAGTCTAGTCACAGAATTCTTCATATACTTTCACACATCTTTTGGGGAATTTGACCACAACTAATCTATAATGTAAATGTCAATTTTCAAAGGATTTGGTTTTCAGAGACAACTTTCACATTCATATTCAATATTTAATTTCAGCCGAGCGTGGTGGCGCATGTCTTTAATCTCAGCACTTGGGAGGCAGTCTGCGAGTTCAATCAAGGCCAGCCTGATGTACATAGTGAGTTCTAGGACAACCAGAGCTACATAGTGAGACCCTGTCTCAGAGACTAAAAAATACACATAAAAAAATTCCATTAAGAAAACAAGTGTGCCTACAAAAGCGTAACTGGTCCCAGGACAACTAGAATGCAGCTGTTAACACTGTGAGCTGAAGCAGCTGTGGCTGCATTCCAAGAGGGGATCCAAGGGATCGGAGGGTGAATACATTTGGTGTGAGGGAATGGCCATGGGCAGGACAGACAGAGGTGCCACAAAGAGGTAAAGAGAAAGACTGCTTCCAGATGTTTTGTCTTTCCCTTGTTTTTTTTCTCCCTTGTCTTTTTTAAAGACATGTATGTATGGTATGATACATGTGTCTGGTGCCCTCAGGTCAAAAGAGTGCACCAGGCGCCCTGGAACTGGAGTTACAGAGGGCTGTCAGATACCTTGTAGGTGCTGGGAACCAAACCCAGGTCCTCTGCAGGAACAGCAAGTGTTGCTGACTGCGGAACCACCTCTTTCTTGCCTTCAAAGCGGTTTCTCCTCCTGTGTCTGTCTGTCTGTCTCTTTCTTTTTGTTTTTTGTTGAGACAGGGTTTCTCTGTGTAATTGTCCTGGCTGTCCTGGAACTCTCTCTGTAGACCAAGTTGGCCTCAAACTCAGAGATCTGCGAGCCTCTGCTTCTTAAGTGCTGGGATTAATGGACCTGGCACCTGGCCAGCATGTTTTCTTAAATGCAGTTTGTACTGAATATAACAGACACAATTGTTGCAATTTCTCTTTAACGAGGCAAAACAAAAATCCAAGCACCCACTACCTAAGAAGCTGTGCTAGCTAGTTCTATCAACTTGATACAACCTAGGGTCATCTGAGAAGATGGAATCTTAATTAAGAAAATGTCTCTATAAGACTGGTATAGGCAAGTCTGTAGGGCATTGTCTTGTTGATGTAGAAGGGGCCAAGCTCACTGTAGCTGGTGCTATCAGCTGGTGGTCCGGGGTGCTATAAGATAGGCTGAATAAGCTATAGGAGCAAATTGGTAAGCAATCCTCCTCCACAGCCTCTGCATAAGCTCCTGAGTCCAAGTTCCTGACCTGTTTGAGGCCCTGCCCCCAACTTCCTTTGATGATAGACTTTGGACTGTGAGGAAGTATAACATGAACCCCCCCCCCCACCGGCCCAAGTTGTTTTTTTTATCGTGGTTTTTCATCATAGCAATAGAAACTCTGAGACAGAAGCACTAATATTAATTCTTTCAACATGCATGAGTGGTGTACACCTTCAACCCAGCACTTGGAGGCAGAACTAACAGATAGACCTCAGTAAGCTAGAGGCTAGCCTGGTCTACTAAGTGAGTTACAGGCCAGCCAGAGCTACAAAGTAAGACTCTGTTTCAATGAATAAATAATAAATATAAAATAATAAAAAGTGAAGAGCACTCAATTTTACTTGTTCCTACAAATCTTTTTTTGACAAATTCAAGATGATGACAGTGTACGTATATGTTAATTAATACATACATATGACCATGTGTAACTCCTAATTATCTCACAATGAGCTTGATGTCAGATAAGCTTAAAATTCATTTATATTTGGAATATACAGTATGTGCTATAAGTAGTTATACAGGCATGTTTATCTTCCCATTTACACCAAACGTGATTAAGATGCCTCAAGCCAAGCATGACACTGGTATCTGGCAAGGACAGAAAGGCAGACAGATACGCATGTCTATAACAGACACTGAGAGGTGATGCTGCCTCTGCTGGAAGCATTCTTCTTTGCAAATGTTGCAGCAGGAATTCAGAGTTCTCCGCTCACTCTTTAACGTGCAAATATTGTTATCCCTATAGTTGTGTGTACAGGAGCAAACCACCTGCCACCAGGCTGAGACGTGGTTTCCTTCCAGACAGAAACGAAGTGTATCTATTTTACAGACAGAGGGCAAAATGGCTATGCATCAACTTCCTCTTTCTAAAATTCAGCTGTTTCTCTCACCTGACTTTTTCTTTTGCGTCTAAACTGCCTTTGGAATGCAGATTTTGCACAATCTGTGAATAGTCACATGTAAAATTCCAAGGAAACCTGGAGTGTTTGTCTTTAGAACTTAAAAATGAGTACTTATTTCTTGAATCAAAAGTTCTAAGTGAAGTTTTCCTTATTTATTTTTTAGTAAACCGATTTGAAAACTTGACAAGTCTATACTAACTCTGCACTGTAATGCCAGCGCCAAGGCCTGGGCTGAAAATGACACCGGTCTCAATATGATATACAATACAATCTACATGGTTTCAGTAAAGGGCACATATTCTCAGGAACAGTAATTGTGGCCAGCTAGGAGAAGGCCTTTTTAGTCAGATAAAATTAGAATTTAAAGTCTTTAGAATGCTGGTGATTTAGGGTTAGGGTTGTAATTTTAAAACATTAAAACAAAAAAAGGGGGGCTGACTCAAGATGAGGGCTCACTCCTGTGATTCCAGCACTCCGAGTTCAAAGTCAGCCTGGGCTACAGGTGATCTGTCTTACACAAACCAACAAAGTTACACATCACTTGCCTACCTGGCATGCACAAAGTTCTGGGTTTGATGCCCAGAACAGTCAAACCAGAATCTATGCATATATATGTGGACATACAAATACAGACCTCAGCTGTCCACCAGTCTGCATTTTAAGTCAGCCAAGCCACATTATCAAAAAAATATAAATGACATTAGTAAATATCGACAGAAGTTAAGTAATGGAACAGAAACACCAAACTCCTTAAAAACCCACTTGTGGACCACAGTCAGCCCAGGAGTCCATGGGTGTTCCTGTGCTGTGCTCAGGCTGTTGATCCCAGTCTGCTTGCAGATGTACTACTGTACCTTAAACTTTCTAAGCAGTTACCACAGTTATCACTAAACACAGGAAGCTTCCTTTCTCAGCAGTTCTCCATCTTCAAATGCCAATCCTGGAGACACAGTCCCACCTCCCATAGCCCCACCCCCCACTGCTCTCCTCAGTTCTTGCCCTTAAGCTGTTGCTGCTCTGCTGCAGCATCTCCTTCATTCCAGTGAGTGCAGCCTCAGCCTGCAGAAACTGCACCCGTACTTCAGTGCTCATCTTGAACAGGGGCCTTGCTTCTTGTCCTGGTACTCCATGGTGTGCTGCCAATCCAGCACACTAAGAAATGCCCATCCAGCTGGGGAAATGGAGTGTTTGCTACACAATCAGTAGTCCAGATCCCCAGCACCCATACAAATGCAGCGAGGTGATCATTCAAAAGCAAGTCCTGGAAAGAGTGGAGACAAGGGTATCTCGGGCTTCCAGGGTCCGTGAGAAACACTGTCTCAAGAGACTGATGGAGCAGGAAATCTGGTATCCTCCACTGGCTTCCATATGCGAGCACATAGACACAGATACACACGCACACACCACATCCACCAGATGCACGCACACACCATAATTCAGACACACACATACAGGCACACATAAAATATAAAAAGTTTCAGTGATTCTTAGTATCAGGTGACAACTACTTAAAAGTGGTTAAGTATCAACCTTATAATCTAGAAAATTCACTAAAAATAAGGAATAAAAATATACTAGCAAATGTGGCACAAAATAAAAGATGTGCCTCAGTGATATAGCGATAATCACTAAAGGCATGTTTCACTTAGGCAAACTACAGTAAAAAACAAATTTCCAGGTATTATTACCAAAATCAAAGCAAATGGAAAAAACTAAAATCCCAAACCATCCATTACTTTAGTAACCAAGAGGACATTATCCAATCCGAGGTTCTATGATTCTTCAGTGCTGAGGTTTGCGGCTGCCTGAGGCTATTGCTCCTGAAACAGGATTACAGGAACTCACATTTCAGAAGGAGTTTGACCGCTTATCAGCTTATGAAAAGGGAATTTTACATGACAGACACCATAGTCTCCTTTATGAAAGGGCAAGGGAAGGGCCAGGCCAAAAGGCAGTAGAGTGTTGCTCATGTAGATGCCATCTGCCAGATAAAGCCAGCCCAACTCCTACCATAAGGATGGTCCTGCACCTCACAACTGATGACATTCCTGATACAGATGAAATACAGAAAGCACCGATTTAACTCTGACTCCCCTATAGCCTCATCTCATCCCACCTCTCCCTTCAGACCCTGTTTAGGCTCCTCCAAATGTATTGTGACGTTCACATTTCCCAGGAGGCTCTCCATAAACACATGGGTCTGGCCTATTTCTCCCTACTCTTCCATCAAGGCAACAAGATCACACTCAAGTTTCTTCCATTGAGCTCTCCTTATCTCTACCATGGCTCTATCTTCTCCAGGGCTCTGTCACTAGGTAATGTAACTATGTTCATCACGGCTGCCTTCCAGGTAAAAATGTGTATCTTGGATGCCAGGAAACACCGCTGGTGCTAAAACACACAGTCAAAGTCTTAGTGAGGATTTCAACCCTTGAACCACAGAACATCTTAAACTACCTGAAGCAGACAGCGGTCCATCCTAGTTGTCAATGACGGACAACAGAAAACTAGTATTATTCTTGGAGATACTAGAAACTCCTCCCCCCAGTTCCCACTTCCTATTTCATTTTCATTCATTTCTTCTACATGTGCTGTAACTATCAGTCAGAAACTACAGCAGGTGCTATAGTTGAATGAATAGGCTTGCAGAGCTTAGCGCCTATTGCCACCTCTATCCCCCAGTACAGCAGTCCACAGGTAATATTCCAAGTTGCAAATGGTGGCAAATGTCTTAAATCCTAGCACTGGGGAACTGAGGCTAGAAGACTATGCATTTATATGACGAACCTGAGCCACGTAGTGAGTCTGAGGCCTAACCATCCCAACATAGTGAGATCCCGTCTCAACTTCCCACCCCCTAAAAATCAACACTCTACATTATAGGTAACAGATGCCCATACATTCAACAGTTTTATTCTGGTTAGCTGTCTTACCACATCTGACTACTGAAGTAATTTCTGTTGACTTTGGGCCTTTAAGAAGCTTTTGCATACCCTCAACGGGGCAACAAAAGGTAGACTAGCGAGCACCAATGTTTAAAACCTGCCTTTAAAGAGAAGTTGTTCATTTCAAGTCTTACTGGTGAAGAGACCAAGGGGCTGGGCAGACTAGCCACACCTTCACTTTGCAGAACATGTGGCCCAAAAGCAGAGGGAAGCTCCGTGAACTGCTGGCTCACCTCCCACCTCCCTCCCCACCCCACCGTAACAGTGATCTGCCTCAATCTCTGTAAGCCTCAAAGCTTACATCTTACCCTGACCCTTGCTCCTCACCTGATGGATTGTAACCTCCCTAAGTCTTGTAAACTAAGTCCACATCCATATGTAAAAACTGAACTGTATTTATCGGGACAGAGAAAACGCCATAACCGAAGCATTAAGATGGCTCCACAGTCTCACAGCCAAATCTTCGTATTCGTCACCCAGTGCGGCAGGACAGACTTATTGGTCCTAACACGTCCTCCCTGACACGAGGACTCCCACTGCCTCTGAGTATACTTCCCTTCTGGGTTTCAGAAAACTTGACCCTAGGCAGGGCTTGAAAAAGGATGCTAAGGCCAAAGAGGTGGTTCAGAGGTTAAGAGTATTTGCTGCTCTTGTAGAGGACCTGGGTTCAATTCCCAACAACCACATGGCAGCTCACAATCATTTTTAATTCCAGTTCCAGAGGATCTGATCATCTCACCTGACCTCCATAGGCACATACATGGTACCTATACATATATGCAGGTAAAACATTCACAGACATAAAATAACAATAAATAAATCTTAAAAAAAAAAAAAAAAAACAAGACTGTGAGGTCAAGCTCCAGGTCTTGTACATCTGACACCTTCATAAAAAGGTACCCCAGTCACTTACCTCCAGCCTTGACCTCAAAGACAGACCACAAAGATGGCTGCCCAGGCAAACTCGCACACAAAAGCAAGAAATAAAAGCGACAGATGCATGCCTCTGAGAAGCTGTGGCTTGCTGTTATGCAGCAACAGCTGACTGATATCTTCTATCCTCAGACCAAAAACATTTCTCCCTCATTGTTGCCCTTCAGGGCGTCGGCTCAATGGTAATACAGCATCTCTTATTCGATTTATTTTCATTTTATTAGAACAGGTCTCCAAATTAGAGCATTGTCTCCCAGTAATTTCCTGATTTATAAAGTAGGTATTATATAAGATGGTGGGACAAAATTATCCTTTCAGAAATCACCTCACAAATTCCTCCTCCTCCTCTCCTCCCTGCAAAGCATTAAGATTTGTCACGACCAGTTGTTAAAAGATAATATTCAATTGATGTGATGGATCCTACAGAGCGGTGGGAAGGGAGTGCATGTGTCTTTCACGGTAAGTAGTAATGATATTTTTAAAGGCTGTTTTAAAACCCTCAAGTGGAATAAATGTTCAAATATACTTTTGCTATTTTAAAGGACTTTCACAGTGGTGTAACATTAAACAATGACAGCTAACGCAAATGCTAAAGTCTTCCAGTTTTGACATTTTTTTACTATAGTACATAGCTTGATGCTATTCAAACCACTCATATTTAATTATCTCTCAAAATCATTTGTAAGTTTTGAAGCTTGGTAGACTTGAAATAAAATTACCTTTGGATGACAAACACATTATGCAATAAAGTCGTGGGTAAGGGGATTGAACATTAAGTGTCGCACAGCACCAGGGAAAACAGAGTAACACAATCTACCTCTTTCAGGAAGGGGTGGGAGCTTCATGGTGGGGGGCATCTGAGGCCAGGCTGGCCTTGGGACACAATATCCTCCTTCTTCCCGGGTACTGGGATTTCAGGTGCCTGTCACACCTGACTTGGACCTACATTTTCAAAAGTTTCTTTTAAAGATCGTTTACTTTAGTTTGGTGGGGTTATGTGTGGGACTGAGCATGTGCACCCAGGGAGGCCTGAAGAGAGCATCAGCTGGATCCCATGGGACCAATCAGAGGTGGCCATGTGCTGCCGGTGTGGGTGCAGGGAGCCCTGGAGAGAAGAGGTCCAGCCATTTCTCTAGCCCTGGTATCGATCGATCGACCTTTGACATTCTATTTGTTGGTGATTTTCTTAAGAAAATTAAGTCTCATTCCCCCCCTCTCTTGAGCAGATAACTGGAATTTGGCCAAGAAAACAGAATCTCTGTCGTTTTGAACCACAAGACCAATTCAACTGAATGGCTATCTTCACAATTTTCATATATTTAATCTAATGTCTAAAAAAATTCTTAGGAAAAAGCAGTCCCTCAATGCCATAGACTACTTTTTTTTTTTAACCTAGAACCCATATGTAGAACATGGGATTAGTGATTAATAATAATAACAAGAACAACAACAATAATATCACCCAAGGGAGATGCACAGAATAAAAAAAACAAAACAAAAAAACAACCATTTTGACTTTTCCCAAACCATTTTGAAAGGTAGCAAATACTAGTGGTCCCTGTGACAGATACAATTAAATAACTGCTGTTTCTGAGAGACTGCACAGTGAGAAACAGGTTCAATCCCCAGCATCCCCATGGTGGCTCACAACCATCTATAACTTCAACCAGCTTCTATGGGCACCAGGCATATCTGTGCCCAAAGAAGCAAAACAACCATACACATAAAATAAAAATAAATCTAATTTTAAAACAACTTGATATTTTCATGTGAGAGTTGCTGTCAAAAACACAAACCATTAGCTGGGCTGGCAAGATGATTCATAAGTAAATGTATTTAATGCTGAACCAAGCAACCCAGGTTTCATTTTAGAACACAACATATTGGAAGGTGAGAATTAAGTTTGGCAAGCTGACTTCTGACCTCCGTATGTACTGTGGCACTCATGTACATACACAACCCGCAAATGTAACAAAGTTTCTAAATTTGAAATATTAACTAGGAATGTAGTTTATGAACAGAACATCTACCTCCCATGCCCCGGGCTCTGAACTGAATCCCTAGCACCTTGCTCTAACACACAGTGCAAAGTAGTGTTGACTCATCCCCTCTCCACCACTGAACCTGATCATGTAATGCATCGATAAAGAAACACATCTGCCACGAAGTGTACTCGAGCTCTGTGTGTTTTTCTTTGCAACTCCATGCGTTTACATTCTGTATTTTATAACACTGAAGACACACCCCATTTACCTCCTACATCCCACTCTTAAGGTGCCTATTACTACTAACTAAGGACATCTGGAGATTTTTCATGAGAAAGAAGAGTGTACTGGGGGAAAAGAGGGCTCTCTCTCTCTGGTCTATAACAGTGAAATTTAAAAAATGGTAATTATGATGAGGCATCTGCCTATTTGGCATCATCTAAAACTAGCAAGCAGTAATTGTGCAAGGGGTGTTTAGTGTGTAAGGCTTAGGACACTACACCGGAAAGCCTAAACCATACAAGTTGTAAAACACTGTAATAAGCAGGTAATCTTGGCATCCAAGTTTCTGCCCTAACCTGTTCCTTATGATTATTATTTAAAACATCTCAGTGTCAGCAAGTTCACTGTGAGTCAGACCTGCAATAATAATGGCTTATTTTCCATCATGATGGAGGAAATACATCATTGTTCATTGTGGCTCACTTAAGTGAGGCTGTTTTCACAGGAAAATATAAAAATAACTCTGTTATTCAGCCTCACAGTTTTTGATTTTATTAACAAGACTCTGTAACTACAATCCATTTAAAAAAGAAAGAGCATGTTTTCAATATGGGCCCTAAGACAATAGCTCAGTTAACACCTAGAAGGAAAAACGTATAAACACCAGAAAACTAAGTTCATGACCAATCAACAGCCTGCAATGCCCAGACAACCAATAAAGACAAACTGCTGCTTACTTTTACGGTCATCCAACTGATAACCCTGGCTAAGAAGGCAGGCAAATCTTCTACCATTCATGAAGGCTGCTGGATTTGATTACACTGTATGTATTTCTCACATAGCACCGAAGTTACAGGAACCAAAGTCTTTGTTACTGTGCCTCAACTAAATATGAGAGAAAGTTCTTTGGAAAAAAAAAATGTGGGGGTTGGAGAGACGGCTCAGAGGTTAAGAGCACTGGCTGCTCTTCCAGAGGACCCACGTTCAAGTCTCAGCACCCACATGGCGGCTCACAACTATAACTCCAGTTCCAGGAGATCTGACACCTTCATACCAAAGCACATGAAATAGAGTTAAAAAACAAGACACAAATGCTTACAGGGCTTAGTGGTACACACTGCAATGTCAGCACCTGGGAAGTAGAAGCAGTAGGTTTTAGAGTCATAGCCTGGTGAGACCCTGAACCCCATTCCCTCCCAAAGCTTATTTTCATGGCTTTTTTTTTTTTTTTTTTACTACAAATGTAGTATAAGGCTTATGTAGATTAGAACTAAAGCAACAGAGCAGTAACGTATCTCAAGGCAATGAGTGAGGGTTCTAGAAACTATTTATGACCACTACTTCATAAGGGAAACAACTTACTCAAATCATGTAGCGTAGTACTACAATGCTTAGTACATATTTAATATCATTGCATCCAACCTTAGGTACACAGCATAGCTTTTAATAAGCTTCCATTTATAGATTAAGGCTCTCAGTGTACAATGTGTATAAAGACAAATCTGCAGTGTCTGCTGAATTACTACAATGAAGAATTGAGCCACGAATGTCTCACCTTTCTAAGGGAAAGCCTGCTAGACTTCCCACCCTCTTCTGGACCTCTAGCATGAGGGGCTAACAGAAAAGAAGCCTGACAAAGCAAAGACAGATGTGTTGGGGCAGGTGAGTGAGTTCTATGATGCAGAAACTGTACTTCCAAATGAATCCTGTGTATGCTACCCAAGGTGAAAGATGTACCTAAGGACTAGGAGCGAGGTTTGACCCTGCAGTTTTTACAGGTTTAGCCAAGGGCAGCACTAGGTTCTTAAAGGTCTGTTAGAAAAGGCAGTGCCAATGGTTTCAGTGCCCCACTTCCATTTGCTAGCTTTTGTCTTCCCGACAAAAACCTAGGGTTCCTGACAGAAATCTGGGGTCCTATCAACAACAGGCATTCAACACAGAACAATATTAAAGGGATGGAATGTGCAAACTCTGAGGGAAAACTGCACCAAGTTCTTCATGAAATCATCAGGAAGACACCAGGTTTTCAACCTTACTGAAGAAACCAAAGAGATACCCCCTCTTTCCTCCCTGTCTCTCCACTCTGTGTGTGAGTTAGTATGCATTAGCATACATACACACATGCAAGTTAATGTAAGATTCCCTTGAAAAAAAGAAAGTGGCAATACACGTTCTGTGGCCATGGAAGTTAAGCAACCCAGGCTCCAACATTTCTCATTTACAGCAACTTTTTAGAGAGCAAATGACCCACAAACTCTGCCTCTCTTGCCTCCATTTTTCTTTCATCAAGACACAAAGAATAAGCTTCATGTCAGACACAATTTTAAAAAGACTGTGAGATGCTAACAAGAATGATCGCTGTGGAATCAGAGTTGTAGAAAAGTTATCCAGAGTGGGCAAACACCACTTCTCCACAGTACTGCCGTCAAGCCCATAAAGCACAGCAAAAGGGAACTGTGTTCTGAATAGCATGTGCTCTGAGTACACAATCTGTAAGGAATGGTTAGAGCTCTAAAGAAGAAAATGGTTTGCAAGAGGCCTCCTCCCTCTAAAACAATTTCTGTTTGACGTGGAAAGAAAAGGAAAGAAAAGAAAAGAGTTACCACACAGACTTGAATCACATCAACATCAGAGTTGCAGTTCCACAGCAACAGCAACTCAGTTTCCATGTGCAATTTCAGAGTTACTGCCTATGGCATTCTCTCAGACCGACTAAGAGCATGGTATGTAGCCAAGTTATAGACCCCGTGAATTTCAATTTCCTGACTCTCATTTGTTGAGATTAGCACAATTATGGGGCTTTAGGATCTCATTTAAGACAGGCACTCCAGGGGGAAACACAACCGGTCACTTGAGTGAACACGGTCAAGTTCACAGAGACCATCTCATGGGCTGCCCTTTTCAGTTGCATGGTCTTCCATCAGGACCCTGGGTAGCTTTCCTGAGGTTTAACACTAGAACCTGGAGGTGGGAACCACTTTAAGAGCCCATGAAATGCTTTAAGAGGCAGAAGAAAAGGTAAATCAATTCTCTAAAAGAGAAAGAAAAAATGGGGTGGAGGATCTACCACGTTACCCTTTTAACTACTGGCAGTTACCGTTTCCCTACCCTGCAATCCAAGTTTCCAAAGGTATTTTCCAGCAATTTTAGTTCCTGATTTCAGTGACTTCTCTTTCAGAAGAAAGAATAAAATTCAATACAAAAAGGACTTCTGGGGAAGTCCCAGGGAAGTAACCTGAGGCCAGCAGTTTTATGCAAACCTACCCAGCCAAGATACCTGAGATGCCAAACTATTTTCTGTATGATTGGTCCCCACTTTCCTCATCTCTTCAAGTAGACTGAATTTAAAAGCTAAACCCATTTCCCCATCAGGGTATGTGCTGGCCGGGAGTGCAGTCGACTTTGAAAAGGCAAGAACAATGCAGAGAACAGGACCTCACCCATCATTTCAAAACATGATCCTGCAACAGGATGGCAGGTCCTTTAGACCCTCCTACCCTGAGAAGTAACCTATACAACTCAAGGTCACGGAAGTAGTAAAAGCCGTGAAAGTGACCAGTGCCCATGTCGCTCTGTAAACAGACACAGCAAAATAAAAAAGAGGAGCATCACATCTTCGTGTTTGTTCTGACAGTGGTCAGAAACTCCTCAGTGCTGCGGTCCGTGAGAGCACAGCATAACCACCTCAGCCACTCAGAAAGCACTCAGCCCGTCACCAAACACAAGCAGAGTCCAGTGACGTCCAGCAGCGGCCTCCAACCCTCCGCAAAGCTGCCCGAGCTGTGGAGGCAATGAGAGCCAGTCACTTCCACGTCGCTGCTGAGCTTCAGTTCCCGCTCTCAGCCTGAGAAGCACGGATGAGCGAAGCAGCCGGGAGGCCCGTGTGGGCAGGGGGGAGTGTGTCATCAACCCCAGAAAGCACTGTCTATAAGGGACAACTAAAACAGCCAATGTTCCCATGGGCATCCCAATGACCCCGTGAAGTAGACTCGACACAGTGTGTGAAATGGAGTTTCTGCGACAGTGTCTGGCCTGAGAAAGGGATGAACAAAGCAGACAAAATGCTTTTCCTTGTGGAATCTGTGCTGTGGCAAGCTCCTGACCCCTGCAAAAACTAAAAATCAACGAAACAAACACCGCCTCCAAATGGACAGCAGCATGGAGAGTAAACGTGGGGGAGACCACATTGGAAAGGTGACGTGCCAGTGAGGCAGAAGGGGAGCAAACACCATGTTCCAGACAGAAGAGGCAAAGACAGTGTGAAAACCCTGAGGCATGGTCCCAAAGAGGCCGTGTGACTCGAAGGGTATGCAGGGGAGAAAAGGCAGTCAGGAAAACCACTGGGGTCAGGCCCTGCAGAAGGGATGAAGCAGATGGACCCTCTGGTCCAGCTGAGAACAGACTGCAAGAAAGCAGAGGCAGGAGGCAACCAGGAGGCACAGGGATCACGAGTGGCAATTACAGCGGTGTGCAGCAGGGCAGCCATGATGAGACGAGAATTCAAGGGATGAGTATGCAGTCAGGTGCTGCAGAACCTGTTTCAGTGAAAGCCAGAGTACACACGCAAAAGTGGTTCCATACGGCTGCAGTGGCCTGGGACAGCATAGAAGTCTCAGCTGGTTCTCCAGTAATGAAATCACCAACATACATTTCTCCTAACCTATCCCACTGTTAGGCAACTTAAAACTCTATTTTTAAGGTAAGGTCTTAGAACTTCCTGGCTAGTGGCATATGGTTAGTTTTCCATTGGAAAGATTAGTAGAGCTTTTAGTTACTTGGAGTATTTGTTCATAACTTCCCAAAATGAGTATGTTTAGGTGAGCCAATACTGCACACTCACAAAAAAAAAAAAAAAAGAAACAAAAACCAAGTGACCGGGTGACCAGAAGCACTACTGCTTACTGGAATTATGAAGAAGAAAAAAACAGGCAAGTAATGAAAAATGGGCCTGGAGGTCTAACTCGGTGACAGACTGCTGCCAACCACATACAAGACCTGGGGTTTAATTCCCAGAACCAAAAGAAGCAAAACCCCCCAAGCAGTTAAGGAAAGGGTAAGAAGCACAAATGGTATCTCTACACGAAGCTCTATGGAGGAAATGGGTCATAAAGGTGAAACAGCACAAGTCTAATGAAAAGATGGGGAAGAGGTACAGAGGGCAACATGCACCAGAGGGGCCCGCCAGGGCACTCAAGGCAGGCAGAAAAGGTGGCATTCAAGGGCCACATCAACAACCCATCACTGTGGGTGGGAATAAACAAGGCTGAAGTCCAGGAAGGGGGAAGTGTGGATGGAGTTGTGACTCTGAGCTGGAGGTGGGGCGGGAAGAAGGCACGGTGAAGCCCTGGAAGCAGACAAGTAGTAAAAAGAACACACACTACAAGGTGGTCCACACTGGGAGCCAGAGGAATGGATGGAGACAGGAGCAGACAGAGAGCAAGCCATAGCACATGTAACCTTGGGCCAGCTTTGTGTTCAGTTAGTAGTGATCAGTTCTCACAGCCAACAGATACACCTAACTGTTAAGTGTTTTTATTTTGGCTGAAATTCCCTTCTGCTTCACTCCATTCCTCTCAACATGCAAACACATACAGTCTATCCCCATATTCACCTTGCTTTACAAGTAACTGAGTGGATGTTTTTAGATGCTTTTCAAATTAAATATACTCATTTACGGCATTTAAGAAAACAATCCATTCCTAATGCTAGGAAAGGTTAACAGTTAATTAAGCTCAAACTTTTTAACGAAGGACAGGTAACATGTTTGTAGTAGCTAGAAAAGGAATCCAGAACCACAACACAGATCCATGGCACACAAGCCCCAAGATGCTGGCACCCCTCTTCTCCTACCTTGTTTGGAAAGGGCGTAACAAGTTGTTGGGGAGGGCGGGATCTGAAAGTCCTAACACCGAACACAATAATGAAGCAGAAGGACAGCGTCCACTGGTGCCTGGTAGAACCACTCTTTTCTATCACCAGAGCAGCAGTGTGTACGCACATGGAGAGCTGTCCTGCCAGCTCCGTGTTTGAGCCAGGAGGCCATCTGAGTCGGAGTTTGAGGCCCCATGAGACCCCCAACGGGAAGCTCCTAGGAAGGGTTGTGGGCACAGGTGCCTTGTACTGATGGAACATATGGAGAGCTTTGGGGCGGAAGGAGGTGTGGGCAGCGAAGTTCCTGGTGTCTTACGTTTCTTCTCAGTTTGAACCTTCCATGGGCAGGGCATGGTTTGTTTACCAGCAGTATGTGTATGATGATCTGGATTCGATTAAGATGTAATAGAAACAGCAATGAAGATTATTTAATCTGGGGGTGGGGGAGAGGATGAAGTAGAAACCCAGTTATTTCTCTCTTTTAAAAAATAATTTATTTATTTCATGTGCATTTTGTTTTGCCTGCATGTGTGTCTGTGTGAAGGTGTCAGACCCCTGAAACTGGAGTTACAGGCAGTTGTGAGCTGCCTTGTGGGTGCTGGGAACTGAACCTGGGTCCTCTGGAAGAGCAGCCAGTGCTCTTAACAGCTGAGCCACCCACCTCTCCAGCCCACAGTTATTTCTCTTTTAACTTGAGGATTTCCTCTGTAATTCAAGCCTGAATTTTCTATACAATTTGTAGGCACAGAAATGAGATCTCATCCGTGTAACATCCTTTGGAGGGAAGGTTCTAGAGCACACAGCTAAGATTATGAAGAACAAAACGAGGAGCTCTCACACTTCAGGCCTCACTTGAGTGACAAAACAGAAATCAATAAACATGCCTGCCAAAATGGCCTCAAGTGATGCTGCAGGTTACCCTCCCAAAGCAGCTCTGGGTTAAAGAGGACACACAGCAGTCTCAACACAACACACACCACTCAAATTCCTGCGTTCACGCTCCCCTCACCCAGCTCCAAAAGCTGCGATCCGTGCTGCAAAGCAGATTCATTTGGAGGCTGATCAGGCAACGCTGACTAATGGTGAACCTAAGGAGAAGACTGTCATTTTACCGAACAGCAGGGCTGTGATACTCAAGAGACCAGACCTTGATTGATTTGAACTTGTACTTTTTGATTTAACTACTTGATCTACTTGAAGGATGCTCTGCTCATAAAAAGCAACTACCACAGGCAGATTCTCCAAATCAAGGGTGTGACTCAAAGATGTAAGCCCCTACCAATCATCATATTATATTGGCTATGGAATCACATCTATGCAGCCTAATTATTAGCTGAAATACCTTTCACCAAAGATTACTACTCAATTAAAACAATTCTTCTAGTGTTGGGAGATCATGTAAAAACTGTTAATCCAAAGTATCTTTATCCAAACAAAAGAAATTACAGTGGTATCAACAATTCACACTGCTTGTAATTTGCAATGCTCATCTTACTTTACCTGCAAACTCTAAGTATTGCTCCATGAATGTCCACAATTTCACACCACTCACAGTGGGGGACAGCAAAGAAGGAACATCTGCACGTGACTCAGGAGAAATTTCAGACATCAAACAGAGCTTTTTATGTCTAATACTCAAATTTCCATTGGTTGAAATACCGCCAAAATGTCTAATTTCCACACAAGGGAAAGTGGTGTTATGATTTTGTGGTAGTTTTACATAAGGCAATACGGATTTACAGTATTTTTAAGGGAAAATTCCCACCAAGTTTGGCTTCTGACAGTGCAATCTTCCTATTGCCATTGAAGACCTGCCTAGGCAGCCAGGGCACAGGAAGCTCCTCAAAGGACTGAATGCGCACTTGCATACCTGCTCAGAGAAAGTACCGGAGCAGTCACGTTCACAGACAAGAAAGCACAGTGGTAGCTGCCACGGCTGGGAGGAAGAAGAAACGGGATTAGTGTTTGATGGGTTCAAAGCTTGGGACAAAAAGAGTTCTGAAAATAGACGACAATGATGGCTACAGAAGGATGTGGAAAGGGCTTAAGGCTATTGAACAGCACAACTCAAAATGGCTGAGATAGTGTATTTTTGTGTACTTCATTTTTAAAGAAAACAAACAGAGCCAGGTACTAAAGCACAGGCCTGTAATCCCAACACTTGGGAGCTGAGGCAGGGCACCTCAGGTTCCAGGCTAGCCTGAGCTAAAGAGCCAGACTTTGTCTCAAATAATCCACACAAAACACAAAAGTACTATTACAAATACTTACAAGAGAAGTGCTAGAGACTTAGTTCTAAGGAGTTCTGCTCTTGCTTTTCCCCTCTTTTTTCTAGACAGGGTTTCTCTGTGTAGCCCTGTCTGTTCTGGAACTCACTCTGTAGCCCAGGCTGGCTCGAACTCACAGAGATCCGCCTGGCTCTGCCTCCCGAGTGCTGGGATTAAAGGCGTGCACCATCACCGCCCGGCCCCCTTACTCTTTCTTATGAGCTAACGAGAATCTAAGATTTAGCAATAGTTACGCTGTCAGCCTACATTACAGGTATAGGACAATACTGGAAAGTGTGGCTCCACAGTCATGTGAATGTATAGCAAAATTTAAGGAAGAGTCCATTTTTAGTCAAGGTGCCCAAGATAAAGTGCTTTCACTTTACAACTTTTCTGGTAACACCACAGAGACTTAACTTTGGTCAGGGCATCAGAAATTTAACTGGTTTCTGTCTATAGAATTATGTAACAGACAAATAATGGCTTGCTACATTAACTAATGACAAATATCATAGACATTAACAAATGAACAGTGCTACAGTCAATAAACTAAATACAAACCTAAGAAGCTGAAGAAGAAAAACCATGTCATTCTAAATGTATAAAGAAAGGTGGCTTTGGTCCTAATCCCCCCGACACACACACACACACACACACACACACACACACACACACACACACTCTCTCTCTCTCTCTCTCTCTCTCTCTCTCTCTCTCTCTCTCTCTCTCCAAATTCAATGTCAATTCAACAACTAAATCTAAGCCTCTATACCCAACTTGTACCATTATGATTCTTACCCAATTAAACACATAACCCATCTTCCTGGGCATCTGGCATTATTCCAACACCAGACAAATACATACAGAAGAGACTGAAGTTCAGTTTTGTTCCCGGCACCTATGCCAGGCAGCCAACCACCACCTCTAACTTCAGATCCAGGGGATCCAATGCCCTCAGCAGGCGTCTGAGGATGCCATAGGCTTCATTCCACATTCACTCTGGTTATCAGGGCTAACTGCCACTTGGCCATAAGAAGTACCATTCCCTGGCTGAGATCTGCATGAAGTAAGTGCAGGGAGGGAGCTGACCAGCAGCAGAGCATCCTTCCCTCCCTCTTAACTGGCCTGGGTGTTACCAGAACCCTTAGGCTCCTGCTGTGATTTCCCTGCCACCACGGAACTAACTGTGAGCTAAAAAACCCTCAAGTTGCTTGTGTCAAGGTTTGGCTGTTGTTAAGCAGGGCCTGTAACTCACAGAGATCTACCTGCCTCTGCCTCCTGAGTGCTGGGACTACAGCTAAGTGCCACCACACCAGGCATCTGGTGGTACCAGAGGGGCAACATCCTGCTATTTTATTACAGCAACCAAAAAGCAGCCATGACACTAACCAAACAAGATCTGGAAAACGCACTTCCCACTCTGACTCTAATTCTTCTGTGAAAACTGACAAGGTTAACTGAAGATAAGGTTTCTGTAGGTTACTACAATCAGTTTTACAGAACCACGACAAGGACAGCTTCCTTTAATAGGAAGAAACCAATGAAATGTTTCTAATAAACAGCCATTTAACAGAGGGCAACACTAGAAACTTAATTTGTAATTGAATACTACAGTCCATGGGGAGGAAACGAGGAAGATGTGTTATACATACACTGTCTAGGCAATCTTTCAAAAAACAGACTGGATGGCTCAAGCTTGCACTCCCAGAACTCAGCTCACAATCTGGCTGTCGAGCACTGCTGAAACTTTTTGACAAATATTGTCTGCTATGACAATAATGAAAAATCTTCACAGAAATTCTGACACAGTATTATTACAAAGGAAAATCTGGATGATTTATAGCCTTAAGCAAGCCTTTAAACATCTCACCTCTAATCACTGCTTTCTACAACTGGGCCAGCTGTCACCTCTGCAGGAAGGTTCCAGCACAGCCTGGGGCAGGAGGGATGCTTCAGGAGACCCCTCACTGAGGCCTATCAGCTCTGCAGTCACTGCTGCCCCTGTCCTGGGCTTTCAAAGGATGTGTGTCCCAGGCCCACAGGAGAAGCAGTGGGGTCCAACTAACCTCTGCCAAACAAAGCTGCCCAATCTCCGGCAAGACCTTGGTTATTTCAGAGTTCCCTTTCCTAAGCCGGCAAAGCAGAGTAAAAGTTTGCTGTGAGAGTGAAAGAACATCTAACAAAAGAGCCCAGCACAATGGCTGGCCAGCAAGGGTCCTCTGGGACACTGAGCATGCTTCAGACACTGTCCCCTAAGAGCTGCACCGTCAGCTCACACGTGTGAGCTCACACAAGCCTCCATCATTAGCCCACTTTATGAGCAAACTAAAGCATAAAGAACAGAGACCGTGGGCCAGCGGGACAGCTTCCCCACTGAGCCCAAGTCCAACCTCCAGCACATACACACATGGTGAAGGAGAGAACCAACTCCTCCAAACACTGTGGAATGCACACGCACGTAAGTATGGACAGGCATACATACACACAGACAGACAGACAAGTAAAAGACTGAGAATTTCAATCAAAGTAGAGGGCATCTGGATTCAAGACTCAAACACAAAGATAACAGCTCTTATTGGTCCCAGTGTACAATTCTACAACAGTCCCTCACTGGGATTTCACCTTCAACCTGAGCCTTTCTATCAAACATTAACCAAATCAAAAGATTCGCACGCACGCGCGCGCGCGCGCACACACACACACACACACACACACACACACTTTGTCCTATGCTAAAATAGTGGTAAGAATAGCTTCTCGTTATAAAACACTTCCTACACACCCAACACTACAGAACACATTTCATATTTTATTCAATTCTAACAAAACCTACCAGTTGTTTACACTTTTAAATGAGAAAAAGCGATGTAGTCAAGCTGACTGCCTGAGTAACAAAACTGCTAAGTGCTACACAACCCATATAATGCAGCTGACTTGCAAAAACCCAAGCTGACTTCCTCAGCTCTGTGGGGAGAACCATTGTAGGGTTAAAATGATCAAACCCAAACATCTGTTTATGTGTAAACTGGACATTACAAATGAGACTCAAGTTCCAGAAGCATCACACTCAGGACCGCTTCTACGTGACAGTACATACCTTACCACCGAGAGTGTACTAGGCACCTACCCATGATTGTGTCTGCCCACTTTAATTTGGGTTCTGAGGAAATCCTTAAAAGATCAGGCCCAACTGCACATGCTGTAATCTCACTAGTAAGAAGACTGAGGCAGGAGGGTGGGGAATCCCAAGCCAGAGGGAGGAATATGATGGTGAGACTACCTAATAAAACACTAAGTGGGGAGATCTTAAAATGTATTTTTCTGTCAGCATAGTTCAGGAACAGAAAGCTAGGACACTGTAAAACGTTCTTTCCGTTGTCTTTTTAAATTTATTTTTATTTTATGTACATGAGCGTTTTGTCTACATGTACGTATATGTACGGTGTCTTATGCCTGAGGAGTTCAGATCCCCAGGAACTGGAGTTATGGACAACTATTAGCTGGCACGTAGGTGCCAGGAATCAAAGGCAGGTCCTTTGTAAGAGGAACGAGTGCTCTTAACCACTGACCATCTCTTCAGCCCTTTTCCTAAACTTAAAAAGAAAGATGGATTTAGGGTTACTTAAATGTGGTAACAGCAAAGAACCAGACATTTTAAGAACCTAGTGATTTTTAAAAGTTGTACTAGAAAAATATGTCAAGCGAAGGGCCCTTGGCACCATAGTGAGATAACTTCCAGTGAAACACTATAAAGTGAAGTAAGAAAAATATAGTACAAAATAATAAGCTATTTTTATGTCCCCTTATCCATTAAAACTGTGCTTTGCCATTCAGTAAATGTCTGTTTCCTGCCCATTATATGCAGAGAACTATTACACACTCAGGTGCTTCCAAGGACAGGAAAAAGATGGGGTTCACCAGAGAGTCAAGCAAGGCGAGACTTACCCACAAGAAGTTCCCTGAGAGCGCAACTTCTGCAGAGACTCAGGAAGAGTCCAGGCCCCTGCGGGAGGAGCGCAACCCAAGCTGGGAGGGAAGTGGGCTGGCTTCTGCCTGGGCAGAAAAGGCAGGAGGGCAAGGGTGAAGATGACTTTTGGTCTGCCAATATGCACCCCCACACCTACAGTTCCCAAGGGCAGCAGTCTTACATATGTGCCCCCTCTTAAGACAGTGATGAGATGTGAAGCATCTCATGATAAGCTGGGGATACAGAGGGCACAAGAAACTTCCAAGGAAGTGGAAAGGACATGCAGGGGTGGATAACTACAGGCAAGAGGCAGGAGGAGGTCTGAGGAGCCTCAAAGTCTACAGCTCCATCCCGGAGAGTAGATGGGAGTCACCCGAGGGAGTGACAGAGGGAAAGAAAGCCTAAGAGGACGTGACAGAGGGCATGGGCAAGATCAGGATGCTTCCTACGTGCATTTACAATCTTATCATCAGTAGATTTACTAGTGCACACTCATCTAAAGGAACCCAGCACTGTGGTCTGTGATGGCACAGCAAGTCAAGGAAGCAGCGCTTAGACCTGTCTGCAGCACCTACTGACCACCCAGCTCCACGCGCCCAGGCACACAGGGCCTCCTCTTCTCCTGCTGGTTTACATTTTAGACAAAAGGAGAGACCTTTGTTAAGTGGGAGAGGGGTAAATATAACAAGAGGAGAGAGAGACAGAGACAGAGACAGAGAGAGAGACAGAGACAGAGACAGAGAGAGACAGAGAGAGAGAGACAGATATCAAAAGTAAGAAATTGTTTAAACCTTTCCATTTTGTATTTTTTATTTGGGGATTGAGGGCTGGGGAGGGAACTGGGCAGCTCATTATCTCAACAAACTCAAAACAGTAGCTTGGACAAAGATAAGAAAAAGCTTGAGCACGGAAGGTTCCGAAAGGAAGGAAGGCCCCTCACTGTCTATTAGCAGCGATCAACTGGCCAAGATCATGGCTCTGTCCAACCCTCTGTGAAAGTCCAACCTTTGCGGCTGTCTAGAGTCGAAGATCTAGGGTCCTACTTAGTCCTCTAATTTTAGGTAATGAAGGTCAGAGATAAATAAATCTGCACAAGTTGGTTCTTTCCTTCTGCCATGTACCTTTCTGGAATCAATCCTCAAGTCATCAGGCTTGGTGGCAAGCACCTTTACCTGGTAAGCCACCTCACCTGCCCTCTCCCCTGCCCCAAAGAACAAACTTTTACTTCAGAAAAAATTACTTATTTGGCCTGGAACAGTTTCTCAACCTCAACATTTCTTACTTTGTGGGCCAGATAATTCCTTGTTGTGGGAGGTTGGTCCTGTTCACTGTGGGGTTCAGCAGCATCTTTGGTCCCTATCACTAGATGCCAATATCAAACAGCATCCTCCCAAGAAGTTATAACAAACAAAAAGTTTCCTGGATTGTGAAGTGTGCCAGGTGGAGGAAAAAACCAAACCAAACCAAACTGAGAACTATTCACCTTACTCTTCTGTAGAATGTAGACATACTTAGAATTCCCTTTCTCTCTGAAAACTCTCCAATTAAAGTAAGAACAAGAGGCAACAGCACCTCCGATCCACATGGAAACCCCACGTCTCAACCTTCTGCAATCCCAGAAGCGTTCTTGCTTTCAACAAGGAGACCAAGAGTTAAATGTTAATTGGTTCAACCTTAAGCTCAGCAACTTTGGCTAGATTTTGACACTGCTTAAGGTTCTAAACATCACAGAACTTCTGTAACAAAAGAGCTCTTGTACTTAAGTAAATGAAATTCTACTATTTTAAAATTAAAATGTGTTCAAAAGTACAAAATGTGTGCTCCTATTAATCACTTGCTCAAGAAAAGGTAGCCAGGCCTATAGTGATGCATGTCTTTAATCCTAGCACTCAGAAGCAGAAGCAGATGGATCTTTGTGATTTCAAGGTCAGCCTGGTCTACAAGTCAAGTTCCAGGTTAGCCAGGATTTTCATGAGACTGACTCAAAAAAAAAAAAAAAAATCACAAAACAAAACAAAAAGGTAACATGCCACCACTTCATATAAGTAATATTATGTAAAATGACTCCAAAGAATGAATTACTGTGAGTCATGAGTCTTTAAAGTCTATACAGGAAAGAGAGGATGTTTGGGCAGTGCTTGGAAGCGGGTTGGTCCAATACTAACCCAGATGAGACTATGACATCCAAACTACCACTGTCCCCAAACCACACAATCCTCCCCACCCCCGTATCTTTCAAAGCAAAACCAAGAAACTTTCCCAGTTAGGGAGACTCCTATCCAATATACAGACCACAGCTATTCTAATAAAAAAGAAGGGTGGTTACAGCATGTCATTTGGGAGTTCTTGACCCTGGTCTCCTCCCACGCACCAGAGACAGCACTAAATGATGCAGAAGGTGCTAGTACTCAAACGGTAAGAAAAACCAACACGCTAGAAGGTGTGGACCACCACAGTATCTGCTTTTGTTCCTTAGGAGAGGCGGCCTTCCTGAAGTCAAGTTCACTCCAGGAACAAAGTCCTTTCCTCTAGAGAGGCCAATGTCTGTGAATTCTGTCTGCCTATCCTACAGCACCAAGAGGAATAAGCCCCAGTCAGTGAACGTAAAGACTTTGCTTTACCTTGGAGCACTTTATAGAGCTCCTTTATCCATCTGGTGTAAAAACCATGGATGACCTCTTCACCACACTGTGAACCATGACTTTATCATCTCCACAAACGCCCATGAATAATTTAAGAGAAGGAAATTCAATAATTCAAAGCCTGCTGTATCAAAGTACTTTTTCATCTTTTAGCATCTAGTTAAAGGCTCAAGAGTATAGTTCAGGGCCACAGTATCTACTCACCCAGCATCAGGCCCTGTATTCAATCCTTAGCAACAAAAAAAAGAGAAAAAAAGAGGGGATGTGGGGGGCAGGGGTGGGAGACAAACTCCAGTTAACCAGCTGGAGAAGCCAGCAAGCTTCTACTACAGGACTGGTTGTCAGTTCAAGCCTGGAGCCCAGGTCTGTGATCCCAGGTGCGTGGAAGGTTAAGATATGACAATCATAAATCCAAGGCCATCCTGGGCATCAGTTAGGGTTCTACTGCTGTGAAGAGACTCCAAGACCATGGCAACTCTTATAAAGGAAAACATTTAATTGGGCTGGCTCACAGTTCAGAGGTTTAGTCCATTATCATCATGGTGGGAAGCATGGCAGTGTGCAGCCAGACATGGTGCTGGAGAAGGAGCTGAGAGTTCTACATCTGGATCCACAGGCAGCAGGAAGAGACAGTGAGCCACTAGGCCTACCTTGAGCTTCTGAGACCTCAAAGCCCACCCCTAGTGACCCACTTCCTTCAACAGGGCCACACCCTATCAACCTATGGGGGTCATTTTGATCCAAACCACTATACTGGGCTACACAGGACTTTTAGTACATGTATTATTAGAACTCTCAGTTAACTGATTATTTATTCCTTAATTTTATCTTTGTTTGTTTCTTTGTTTGTTTGTTTGAGACAGGGTTTCTCTGTGTAGTTTTGATTCCTGTCCTGGATCTCACTCTGTAGACCAGGTTGGCCTCGAACTCACAGAGATCCGCCTGCCTCTGCCTCCCGAGTGCTGGGATTAAAGGCGTGTGCCACTGCCACCCAGCCCTTAATTTTATCTTACCTTGGAATTTCTCTCTTTAATTAGGTCCTAGCCTTTTCTCTAAGATTCCAGTTAATTTTCTTTTCTGCTACAGCAACAAAATGGTCCCAGTACTTCACATGACTTCAGTTTACACTTTTTTTTTTTTTTTTTTTTTTTTTTTTGCTTATTCACTATCCTAGAGATTGAACCTAAGGCTTTCCACAAGCTAGGCAAGTTCTCCACTACTAAACTATATCCCTATCCTCCCTACCCACTTGTTGTGAAGAGGTCTCAATATGTTGTCCAGGCTGGCCTCAAACTCACGTTCAAGTGATCCTCCTGCCTCAGCCTCAAGAAGGCAGAACATAAATAATCTTCCTTTGTCATGCCTCTAGGTATTCCCCAGTCCAATTGAAGTTCTTCTACAACAAAACCCAAGAAGCTCGGTGTGGCAGTACAAGCATTTAATCTTGTCATTCAGGAGGCAGGGACAGGTACATCAGCCTGGACTACACAGCTGAGTTCCAAACCAGCCAAGTGTATATAGTGAGACCCTGTCTAAAAAACAAATCAACAACAACCCCCCCCCAATAAGAAAACCCCTCGAGGGCACAATAGTACTTACTTTTATTTTCTCCCCCCAGATAGGGTTTCTCTGTGTAGTTTTGGAGCCTGTCCTGGAACTCTCTCTGTAGACCAGGATGGCCTTGAACTCACAGAGATCCGCCTGACTCTGCCTCCGGAGTGCTGAGTTTAAAGGCGTGCGCCACCGCCAGCCGGCCTTAACCTATTTCTTACAGAATTATCAAGATGTGTCTGTGTAGTCTTGGTTATTCTTTTGGTTCTGGCTTGTTTGTATTTTTTTTTTTTTTTTTTTTTTGGTTTTTCGAGACAGGGTTTCTCTGTGTAGCTTTGCGCCTTTCCTGGAACTCACTTGGTAGTCCAGGCTGGCCTCGACGCGCGCCGCCGCCGCCGCCACCACCACCACCCAGCTTGTTTGTATTTTAAAGTGTTGCACAGAATCACAAAGCCAGCAGACTCTTAGTGCCTTTGAATTCTAACCCCAAGCATTTTGGCTAATGCTCCACTTCATGAATTGACACAGACTCTTTCTTGGAGTATGTCAGCCTGTCCTACAGTGTTTCTCAGTAGTACGGATGAGCATGCTGGCACAGCTGTGCAGTGACTGTCAACATCAGAATTGTGTGGCTAGCAATCCAGAACAGAGACTGAGCCTCCTGATATTTACTACAAAACTACAGTCTGTGGTGGGCTCCTGAGGATATTCTAAAAAGCAAATGCCAGAGGGAATCCGAAAGCTCTGAAGTGACCCTAACACAGGTTTTGAAACAACACCCCAGCACCTTTGGTCTAAAGATCTCCAAGCGTGCTTTGGAGACAATGACACTGCTAACCACTTATCACTGTTCAAAATTATACATAGGAAAAGGCAGGAGTCTGAAACCCACCCTCCCACAATCAAAGCTCTCAGGTGGAATGACAGGGAGGGAGGGAGGGAAAAATGGCTGGGGTTGAGAGAAGAGCAGAAGGAAGCCAGTGTATGAGAACAAAATCCAAACGAAACTGGAGGAAACTTCAAGACCTAAGAAAGACACCAATGGGTCAGGCAGAGTGGCACACATGTGATCCCAGCATTCAAAAGACAGAGGCAGGAGGAGCGCGCACACACACACACTAACCCACTGGAGGGGGGGGGGTAAGGATAAGGAAGTGCTCGGGGGTGCTGCATGATCTCCCAGGTCACACAGACAGGGCTGGCTCAGGTGACTCCCGAGTGGTCCTGGAGCAGAGGGCTCCAGACACTGGAGAGCCCAGTCACCACAGGCAAACCTGCCGTCTCCACATATACCTGTCTACGGACTTCCTCACCCCAGACAAAGGCAGTACCATCTCCCATGTCACTCAAGCACAGAAAACAAACTCCCTGCACATTTTGCTTCCTTTTGCTAACATAAGAAACTTCCCTAGTCCACGGCCTCGTAATTTTATAGGCCAGATATTACAAATACAAATTCCCAAATGTGAAGGCAGGCAACGTTATCCATCTCTAAGTATTCTTTGCAGTTCACTTTGTATTTTTTTTTTTATTCTGTTTGGGGTCCTACATTTGGTAATGATATTCAAGTACAGAAAACTAAGTTCTCAAAGGAACATCTATGACTTCAGCCTGGTTAGCCGAGAGAAGAAAACGCAGGGGCTGGCTTCGTGCATCTAATGGGAAGCCCCAAGCTAATTCAATGTAGCTTCCTAATCCAAAGCAAGATGTGTAGAAGGGGTAATGTACAGAGAAATAGGTCAGTGTAGTAACACATTTCTCTATTTGTTATTTATTTTGGACAATTTCATCTATGTATTTACGTATTCTGATCACACACACACCCATTACCTACTGAAACCCTCCTTCCTCCCAACTAATCCCTCTTCCCTTCAAGAACACAGAGGCTCATTTCCTGAACACAGGTAACTTACCAGTCACTACACCACTCAGGAAAATGTCTCCCGGCGTTTGTTTTATTTTCCTCACTACTATAGTGTGGAGACAAGGTATTCGCAAAAGCCTCCAAATGGCCAACCAAGCAAAGGATAAACTGCATTAAATGATTTGAAATCTGTTAAAAAAAATGAATACACACACACACACACACACACACACACACACACACACACACAGGCAAAGCATGCATGCACATAATAAAACAAAACTAAACCTTTTAAAAACGATAAAGTAAATTCTGTTCAAGCTGAGTCTGGTAGGCTCACATCATAAGAAAACACTGAGGAGGCGGACCGCAGAGGGTCACTCAGGAGTCCAAACTAGTCTGGGGTAAATACTGATTTTCGGGACAGCCAGTGGGACCTGTTTACTGAAAAAAGTAACAATTTAAAGTCATTACTTATGGTCCTTCTGATTAATTTAGAAGCAGGTCTTAGAGTCTGTGGCGTAGCAGTACACAGCCTTCCTCAGTTCCTTCACTGTTGTTAGGGCAGGCAATGGTCTGGGAGAACTATCAGCAAAAAGACAAACTGCACTTTTTCCTGACACTTCTACATGAATGCAAAATAGTCCAAGGACGTCAAAAATCTAACTAGTTAAAAATAAATAAATAAATAAAAACCCTCATTCCAAATCAAAGAAAGTAAAGCCAAATATAATTACAGAATTTTCTTGTTCTACATTTAACCAAGTCTTTTCCTTGTCTCAAACTTGGATAATGTATGCCAATTCACCACACCCAGCAAAGTCATTAATACCTTCTTCATGCATTCCAGATCTATTTCCCCACCCATTCCAATCCCCATCCTGTCCCACCTCTGGTTGAACAGTCAAAGTGTATTCCCCAGGCTAGCCCAGGAAACAAAACACGGGAATTCCACTTAAACTGAAGGATGTCAAACTCCCAGGCAGGACACCAGAAGGTATGCCCTATATTTGGCCAAAACATTACCAATGTATTATGAACAGACTATGAAACTGTAAATCCAAAAGCTTTAAGCTTATGAAAAACTGGAAGCATGATTAGGTTTTTAAAGCCTGTTTCAGTATGCTGTCCCAGGAATACTCAAGCTCGTTCACTGAAGCACCAGTGAACAAGTCACTCTGCTTGGCTTCGGTGGGTTTTTGATACCATATGCTCCAGAAAGATGGCTGCAGCTTGCTTGAGGCCACAGCAAAAGCAACCTAAGAGAGCAAGGTATCTGTCCCTACCAAAGTAAGCTTTCCCACAAGCCTTCTCCAAGGTAAAACCCTGAAGATCCAACCAGAGCCTCATGTCTGTCTCTTAACGAGCTACATTCCAACCCAAGTCAGTGTTCTAGGTGAGTCCTGAAATCATCTCAACCAGCCACAAACACTAAGTGCAACCCAACAGGACCGGTAACAAAGGGAAATAACTGTATTTCAAATATCAGTGGTGTGCTCAGTTAATAGTCACAGCCAGGAGTGCTGGTACAAGCCTGTAATCCCCCTACTTGAGAGACTGAACCAGGAAGATTGTGAGTTCCCCAGCTAGTCGGGTCTATACATAACAAGTACCAGGCCAACCCAAACTGCAGAGTGTGACCCTGTCTCAAAATGGAAATGTAAAAGCACCTTAAGGATTACTGAAAAAAAGCACTGGATTACTGAAATAGAACATTATGGAAGGGGTACTATGAGCAATGTTGTCAAAAACTAAACAAAAGGCAAGAAGTTGCCCATCCCATCAAAATGTGCCCAATTACAGAAATTTAATATGATCAAATATTTCAGTAGAGAACTCCCAAAAGCAACCAACGTAAGTATTTTTAAATTAATAATTCTAAGCATGTGTGATAACATATGCCTTCAGCACTTAGGAGGCAAAGACAAGAGGACTCCTGCCTGGTCTACACGGCAGGCTCAAGGTTAATAGGGTTACACTGCCCTGAGACCCTGCCTCTAAACAAACAAAACACTCCAAGTATTCTACCATAAGCTGAAAGCTTTTGGAGCACTACAAATCTGAAAGAAACCGAGACACACACACACACACACACACACACACACACACACACACACACGAATCTTTCACATTTGAAATCTTCTCATTTCACAAGAAGAAAGTTCTAATATGCTGATTAAAAAAGACCCATTTGATTACACAGATTATGGGATGGGGCTGTAAAATGGTACATAGAGTTTTTTGTTTGTTTGGTTTTTTTTTTTTTTACATTCATATGCAACTTCAACTTCATGATGGCTTCTGTATCTATTTAAAATGAGAGTAAAATTTTCCATTAAATTTAGAGATGCAACAAGCTAGCAACCCAGTACACAAACAACCTCAACAGATAGTTAGCTTCCCTCTCCTTGGCATCCCTTCCCCTTCCTCCCCCATCCACCCTCTCAGGAATTAGCCTCATAGAGAAAGCTCCCAGATGTACACAGAGGCAAGTGTAACTTTTGCCTTAAAGTTGTGGGCTTTGTGTTAAATGCACATGTAAGGAGGACTGGAGCCTGACACTGAGCTCGGTCTTCTTATGCCATATCACCTCTGATTAAAAAAATTACGACGACAAAACACATACATCTGTGTGACATTCTTTTTTTCTTTTTCCTTTTTGTTTTTCGAGACAGGGTTTCTCTGTGTAGTTTTGGTGCCTGTCCTAGATCTCACTCAGTAGACCAGGCTGGCCTCAAACTCAAGATATCCACCTGGCTCTGCCTCCCAAGTGCTGGATTAAAGGTGTGCGCCACCACCGCCCGGCTCTCCTTGACATTCTTAATACAATCTTACATTTAAGGTTATACAATAATAACTAAAACTTTTCTCAAATTGAGACAAAAACACACATTTTGACCATTACTAACTCAAGAATCTGCCAAAATAAGGTCCCTAGTTAAACCATGTGCAAAACATTTCCTTTGATCTTGACTCCAAGCAACCAAACCGTCTCAAGTATTTGACACTTGAACAAACGTTTGCAGGGTTTCGTTTTCAAGCTTTGAAGGACACGATATTTATAAGTTTGGGAATTAAGTGTTTCTGTAATTTCTCTCCCCAGATTAGACTTGAAATCTCAGTGCACTGCTCCTTAGATATGGCTATGGTGTCACCTCACCCTTACGGCTGTCACCTGCAAAGACAGAAGACCCTTTCTGTGTGTGACGATTTCTCACTCAGAAGGGGGTTCCCTTGGCCACTTGCATGGCGGTCTTCTAGTGTAAAGCACTGACGGTGGAAACAGTAACGATTCCAGATTTCAAAATGGAAAAAGAGGGAGGAAAGATGGCTCAGCAGTCAGCACCAGGAGCTCTTGCAGAAGACCTGAGTTCAATTCTCAGCACACACATGGTGGCTCACAACCACCTGTGACTCCAGTCCCAGGGGACCCAATGCCCTCCTCTGGCCTCTGTAGGCACTGCGCACACACAGGTAGTCACACACATCAAATTAAAGAAGGAGGTTTGAAAGAGAAGCAGATATGAAAATGAAGGGAGGCTAAGAAAGAGAAAAACTCAGTGCCTCCAGGCCTCAGCTAACTCTTCTGAACTTGGGGCCACTGAAAAGACAATCCTTATCTTCCCACATAATTCAAACTAGTTTCCCTAGCCCTCTCTCCCTCCCTTAGGCTCCTCCCTTGTTTATGATCTGAATTTGACTTCTCTGGTAATCACGAGCTTTTCTATAGCAGTTACAACAGGTAGCCACTAAGAGATCGATGTCATGCTCTCTTAATTACTTCTCAAAGTTTTAACTGGGAAACTCAAAAATGAAGGTACTTCACTTTTAACAACTTAAAGACGGGGAGAAACATGACTGTAAACATAAAAATAATATTTTTTTTTTCTCAAATTGGATCCTTATAAAGTTTCTGGTCTAATCCAAGTAAAGACCCACAAAACCATGACCTAGTTTTCCGATGTGTGAGGAACAGCAGTCGAGAAAAGCTGTGCCGTCGGGCTTTGTCTCTACTGCACCAGGAGACCCCAGAAGCAGACCCCTCTCCTCCTCCTCTCTCAGCATGGCTTCACTGTCATCAGATGAAGCTGGCAGTCTCTCAACGGCTGTCAAGGTCCTAGATACATGTCATTAGGACCAGTTCCTAACTCAGGCCACAGAAGGCACACTGTAATTAAGACAAATATCACACATCAAAGTGGAGTCTCAATTCCCAGAGACGGAAAGTCTTGAAGCTAAGTCACAGCGAGGAAGGGGGCAACTTCGGGGCTTCCACGGGTGGCCAAGTTGGACTTCCTGCACACAGCAGCAATTTTCAACAAGACACAGAGGTTTCACTCTCTGGTTTCACAAATGGGATGTGTTTTCATCCTAACAATTAAAGAACTCACCTAAAAATGACAGAAGTGACATGGATCTGGGTCGATAAGGTCCTTTCCCCCTAGACCTACAAGCTGACTTCTACCTCTCCTCCCTAAGGCATGTAATACCCTATACTTTTCCCATTGCAAGTTACAATCAAGAAGAGACACAAATTAAAGGTCAAAGATGTTTGACAATATCTCTCTCCTTACAAAATGAAGGGGGTAGGATGGGGGAAATAGGTTGAAATTCAGAACTGCACTGAATTTAAAGACATAACTATCATTTCAAACATTTTAAATCAGGTGGCCCCCTTAGCCTGTTATAATAAACCATCACACAAGTGTGATAGCTAGTGTCTTCTAAAAGCTATTTTATCCATGTTATTTGTGTTAACTGTCTCCCATCCCCCAGCAGGGTACCTTTCAAATAAAATCTCCTAGCACTACTACAAACACACTACTTCACTGCTAAAACAGCTTCACTGTGTCTACGATGAATGGCTGCTTAGTTTGAGTGCATTTGTACACATGCCTTTTGTTATGCCATAAAAAAGTTGTACTGCAGCAACCAGGCCTGAGGGGTACACTGCTGTATGTAACACCAGATACTGAGGAGGCTAAAAGAGGGTCCTAAGTTCAATGCCAGCCTGGGCCACTAAGTGAAACCCTGTTTCAAAGAGAGAGAGACAGACAGATAGAGAGACAGAGAGGAGAAGACAGAAAAAAAAAGAGAAGTAAATGCAAAGAGGACGGGCTACAGTTCAGTGGTAGAGTACTTGCCCAGCCAAGTCCTAGGTTCAATCCATAATTGAGGAAGAATAGTACCGCACAAACTATCTGCTCCATCACACACTAGTCAGGCTTACTCTGGTGTTCTGAACATAATCTAGTCAAGTGGCATCACTTTGGGTCAACTGGCATTGTTCTGAGGTTTGGCCTAAACACATCGAACAGCTTTAGTATCTATCAACTGAAGCATCTCACTGCTGTACTTGAGCTAGTGGATGATAATATACCATAATGAAAAAGTTATCAAAGATGTCCAACATTAAGCTAATGCAATATTACAGCTCACATTTATACTATAGAACATTTTATCAACTCATCTAGGATTATAAATTCTTCACAATTGCCATAAAAATATTTTGAGGTTGCTAACTTCAACTTAGAATTTCTCATTTTTCAGTCAAGTGTGGTGGCACACACCTGTTCATCTCAGTCCTTGGGCAGCTGACATCTGAAGAGCAGGAGTTTGCTACCACATTCAGCTCCATATTGACTTTGAGGCCAGCTTGGGCTATGTAGGACCTAATCTAAAAAGTAAAAAAGGAAGAAATGGGAGAAGGAGGAAAGAAAGGGGGAATACAGGGAAAAAGAAGGAATGACTGTCACGTTTTTTAAGGGAACAAACACCAGTCAGGCTCGTTGGGATCACATCTTTAATTTCAGGAATCAGGAGGCAGAGGAAGGCGGAGCTCTCCTTCAGGGCCAACCTGGTCTACACAGTGAATTCCAGACCAGCAATGGGTTACATGGAGTACCTTAGGGACTAGAGAGACGGCTCAGTGGTTAAGAGCATTTGTTCTTGTAGAGGAGCACAGTTCAGTTCCCAGCACCCACATCTGTAACTCCACCACATCTCCACCACCATCCATAACTCCAGTTCCAGGGGATCGGAAGCCTTCTTCCTACATCTTCAGGTACTAGGCACAAGCACAATGTACAAGATTCATTCAGGCAAAATACTCATACACATAAACCAAATAATCTAGAAACAAAACCACCACCAAACAAAACCATGAGGGTTAGGAGTTTGATTAAAGGGGTTTAGAAGCAAAAGATAGAAAAAGCATTACCACCGAGTTCTCTTTGCCTCACCTCATCTAATATGGATACCAAGATGGAGTGTGCAAAGCATGAAATCCAGCAGTATTTGTTTGCTGCTCCCTTCTCAGCAATTTGGGGATCTCAAACAACTCCAACTTCCCAAAATTTAAAATATTCAGATTAAAATGCCTTATTTTCAATACTCAAATGTCTGCTACTTGACAAGACTAGAATTCATGCCCCCAAATAGCTGCACCATTCCCAGTTTCTACAACAAAATCAAAGCCCTGGGCAAGAAGACGGCCCAGCAGGTGAAAGTGCTTGCCTGGAAAGTCCGACACTCAGTCCCAGCACCAGGACCACTGTGGGTTCTCGGACAGTTGGACTCCAGAGCACAACCCACACTTCCATACATATTCATACACGTACTGTGCAGACAAATGCATACCATAATAAAAAAAGCTTCAGCACAGTGGGGCAGTGGTGGCGCACACCTTTAATCCCAGCAGAGGCAGATGGATCCCTGAGTTCAAGGCCAGCCTGGTCTACACAGCAAGTTCCAGGACAGCCAGGGCTACAAAGAGGGGGGACGGGACCCTACAAAGCTTTAACATATCTTCTCCAAAAATTATGAATCCCACAGTAATGGCTCATAATAAAAAGTCACCTGGGAAGAACTTCCAAATAATTTTAAAAATTATTATAATTATGTTCAAACAACTCAAAGACACAAATATACTCCAAGAGAATAAAAATAAAAATAAAAAAAGAGATGCGTGAAATAAGGAAGGTAACTGAAGATGGAAATACTGCCGAGGAAAACCCACCCTGAATTTATGCTGAAAGGAAAACAGTTACATAAAACATTTCAGTGCAGAGTTGCCAACCAAATGGACCATGTGGGAAACAGAGTTGGAGCCAGAAAACAAAGGAGAGCAATGGGATCCCTCAATAAAAGTCAATGAGAAATGTTCAAATAAGTTTTAAAAGGATATGGAAAGATCATGGGAAAGCTTTAGGCTATCAAGAAAACACTTAACCTTCAAATTACAAGAAAACAGTTCCAATAAGTCATAGAAGAAAATTTCCCAACTCTAGAGGGAAAGATGATCATTCAGGTATGAGAGGTAGACAGAACACCAACTGGACAGGACCAGAAAAGAAACCCCCAGACATAATTACACCAGTAAAAGCACAGACTCAGAAAGGTCCTGAGCGTTGTGGGAGAGGAAGGCAAGCCTCTTCTGAAGGCGGGCCCATCAGGCCAACACCTGTTATCTAACAGAAACTCAGAAAGGCAGCATGGCCTGGAAAAACAGATTCCGAGCTCTGAATGACAGTAACTGTCAAACCACATTATTATACTCAGCAAAACTATCTGTTCAATTGAAAGAAAAATTCAAACTTTCCATGAAAAAGTGGACTAAAGGGATGTGTCGACAGGAAGCCAGATCTACAGGGGATACTTAGGTCTGAAGAAGATAAATATACCCAAGAATTCACAAGGACCAGACAATGCCAGGACACCTACAAAGAGGTCTGAGAAAATACCACAAACCATCAAAATGACAGGAATTAATACACATCTCTCAATAATAACTCTTCACATTAATTGTCCTAATTCCCCAATAAAAGATACAGACTAGATTAGAAAATGGGCCATCTATATATAGAGAGACAGACAGAGAGATTGCTGCCTCCAAGAAAAATACCTCAATACCAGCTTAGACTCAAAGGATAAAAAGGGTATTCCAGGCAAAGAGAACTAAAAAAGCAAGCATAATTATTTTATGAAAACTAATCAGAAGGGATTAGGAAGGTCACTTCATACTCACTGAAGGAACAATCTACCAAAAGATACTACAATTCTAGACATGTATAAACCAAATACTCCATTAAAGACATACGACTTATCAAAACCCACTTAACCTCAACACAGTAACTGTGGATGACTTCAGTATCTCATTCACACCAATAAAAAGGTCACCTAAGATAAAAACTAAACCGAGAAACATTAAATAACACTCTATCAAATAAATGGACCTAATAGACATCTACAGAACATTTGTAGCCGTTAAGGTTTCTTGGGTCCCACCTGACCCCCGCAGACCCATAGACACTTATAAAATAATTACTCAAGAGACTTAATATTATTTATAACTGCTTGGCCATTAGCTCAGGCTTATTACTGATTAGCTCTTACACTTAAATTAACCCATAATTCTTATTTATGTTTAGCCACATGGCTTGGTACCTTTTCTCAGTTCTGCCTTGACATCTTGCTTCCTCTGTGTCTGGCTGGTGACTCCTGACTCAGCCTTCCTCTTCCCAGAATTCTCGTCTGCTTGCCCCGCCTATACTTCCTGCTTGGCTACTGGCCAATCAGTGTTTTATTTATCAACCAATCAGAGGAACACATATTCACAGTGTACAGAAAGACATCATACAACAGAACAATCCACCCAAAAATTAATGAAAAATATGGTTTCACAATGAGAAATGTCCCTGTGTTTAAATACCTGGTCCCTGTGGTGGTTTGAATGAGAATGGCCTCCATAGGCTCATACATTTGACAAGGGAGTAAAACCATTTGGAAGGTTTAGAAGGATCAGGAAGTAAGGCCTTGTTGGAGAAATTGTCACTGGAGGTGGGATCTGAGGTTTCAGAGGTCCATGCCAGGTCCAGTGTCTGTCTATCTGTCTCTCCTTGTCATGGTGTCTCTTCACAGCAATAGAATGGTGACTAAGACAGTTCCTCAGCTGGTGGTTTGGGGAGGTTATGGAACTTTTAGGAGACAGGAGCCTTTCTGGAGGAAGGATGTTACCAGGGGTGTGCTTTGAAGGTTTATGCCTTACCCTACCCCTGTTCTCTCTTCCTGTTTGTAGATGAAACAAGTCATCAGTCAGCTTCCTGCTTGCTCCTGAAACACCAGCTTTTCCTAACTGCTGACCTTCCTTCCCTGCCATGATCAACGTTATCCTCCTGCCACTGTAGGCCAAAGCAAACCTATCCTAGTTTCTATCACTGTGATAAACCAACAAGTGAAGCCCCTAAGAGAAGACAAAGAAAGGAACTCAAGCCAAGAACCTGGAGCAGAGAATGAAGAGATGCTGGAGCCTCCCACAGCAAATATTAACAAGAAAAATCATCCCACCGAGTTGCTTATAAGCCAATCTGATGGAGGCATTTTCTCAGCTGAGGCTCTTCTTTGAGGATGCCCCTAGCTTGTATCATATTGACAAAAAAAGAACTAACCATCACAAAACCCTTTCTTCCTTCATTCCCCTTTGTCATATTTTCACAGCAATAGAAAAGTAACCACTGCGAATACACATTCTCTCTGCAGCCCGTGGAGCTTCCTCAAAAATCAGTCATAGATTAGGATACAAAGCAACTCTTAAAAAAACACAGGAAAAGGTGGTGGTGGCTCACATCTTTAATCCCAGCACTTGGGAGGCAGAAGCAGGTAGATCTCTGTGACTTCCAGGCTAGTCTGGTATACATAGTTCCAGGAGAGCTAGGGCTACACAGAGAAACCCTGCCTCAAAAATAATAATAATAATAATAATAATAATAATAAAATTAAAATTAAAATTAAAAATAGACACAAAGCATAGAACTCAGGAGGCAAACACAGGCAAATCTCTGAGTTTGAGGCCAGTCTGGTCTACAAAGTGAGTTCCAGGACAGCCAAGGCTACACAGAGAAACCCTATCTGGGGGGCAGGGAGGAAATCAGTACAAAGAATCAATGAAATGAACTGGATGTTTGAAAATATTAAGATTAAGAAATCTTTAGCTCAACTAGTCAAAATTCAAAAAGACAAAAATTAATACAATTAGAGGTGAAAATGGACACATTATAAGAGATACTGAGGAAGTTCAGAGAACCCTAAGGACAAACCTAAAACTTAACAATACACTAATCTGAAAGAAATGGATGAATTTCTAGATGCATATGACCAAAGTTAATTCAAGATAAAGTAAATAATTTAAACAGACCCACACAGAAACAGACTAGTGGGATTAACAGGAAAACGGCTACTCTACCCAAAGCAATCTACTGATTCAAAATTTCAAAGCAACTCTTCAAAAAAAATAAACTCAAAACTCATATGGAAATACAAAGGACAGAAGATCGCAAAAACATTCCTCAGTAATAAAAACACCGAAGCTCTGATTTCCAGTTACAATACAGTGTTACAGCAATACACAACACAGCACTGGCAGACAGGCAGACATTGATCAGTACAACAGAATGCTCCTACAGCCAACTGGTTTTTGACAAAAAGGTCCAAAGTACACAGTGCAGAAAAGTGGATACTAAATGTAGAAGAATGAAACCAGATTCTCTCCTGAGTCGGTCCCCTCAAAACTCAACTCCCAATGATCAAGGACCTCAAAAATAAGTCTGGATACCTGAACCTCTTAGAGAGGGAAGTAGGGACTATGTTTCATCTTAAAGGCCCAGGGAAAGACTTTCTGAACAAGACCTCCAATAATGTAGGCATTAAGATCAACAATTAATAAACAGAATAAAGATTCTATGCAGCAAAGGACACCCTAATTCCAGAAGAGGCCACCCAGGAAATGGTTAAAAAAAAAAAAATTAACAGCTATAAAATTGACATAGGATTAGTGTTTAGAATATACAAAGACCCAACCAAACAACACCCCCCCCCAAAATCCTAAACACAGAAACAACACAAAACACAATTAAAAACTGGGGCATAGAACTAAACAGAGTTCTGGGGGGCGGGGAACAGATGTACTTAGTCATTAGAGAATGTAAAATAAAACTACTTAGAGATTTTTATCTCTCTCCAATCAGAATGACTAAAATGAAAAAAATGTCAGCATGCATATATACTGAATATAAATATTAGCATGCGGACTGACAGTGTGTACTGCAGCTGGGTATTAGGGTGCACAACTTTAATCCCAGCACTTGGGAGGCAGAAGCAGGTGAATTTCTATGAGTTAGAAACCAGCCTGGTCTACATAGTTCCAGGACAGCCAGGGATATATGAGATACTGTCTTAACAAAAAAAAAAAAAAAAAAAAAAGGCAGAATATAAAACTGGGACATCAGCTATGGCAATGAGTGTGGTTCTTCCTCAGAAAGCTAGAAATAGATCCACCATATCTAATCTTGCTATCCCAATTTTGGGCTTATTCTCAAGCCATCTATATCCTACTAGAGACATTTGCACATCCACGTTCACTGCTACTCTATTCAACAATACCTAGGAAACAAAAAACAGTCATAGTATCCATAATAATTGATGCAAGTACACAATGAAGTATCATTCAGCTATAAAGAAAAATTAAATTGGGAAATTCACAGGTAAATGGATGGACCTGGAAATAACCATTCTGAGTGAAGTAACCCAGACACAGAAAGAAAAACACTGAATGTTCTCTTTCATATGATGGCTAGCTGTGAAGCTTTAGATATGTGTTTAAATGGGAAATTAAGGAAATCAGGAAACCAGCAAGGGGCCATGAAGGTCTGGATTTTAAGAGAAGGAAATAGAATGTAAGATGCATGAAGGCAGAAAGGGAATTAACGGGAGGAATGAATGAGGTGGGATGGTTGGGCAAGGTAGAAGAGGGAGCATGGAGAGGGCTAACTAACACTAAAGACATTTGACAAAGCCACACAAAAACTATTATAGCCATTTCCTAAAATATATACATATACACATACAAAAGGCATTTAAATATTATCTTCCTGTCACAGGAGGGTGGCACGATGCCTTTCCTAGATACCATAGGCTATCAAGTAAGAAACCCTGTGGTGGTATTGTGTTCCCCAAAATACTGTGTACTCTAATAAATTTATCTGGGGTCAGAGAACAGACAGCCACTAAATAAAAAGGCTAGAAAATGGTGGCACTCACACCTTTAATCCTAGCATTCCAGAGATAGAAATCCATCCCTCTGGATCTCTGTGAGTTCAAGGCCACATTGGAAATAGCCAAGCATGGTGACACACACCTTTAATCCCAGAAAGCTAGCCTTTAATCCCAGGGAGTGGTGGTAGAAAGCAGAAAGATATATATAAGGCGTGAGGACCAGAAACTAGAAGATTTTGGCTGGTTAAGCATTTGGCCTGGTTCAACTTCAGGCTTTTGAGCAGTAATTCAGCTGAGACCCATTCCAGATGAGGACTCAGAGGCCTCCAGTCTGAGGAGACAAGACCAGTTGAGGATCCGGCAAGGTGAGATAGCTGTGGCTTGTTCTGTCTCTCTGATCTACCAGCTTTGACCCCAATAACTCGCCTCGGATTTGATTTTATTAATAAGAACTTTTAAGATTCCTGCTACAAAACCCAGTCAGTACCAGGTCTGGATTACCTCATTTCAAATCGTTCATCAGCAGGGTTCCATAAACGCTCTTCCCACTAAATCAAGAGACTATAGCTATTGCCTTGCTCTTAACTACCATCAAGAACTTGACAGTAAGACCCTATTGCTAAGGATACTAGACATCTAAGTCGCAGGATGTGGAGAAATCAAGTTGGATGCTTCATTCCTACTGTTAGCCTTCACAGTGCTGGAAGAGTCTATGCACACTATTAGGGGAGAAAAGTCATCTACATTCATACTCAGCTGTGAATCCTGAAAGCTAAAACCATGATTACCCTGGCAAGATCATGCCCACTGGTTTGGCAATGGTCTAACAGTATGAGAGTAACCAACCACACACTTTCTAACTGGACTTAAAGCCCACTTCTCAAAATGAAACTGGTGCCTAGTACTATTTACTGGGCCAAATCCCATGGCTGGCTAGGTCATTAACTCTAGTAGAGAAATCTAGAATTATTATACTAAATGAACATATTAATAAGCTATCCCCTAAGTTGTCTTAATAACCATAGATTAGTTTACCTTTCCACACTCACCACAGTAGCCTCTTTTTGTAGTAGATTGCAAAGACCCACAACTAGTCAATGTACAGAGACTAAGACTCAGGAGTGCTCAGCTCTAAATGGGACATCTAAATCCAATCACAGCCAACACCTCCAAGAATCCTCTTAGAAGAAGGGGCAGAAGGACTTTAAAGAGCCACAGGTAGTAGCCATCTACAGCAAAACAGTATTTGCTGGGCAAGACCGAGGCAGGGCACCCATGAACTCACGGTGGCTGTGAGTGCATGTTAGAAGACTTGCACAAGGTCAAGGCAACAAAACCCCAACATGGCTGTGGGAGTGGCTCATAAAGACCCACTGAGGAGCTATCAACAGTGGATCTCTACTAGGGGAAGAAGAGTCATTTTCTTCAGGGATGTGGCCCTAAGAAGCTACCCATGCTCTAGTAGACAGTCCTACACCCGTGCACATACAACCAGCATTAAGGAGACTCAGTGCATCTAACACCACAGCACATGAAGCTAGGGGGGTCAAAGTGTTGGGGCAATAGAGGAAGAACTGGAGGAGAGGAAATGGAAGGCGGATTTGATCAAAACATATGCATGTATGAAAAATCCTCCAGCAATAAACATGGAAGGTCCTTCCTGCTGAGAAAAAGTTCATAGGTGAAGTGTAACAGAATAATATTCTTATGGTTTTCAGATCTGACATCTGTTTTCCGTTGTGGAGATGTGGTGATGGGGGTGTCTTGCTATGAAGCTTGTGTCAAATTCACAGTCCTCTTGCTATGGTGTCCCAAGCGGGGGTAGGTACAGGACTCCAATCTCTAAAATGTTTTAGCATTTAACAGATAAGACACACACTTAGCCTCGGTCTCCTTACTCCACCCCTCATTCTCTTCATCTATCCAGGCAGTCAACATACTGCCCGTCTGAGGGTTTGTCTGACTATCAAAAGGGCTTTAAGGGAACTTCGATGACCACAAAAAGCAGCAGCAGCAGTAGATACTAGAAACAGGCGCTGGGGAGGGGGCCCAGAGGTTAAGAGCAATTACTGTTCTTACTTAAGAGCAATCACTGCTTTTGTAGAGAACCAGGATTTGGTTACCAGTACCTAGATCATGGCTCACAACCACTGTAACTCCAGTTCAAGGGTATCCGACACCTCTTCTGACCTCCATGGATGCCTACACACAGGTGGTGCACACGCACACAAAATGAAACAAAGGAAAAACTAGAAGTAGGAAAAGTACCATCAAGTCCTCTCCTCAGTCTCAGAAAGAAGAGCTCTCTGAAGTCAAAGGCACTGTGCACAATACAGCAACCATCCTCCCAGTCAGCCATCTCTAGCTACTCACCTATAAACTAAAACACTAAATTGCAGACTAAACATACATTTGAAGACATTAAAAAATGTACTATTATTTTATTGATAAAATTAAAGAAATTTCACTCAAAATTAACAAGTGAGCTATTTCATTAAAAAAAAAAAAGAAAAAGAAATGAAACCCTAAACCTTCTTTAATAAATCTTCAATCTTACAGTCAAATAATTTTGTTGTTGCTGAAGCAGTGTCTCAAATACCCCAGGGGAGATATGTGGCCAGGAATGTCCTTGAACTTGGAATCCTCCTGCTTCCACTTCCCGTATGCTATGATCTCCAGCATGCACTGCACACAGGAGTAAAAATCAAGGCTCTCTTGCATGCGGGGCAAGCACACTGCCATCTGAGCCACACCCCCCCCCAGTCCTAAAGCATTTTTTGAAGTGTTCCATCAAAACAATAAGAGTCAACTCAAAACCACCACTTTAAAAAAAAATACTACTCACAATGCTACTCTTCCCAAGCTTTAGAAAGTCTTCTATGTGAGGAAACAGGTCATGGACATGAAGTTTCATTGTTTACAAATACTGTGCTGTTTAAAACATTCCAGGTTTTCCAAGTTTTAAGTTCCACTCGTGTGTTACTTAGAACAGTTCTAGCCGATATCAAAATGAAGAGACCAGGAAGAGACCAGGAAGATGTTGTTAAGTGCTAGCCTGAGAGCCTGAGTCCTGGTTACAGGCACCAACATAAAAGCCTGTGTCTTTGCAGTTAACTTCCGGAAGGCACACCCCCTGGAGCTCATTTCAGGCCAGTCTGGCCAAATCTCTAAAGGCCACAGTAAGAGACCCTACTGAGACCCCATCTTGAAAAATAAGGTGGAGAGAGGCTGAGGAAGGCATCCAAACCATGCATACCAGCTAACAAATGTGTACTTGCACACACAATATTAAGACAGATGTTACTTACACACCATGTCCACAAACAGGAAAAGTGTATGTTCAATGCTTTACCAAACATTAAAAGTTTTGTTTTTTTTCTTTTTGACTCAGGTGGCCCAGGCTGCACTATGGAGCTAGGCATGACTTTGAACTTATGATCCTCTTGCCGCCAACTGCTGAGTGCCGTATCATCAGGCATGTATCACCATGCCGTTTTAAATGTCTAACTCACTCTCCAAATGTGTATACACATATGCATCGTTTCCCTGTGTAGCTGAGGACCACAGACGAACACTAGAAATGAAGGCATGTACCACCACACCCTGTTTATACAGCGCGAGGAGAGAGCCCAGAACCTCCTGCATGCTACGAAACCATTCTACCAACTGAACTACATACATCTCGGTTTCTAAAAATAAAGGTTTTGGACACTAATAGCTTCCCAGTTGTTTTGTCCTTTGTAAAAAGACTTTCAAATTCTCAGTCAAGTCGCAGGAAGTGCATCACAAAGCACAGTTTAATTAATGATTCAGCCGGATTCCCAATAACTAATCAGAGGAAATACTCTGTTTCAAAGCTACTTGTCCACAGTGCTAGACCAGTTAGGTTTGGGTTGATTTGCATTTTAGAATCGGATTTTAAACCATAATATAACTTCTTCCTTTTATGAATTTTCAGTACATCTTTCAGATGTGAGAGTGAAACTTGGTTTTAACAAGTATCATAACTCATTCTTATGAAAGCTTTAACCAGAAGACTAGTTATGAGTTACAAAGGTTCAGGTTTCTTCTTAAAATACCCCCGTTACTCAGACTGAAAACGCACTTGCTACAGTTTAGCTTACACGGACAGACTTCTTACAGTCAAACATCTACTCCTTTGAAAACACTTGCTCCCCACCCCAAAACTTGCTAGTTGCTGAAGTAACAGTGCCTGGACCTTCACCTCTGGAGGGCCCTTAATTCATGCTGAACACGTTTCTTGGCTCCAATGAGAATTTTTTTTTAATACATAAGTAATTACACTTGAATTATTAAGAAATAAGAAGAATAAAATAAAATAGCTTAAAAATGTGACCCAAGACTATTTTCCTAAAAACGAATTTTAAACTTGTTACCGTTCTAGTTGAAGAGTATCTTCACAAGCCATCTAAAAGGCAAAACTAAAAATATCCCCAAACACTGCCTGTATCTTTAAAGTAAGGCACTCAAACTGAAGTAGGTTGTATCCCTGTCCAAGAACATTAAAGAATGGTGTAAGTACACACTGTGCTTTAGGAGCCCAAAGGGTTTTTAACGACAAATGCTTTATGTTAATTAAAACTGGATTTTAAAGACAACCTCTATGTTTGTGAATTAGAGGATCAGAAATAGGTATTTTACTTTTTGGAACACTTGGTAATATTGCATGTCAGGCATAGTGGGGATCTTTAAAACACACTGTGGCAAAACTAAAACCACCCCTGGCTCTTTCTCCCAGAACTTTCACATGATGTGAGTAACTTGACCTTTTAGATACTTTAACCACGGGGATGACAGAGTATGCAAAAGCACCTTGCTGTAACAATCACGAAGCAAAGACTCTGCTATTCTGTGCAGCCAAGACCGGGAGAGAGGGAAAAAACAAAAACTAAAAAATGTTGTGTTACACTGGAGAGGAGACTCTTAAGATCTGTTATGTTCCACCAGTGACGCCGAGAAACTGTCAACCAAGGGTGACCGCCGCCAGAGTGACCCCAGTGCAATATTCCAATTCTCCTCCAAAAGGCCCCGGGCCCTTATACCACCCCCACCACGGGGTAAAGATGTCCTAGTCCAACTCTTGAGTCACCTCGGTCTCTCCCTGCCACCTCCAGAAGGTAAACAAGGACCATAAGCACCCAAATTTGCAAATCTGCAATCCTCCACCGAGGCAGAAGGTCGGTCCTCGGCAATTCCCTAAGCGCGGGCATCCCACTGAAGACTTCCACCAAATACTCCAAAGCTCCCAGCCTTGCCCCTCGTGGGTAGCTCCAGGCTTTATGGCTAGAGAAAGTACTCGCAAACACCCATGCATAATCATCCGGTCACGCGTAGCAGCTTCTCGGCTTCCAATTTAAAAAGCACCCCTCCCCAAGAAAGACCAACTGTGGCAGCACTTCCCCGACTACTAAAGTGTGGCCTCCCAGACGGAGGCACTGGCCCTTTAAAGGCTCCAGCTTCCTGTACACGCGGTCCCTCCCTCCCCGCCCGCTCCCGCCCCGGCCAAGGGTCACACTTGAACTTTAGGCTACCCAGAGCCTAAAAGCCGTGGCCGCCCCCTTGCACGCGTCGGACACCCTACCCAGAGAGTAGGAACGCTCGACCACCTTGCGCAGGTCACTTTGGCTAAAACCCAATTCGCTCCGGCCCCGGGGACCTGGGGCAGCTGCCGGCCCGCACCTAGCTCGGCCAGCTGCGCGTCTTTGGCCACCCCAGCGGCAGCCCGAGTCCCCAAGGGTGCGTGTGCGTGAAGGGGGACGTCTCCAGGGCTCCTCCGGGGAAACCTTGGCGGCCAAAGGCTGGGAGAGTTGGGTGCGCGTGTGGGCGGAGAGCAGCCGCCCGAAGAAGCCTCGCGGGTTCGGGGTGTCAAGAAGGAGAGCGCAGCGGAGTGAACCCCTCCGCTCCAACAACGAGCTAACTTTCACGCCTGCCAGATCTGGCGTTCCCCTTTAGTTCCCAAACAAGCCCTTTCCGGGTCCCCCCGCGAACTCCCTGGCGCGGCACTTGGTCCAGCGCTCCAGGTCTCCGCGAAGCCCCCCGCCAGCCACACCTGCCGTTTCTCACCCGCTCTCCCCGCACGCCCTGCCATTTCCGGGGGGGGAGGCCCCCCGCAAACCCCACACCTGCCGACCCCCCTCCGCCCGCCCGCCCCCACCCACGTCCCGCAGGGCCACCCCGGCGCCGTTCACCTTCCAGCCGGCCGAGCTGTTGCTGTCGCCCTTATCCTTGAAGTAGGGCACGCTCTTCACCATCCACTCGTAGATCTGCGACAGGGTGAGCCTCTTCTCGGCCGAGCTCTCGATGGCCTTGGTGATGAGGTCGGCGTACGACAGGTTGCCCCACGCGTTGCGGCGCGACGAACTGCTCTTGCGCGGCTGTCCCGCCAGGGGCCCCGCGGCGGCGGGGGCACGGGCGGGGGCTGCGACAGCGGCCCGCCCGGCGGGGGCTGCTGCGGTGGCGCCGGGTGCACGCAGCCCGCCTCGGGGCCCTGGAAGTCCCCGCACAGGCCCCTGCTGGCCGCGGCCGCCACGGCCACGCAGCCCGGCGCCCGCGCGAAGTCCTCGCTCTCCTCCAGCAGGCTCAGGTTGCTCATGAAGTCGCCGCTGACAGCGGCCGCCGAGGCCAGGGTGGCCGCGGCGTCGGGGTTGGTGGCCGCGCCGCCGCCACCCGACGGCGCCGGGCTGGAGGTGGTCGAGTTGGACTGGGGAAACTCGGGCCTGGGCAGCGGCCAGGTGCAGGAGCGCTGCCGAGGCAGCGGCTCGAAGTCCGGGTCGGTCTCCACCACCTGGGGCGCTTCGGCCATGGTGACCCCCCGCCCCTCCCCCACCCGCAGCAGAGAGTACCGGGAGACGCGGGCACCGGGGGCCGCGCGGGGCGGGCGACCGGAGGGAAGAGTCGCTCCGAGCTGGGGCGGGAGAGCCCCCCGCGGTCAGCGGACGCACGCCGGGGCGAGGCGCGGCGCGGCGCGGCGCGGCGCGGCGGACGGACGCGCCCAGAACTTCAACTTGGCTGGGTCACCACGGGCGTCCAGGAGCCTCCGACTTCTGCGGCTCGCACCGGGGCACGGAGCAGGCCGCGGGGCCCGGCGGCCGGGGCGCCACGCTCCCGCTGACAGGGCCGCGGACCCCAGAGCCGACGGGCGGACGCCGCGGGCCGCTGTCGCCCTCCTCTCGCCTCTCCCCGCGGCCGCGCGACAGCAGCGCTGCTGCCTGTTGAATGTGGCGGCGGCAAGGACTGCAGCGACTCCGCAGCCTCCTGACTTACGAGCTCCGCACAGGCTCCCCGCCCGCGGCGGCGCGCGCGCCCCGGCCCGCCCCTGACTGGCAGGCGGCGCGGCCAATGGGCGCGCCACGTCCCCGCCGGCTAGCCAATGAGCGCGGGCCTGGGCGGGAGCGGCTCTCCTTCGGGAGGCGGCAGTGAGGTTGGTGGGGGGTAGTGGGGTGTTTTTCTTTCTCACACTTTTTTTTTTTTTTTTCGATCTCCGTTATTATTTTCTGTAATTCTCAAGTGTTTCTGAGTCTCTCGCCTCGCAAGAGTTCGGATTGCCAGGAGGCAAAGCAGCGTGGAGGCGGCGACCATACTTTTGTTTACTACGCGGAGTGCAAACGAGTAACTCCTCCTCGGAGCCCAAACCCGGGCTCCAGGGGTGGCGCGGGGCCACTGCGCGCTCCCGGGCGCGACGTGGGCGGCGGGGCTCCTCGTGGATTCCACTAAGCCCGCTCCGCCCACGCTTCTTCGCGGAGCTCTGGGGACGTCGGTGGGGTTTGTTTTGGAGGAATGTTTTCCTAAGCTGGCATCTGTCCGGGCCGCCTCGGGTTCGGAGATCTTTAGAGTGGAGAGCCCTGGCTCTGCGGCTCCGGGTCCCCCTTCCTACAGTACCCTTGCACACCTGCAAGCTGAGACACTCTGCGGTTCGGTCCAGCCCCCAGCCGCCGGTCATCCTGAACCCCAGAGAGGTGCGGCTCGGGGAGAAGACACGACTGTTGCACAAGCGCACAGATCCAGTAGCGCCTCGGATCTGAAGTCGGCTGTGGGAACCGCTTTCCTGCCACGGGAATCGCACTGTGCCCCGAGAACCGGAGTGGTGGCCAAAGGGTCAGGGCAGCGTTTTAGAGACAACCTTGTCACTTTATTACCCCTCATTAAGTTTAACTGGTTGCTTATTTCTTTTTTATTTCGAGTGGAAGCGATGAGGTGTTGAGAGAAATCGAAAAAGGAGATCAGACCCAAGTGTTGGGGCACAGCCCTCCCCCCAGGGTCTTTTAAGCTTCCTGCTTCTGCGCCATCAGCCTGCTCCCACCTACACCTCACTTTTCCCAATGTGAGCTCCCAGATCTGGATATCTAGTATAAGCTCAGCAGGGCCAAAGGTAGAAAGATAATGACCCTTTTCGTCGTACAGAGTAGGAGAAAATGTTTCCTCGCTCGCGTTTCTGATTTGCTTTCTCTTTTAAAAAGAAATGAGGATGGCCTTTTCTTCTCATGAATGAGAATCCTTACAATTGAAGGTGAATATTAGGGTTTTAAATGTTTCCAAAAGGACAGCCCCTAATTTCCTGTTGCTGTTGTATTTCACTCTTCTTTCTTACATGGAATTTTTGTATTTGAAAGGAAGCATCTAAAGAAAACCAGGTTCTTACAAAGGCTAGAACTGTGTAGAGATTTGTTCCTGCCTTTGTCTCAAGCATCTCTCTAGTCCAGGCCCATATTTCTTCATAATCCCTTTATCGCAGTGGCTTCCTACTGATTCTAAAGGAGATGTGGGTGGAGATTCCTGAACCAGGACATGGGTTGGTTGTCACCTCTTCCCCTGGACTATAAATTTGGGCAGGTGGGGTCTTCTTTGGCAGCCACTGGGAGACTTGAGTAAACCAGTGAATTTCTAAGGACCACAAAGAACAAGTCTTTGCTACTCCTTCCCTTTATAATCACAGTCTGCCGAGATGGGCCCACATTCAGACAGCCGCACCCTGCAAATAGGATGAGCACCAGTGGATCATTCCTGGCCCTGAAATCCAGCTGTGTATTTAGCCTTAACCTCATCCCTATTCCGGTTTCTCGGGGACTTGTTTCTCAGGGATAAGTACATCTGGTTAAAGGAGTTTTCCTAAAGCTTTCCCCAAATTTTCAGATTCTCTAAGGCCACTGTCCCCAATTGTTTCTTTAAATGTCACAGTCAGGGCTAGTGGTAAAGCACAGGCTTAGGATGTTTGAAGCCCTGAGTTTAATACCCAAGGCCAAAAAGGAAAAGAGTCAGAGAACCTATACTGTCAATGTCCCTAATACAAAGGTCAAAAAAAAATGTGTCTTAAAAGGTTGATGGAGATGATTATCCTGTGGTTGTATCAAAACGTCAGTTTACTGAAGCACAGGGCATTGCTAACATCTCACTGTTTCCTGTCTTTACCTGGCACAAACTATTCTGTAAAGAAAAACCTGTGTCACCGGCATGTCACATCCTCACAAGTGTGAAGTGTGCAAGGATAGGCGTCCCTGCGAGATCAGGCGTGTGCTTTGGGAATCCTGAAAGAAACAGGCAAGCTTTCCTTGATAAAAGGCATCTCTAGTTAAACTTCCTTTTCTGATAGCCCTACAGAACGTTACATTTGAAAGGTAGCTTGGAGATTATCTCTGATCTCCTTTAATTAATAAATAATAAGACAGCACACTTAGAAGGTAGTAAGTGCCAGGTGAGAGCTTCAGTCCCTGGCTTTCCCATCAATATCCTCAGCACCCCTGCAGAGAAGCGTAAGGGCCCTGTAAAGCCGGTGTGTGCATAAACACTTCGGCTGTGTGTGTTCTTCCTGCCAGCCTCGCATCATCATAACTTTAGTCAAATGAATTCCACCAAGATGAGTGATTAAGAACACTGGCTTGTGACAGAGCCAGATGGGCCTGCTGAGGACACACCGTGTCCTGGCTTCCAACATCAACTCCAGGAGGTAGCACACACCAGTAACCACAGCACTTCAGATGTGGAAGCAGGAAGGTTGCAAGTTCGAGGTGAGTTCCAAGCTAGCCTGGGCTACATGAGATCATGCCCCCTCCCACAGAGAAAGGGGAGATTAAGAAAGCGGGGGGGGGGGGGGGGGTGTTAGATACTACAATAAAAGGTGTTTTGTGAAAACTGTCAACTTGCTGGGCGTGATGGCACAAGCCTTTAAGCTCAGCCCTCAGGGAGGCAGAGGCAGTCAGATCTCTCGAGTTCTAGGCCAGTCTGTTCTGCATGGTGCATTCATTTCAGGCCAGCTAAGGCTGTACAGTGAGGGCTTGTCTCGAAAACTAGCAAACAAATAAAGTCAATGTTTTAGCTGGGAGCTAAGGGCCCCAAATCCAGAAATTCATAAAGCTGAAACAGGAGACTCTTCTCAAGTTTGAGGTCTCCTGGGCTACAGAACAAGTTAAAGTCTAATTACAGTAAGACTTCAAAATCACAAGGGGCTGCGGATGCAGCCTAGTGGTGGAGATCGCCATCTGAGGCCCTAGGTTTAATCCCTTGTATTGGAAGGAGGAAAAAGAAAAAGTGGAAACAAGAAGTGACTAAAACACAGTTACCGGGCTGTGAGTAAAGCTCAGTAGTACGTATATTCAGTGACTCATGTGTGAGACACTGGCTTTAATCCCTAGGGTTGCCATAAAATAAAAACATTTGAGATGCCATCCCACAATGCTGGTGACATAACCTTTACCAGTCCGGAAAGTGCTCCTGTCCCCTGAAGATGTCATGCTCAGTTTAACAGAGCCCTCAACTTTCCAATCAGGGAACAGCAACACTGAGAAGATAAATGATCTGCCCAAGTTTGGTGCAGTTAGCAGGGCTGGGTGTGAAATTCAGATTTCCTCTTGTCCAGGAGAACACTCTGCTTTCTTTTCTACTACTGGTGATATTACTTGGGGGTTAGAAACCATCTGATGACATTTAACCTCTTTGAAATAGTAGGCCCTTATACTATTTTTTTTTTAAATAAACAAATGCTGATCTCCAAACTGCATGTGGGTTAGAATTTTTTAAAAATTTTTTATGACATTGAAGACTCATAGTATGGCCATAAACATAATAGAGAGCACGTGAAACTTCCAATTCTCACAGTGTCACAAATCTGAACCTTGCATTCATTTTGAAACACAATGTGTTTTCACTATTTTATTTCTGTTTCTTGTCATATTAAAGCTTTTTACCATGCCTTTCCCCAAAGTGGGACATGTGTATTAAATAAGAAAACGTTGCCGTGTAGAATCCAGATGGCAGTGCATTTTTGGCAGAGAGGAAGTTTGACAAGGCATTTTACTTGGAGAACTAGTGTGCTCGAATGTTCGTGTTAGAACGTAAGAAATCAATGGCTGCTTTATCCCATCGGTCCATTTTCTTCTCTTTGTTTTTCTAGCCTGATCATCCTGTTTCTATAGCATTTTAGCCCTGACAAGGGGGTCAAATGTGATCGCAAACAAATGACCAAGTCCAGGGTAGTAGTAAACACATGACTGAAAAATAAACTACTAGCATTTTCTTTTAACACATGTATGTATGTATGTGTGTGTGTGTGTGTGTATGTGTGTGTGTGTATGTGTATGTATGTATGTGTGTGTGTATGTATGTGTGTGTGTGTGTATGTATGTATGTGTGTGTGTGTATGTATGTGTGTGTGTATGTGTGTGTGTATGTGTGTGTGTGTGTGTGTGTGTACACGTGTACTCACGAGCTCACATAACAGGAAGTGTGTGGAGGTCAGAAGCCAACTTCGATTCCCTTCTCTCATTCTAGCTTGTAGACGCTGAGGATCAAGTTCAGCTCCTCAGGGTTGGCGACAGGAGCCCTGACCCAGGAATCATATTTGCTGCTGGTCCTACTGCTAGCATTTTTTAGGGACTAACCATATTGCTTGTTGTTTGTTGATTAAAAAAATTAATAATAATAATAATAATAACAAGAGGCAATGGCTGTGTAGTTAGTTAAGAGTGCATGTGTTTTTCTAGAATGTGTAGATGACCTGTGTCAATGAGGATGTAAAAATGGGAGACAAGAGATTATCACATTTCAGGGGCTGGAGGAATGGCTGAGGCTAAGAGACCGCATGGGGGCTGACCACCAACGATATGTAGATCTAATCCAGGGGATCCCACGCCCTCTATCGGCCTCTGCAGTTGCTAGGCATGAACGTGCCTTGGAGACATACATGTAGGCAAAACACCCATATATATTAAAAAACTTTTTTTAAACAGGGAGGATGAGATTATTAAATATTGGATCTGGATGACTTAGAGGGCCCACTCTTATGTAAAGTCCCCGTGCCAGAAAATAAAGAGACAAATATACATCTCTTTCAGGATAGCATGTGATGAATACAACTTTTAAAAACACATGGAAACACTCTGTATTGTAAGGGTTAACATTTACTTATTATTTTTGGTTTTGAGGCAGGGTCTCCTGTAGATCAGGCTGGTCTTACACTGAGTATATAGCTGAGGGTGACCTTGAACTCCTCATTCTTCCTCCTCTGTCTCCCAAGAAGGCAGGGAATACGGGGTTCCTGCTGCACTGAGGTTTAGCATTTAAAAATGAAATTTCTAATTAGCAGATGACTGAGAGAGCGCCTGGAAAGAAACTAATTTTTTCTCAAAAGATGCCATATGTACTTTAAATAAGCTTATGTTTCAACAACAAACAAAAAACAGGATGTTTGAATTTTGTTGCTTGTGTGAGCTCTAGAAGATTCCAACTTGGAAAAACTGCAATCTAAAACTAAGCTCCCCTGAATGTCTTCCTTGTGTTTTTCCACTTTGTGCACCCTCTGAAACAAGAAAATCTATCATCTGACGTGGCTAAGGAAGTCACTCAGTGGGAGGAGGCCCTGGGTTCAAATCTATAGCACTTCTCCCAAAGCTAAAATAAATCATGGATATGTATATCTGTGCAGTCTTGTGTCTGAATGTTCTAGCTCTAGATCTTAAATCATAAAACATCATGTACATATGAAGCTTGTGGCAAAGCATAGTGGTGTCACACTGAACTAATTATATATATATATATATATGCACACACAAAGCTTGTGGTGTAGGACGTTGGTATCACACTGTGCTAACATACATGAGACCCTATTTGGATTCAATACAACATAAGGGAGAAAATACCTACATACATCTAAAAAACATATTTTAATCTGTCTCAATAAAAACTATACTTTCAACAGCAATACAGACCAGGGACTTTACCATTTTACAGCTATCTTTTGTGGGTTTTTTTTTTTTTTTCTTATGAGACAGGGTCTCACTATGTAGCCTTGGCTGGCCTTGAACTCAGAGATCTGTCTCTGCCTCCCCCAGTGCTGGAACCACACCTGGCTTACAGCTATCTTTTGAATAAATCATGCAAATCACCCAGTAAAGTAAGGGCTGATGTGTTTTTATCTTTACAGAAATGAAAACTCAGGTACAAATTTACTTCCAGGTTTATCTTAGAAGCTGGTCTAATTATAGTCAAACTTGTCTGGCGCCAACTGTATGCAAGTTCAGAGCTCATCTGTTTTAATGCATCTATACTGCATCTATACAATGTTGGGACTGGAAATTAATCCAATGTTAATTTCATGGTTCAAAATGATTTTCCTAGAAACTTCACACTTGGAAAAATTGAGAGAGAAATGTGTCTCAGGCCTGTAATCCCAGCTCCTGGAAGACTAAGACAGAAAAATTGCAGCAAGTTCAGGGCCAGCCTGGGTTACACCAGCTCCAGCTGGCCTGGAATCAGGGAGGGGTTCGGTGTGGGGAGGGATGTTGGATAACGGTTGAGATTTCCTTTCTCCTTTCCATCACTGTTAGCAATCTGCTCTGCTTCCAAAGCAGTTCAAGAAGCTGGAGCGGTGGCTCAGTGGTTAAGAGCACCTGCTACTCTTCCAGAGGACCTAGGTTCAGTTCCCAGCACCCACAACTGCCTATGTATTGGGGAGTGTGCTCCCCCCCCCCACACTGCCCAGTGACCATAAATATCATAGGTATTTTTAAAGGAGAACTTACTTTGGGAATGGGATGGGATTGGGCATTTACGATCCTAGCTTTCATTAAACACCTACCCCCATCCCACCCCTCCCCACCCCTCCCCACCCCCATCCCATCCCGCCCACCCCCATTCCGACCCACCCCATTCCGACCCATCCCACCCCATCCCCATCCTGCCCTATCCCCGTTCCACCCCACCCCCACCCCGCGGGGGAGGGGGGAGTGAGGAGCGGGGAAGTGAGAGGGCGGGTCGGGGGGGGAGTGAGGGGCGGGGAAGCACACTGACACCAGGAAACTTCCAACTACCTTCCACTCGGTTCCAGGTGATCGGCTGCCATCTTCTGGTCTCTGTGAGCGCTGCATGCACTTGGTTCACACATACATATGAGCACAACACCCATACACATAAAATAAAAATAAATCGTTAAAAAAAGAAAGCTAGTTCAGTCTATGTTAATAAAAGAAGCTTAGACACAACGAAATTAACCACAATGATGATGATTTTGCATTTGTACACAGGAATAAAGTAGGGACTACGCAGCCATCCGTCACTCGGGCTGTTCAGACAGCTTCAGTGGCCAGCTCTTCCGGGATGGTGGACTTCCCTGAAGTCCTTCCCTGACTTTCTTTATCCTGAATCAAACTGAGTTCTATAGACACCGGAGAGTGATAATTATTGCATTTTTTTAAAAAATAGAAAAGACATCCTTCCTCCTAAGTTCCAGAAACTGGGGACAGAACCTGGAAGGTTGATCCCACAGTCCACCGGAGGGCCTTGTTCCATTTCATCTAGCCCCAGCTGACACACTGCTGGATCAAAGCCAGAGCCGTCGGGAGGCCGCAGACAACGGTTAAAACAGAGCAAAACCAACACCATTGTGGTTCCTCTTTATTTATTTATTCCACAAACGTGGCCTCAGAGAAAACCAGAGAGTGTCCCCGTTACTGCCCAGAGAGCATAATTGTTGGAGGTATTCATTTACTTGTTTATTTTTTTACTTACTTATTTTGGTTTTTCTAGACAGGGTTTCTCTGTGTAGCTCTGGCTGTCCTGGAACTCACTCTGCTGACGAGGCTGGCCTCAAACTCACAGAGACTCACCTGCTTCTGCCTCTGGAGTGCTGGGATTAAGGTGTGTGCCACCATGTCCGCAGGTTCAGAGGTATTTTTAAAGAAAAACTTACCTCGGAATGGAGTGAGACTAGAAGTTTATGTTCATAGATTTCATTTTTTTTAAAGCCCATCACAAATGAATAACCTTCAGTGAAAATGAGGCTGACTTCTAGCAGAGCAGAAGCGGCCGTTTACTATGCCAGAGTTATGTATGGTTGTGCATAGACTCCCCAAGTGTGCTTGTTCAGGACCATAGGAAGTCACCTCTTCTTCTCCTTTCGGCTGCAGCATTGGTCCAGGGACAGTAGGGATAGAGCTGGCAGGGACTGCTGCCTTGGGTACTACAGCCCTAATCAGAGGAGGCATGGGCCCACAACAGGCAAGTTACCCGACCCATGCAGCCCGCAGGCATCTTCAGTTAGCCCTGGTTATTACATATAAATGTTCTGAGGCCATACAATGGATGAGATCAGTGGTACAGGCACTTCCTGTGGGAGGGAGATAAGCTGAGAGTAACAGGGCAGGGGGGGGTAGGTGGGGGTGACAACAGGCAGAAAGGAGGTAATAGAGAGAACCAAACAGGAATTCTGTTTATGAGAGTCGGAGCCCGAGTGGACTAAGTGAGAGGGCCCATTTCTGGTCCTGGCGTGGAGCAGGCTTGGCATGGGTGTGATGCATCCAGGAGGACATCCCGCCCACCTTGACCACAGTTGGTCATCAGAACAACAGTGTGAGGTCCTTCCCAGGCAGGTGTCAGTTCAGGTTGCTGAAATTTTTGATGACCACCTGGTCTCGGGGTTGGTATGAATGACAGGGCCCTGAGGAGGGAACTGGAGGGGCCCCCAAACCTTAGAACGGGCTGCAGTCTGGAGACACTCTAAAAGGACTGACTAGTAATCTCACCGACAGCTTCTCTTAAACGGGGCAACAGAGTTCGTGGCAGGGAATTCCGTCTGGCAAAGGGTACATCTTGTCCTAAGAAGGGCCAGGGTAAAAGGCTGAGCCGATTTTTACCGGCTTTAAAGATTAATTTAGAGAGTGAGGTTTTTCGAGACAGGGTTTCTCTAGAGTTAGCTTTGCGTGTGTGTGAACATGGTACCAAAGCACTCGAGCTACAGGTAGGCTCGTGAGTTTCCGGGATACATTTAAGGACTTACCGACCATTGTGGTTTGGATGAAGGGGGATTAAGAGTTAAGTTCGTGTGTGTGACTGTCGAAGCACTGAGTAGTAGGTAGGTCGGTGGAGTTTCGGGTGGTTTGGACTAGAGATGGTGATGGATGGGGGAGGAAGGGTTCATTGTTGTTGTGTGGTGGTGGTGATGTGGTGGTGGTGGTGGTATGGTGGAGGTAGAGGTGGTGGTGGTGGTGGGGAGGTGATGGTGGTGGTGGTGGTGGTGGGGGTGTGGTGGTGGAGGTGGGGTGGTGGTGGTGGAGGGTGGTGGTGGTGGGGGGTGATGGGGTGGTGGTGGTGGGGTGGTGGTGGTGGAGTGTGGTGTGGTGGTGGTGGTGGGTGGTGTGGTGGTGGTGGAGGTGATGGTGGTGGTGGTGGAGGTGATGGTGGTGGTGGTGGTGGTGGTGGTGATGGTGGTGGAGGTGAGGTGGTGGTGGTGATGTGGTGGTGGTGGTGGGGGGGTGGTGGTGGTGGTGGTGGTGGGTGGGGGGGGGGGGGGGGGGGGGGGGGGGGGTGGTGGTGGTGGTGGTGGTGGGGTGGGGGTGGTGGGGTGGTGGTGGTGGTGGGGTGGTGGTGGAGGTGGTGGTGGTGGTGGTGGGGGGGGGGGGAGGGTGGTGGTGGTGGAGGTGGTGGGGTGGTGGTGGGGTGGTGGTGGAGGTGTGGTGGTGTGGTGGTGGTGGTGGTGGTGGGTGGTGGTGGGGGGGGTGGTGGGGGTGGGGGGGTGGTGGTGGTGGTGGTGGTGTGGTGGGGTGGGTGGTGGTGGTGGTGGTGGGGGTGGGGTGGGGGGGGGTGGTGGTGGTGGAGGTGTGGTGGTGGTGGGGGTGGTGGGTGGTGGTGGTGGTGGTGGTGGTGGTGGTGGGGTGGTGGTGGTGGTGGGGGGTGGTGGTGGTGGTGGGGGGTGGTGGTGGGGTGGTGGTGGTGGTGGTGGGGTGGTGGTGGTGGTGGGGTGGTGGTGGTGGTGGTGGGGTGGTGGTGGTGGTGGAGGTGGTGGTGGTGGTGGTGGGTGGTGGGGGGGGGGGGGGGGGGGGGGGGGGGGGGGGGGGGGGGGGGGGGGGGGGGGGGGGGGGGGGGGGGGGGGGGGGGTGGGGGGGGGTGGTGGTGGTGGTGGTGGTGGTGGTGATGGTGGAGGTGATGGTGGAGGTGGTGGAGGTGGTGGTGGAGGTGGTGGAGGAGGTGGTGGTGGTGATGTGGTGGTGATGGTGGTGGAGGTGGAGGTGGAGGAGGTGATGGTGGTGGTGATGTGGTGGTGGGTTTGTCATTTTGTCCCTACAGTCAATAGATCTCTCTTATGAGTCGCAGCATGAGCACAGAGGGAAGCCAACACACTTCTGTGTGTATAAATGTTTCCATGTTTGTCCTTGTCCGGTATAGGGCTTGAGTGAGAGCGACCAGGTCTGCCTTCTGTGCAGATGATGTGCCCTGCGGCAAGGCTTGTGCCATAGGGTGGCCCACTGGGTAGTCACTGTTCTCCGGCTCTCCTGACCCCATTGATGACCTGTCTGTGTTCATCAATAAACAGACCGGCCTCTGCCTCAGGCAAGGGAGAGTCCTGAGTGAAAAGTTTCCGCAACCTGATAAGCCTCTCCTTGGATGCACCAATCCAAATCAGACCGCATTAGAAAAAGTCCCAGTTTAAAGCATTCCCGGGGATTCTCCGCCCCCCAGAGAGGAGATGAGGAAGAGAGACTGAAAAACGACATGTCTGTTTTCTGGGGTGCAGTTTAACTACCCGGTGGGAGTGATTCTGAGCATCTCTGGGAGAGGAGAGGTGTTTGGCAGGCTTGAGACAGGGCAGGGTTTGGAGAGAGAGAGAGAGATGGGGGAGGGGAGTTGAGATAGAGCTTCCACTGGAACATTCCAGACTCTTAGGGCATACATATGTGTGCCAGGGGCTGAGTGGAGTATCCACCGGAACACCGAGGTCTGGGCAACTGGCCTGAGAAATGTCCGGCAACCCCTCCCAGTCATGGAGGGGACCTGAGGTTTTTAATCAGGCGCCAATGTCGCAGAATTGAGGCTCTGTAGAGCCACAAAGGTGAGACCAGGCTGATCAAACACCAGACTCTGATGTCGAGTGATGTGGACATTTGACAGCCACCAGCCATCTGCCCCTCTTCGGGGGATTTCCACAGCATGGGGAACTCTTAAAGTCGGGTCCTGGCCTGGGCCAGGGTGAGCGCGTCAGCTTCCTTCCTAGTATGGTGGCCGCAGCTATGGTATGTGTATGCAAACAGGATCGCCAGCCCGAGGCCACTGGGTCCAGACTTTTGGACAGATATGGTAGAGGTCTTCTCCACCAAGATCCCAGGAGCCGGGTCTCATTTCACCGACAGAAAGGGGAATGGTTTAATGACACCAGGGAAGGCTAGGGCCCAGGTTGGGGTCTGCTTTAGTTTCTGGAAAGCTGGGTCCTCTGTTTGAGTCCATTTTAAAGGCTGGTCTCCCACTGTGGCAGAATAAAGGGGCTGGGCTATTTCCGCAACGCCAGGAATCCAGAGCCTGAGATATCCCGGCGCCCCCCAGAAATTCTCATACCTGCTTCTTGGTTTGAGGATGGCTACCTTTGGGGCAGCGTTGAGAGTTTCCTACCTTGAACGAGCAGGTATCCCAGACAGGAGACCTCCATTCGGTAGAGCTGAGCCTTCTTCATGGAGACACAATATCAGAATGTGGGGAGCAGCTGGAGCAAGTCCTCTGTCTTTCAAAGGTGGGGCGTCAGCTGTTGCCAGGAGAAGGCTATCTACATCCTGGAGCAGAGTGGAGTCAGGGTGTGACAGCCTGTTAAGTATTTTTGTAACGCCTTCCCAAAGACTGTTGGAGAGGTTTTGAATGCTTCGGGCAGTCAGGTCCAGGCTAGCTGGCTAGTCTCATTGGTCATTGGATCAGTCTATATTCAGAGGCAAATTTGAGCTGGCTCCCTGGCGCTGGGGAAATGGAGGAGGGAGCATTCTTAAGTTCCAGGACTGTGTAGCCCTGGAGGTCTGGTGGGAAGAGACGGAGCAAAATGTATGGATTTGGAATATGGAAAAGCAGGTTCCGAGTCAATTGGCATGGGGTGAGGATGTTAGCTCCGAACAGCCTCTTGATATGGGGAGCAATTTTTTGTCTGGTCTTTTGGTTTATGGGATATTGCCAGAGCCTGATCAGCTGGGTTGCAGCCAAGAGACTCACCAAGGCTGGGGGGTGGTCCACTGGCAAGCCGGGACGATTTGTCACAGCCCATACCTTAGGAAACTGTTGTTGAAAGTCCCGGGGCTGGGTCCCCGAGTCTGGATTTGTTTCCGTTGTGGAGTCTGGGAGAGCTAGAAAATATTTCTTTCAGACAGAGACAGTCAAGCTAAATTCCAAGGCAGGTGCAAAGGAAATTTTTTTTCTTTTCTTTTTTTAAAGCAGCAAAGGTAATGGGGCTGCCTATCTTTCAACTGAGATCTCTGCTGAGACGGAGGGGGGAGGGGGACAGTCTGGGACCACCATGAAGGAGTGAGTCGCCCGCTCGTGGCCGGGGCTAACTGTTCTTTGAGGTGTGAGGTTATGGTCCCTAATTGCGCCCGTGGCTCCCTGCACTGGCATTTTTCTTGGTAACCGCCGCCACCTCCTTTGTTTGTTTTTAAGGATCTCTCCTTTGGATGTGAACAGTGCCGGCAGTCGGGAGCTCCGAGCTAGCTGTCTGGAAAGCAGCCAGCATCGTCTTTCTTTGCCTGCCTGTGTGGCCCCAGCAAGCCAGGCAGCTTGCTGCCTTTTAGTGTCTCGGGGATTGTAAACTTTTGATCCGCTGAGAGGTATTCATCCCTGTAAAGCCCTCTAAATTTTGGAGTTCTGTCATCCGCGACCACCCCCCCACCCCCGCCGCCACCCCGCTCACCTCCCCCCATCCAGAGCTGATTTGACAAAAGTCAAATTAAAGGTCCTACCATTTTCTGGGGCCAGTGGATCAAAAAGGGTTGTAACTTTTTAAAGCTTTTTGTTGTTGTTGTTTTCTTTTTGTAATCTCTTGAGAAATGCTCCAGGAGACTCTTCTGAGCCCTGAAGAACCTCCGTAGCCGTAGACAAATTCATGAGTTTTCGAGCTGCACCCCAAATTCCAGTAATAAGGTCCCTGTGAAATGTGTCCCGGGCCTAGGGTCTCAATCAGGGTGCTTGGGTGGGAAAGCCGCATCTGTACCAGTGGCTGAGGAAGAAAACAAAACAAAACAAAACAAAAACCAGCTTCCTCGCCTCTGCCCCAAGAAGTTCCCTTTGCACTTAAGTAAACAGAGTTTGAAGGAATTTCGGACAAGCATCCCACGTAGGGCAATGGTTGCAAGGCACAGATTCCAAGAGGGCAGTTTGGGGCTTGGGATTTATGGAGGAGTTGGGGGCCGGAAGGGAAGGGGTGGTGGTCTGGAGTCTGCCCCCTCCCACACACAGTGGCGCCTATGACTCCGACTCCACTGGCCCACCTTGCCTGGTGAAGCAAGCCAGGACTAGGGTTGACCCCCAACCACAGAGCCCAGAGCCAGAGAATAGCAGGGGGCGGGGAAAAAAACCCAAAAACCAAAACCAAAACCAAAACAAGCAACGTCGTGCAGAGGGTGCCACCTAGTGGCAACATCCGGAAAAACCAGCAGAACTTCTATCGTCAACAGGACTCAGCTTCCCTTTGCAGGGATCAGACAAAATAGAAACATCAGCTACAAAGTCAAGAAATCAAATAAACAACTCTCTGGGCCAAACTTGTCCGTCACACATTTAGTCATTTACACAGCTGGCCGGCCATTTATTCAAGCAAAACCGAAACCGTGCCTCTCCTGAGGACACAGGATAAAGGGTCCCCCACTATAGGCATCCCAACATTCTGTGGGGGACTTGGGAGAGTTTCCTGTCCGAAATTGTCTTCCCAAACCAGAAAGAGGCTTTTAACACCCCTCTTATCCAGAAGAAGCCTTTCCAGAAAAAGGGCCCATCCCCCTTAATTAGGGGGCTCCTGAGGGCTTGAACCACTACTAGAACCCAGAACCAGAACTCATGCTGACTGAGCCAAGAAAAAGTTTGGCATATTTTTTTCTTCTTTTTTAGGGGGGGTAGGTTACAAGGGTGGAGGGTGGACCTGGAAAGACTGGGAAATGAATGTGATCCGGGTGCATTATGTGAAATTCCCAAATAATCAATAAAAATATTCTGTTAGGAAAAGAAAAGTGTTGAGTTCCTCATTAATGGCCAGACCACGAACGGGTCCCTGGAAAGACTCTTGAAGCCCAAGCTCTGGGTACAGCATTTTAAGAGACAAAACCATAATTACATCCGTGCTGGGTGGGGTGGGGGTGGGGTTAGTGATGGATTTAGAGTGGCCTAGTAATATTCACTTTCTTCACAAGGCCCAGCGGCATCTTTCAGACACTACATATTACATTTGAACCATGGTCAAGGTCATGGACAGTCCCAGAAGTGTGGCCAAGGTGAATGTGGCTATGGGGGGGGGGCTGAGAAGTGACCAGGGAGGCACTAAATAACCTTGGGACTGGATAGTGTTACCTTAGTTGTATATGATCTGTATTTTCCCTCTAGAAACAGAAGTTGCCGGCATGTCTAGTTCATGAGTAGAATCCAAAACAACAAACGGTTCACAATCGTATTTCTTTTTTTTTTTTTTTTTTTTTTGGTTTTTCGAGACAGGGTTTCTCTGTGTAGCTTTGCGCCTTTCCTGGAACTCACTCTCTAGCCCAGGCTGGCCTCAAACTCACAAAGATCCACCTGGCTCTGCCTCCCAAGTGCTGGGATTAAAGGCGTGCGCCACCACCGCCCGGCCACAATCATATTTCTAAGGAAAAAGAAAGCCTGGGAAGGGGACCAACAGAGCAATTACAACACCACACGTTACTTAAAGGGAAGAGGAATACCCGGGCTTCCAGGTCCTGCATTCATTCTTTTGTGTTTTTCTTTAATTGCCTTTAAAAGCAGTTAAATATTTCTCATGGGAGAAGTCCACAGCTTAATTTTACTGTTCCTTTGTAAAAGTAGACGGGTTCTCTTTATGTAAATGAATTCCACTGCCTGCATTATCGCAGTTTACAGTTATTCCTAGACTGCTGGTTCTCAGCACTGTGAAACCACCTGTTGAAATGGGTTGAGATGTGCGTACGTAGTAATATTCTATTAAAAGATCCCATCGATGCCATCTTATCTTCATAGCATATTGAAATATACAACACACTTAGTAACTAGTAAGAAGTGATGAGAAGAGCTGGAGAGATGGCTCAGTGGTTAGGAACACTGGCTGCTCTTCCAGAGGACCCAGGTTCAATTCCCAGCAACCACACACATGGCAGCTCTTGGCAGTCTGTAACTCCAGTTCCTGTGAATGGGACACCCATGGCAAAACACCAATGCACATAAAATAAAAATAAATAAGATATATATATATATATATATATATATATATATGTATACACACACACACACACACACATATGAAGTGATGAGAACTTTGGAAACATCATAAGTCAAAAACCAGGAAGACGTGTGGATTTCCGGTCCCCCTTTGGGATGCGGCTCAGTCGGTACGCGGTGCACTCACGGGGATTGGAATGTGGATTTCCGGTCCCCCTTTGGGATGCGGCAGCACAGACTTGTAACCCCAGCGGGTTAGCAAAGACAACTAGCTCCCCGGGACTCTCTGGTACACCCCGACGGCCACGCTGGCTATTCAGTGAGAGTTCCTGTTTCAAAAACTAGTTGGGGTACTGGTGAGACACCCAGCTGGTGAAGCATTTGTCATGGTAGCCTGAAGGCCCAAGTTCAATTCCCAGAACAGTCCACACACTTATCCTCTGACCTCGTCTCACGCCACACCACTACAATAATAAACAAAAATAGCATTTCTTTACTTTTTATTTTTTGAGTCAGGGTCTCTCTACAAAGGCCTGGCTGTCCTAGAGCTCACTCTGTAGACCAGACTGGCCTCAAACTTACAGAGATCTTCCTGCCTCTGCCAGCCACCTGAGTGCTTGGACTGAAAGCATGTGCTGCAATGTTCAGGAACAAGTTTTTTTAAAAGATGGATAGCTGCTGAGGAAGAAAACTGATTTCAGCCTCGACCACCACCTGCAGGAGTGCTATTACACACAAGAAATACCATACACACACACACACACACACACACACACACACACACACACACACACACACGTCATGATACAGAAATCATGCAAGTAACACAGAAAGCTCCTTTTGACCCTTAGGAGATCTTGAGTTGGATCAGGATGAAGGGATATCTGTGGTGATATATTGTGTACCCTAATAAAATTTGCCTGAAGATCAGAGAATAGAGCAAGCCACTAGATTAAACATAGAAGCCAGGCAATGGTGGCACACACCTTTAATCTTAGCACTCGGAAGGCAGAGATCCATCTGGATCTCTGTGAGTTCAAAGCCACCCTGGACTGCATGAGATTAACTCAGTCTAGGAGAGAAACAGAGCCAGGCAGTGGTGGTGCACACCTTTAATCCCAGTACTTGGGAGTCACACGCCTTTAATCCCAGCTCTTAGAAGGATGTGATGGGGGGCGGAGAAAGGTATATGAGGCACGAGGAGACAGGAACTAAAGCCTTTCGGCTAGAGGCTCTTTCAGGCTGAGGAGTTGGTGAGGTAAGAGGTGGCGGCTGCGGCTGGCTCTGCTTCTCTGATCTTTAGGCAGATTTTATTAGGGTACACAATATAATATATCACCACAGACATACGTCGTGTTCCAGAAATGGGTCACCACCCCCTATTTCATGCTGGCGCTTCCCTCTCAGTCAGCTCGGAAAAGGCATAGGAAAGAACAGTGAGGGAAGTTTTTTAAAATCGTGACTCCTACTTCAGTTCAAGTCCTGGGTAGAATGTGGTCTCCACAGGTTCTCTCATGTCCTGACACCCCTCTACTATCCAGCAGGGCCAAGATCGCTTCCCTTAACTGCTCCCATCACGAGGTATCTATCAGCACTCCAGACTGTAGCTCTCTGTAGAGGACACCCTAACTTGTGAGCTCCCACCCCAGCGGGGCGGAGGAAGGACACAAGCCCTCTCTCTCCCTCTGGGACTGACATCAGCAGACCTAAGCTGTTTTGAATCTGTTTTCATCTTAGGCTTTGCCTGCTTGGGGAACCTGACTGTTGGAAGACTCAGTTGTACCCTTAGAGATCCCTACGTGGAAGCCCCGAAACTACCAGTGTGACTGGAAATAACAGGGCCTTTAAAGAGGTGACTGAGTTAAAATGAGGTCCCTAGGGGGGTCCCAAGTGCACCCTGCCTGCCGGCTCCACAAGAGGAAATGTAAACAGAGATGTGTTTGCAAAGAGAAAAGGCCAGAAGAGGACACAGGAGCCATCTGCAAGCCCAGGTGAGGGCCAGGCCTCGGGAGAAAAATCACACCTCAGAGAGCCTGATTTGGACTTGAGCTCAGACACTGAGAAAATTAATTTGGGTTGTTTGAACCATCCAATGTGTGGCATTTTGTTTAGGTAGCCTTTGCAACACTAATACAACGACCAAGTAATCAACTGCTTTTTAGAAGGTTTGGCTAGATTTCTGACATTCAGGTAAACTAAAGGACCCTGATCCCAAAGGCATCTAAGGAAATAAAGTGTCCATCTGTCAAAGTTTCAAAGCCTATGTCTTGAGGTACAGGTTACCCAGCAGCGCGGTCCTTGTCCCCGCGTTTACAGTGTGCCAGAACACTTCCCTATGGAAACACGTTTTTATCTTCACGGAGTCCTTCAGGCTTCCTGAGATCAGGCGCTGCTTTACTGAGGAGAAACGAAGGGGGGGCGGGGTGAGGGTGGAGGGGGGGGATTTGAGGGTGGAGCTCAGCAGCAGAGCCCTTGTCTAGTATGCCCACGGCCACACTCCATCCCCCGCTGCAAACAGTGAATTAAAAACACAGAACATGAACCTGAGGGGTTTGGTTTGGTTTGATTTTGAAACAGGGTCTCACTTGGTAGCTCAGGCTCTCCTCGAACCCGTGGCCTAGTCTCTCCATGGTTGGTATAAGATGTGTGAGCCACTATGCAAGGCAAGACACTTTTTTTTTTTTTTGGTTTTTCGAGACAGGGTTTCTGTGTAGCTTTGCGCTTTCCTGGAACTCACTCGTAGCCCAGGCTGGCCTCGAACTCACAGAGATCCACCTGGCTCTGCCTCCCGAGTGCTGGGATTAAAGGCGTGCGCCCGGCGCAAGATACATTTTTCAAAAAGTAAGTAAATAAATAAAGATGGGCTTGGGAGACGGCTCAGTGGGTAAAGCGCTCGCTATGCAAGCACGACGTCCAAGTTCAAATCCCCGGCACCCATGTAAGAACCGGACGTTGCAGCACATATCTGACACCCCAGTAAGGGCAGGCACAAAAGGTTCCCAGGGATTTGCTTATAACAGACAGGCTAGCCAAACGGTGAGAGACTAAGAAATTTAATTTAATTAATACATTTTTTGAGTCATTAAGGCATAGACTGACTTCCTCCCACACGGCCATGTAACAACTTAGAGCTCTGATGCGAAGCCGCCAGGGCATCTTTGTTTCCAGGCTACCTCTTTAATTACTAGACCTTACCCGCTCAGACCATTCACAGGCCCGCCAGACACTTGACAGTTCAGCAAGATCGGGGATGTCCTAGGCCTGCAACCAAGAGACTTACATTCATATTCAAACTCTACGCCGATCCCCCCAGGAAGTTCTTCCAGTGAATAACCGCCACGATAATAGACACATGCTGTCGGGGGTCAGCCCAGATAATGGCTAACAGGTGCTCCCCTGGAGGATTAGCCCAGGTTTAGCGCGCCGGTTTACCGGTCCTTTTATCTTAAGCCTGAGGTTCCTTTAAATGATAGAAGAGCTGTCTGCGGAGAGGTGATTCAAATGGCCTCAGCCCACCTAGGGCCGGTCTCGAAGCTGCTGTCTGAAGGTGCAGCCCGACGCAGCCCTATCTATCCCTGCAGGTTCTTTGCCCCTGGGAAACCACCCTGCCCACTAAAAACTGGGAGGAGACCTCGCTAAAAGGCCGAGAGGGTGCAGAGCAGATCCAACCCACCGTAGCAAGGTCGCTGCAGGGCCTCCACACCGCCAGACTGCTCCCCACACTCAGTTCCCCAAAGTGCAAACCCCCACCGGCGTCGCCCACCACGACGTTTGCGGTAAGGCAAGCAAATGCCAGGCCAGGCGGCCCAGGAGAGCTTGAGCGCCATCTAGTGGCCGCTGTAGCTCATCTGCGGCTTCTCGTGTCTTTGGCCTGTAAACAGTTTTTCTTTTCCTTTTTCGGTTTTGTGGTACTGGGCTTGGTGACCACATCTTCTGCACGCTAAGAAGGCAAGTGCTTTCCCACCAGAGCTGCTGGCTGCGCCACCGTTTTGTAATAGGTAGGGATTGAACCCAGGACCTCAGGCATACCAGCCAAGCACTCGGACACCTGCATTATATTCCACAGTGTTTTCTTTATGTTTATGTGTGTGTACAGTGTCTGTGCATCTGTTTGTGGGGCTGTATTGACCATGTGTGCACGTGTGGACCCCAGAGCTCCGCGTCAAGTATAGGACGTCTTCTTATAGTTTTTCGTTTGTTTGTGGTTTTTTTTTTTCTTTTTTTCCTTTTTTTGTTTGTTTGTTTGGTTGGTTTTGGTTTTTGTTTTTTTTGGAGACAGGGTTTCTCTGTGTAACAGCTCTGGCTGTCCTGGAACTTTCTTTGTAGACCAGGCTGGCCTCGATCTCATAGAGATCCACCGGCCTCTGCCTCCCAAGTGCTGGGATTGAAGGTGTGCGCCGCCGCCGCCGCCGCCGCCGCCGCCGCCGCCGCCGCTGCCGCCACCACTGGCTTGCCTTATGTTTTTAGTGGGTCTCTTCACCGAACTTGAATCTCACATGCTGGCTACACTGCGTGGCCAGCGAGCCCCTGGGATTTATCAGGCTCTGGGATACCTTTACCATTGGGATTACCGAAGCTGGCCCCTACACTGGCCCCTCACACTTGGTTTTTACGTGAGTGTCGGGGATTCCAATTCAGTCCCTTACGTTTATGTAGCAAGCACTCTGCCTATAAAGCTATCTATCGAAGCTCCGAGTACTCCCTTTTAAAGGAGCAAATGTGCAGTGACTCATGGGGTTGGTCGGAACTCCCAGTTAATGAGCAGGGCTTCCAATATCTCAATCTGTCCCAGTAAACACAGCACAGCCACACCTGATCGCCCGTCACTGTCTCCGTGGACCACATTACAAGTGGACCACTAAATGCTTCTTACCCAAACCCCAACCCATCTGGAATCTATTTCAATTTGGATTTCTTATGAATTTCAAAATGTGTAGCCAGACATGGGTGATTTGTCCCTGAACTTGGAAGACCCTTGGAGGTCTAAATGGCCATAGAGGTTATTACTGTACCAGAGAGCTTGTGCGTGTCCATGGGACCCTCACCCATACTGACCTTCGCTGTTTCGCTGGAGAGATGGTTTGGTGGTTAAGAGCACCGGCTCCTCTGTCGTACGAAGCAGGTTTGAGTACCAGCATCCACATCCTAGCTGTGGATAAGTCCGGGTCCAGGGAATCTCATGCCCTCCTCCTTTAGCTTCCAGAGGGGCCGGTTGCATGTGATACAGAGACACCCGTGCAGGCAAAACACCCATACGAGTAAAATAAAAACAAATAGCTAAAAGAAGAAAAGAGCACGAGTCTTCTGCAAATTTAGGTCACAGTACCATGTTTTGTTTCTGAGATAAGATTGTGCCGCTTTGTCCAGGTGGCATGGGATCAGCAGAGCCAGGAACTGCCTTCACACCACAGCCATCGGCCGCTTCCCCATCCCAAAGCTGGGCTGGCAGCCGGGAGACCACCCTCGGCTCTGTTCTTAGTTTTGTGGGGGATTGTTATTGTTTGTTTGTTTTTTTATTTTGTTTTGTTCCGTTTTTTGAGGCAGAGGCTCACTGGGTAGCTTGGGCTGATTTGGAGCTCACGATGTAGACCAGGCTGGCCTCGAACTCAGATATCTGTCCACCTTCCTCTACCTACCAAATCTTGGGACTAAGGGTGTGTGCCACTCCCTCTAGCCTGTGGTTAGTTCTATCTCTTTTCCCTATCAGTCCTGAGTCAATTTCTTTGGCAAAAGGAATTTTTGCTTTAAAAATTGTTTTTTAGGCCAGGCGGTGGTGGCGCACACCTTTAATCCCAGCACTCGGGAGGCAGAGGCAGGCGAATTTCTGTGAGTTCGAGGCCAGCCTGGGCTACCAAATGAGTTCCAGGAAAGGTGCAAAGCTACACAAGAGAAACCCTGTCTCGAAAAACCAAAAAAATAAATAAATAAATAAAATTGTTTTTTAGATTTTTTTTTTAACATTGAAAAGCAGTGTTTTATCACTCTCTACTGGCACTAAGATAGCATTCTTCTTCTTCTTCTTTTTTTTTTTTTAAGAAAAGTTAATGCATTTCATAGAATGTTTTTTAAAATTAAAAAGAAATTTTGTTTCATTTATTTATTTATTTTGTTTTGGGGGCTTCTTCTTTTTGTTTTTGGTTTTTTGAGACAGGGTTTCTCTGTTTCTCTGTGTAACAATCCTGGCTGTCCTGGAACTCACTTTGTAGTCCAGGCTGGCCTCAAACTCACTGAGATCCACTTGCCTCTGCCTCCCGAGTGCTGAGATTAGAGGTGTGTGCACCACCACCGCCTGGCTGTCTGTTTCACTTTAAGCCAGGTACAGTGGGGCACACCTCTAACTCCAGCCCTTAGGAACCAGAGGTAGGCAGTCTCTGTAAGTTGAGGACCAACCTGTTGGACATAGAGCAGCCAAGGATGCAGAGTGAGACCCTGTCTCAAAACACAGAAATGAAGTTAATTAATCAACTAATTAGTAAAAAAATAAAATAAAATAATTACATTGCTATCTGAAAAGCAACAGATGCTTTGGCATTTTACAGTTACTCATTATAAAGGGATATTTTAACCACAAACATCCAGCCTTGCCTATAGTTTGTTTGCTTGTTTATTTTTCAGACATATTTTCAAGTGACCCAGATGACCTTGACTTTCCGGTCTTCCTGCCAGCACTGGCCACGTGCGGAGACTGCAGGTCTACCATGCCCAGCTGAACCAATCTTTAAACAGAAGCCCTGCCTTGGATTTTCGTGAACCATCACAACAGACACCGAAGTCAAATGATGAACAAGAATTTTGATGCAACCCCAAATTCCTATAAAGAAAATAAACATATACGTGTAGTCACAAGGCTGGTGGATTTGAGGCGAACAGGAACTGATGTAGAGAGGCAAGTGATGGGCAGGGGCACCAGATGGAATTATACTCGGATAAAAGGGCTGGGAACATAGTGTTACATGCTTGCCTAGACCCAACTAGGCCCTAGATTAAATCCCAGAGAAAGAGAAAGACAGAGCAAGAGACAGAGAGACAAATTATTAGTCCTTTATTATTTTTCCCTAATAAAGTAAGTTCCACTTGAGATGGTAAATAATATGGCAGCATCAATTTTCACAAGGCAATCATTTTTCCTGTTATAGTTGGACAAACTACACAGCTAACCACGACAAAAGGGCCCTGCAGGATCTAGAGCGCGTGGTCCAGTCTCAGTTAAGAGAAGAACGTAAGCAAACTTGGAAGCAACATCCCACAGCCAAGGAAAGCAGGCTGAAGAGAGAGGTCAAAGTTCACAGGGCCCAGAAGGGGACACGAGGAAGCTCAGTGGCTTGGTAACTTCCAGTTCTGTCAGAATCCTAGTTAGGAATGCTCACCTGGTTCTGTTCCTAATAGCCATGTCAGGTGGCTCACAACCACCTGTAACTCCAGCTCCAAGGAACTCCGACAGCCTCTTCTGGACTCACAGACGCATCTACCACACACCCCTGGGCCCAACACACACATACACATGATTCAAAGTAAAACAAACCCTTGAAAGAAATGTGTCAAGGGAAATCATTTCCCTCAGAACCTCGCGCTGGATTCCGAGGATGAGATCTGATCGTGCAGATGCTCAGTGTATTCGTCTGACCTCTGAGATCTGACCTCTGAGATCTGATCGTGCAGACGCTCGGTGTATTCGTCTTTGAGGTCAGCACAGCTGCCCGCCCAGGACATTCACATGGCCTCAGATGCTTCCCTGTCAGCTCCTCAAGGGTTTTCAAAGCTGGCTTCAGCTTGAGGGTTAGTTAGTCTTCCGCTCATCATTTTCTCCCTTACCCTAATTTGATTTTTAAAATCCATTGAGAGACATTTGAAGTCCATTTTTTTTCGGTTTTTCGAGACAGGGTTTCTCTGTGTAGCTTTTTGCACCTTTCCTGGAACTCGCTTTGTAGACCAGGCTGGCCTCGAACTCACAGAGATCCGCCTGCCTCTGCCTCCCGAGTGCTGGGATTAAAGGCGTGTGCCACCACTGCCCGGCTGAAGTCCATTTATGATAAACTTTAATTTCTGCCATTCATTCTCACCTATTGCTTTAAAGATCTGTTATGTGAGACGTGTGTGTTTCAATAAGGCACATACTTGAAAAGCCCAAAACTGTGGACTGTGTCAGTGTGTTCTGCCGAAATCTGAATTCTAGGTGCTCTAGCTTCAATTTGGATTTTTCTTTTTGTTTTATTCTTTAATTAGCCATTTATTTCTGATTCATTAAAAATTCTTATGTAGTTAGTGTCTATGTATATGTTTGTGTGTGTGTGGTATGTGTGTGTGTGTGTGTGTGTGTGAGAGAGAGAGAGAGAGAGAGAGAGAGAGAGAGAGAGAGAGAGAGAGAGAGAGAGAAAGGGAGTGAATTTTGCTGTTTACCTGGCTGACCTGGAACTCACCACTCTAAATACTTATCATAACCAAGCTTCTTAAAATGCAAATCATGGTGCATAAACATGGAGGTAGGAAGCCCTAGGTTCAATCCTCCACCAAGGGAAAATGTAAACACACACACACACACACACACACACACACACACAGATGTAACTAACCGTCTTATTAAATAAGAAACACAGAACCAATGTAAAAGAGAAAGCCAAGAGGTCAGAGCTCAGAGCTAAAATCTCACTCTTCCTCCTGCGGTGGTCCTAGCTCTCCGAAAGAGAGCTACTTCCTGTGTGTATGTCTTTAAATAGTCTTTTTTGTTCTGCCTTCTCATTGGTTGTAAACCCAAACACGTGACTGCTTTGTCACTGTATGTACAGCCCTCTAGGTCTTAAAGGCGTATGTCTCCAATGCTGGCTGTATCCCTGAACACACAGAGATCTATGGGATTAAAGGTGTGCGCCACCCACCGCCACGCTCTGTCTATGGCTCTAATAGCTCTGACCCCCGAGCAACTTTATTTATTAACATACAATTAAAATCACATTTCAGTACAATTAGAATACCACCACACACACACACACACACACACACACACACACACACACACAGGCACACGCACATTAAATAAAAAAATAAATGGGCAACACATATAAAATTCAAATCCCACTCAAAGCAACTAAAGAAAAGACCACTGGACTGGACTCAGATACTGTCAATATTCTAGAAAGCCAGAAAATCTGCCCACAACTGTGACAGAGAACTCCAGGAGACTGTATCCCCAGGGCAGCGCCCAGGGTTGGACCAAAGCACATGAACAGCAGCCAGAACAATCACAATAGGACCAGCTTTAGGGAGGTGACTGAGCCCAGCCAGTTGGAAATCCATGCAGAAGGAAGGAATCAGGGCCAAGATGGCTGTGACTCAGGGTGTGGACACCAAAGACAGGGATCTCATGAGCCTCTCTGTGTGACAGCTGTTTTCACTGCATTCTTTATATTGAGGCCTAGATGTATGTATGTATGTATGTATGTATGTATGTATGTATGTATCTATCTATCTATCTATCTATCTATCTATCTATCTGTCTATCTACCCATCCATCCATCTATCACCTATCTATCAATCTATCATCCATCTATCATCTATCTATCAATCAATCAATCAATCAATCTATTTATCTATCTATCATCTATTTATCTATCATCTATCATCCATCTATCATCTATCTATCATCTACCTATCATCTTTCTATTATCTATCATTTATCTATCTGCTTGCTTATCATGTATCATTATTGATCAATCTATTGATCTATCATCCATCTATCATCTGCCCATAATCTGTTTGCCTATCATCTATCTATTATTGATATCTGTCTACCACTGATTTGTTTTCTCACCGATTTATCTTGTTTTCCTAAGACAAGGTCTCCATCTACAGACCAGGTTAGCTTCACACTCACTATGCAGTGAGGATTATTTTTGAATTTTGAATTCTCCTGCTTTTACCTTCCACCATTCCTGGCTTAAGTATCTTTTTCTTCTTGCTATGTAGCCTTGGCTGGTGTGGTTCTTTGGATAGAAATGGCCCCCATAGGCTCATATATTTGACTGCCTGGTCATTAAGAGTGATGATACTTGACAGGGATTAGGAGGCGTGGCTTTGTTGGAGGAAGTGTGTCACTGGGGGAGGGGGAAGCTTTGGGTTTCAAATGTTCAAAGCCGAGCAGTGTCTTCTCTCTTCCTGCTGCCTGCTGATCCAGAAGCAGAACTCTCAGCTCCTTCTCCAGCACCATGTCTGCCTGCATGCTGCCATGCTTCCCACCAGGACAATAATGGACTGAACCTCTGGACCATAAGCCAGCCCCAATTAAATGTTTTCCTTTATAAGAGTTGCCATGGTCATGGTGTCTCCTCACAGCAATAGAAACCCTAATTAGACAGCTGGCCTGGATTAACTATGTCTGCCAGACTTGTCTAGATGTTTCTGTGATTCTCCCGCCTCTGTCTCCTGGGTGCTGGGATTACAGGCATGTGCCACCACCTCTGTCTTCCACTGGCTTCGTGTCTCTATCTTTACGGTACTGGACAGGCCAAAGGGCATTACAGCTCAAGCTTTGCTCGTTAGAATCTATGAGCTTAACTGATGGATGTACAAAGCCCAAAGAACACATGAGAGACAGGGCACCATGCCCCAAACTGTCTTGAGGTACTAGCCTGGGGCTGAGGAGATGGCTCTCTTGGTAGAACACATGCCTTGCATTCACAAGGCCTGGGGTTCAGTCCCCAGCTCTGGAAACCATCCTATTGCCTGGGTGTGGTAGTGCACACCTTCCATCCCGGCGGCATTGTGGGGTAGAGGCAGGAGGACCGCAACAAGTTTGAGGCAAACCTGGGCTCCACAGTGAGCGCTAGACACAGCCAGGCCTGCCTGACAAAACTCCAAACAACCACCTACCACCATGTCCTGGATATGACTGCCCAACAGATGCAAGACGTCCAGCAGGGACTCTCGTTTCTACTAATCCAGTCAGACTCACCCCATGTTTAGGTACACACTCCTGGTGGTGGAGGAGGCTGGAGCAGCTTGTCCTGGGAGCAGAAGATCATGAAATTGCAGCGCCTTCTACATCTACTTCCAATCGAGGTACCATGCGTGTGGACTTGCCCTTCGCTTTTCCCTTCAGGAAGTTTGTGTGAGTCTTTGTTTCTGATACGACGAACATGGAGAGGCCATGGCAGAGAGTGTGTGAGATAATGTCTTCATCTCCTCTTGGTTGCTGTGAGAAAGTATCTGAGGCCTAATACTTTACAAACAATGGGTGCTTCAAAGGCGGGATAGTGTGACAGATGTTGGGGAAGCAGACGAACACATCCCCTGTGGATACAAGGCCTGTCCCACAAGATGAAACCATACCTGGCACTACTGGTGAGACAAAAACCAACAGCTAGAGAGACCAGAGACCTGGGACACTAGAGGGAAATTGCTCCTGCTTGTTTTGAGGCTCCCGTTTTGAGTCTGGATGCTGAGTGTCTTCACTGGCTTCTGGAGATTTCATAAAGAGGCTGCATATCACTGTTAACTCGGTGATTACGTGATAATAAGGGCCAGAACTTCCTCATGGTTCCTCTCAAACAATACTGTATTTTCTTTTCAATTATCATGGCTTGAGAGAAATGAAGAAATTCGTTTGTCATGATCAGCATGCTCCCAGCTCATGTTAGCAAATGAAGAAAGGGCTGTGGTGGAGATTAGCGAGGTCATGATAAGTCTGAGCTTTCCAAACACATAGAACACGCTGGTGAAGATATGGCTCAGTGCATAAGAGCACTTGCTGGTGGCTCACAACCATTGATAATGCTAGTTCTAGGGGATCTGACACCCTCTTTTGGGCTCATTGGGCATCAACACACATGGGGTACACATACATATATGCAGACAAAACATCCATCCATATATAAATAAATAAATCTTGAAAAATATTTAAAAAATAGACACACAGAACCAATCTTATATAGCAATTATGATTTTCTATTGGCTGGTTGTGTGTGTGTGTGTGTGTGTGTGTGTGTGTGTGTGTGTGTCTTTGTGTGTTTGTGTGTGTGCTAGTCCTTAGAAAAGAACAGGAGCAGGAAAGCTTGAGAATCCATAGCAGGAACCGTATTTCATGAGTCTGGAGCTGGATAATTAGCATATTATTTGTTCCTGGTGTGTTGCTTCATAAAGTTATCAAAACTTGTCTTTTGTATAATTTCTTAAAAAAAAAAAAAAAAAAGGCCACGAGTCACGACTTTGTTTTCAAAATCGGAACTTAGAGCATTATAACTTGAACACAAAATTATTATTCACATCATTAAACAGTCCTTATTGCAAAAATAAATACATTGTTTCCTTAACCAAAGCCCTTAAAGTTGATGTTTAGAGAAATAGATATAAGCAATTTCCAACTTGCCATGTCAATGAACTCTAAATAACTGAGGGCTCTCGAGCAGAAAGAAGGACTGTTCTACCTATACAGAAGTCTGTTGAGATATATAGACTTTTGTTCTAGTTCATTTAAAATAACTTTTTTTTTTTTTTTGATTTTTCAATACAGGGTTTGTCTGTGTAACTGTCCTAACTGTTCTGGAACTCACTCTGTAGACCAGGCTGGCCTTGAACTCGCAGAGATCCACCTGCCTCTGCCTCCCCAGTTCTGGGATTGAAGGTATGCACCGCCACCATCCAGAAATTTAAAAGAATTTTAAAAAAATTATGTGTCTGAGTGTTTTGCCAGGGTTGTACGTCTGTGCACCACTTGCTTGCTTGGTACCCCCAAAAGCTGGAGGAGGGAATCAGATCCCCAGTACTGGAATTATAGATGGTTGTAAGTCACCATGTGGGTGCTGGAAATCAAACTGGAGTCCCCTTGGAAGAGCAGTCAGTGGACTCAGAGAGGTTATTTGAAGGTGCTAAGTTTGATGAACAAAAAGACACAAATATGAAGTAAGGTGAAGGGGACCTTGGGAATTATGGGACATAGCTACTTCACCCAACAAGAAAATTCTCCATGGGCTGGAGAGATGGCTCAGTGGTTAAGAGCACTGGCTGCTTTTACGGAGGACCTGAGTTCAATTCCCAGCAACCACATGGTGGCTTCCATCTGTAATGAGATCTGGCGCCCTCTTCTGGCCTGCAGGCAGAACACTGTATACAAAATAAATAAATCTTAAAAAAAAAAAAAAAAAAAAGAAAAAGAAAAGAAAAGAAAGGAAGGAAGGAAGGAAAGAAAGAAAGAAAGAGCCGGGCGGTTGGTGGCACACGCCTTTAATCCCAGCACTCGGGAGGCAGAGGCAGGTGGATCTTTATGAGTTCGAGGCCAGCCTGGGCTACCAAGTGAGTTCCAGGAAAGGCGCAAAGCTACACAGAGAAACCCTGTCTCGAAAAACCAAAAAAAAAAAAAAAAAAAAAAGGAAGGAAGGAAGAAAGAAAGAAAGAAAATTCTCCAGAGGTAAGATGAGAATTCAGGAAGTCACCAGGGCTTGAATTTTCTTATATACCTTCTAGGTAAAGATTTCATTATATTTCATCTCTTTAATCTTCTTTAATTTTTGTGAATTTTCATATTTGACTTTTGTAATTATAACTGTTTTTTTAAACCATTTGTTTTCCTCAAGTGAAGGTATTTCTGCACATGGAATTTGACTGAGCTGATATTCCTATGAGGAGACACAGGATGGAACATCTAAATCTATTGTTTTTCTATGGAAGGGTTTCTCTGTGTAACATCCCTGGCTGTCCTGGGACTCCCTCTGTAGACCAGGCTGGGCTCAAACCCAGAGATCCACCTGCCTCTGCTCCCGAGTGCTGGGATTAAAGGCATGCGCCGCCATACCTGATTTTATGGAGGAATTTTATAAAGAAAAAGAAAAGAGGCAGAAACTAAAGCAAATAAAGAAAGTAAGTAATTCATAAAATGTTAGAGCAAAATTTATATTTTTCAAATATTTTATTAAACACCAAACTACAAAGTAGAAAACATACTTATAACTTCAACTATCAATGCAGAATTAGCATTCTTAGTACAAATTGATTTGTACACATTAATAAAAATGTCTACCTTGTTTTGTTTGTTTGTTTGTTTGTTTGAGACGGGGTCTCTCTCTCTGTAGCCCTGGCTAGTCTGGAACTTGCTATGTAGAGCAGGCCCACCTCAAACTCAAAGAGATCCTCCTGCCTCTGCCTCCGAAGTGATCAGATTAAAGGCCTGCACCACCACCATGCCCGACCATGAGAGAATATTTAAAAAACACTTCACAGAAGAGTCAACGGTGGCTTCTCAGTCCTCTTGGGTGAGGAGTGACAGCCGCTGAGTCAGACAGTTGAATTAGAGCCACCTATGTGGGCCATGTCACATGTTGTCTTCAGGATCAAAGAGAGCCACAGAGAGGTCTAAAAATAAAGGAACAGATTAGGTTTTCATGAAAAAACTTTTACTTTACACATATCTGACTTGAGACAAAGAGCAAAGTAATGCTAGAGAATAGTGTTGTCATGAAAATATTAAATATGGAAAGACAGCTTTCCAAGTACAATTTTAACTATTTCTTTCACTATCATTACAAGTACTTTTTCTAACTTAACTTCTAGGTATGAGGGATATTATACTAGTCAATTAAAATTTCTATTCTTCTATATCTTGCATCACAAAAGGGTATTTCTCTTCTTTTCTATCCACTGGGATTTTTGCTTCTTTCTCCCAGAGAACACACGCTGTAAACATCAGAAATCTTACCTCTAGAGACCTTTGAATTGTGAAAAACCTCTCTCACTGGACCTCAGCTATTCACCATCATTGTTTTACAAGGACTACACGTGAAATCATAAAAAGGTCAAAAGAACTAGATGTGGCCCTCACTGCCTTGTTTCTGGATTGGAGGATGATGGGGTCACCTGCAATCTCAACCTTAGAGCTGGGGTTCTGTGATGGCTATTCTTGGTTGTCCACTTGACTTCATCTGGGATTAACTAAACTCCAAAAATGGAGGGCCCACCTGTGGGGATTTTTGCTTAGTTTTAAGAAAGAAGATCCTCTTCTAATCCATATCTTTCTATCTTTGAGGTGGGAAGACCCAGTTTTAATCCAGATCTTTTGAGGTGGGAAGACCCACCTCTAGCCTGAGCTTCACCTTCTGCTGGAAGCTTATAAAGGGGCACATAAGTAGGAAGCTTTTGCTCTTTGCCTGCTTGCTTCTGCCTAGCTGGCAAGTCCATTTCTTCCCTGGAATTAGAGCCTACTTCTTCAGACATATACTGAAGACCAGCTGAAACATCCAACCTCGTGGACTGAATTACTACTGCGTTCTTGGTCCTTCTGTACATAAGCAGCTATTGTTAGATTAGCTGGACCATATTATCTATCACCTACAAATCATCCTAATAAATACCCTTTGTATAAGGAAGATAGGTAGATTATAGATAGATAGATAGATAGATAGATAGATAGATAGATGATAGATGAGATAGATATAGATACATTGATTCTTTCTGTAACTTACATAGAATGCCAGGCATAAAAACAAATAAACAGGCTTCTCAGACAAAAGGGAGGACTGTGAAATTTGAACAATCAGAATGTTCGATGACCTGGGTCAACAGAAACCAGACTATGTGCAGGAAGTTTGTGAAAGAGAACTATAAAAGCCTTATGTATTTTTAACACACTGCCCTTACAAAGTTTCAGGTATGGAAACTGACAGTAAACAATAGGTATTGGTATCAGTGTGGACAAACAGGGAGCATACATCCTCATTTGTAGGCTAGTTTTTCAGTAGTGGAAGTTTTGGTTGTGTGTATATTAATAAAAGGAATATTCTATGAACATATTAGAATGTTATGTTGATTGAACTGTGAGAAGATTCATAATACATTAAATAGTTCCAATGCCTTTCCTCAACTCTGCATGCTAGGCCTCACATTAAGGATTTTGCAGGTTAATGTCACAATGATGTTCACTATATTTGATGAAACTCTGACAGACGATTGTGCCTTGGTGAGGCATACTGAAAATAAGTAACCAGTATTAAGGCTATTCTTTGTTACAGGAAGCATTTCCCTTCCCTTGCGCCTGCATCTGTCTCAGGGTACAACAAGGTACACAGACAATCAGCATGAGGAAGCTGTGACCAGGGGCAATAAAATTTCCAGTGTGAAGGTGCCTGTTTTCTTCTCCTTGGTTCGTTCTCTGTTTTATTATTGACTCACTCTAGCAAGTCAGGCACACCCCAGATTGTCTGGAGTAGAAATGGACCGAGGAAGGCACACACAATTTTCCAAATTCCTATAACTTTATAATTTAAGTGGGTACTGTTTATTGTATATAAATTATTGCTTTATAAATTGATGAGATGAAACATATTCCAGAGTTTGGCTTGCCACACTTTTAGTTTGGGAACTAAACTCAGATATCACTTGCAGGACTAAACATAACTAAACCAAAACAATAAAATGTGTGACAGATGCTAATAACTGTAGCTTCCTTAACATAGCAGGTGTCCTGAGTACACACTCGTCTTATTTTGCTCTTACGGTGGCGCATCATGAACCCAGAAGAGTCCCTGATTTGAGCCCGGTTTCCAGCTCCCCCGTATCTGATCCTAATCATACTGTAGATATTTTCATCCCTGCTGCTTTTTACTAGACGTCTGTCTTTTCAAATGCAGGTCTAAAACTGACTTGCTTCTGTATTTCTCTGAATGTGGCTCACATCTGTTCTCTCCAGGTTTCTTCTAACAACACAAAGCAGGATCAATTTGTCTTTCCGTCTGTCTTGTGCACACACCATCACGCCTTCTCATCCCTCTGCTGCTGCGCATCACATCAGAACCCACCTGGAATTCTGCTCCATTCCCTGCTCAAGTTTTAGACTCCATAACTACTCCCAATGAACAATGAAACTCTAGGATCTTATTATGACGCTATGGTAAGTGTCTCATCATGTTTACAAAAGGTGACTACCATGTCACTGAACAAGTTATCAAACAAAAAATGTTTTGCTTACTACTAACACCACCTTGCTTGTGTTGCTACAGAACCCTTGAACTGTAACAAAGCATTTGCCATGCTATAGTTTCACCTATGAACAAGCAATATGCTGTAAAATAAATAAATGTGCATATTCAATAGGTGGGAATAATTGTAGGATTTTTCTCAAATTATGAGTTCCTTTCTGCACTCTTTGGTTATTGCTATATTTTTGTTGATTACTCATGAGTATTTATTGTCTCCTATTATTTTCCTTTTGTGTATAGTTCTCCCACACTCCTCAAATAACTGAATATTTATTGAGATGTGTTGCATCCTTGAAATGTGATTAGAATTCCACATTCTCATATGCACAGTCTTATTTAATTATCACAAACTGAATTGCTTCGGGAGCCACCTATGACCCCTGTAGTCCACTCCCCTCCTTCTTCAGGAATCAGTGGAGTAACTCCCAAGGCAGGAATGGTGCAGAAATGGCTGGATTTCTGCTTATGGGGTTCTCAGGCTCCTGGGAGTTTCACACAGGACGCGCTATTCTATTTTTACTAGTTTATGTGGCAGCTCTCACAGGGAACACCCTAATCAATATGCTCATCACTCTGGATGTTCTTCTAATAACCCCAATGTACTTCTTACTAAGCAACTTGACTGTTTTGGACATTTGCTACATCTCTGTCACAGTCCCCGAATCTCTTTCCAACTCTGTCACTCACACTATCCCCATTTCTTCCCGTGGGTGTGCTCTGCAAGCCTTCTTCTCCATGGACTTGGCTTCTACTGAGACAGCCACCCTTACAACGATGTCCTAGGACTGCCATGGACCACCTACTGGCACTATGAGGTCATCATGAATCAAGGTGTGGTGTCAGGCTGATGGCTGTGTCAAAGCTCAGCGGGGTAGCGTCTGGGTTCCTGCATGCAGCTGCAACATTCTCTCATTGCCATTCTATGGTCCAGTTGAGCTTGTCATTTTTTCTGTGACTTTGCATAGCTCTCGAGGCTCTTAGACTTGCTGGTGATAATCAAGGAGATGAGAGCCATGGTTTTCATTACAAGTGCTATAACAATTGTCTCCGTTGCGATCCTCTCTCATATGTGCACATTTCCCCCGCCACCACGTGGCTGTCAACCAAGATGGTGGATCCAAAACATCTTCCACTTGTATTCTGCGTCTTGCAGTCGTGACACTCTGATATCAGGTAGCATGGCCTATGTAAGGCCAATTTCAAATCCTCTCTTCTTTCCGGACCTTCTGCTGGCTGTGTTGTACACAGCTGCACCTCCCTCTCCGAATCCCATCCTTTATGGTATGAGGAAGAAGGACATAAAGGCAGCCTTGCAGAAATACTGTGGTTAGGAATACCTGATTATAGACCACACTAACAAATTCCTGTTCTTACCATGACAGCCTTCCAATTGCTGACCCTCTTCTTGATTCTTTAAAAACTGGATATCACTTGGAGTCTAGCAATACTGTCTGTATTTGGGTCAATTCAACCCTGGTTGTAGTGGAAGGTGTTTTGAAATATGCAAAACATTAGGCTATGTTTTTGTATATTTTACATGTTATTTTAATAAAATTTTCATAATTTGTATTTATCTCATTAGCTAATATAAAACTATACTTCTGTATGTGCATAGTAGAACAAGATCAAATGTAATTTAAAGCAACCAAATACAAAAAAGACAAAGACAGCATGCACTCAAAGTGCCTCTGTAATTACAAAATATAATCATGGAGGCTATAGATCAATGCTTTTAAGGTCAATTACAATACTAAAAAGAGACACACTTTTTACAATGGATTAGTAAATTAATGGGGTACCCAACAGTTGTATGGTTCTGTGCACAGGAAAAGTTACATGAAAAGACATCTATTTTACCTGAGTTTTAATGACTGGATTCAGATAAAATATTCTTCTCTGTTCTTGGCCTGTTCCCTCCCCAGACAAATTTACTGAAAGTTCTTATGTATCACTCCCAGAGTTCTTTAATGCATATTTGATATATGTGCCCATTTATATATATATATATATGACATATTGTCATTAAATGTTCATATTCAAATCATAATAAAGATACCATCATACCCTTGCATCTCACTTAGGGTTTCTATTGCTGTGATGAAACACCATGACCAAAATGCAAGTTGGGGAGGAAAAGGTTTATTGGGTTTATTCTTCCACACTGTAGAAATGAAGGACAGGAACTCAAGCAGGGCAGGAACCTGGAGGCAGGAGCTGATGCAGAGGCCATGGAGGAGTGCTGCTTACTGGCTTGCTCCACATGGCTTGCTCAGCCTGCCTTTTTTTTTTTTTTTTTTTTTTTTTGTTTTGTTTTGTTTTGTTTTGTTTTTCGAGACAGGGTTTCTCTGTGTAGCTTTGGAACTGGAACTCACTCTGTAGTCCAGGCTGGCCTTGAATTCACAGAAATCCTCCTGCCTCTGCCTCCGGAGTTCCAGGATTAAAGGCATGCACCATCACCACCCGGCTTTCAGCCTTCCTTCTTATACAGCCCATGACCACCAGCCCAGGGATGGCACCACCCACCATGGGCTGGGTCCACCCCTATGAATTACTAATTAAGAAAATGCCTTACAGCTGGATCTTATGGAGGCATTTTCTTTTCGTTCTTTCTTTTTTTTTTAAATAGAATTTTTATTTTATAATAAACTTAATTTCACGTATCAGCCATGGATTCCCCTGTCCTCCCTCCTCCCACCCCCAGCCTTCCCCCCAATCCACCCCCCACTCCCACCTCCTCTAAGGCAAGGTCTCCCCTGGGGAGTCAGCCCAGCCTGGCAGACTCAGCCAAGGCAGGTCCAGTCCCCTCCTCCCTACACCAAGGTTGAGCAAAGTGTCTCAGCATAGACCCCAGGCTCCAAAAAGCCAGCCCATGCACCAAGGACAGGTCCCGGCTCCACTGCCTGGGGGCCTCCTAAATAGTTCAAGCTAATCTACTGTCTCACTTGTCCAGAGGGCCTGGCCCTGTTCCATGGGGGCTCCTCTGCCTTTGGTTCATAGTTCATGTGCTTCCACTAGTTTGGCTATTTGTCGCTGTGCTTCCTCCAACCATGGTCTCAAAATCTCTAGCTCATACAATCCTCCCCCTCCCTCTCGCCGATTAGACTCCCGGAGCTCCACCTGGGGCTCGACTGTGATCTCTGCATCTGCTTGCATCAGACACTGGATGAGAGTTCTATCATGATAGCCAGGGTGTTTGGCCATCTGATCACCAGAGCAGGTTAGCTCTGGCACTCTCTTGACCATTGCCAGTAGTCTACACTGGAGGTATCTTTGTGGATTTCTGGAGACCTCTCTAGCACTCTGCTTCTTCCTATTCCCCTGGGGTCTTCATTCATCATGGTATTTCCCTTACGGTTCTCCCACTCTGCTCCTGATCCAGCTGGGACCTCCTGCTCCCCTAAGCTCTCTTTCCCCGACCCTTGCCCTCCATTACCCCCACCCTGACCCCCAGCTTACTCATGTAGATCTCATCCGTTTCTGTCATTGGGCGATCCCTGTGTCTTTCTTAGGGTCCTCTTTACTAGGTAGCCTCCCTGGAGGTGTGGGTTGCAGTCTGGTTATCCTTTGCTTTACATCTAGTATCCACCTGTGAGTGAGTACATACCATGTTTGTCTTTCTGAGTCTGGGTTACCTCACTCAGGATGATTTTTTCTAGATCCATCCATTTGTGGGAGGCATTTTCTTAATTGAGTTTTCCTCCTTTCAGATAACTCTAGCTTGTATCAAGTTGACATAAGACTAGCCATCACACTTTGTTATAGTTTCTTTTTAAACTTCTTTGAAATTTTATTTCTCGTAGATAATGACTATATACTTATAGAGTAGAACATTTTCTTTGATATATTTACAATGTTGGATGACTAAAATATGTGAATAAACACTTCTATTTATATAACCTCAAAATTGCCATTTAGATTTCTCTTTTATCTATTTTGAAAGATATAATACATTGCCACGTAGTTCGATGATTCATCTCAACTGATTATTCTTGACTCGAATTCTGTAACTTTTAATTAATATCTTTTTCCAAATCCGCTCCCCTCCCCTTCCCTCAAATACACTTCCTTGTGATGGTGTCCCTGACTGGGTTGGAGATTACCTGATACAAAAATTTGAAAAGATTAAATTATAAAACCTTCTTAGGTATTACTAGAGTAAATACGGTAAATACGGTAAAATACACCAGCCAAGGCTAAAACCTGATGTATTCACCATGCAAGGCAATAGCTTGTGTTCATTTACACTTCACATTTGGACCCTGAAGGATTCTCCTTAGGTTACATACTCCCCCGCAAATAGCATGGATTTGGGCCTACTTTGCCCACCAGCTAGGATGATGATGATAGCACACTCGCTGTTTCTAAGAGCAGCATAAAGAAGTGGAAGCTGACTGAAGCTGATGGAGCTGTGATTCTTGGCTCACTGTTCCCTGGAGAGCTCCATGGGTTACTAGAGACATATTCCACATCTGTCAAACGGAACATTCCATCAGCATTCTGTATCAGGTGCTTTTTTTCCCCTTTTATTTTTCTCTCATACATTACATCCTGATTGCAGTTTCCTCTCCCTCCTCTCCCCCCACCCCCCTCAACCTCTCTACTCCCTGCCAGATCCCTCTCCCCTAGATCCATTCCCCCTCCTTTCTCCCCAGAAAGGGCAGGCCTCCCAGGGATATCAACCAAACATGACATATCAAGATATAATAAATTGAAGCACCCCCTCCCAGCAGGAGGAAAAGGGTCCTAAAAGCAGGCAAAGGAGTCAGAGTCAGTCTCCACACCCACTAATAGTACCACAGGAACCTCAAGCTACACAACCATAACACATATGCTGAGGATGTAAGTCAGACTCAGGCTCCCTGATTGTCAGTTCAGGCTCTGTGAGCTCCTGTGGGCACTGGGTAGTTAAACTGGTAGTTGTGTTGAGGTCTCTGATCCACTTGGATTTGAGTTTTGTGCAGGTTAATCGATATGGATCTATTTGCAATCTTCTACATACTAACATCCAGTTATGTCAGCACCATTTGTTGAAGATGTTGTCTTTTTTTCCAGTGTATCAAGGACTTTTATTATCCTTGTTCAGATGAAAAAACTGGACCATAGACTGTAGCATGAATCTTAAAGGTACTTATTAATAAAATCAAACCTGAGGCAAGTTATTGGGGTGAATGCTGGAAGATCAGAGAAGGAGAACAAGCCACAGCTACCTCACCTCACCAGTTCCTCAGCTGATCCTGTTTCCTCAGACTGGAAGCCTCTGAGTCCTTATCCAAATGAATCTCAGCTGAACTGCTTCTCGAAAGCCTGAATGCTTAACCAGCTAAAAGCTGCTAGGTTCTGGTCTTCACACCTTAAATACTTTTCTGCTTTCTGCCCTCACTTCCTGGGATTAAAGGCTCACTTCTTGGAATTAAAGGTGTGAGTCACCATGCCTGGCTATTTCCAGTGTGGCCTTGAACTCAGAGAGATCCATGCCTCCAGAAGGCTAGGATTAAAGATGTAAGTGCCACCATTTTCTAGCCTCTGTATCTAGTGGCTGTTCTGTTCTCTGACTCCAGATTTATTAGGGTGCACAATATTTTGGGGAACACAATACTACCACAATAGACTTATTAAATGGTGATACATATGCCTATGGCTGCATACATATATGTATATATGTGTTTGTGTGTGTGTGTGTGTGTGTGTGTGTGTGTGTGTTGGTGTATGCATGTGTGCACCGTGGTTTTCAGAAATAGCCTTATGAACGTCTACTGACTTCTAACATAAAGGGAAACGGGTGCCATGAGACACACAGCTGTCTTAGCCTGTTCAAAAGCTTGTTGGACCTCTTGGTGCAAATCTAGCATGGCACCCTGTTTATCAAGTTATCCAGATGATGTACAACTTGGGTGAGGTGTGCTATGAAAGGCTGCCAGATTCCCAGGGGACCAAAGAGTATTGTATTTATTTTATTATATTTATAGGCACAACTGTTGTAGAACTTTCAAAATAATTTTGTCAGGTATTATAAGCCCTTTACCAGGCTATAATAATCTCAAGAATTTTACAGCTTGCACCTGGTGTGGATTCATCTACCATTCTCCTTCCTTTTGGTGTATCTATCTGCCTTAGAGAAAACACTCCCAGGTTAGCATGATGTCATCTACATAAAGAAACCTCTCTACAGACTTTAGAAGCCAGACCCTAGGTCACCATCCCCTTACAAGTCATGGTAACATGAAGGGCTTTTGAAAGGGTTGGGACTAGGTGAATGATCTCTACCATTTTTGATTCCTTGATGATTTATATAATTTTGTCATGGTCCTAGGCAGTCTATACTGTTTAATATTCCCCCACCTTACTGGAGATAGGTTTTATAGGGTCCCAATTCTGTCACCCCAAAAATGATTGTGTTCATAATTGACACTATCAGAGCAAACTCCCCGGGGTGGTATGTAGGATGTGCCTCAGCGACATAGCCACCTCCAGAGCATTCGCCTGTACTGGAGAAATGCACGCCCTATAATCTTTGCCGGGATAATTGCCCACCTTAGGGTGGGCTTGGCCTCTTTTCCTGTACTAGTTTATCACATGTGTATCTACTTTTGCCCTTGCCTCCAGGGCTTTCTGAGGTTGTCATGAATAATGTGCTCTCTATCCCAGTATCCAAGAAAGTGCTCATATTTTGCACATTAATAACATATCAATGAATCTGAAAATTAACAAGGAGCCTTTGGCCGTATGGACCTCACTTGCAGGCAACCTTGGCCCAGCTGACTGTGGCCCGGGCAGTTCCCACCTCAGAACATCTCCTCACTCCATAGCAGAGAGCGATCTGGAAATCACTTGGCTCTCCCCATCTCCACTCATGTGGTGGACAGCTGTTCAGGCTTTAAAACCTACCAAAGAATCAAAACTACAGCATTTGTCTTTTTACTACTTTCTTCCCACTAGGAACTGAGGTTTAACACAAATATATATAATTCCATAATGAAATCTGAAAAACTTTCTAACTAATAATCTTCCCATAGAGGGTAGAGATTATATAGTTTAGTGGTATTATGTATGTGTTTAATTTTTAATGACAAATTTATGCTCCAACTTTCTCATCTGAAGGATGTTAAAAGCATGTGACTCGACTTTTTTCAAAGGATTGCTATAAAGTTTCCTTAGGTTAGTGATTGGTTACCACCCAAATTATTTACAGGGTAGCTACTGATATTATTGAAATATTATTAGGAAATTAATGCTGTGGATGATTGATAAATAAAACACTGATTGGCCAGTAGCCAGGCAGGAAGTATAGGCAGGACTAACAGAGAGGAGAATTAGAGAAACAGGAAGGTGGAGAGGGAGACGCTGCCAGCCGCCGCTATGAGTAGCAACATGTAAGATGCTGGTAAGCCACAAACCATGTGGCAAGATATAGATTTATAGAAATGGGTTCTATAGTTTAAGGTAGAACTAGATAACAAGAAGTCTGCCATGGCCATACAGTTTGTAAACAATGTAAGTCTCTATGTTTACTTGGCTGGGTCTGAGCGGCTGTGGGACTGGCGGGTGAGAGAGATTTGTCCTGACTGTGGGCAAGGCAGGAAAACTCTAGCTACAAATTTAAGGCCCATCTAGCCATGCACAGGAGGCTATAGCCTACAAGAAACATAAGAAACATAGCCTAAGAAACAAAAGATTTGCTGGGTTGACAAAACCTTTCTGCAAAGGGCCATATACTACATTAAATATCTTATATTAAACCTTATGAGTGACTATTCACCTTAAAAGCTAAGTAGTTTTCCTTTCTACTTTGTATGTTAAAATTCAACAGCTATTCTTAGCACACGGGTCCATACAAAACCAGCATTGACTGTGCCCTAGTTTGCCAACCCAAGACATATTTTAATTTCTAGAAGTGCTGACCCTGGAGGAATTTTAATTTTTGTCAAGTGGCTTCTTTACGATTTAAAAATTTTTTTTTAAAGCTTATTTATTTTAAGTGTGTGTGTGTGTGTGTGTGTGTGTGTGTGTGTGTGTGTGTGTGTAAGCTGCCTGGTGTGGGTGCTGGTAATGGAACTCAAGTTTTTTTGGAAGAGCAGTAGATGCTCTTAACCACTGATCAGTCTCTTCAGTCCTGAAATGAAGCTTTGTCTTATTTAATCTTTTGGTAGACAAGGCAGTCCTTTTACAGGTCCCACCTTCTGTGGATTCATCTCTCATGTCATTCATGTAAGTGCACTTGTATGTTTTTTTAGATGCTTTTCTAAATCTGTGAAACACTCAGACTATGTCACTCACGTCATAAAATGCTTTTCTAGAGTATGGACTCAGCTAACATAGCAAAGCCCTGGGCCATCATCACATGACAAGCAGTGTGGCTGTGAGGGTAACTCTGAAGGTCCACTGCCGACTTGTCCAAAGGAATGAGCATTGGTCTTGGTATCCATAGATAAGGATAAAGCACTCCAGCAAGGACTACTGCAGCACAGAAAGGCCCCATCATTTGTATAAGTTGTCCACACTCTCTACCTTTTCCAACTACGTGATAGTTTATGCAATTTTGTCATAGCACACAGGAAGTCTATACCCGTGTAGGCAACTTGACAGCTTCCCATTCTGACCATCCTCACAGTTTGCCTTTTCAGGTGAAACTCTTCAATGGTGGTTTGTAGGATGTGTCCAGCAATACAATCACCCCCAGAATGATTCTCTTGTGTTAGAGAAATCCTTTTGGGTGGGTTGATTGCCCACCCACAGCACAGCTTGTCCCCACCCTGCACTGCTCTGTTTCCGTATCTACCCACTGCTGTCCACTGCCCCTTGTGCGGTGTGTCTAGATACCCTTGGCTCCTGTACCCACCAAAGCCCAGATATTTTCACAGCTATAGAGTAACAATGAATCTGACATTTGACATGAGGAGGGCTCTGGTTGTCACATGTAACCCTAACTCACAAGTCATTTTTGGTCACCCTGTCACCAGAACATCTTCCTTCACAGCAGAGGACACACTGCAGAGTTCACATGAAACCTGTCTCTCTCTTTCACTCAGAAGTGAATTGCTAGTCATTCCTTAGGGCTTTGAAAAGACACGTGCCATGTTGGGTTTTTACTCATTTTCCAGCATAGCACAAGCTTGTCAAGCATATTTTAAAGAAGGTTAGAATTTAGCATTTGTAGTTTGGGAACAGGGTTGGGGTTAGGGGTCAGGATCAGGGTCAGGGTCAGAGTTGGGTTTAGGATTTAGGGTCAGGTGTTAGGGTTTGGGGTTGAGAGGTTGAGATTGGGGGCTGGGATTTGGGGTTTGGATTGGGGGTTAGAGTTAGGCAGTTAGGTTGAGAGGGTTCAGGAGTTAGGCTTAGGGTTAGAGGTAGAGGTTGGGATCAGGATTTGGAGGGTGAGGGGGAAGATCAGTGTGAGGGTTTAGAGTTAGGGGTTTGGGGTTGGAGTTAGGGGTTGGGATTTGGGGTTAGAGATTTAGGGGTAGTATTCAGGATTAGGTATTATGGTTATGATTAGGATTAGAGGGTCAGAGTTAGGGCTTAGGGGTGAGGTTTTGGGGTAAGGGAGAAGGGGTAGGTTTAGGGTTAGACAGAGTCAAGGCTAGCCTTAGGGTTAGGATTAGAGGGTGAGGCTTATACAGGGGGTTGGGGTCAGGATGCATACACGTGTATATTAATGTATATACATTTGAATATTTTAGTCTATACATGTGAATATTTGTGTTTGTACTCATATTTATTTATGTACATATGTATGTTTTTGTGTGGACATATATATATATATATATTTGTGGTTTGTATATGTATTTATGAATGAATACTTATGTGTGTGTGTGTGTGTGTGTGTGTATGTGTATTATGTGTGGACATGTCTGCTGGGGGATGGTCTGTATATCAAATGTGTTGCTCTGATTGGTCAATAAATAAAACACTGATGGGCCAGTGACCAGGCAGGAAGTATAGGCAGGACTAACAGAGAGGAGAATTGAGAGAACAGGAAGGCGGAGGGAGACACTGCCAGCCGCCGCCATGACAAGCAGCATGTGAAGATGCCGGTAAGCCACGAGCCATGTGGCAAGGTATAGATTTATAGAAATGGGTTAATTTAAGATGTAAGAACTAGATAGCTAGAAGCCTGAGCCATTAGGCCAAACAGTTTAAATAATATAAGCATCTGTGTGTTTATTTTATAAGTGGGCTGTCGGACTGTCAGGGCTTGGCGGGACCTGGAGAGAAAACTCTCCAGCTACACATGTCTATGTTTATGTGTGTATGCTTTGTGTGTATACATATGTAGTTTTAATTTTGTACACATTTTATCTGTGTACATGAATATATATGTGTGTGTACATATGTATATTTTGTGTGTACATATGTATGTCTATGTGTGTATTTGTGTACATTTTTGTGTTTGTACATTTATATATTTATATGTATAAATGTGTTTATTTATGTCTGTGGACATGTGTATTTTTATGTGTGTACTTATGTATGTGTGCATATGTTTATGTCTGTGTATACTTGTGTATATTTATGTGTGCTTGTACATGTGTGTTTATATTTTTGTGTACATGTATATATTTGTGTGTACATGTGTATTTTTATGTTTGTATACATTTGTGTATTTATTTTAATGTGTGTATATGAGTAAGTTTACGTGTGTATGTATGTATTTATGTGTGTATACATGAGTATATTCATGTGTATACATGAGTATATTTATGTGTGTGTACCTGTGTATCTCTATGTGTGTGTACATTTGTATATCTGTGTGTACATGTTCTGTGTGTGTGTGTGTGCATGTGTGTATTTCTGTGTGTAGATGTGTGTATTCTCCCTCTCACTGTCTTGTGTATAATTTCATTCGGAAATTACTCACCGCCCTTCTTTGCCCTATCTGTTATCTTCTTATAGTTGTAGAGGTTCTCCTGATTGCTTCACAGCTCAGTGGACAGCAGACCGGCATGTTAATGAGAGCGTTGTTGAGGACCCACAGCCCTGGGCTCGCAGCTGCATCCTTCAGTTGGTGGAGACATGACTTGCAGCAGGGCTCAGGGACGTCTCTGGATTCCGGGCCTCCATCTGAACAGCACAGCACTGTCTGTTTATCCCGACATGCTGACAACTGAAGAAAACGCTGACCACGGAGGCACTGGTCTGCCCTGTGCAGCCTGTTTCTAGAGACAGCGAGCAGCCAGCCTGCAATCTGCAACCCTTTCCCTGAGCTCTCTCACACTCACACCCCTGTGCCCTGCCCCCATGGCCCCTGAACCAGGTAGCAGGCAACTGAGTGTGGACACAATGTCCTCAAAGGTAGTAAGGCTTATTCACACTACCCATACAAGCTTGCTTCCCCCACCTCACCTCTCCAGTCCCTCCATAGTCACCACAAGAAAGGCTCTGCCCGCCAGGAGGTGGTGGGGTAGGCCTTTAATCCCAGCACTTGGGAGGCAGAGACAGGAGGATCGCTGTGAGTTCGAGGCCAGCCTGGTCTACAAAGCGAGATCCAGGACAGGCACCAAAACTACAAAGAGAAACCCTGTCTCAAAAAAACAAAAACAAAAAGAGAAAGAAAGGAAGGAAGGAAGGAAGGAAGGGAGGGAGGGAGGGAGGGAAGGAAGGAAGGAAGGAAAGAAGGAAGGCTCTGCCCATGCTGTCCCTGTGCCCTCTCTGCCTTCTGACTGACTGATGCTTCCCCGCTCATATCCCACCCCCACCGAGTCTTGCCGTGGTCCCTCATCTAGGGGAACTGGATGTAAACATCTTTCTTTGTGACAGTCATTTCTGCATCTGCCTGCATGTGTCTGCATGTATGATTGTCACAAATCCTAAGGACGTTTTACAACACTGTGTCATAGGATCATGGTACCAGTTCTCAGCTGGGGGTGATTTCAGACCTCCAGGGGACATTTAGCAATGTCTGGTGTGACTTTTGTGGTTGTTGAAATTAGGAGAAAGGGTGCTGTTGGGATTTAGTGAGTAGAGGCGAGGGATGCAGCTAAATGTCCTACGATATAGAAGGAAGCAGCAAAGAATTACCTTGTCTTAATGTCGATACTGAGCAAAGCTAGGCTATAGGGAGATTCACAAGGTAGAGGTACCATTATGTTTTCTAGCAGGATTTCCTTTCTATCCTGTGCATTGAAATCACCGGGGCTTATTTAGATGTGTGCCACAGGCACACTCTCAGAACTTCTAATTTGGAGTCTGGGATTGGATGTAAGACTCTGCATTCCTAACAAATACCAAGGTGCTGCTGATGGTTTGGCTTCAGCACGATACTCTGTGAATCGCTGACCCAGTTTACAGCAATCCCACCTTCATTTTATCCGAGCCTTTAGTTCCCACAGTAGCCTTATGTGTGATATTTCCCGACATTCCTGGGGGATCCCAACAGACAACAGCTAGGAGATGCTGTTGACACAGAAGTGTGAGGAACTGACACACTCCACTTACGAAGTCACATTTGTGACTTGATTAGAAAATATACTAGTTAGGAGTGTGTTCCAGTTAACCACTGTTGCATAGCAAATCAACACCAGCATAGGTGGGTTAAAGGAGCAGCCGGTTTATTATAGCTCGTGGTTTTGTGGGTCAGGTACTCAGGCGAGGAGGAACCGGCCGGCGTGTTTCATGGGGTATTGCTGGAAGTCACTCAGAGCATTAACTGGCCAACGGATTGATTCATTCAGGGGACGGATACCTCATGTTTGAAGGCTGACTTCTACTAGGACTGTCCACTGAAGTCTCTCCGTGTGGCTTTCTCAGTATGGTTAGGATGTCAGGGCAGTCAGATGCCTGTGAAGGTCAAGGCTCTGTGAAGCATGCTGGCTGGCAAGGTGGTCTGTTGAGACCAGTTTCCCGGAGTCATCCCCGTTCGCCACTCCACTGGACTCAGATGGTAGGAGCACTCAAACGCCACCCTTGCCCTCCCAGGCTTCGGATAGGAGTCTTACAGCCACGCTGTGATGGCTCATCACCATTGTTAACAGGATTTCTGACAGAGTCATCTTGGAGACTCAGCACTGTGTGTGTCTGAAAGGGACTTTCCACGGGGGTGTACGTATGGCCCACCCTGACATTGAGTGTCCAGCCCTGCCCGACATCCCAACCCACCAAACCATGAGCTATAATAAAAATATCTGCTATTCGAAGCCACCAGATTTTAGTGTGATTTGTTATGTAGCAGTGATTAACGAAGGTGAATTCCTAGCTAGATATTTCTTTTTTTAGATTTATTTTATGTGTTTGAATGTGTTCGGCTGCTTGTATGTATGTGCACCATGTGCATGTCTGGTACTCACAGAGGTCAGAAAAAAGATCCCCTGGGACTGGAGTAACAGATGGTTGTGAGCTGCCGTGTGGGTGCTGGGAGGGCACTTTCTGACTGCAGTGATGGTGTGTCCAGCATCCTTGAGCTCCTGTTCCCTTGGGTGCCCCCCCCATGATGAGCTATACCCCCAAATTAGAAACCAAGATAAGCACTTCTTTCGCTTTTGGCACAGCTTTGAGAAAACCAACTAGTACACTGCTCTAAGTTGCTCTTTGTTGGAAATGGAATGGCAGTGACGAGAAAAGAAAGAAGTCCCCACATTCTCAGAGGAAGGGTGGCCGTGAACTCGGAGGTGTGTTCTTACACCCCTCCATGTTGCTGGTGAAAGGGGAGAACCAAAAGAGCCAGGAACTTAGAACACAACTCCACCACTCCGTCCGGAGCTGCAGGGTTGGCTCTTCCCCCACACGTCCCAGCCAGCCAGGCAGCGCCCTCATTACTGCCTCCAGCTTTGGACCGAGCCGGAGTAAGCATCCATCCTTCCATCCGTGGTGCCTGGCATAGAAAACCCTGCAGTGAGACACTCTTCCTTCTGCGTCATAAAAAGTCCCAACTTCCGAGGACCTGAACCCACACAACATCCTTTCCTCCTCGTCATCTCTGATGCCTGGGACACAGTCTGTGCACCGTCCCCATCCTCAGTGTGGGGATGGGAGGTAGCACAACCAGATGTGACTGTTCTGTCCTGGTTATCTCTGCAGGAGACAGGAACAGGTGGAATGAAGCCTTCTCGAAGCCTCCAGGGCTGTCTTCGCCTCCAGATCTTGTGCCCTGTTGACCAACTCAACATGTGGGTGGGAGCAGAGTGATGACCTCAGCAGCCACCAAGGCGTCCTTTGATTGCGTGACTCTGTCATCATCTACAAGGGAAGACAGAGAGGCTTCAACAGGCAGCCTTTGCTCTTCCAGCACAACAACGGGTCTCCTGGAAATCTTTCATGTTTTAAAAACGACATTAGAGTGCCGGGCTTTGTTCTTTACTCATTGCTTATCATTTCATAGCAGAGGCCCCAGTGGCTTGGCTCTCAGAAGAGGTGTGGGGGGATTATAATGAGTCATTTGTATACATTTGTCCTAGTGGGAATTTGACGTGGTGGAAATATTACCGGAATATTACATTAGTGGCACTGCCACATTATTGTCTGTTCTGTTCCAAGCCAGGCCCATGGTACACGCATTACACAAAGCCCCAATAGATATCGTGGTGATTCCGTGACTCATAGACACCACCGTGGCACTTTATTTTCGGTTATTAATATTATGCATTTGATGTGTGTGAGTGCAATGTGTGTGTGTGTGTGTATGTGAGAGGAGAGAGAGAGAGAGAGGAGAGAGAGAGAGAGAGAGAGAGAGAGATAGAGAGAGAAGAACAACATTCTGGAGTCGGTTCCTTCTTTTGACATCCCGGGGTCTTTTCATACCCTGGGACCAAGCTCGGGTAAGCCAGGCTTTCCCATCAAGCACCCTCGCTCACTGAGCCTTCTCATCGGCCCCACCGTGGCTATTTCTAAGCTGGGTTATACGAAGCCTTCTCCTGGCTCTCAAGTCCTCGATGACTCCATTTCTGTAGAGCTTTTCACCTTGACCTATCCCCAGTCTGTCCTGGTTTCCCCTTGACACCGTGGCTCTGTAGCTCCAAAGCCAGGCACATGCTCAGCTGCCTCGCTCACCGGCAGCTCTCTCCCAGCAATGTTAGCCCTCAGCATCTCACCGCGAATCACAGGTGGACCACCTCCTACGGTTTGAACCAGGGAACTAAAAGCCACCAGAGAACTGGGAACAGAAGTTCCTTTATGCCAGGAACTGTGGTTTGAGTCTTAACTGTCCCCAACCGAATCACATGTTTTGGCCACAGTTGGCAGTGCCATTCTAGGGGGCGGTGTGTGCGGGGTGCGGGGGGTGGTGGTGTTAGAGTTCTTAGAAGACAGCACCTAGCTTGAAGAAGTAGATGGCTGGACCTTGCTGGCTATAGCAAGGCAATTCTGATGCCAGCTCTCAGCTGCTGCTTCCAGGATGTAAGAATCTGGGCCACACACTCCCACAGCCGTGAGCCCTACCAAGCCTCCCCCACCATGATAGCCTATATCCTTTCAAAGAATGAATCAAAAGAAATCCTCCCTCACTTCAACTGCTTCTATTGGGTGTTATTTTAGTGGCAAGAAAAATAATGGGGGATGTAGGAGCTGAAAGGCCCACCAGGGGACAGTGAAAAATCCAGAGACTTGGAGGGGTGGAAAGGTTTGAGCTCAAGGCTTGGAGACATGTGCAGTGTTATTGGGTGGAATCTGGGACTACAGTGGTCCTGCCTAGCAACCAATGGAGCAACAGGAGATGTTCAGCTAAAAAGGGAGAGGATGCGGGTGAGGAACTCCAGTTTCTCTTCCCTTTTCCCATCCTCCAGCTCCACTTCATTACCCTGGATAAGCAACCTAAGGAGTTAGACCTGCCTAGACTCACAATGCCACAAGGAAACAGCAAGATACAGATCTGAGAAAAAAAAAAAAAAAAAAAAAAAACAGCCAAGATGGACACCGCCAGCATCCCGAAGCTCATCTCCCTCAGACTTCTGTGGTCTCTCCAGAAGCCTGCACATGTCCTCCAGCCCAAGGTCCCTGTCAGCTTCTCACAGAGCTCAGCCGAGAGCTATGCTGACATTATGGTGGAAACTTGGCTTGGAGCGGCTTTCCTCCCTGAGGCCCCGACGGCTCAGGGCTGCAGTCTCTGTCAGCTGAGGAGGTCTGCCAGAACTTTCTGCTCCTGTTTACTCAGCTCTTTGATGCCTAGCAGCTCCTCACAGGCTCTCCGGCGGCGGCGGCGGAGGCAGCGGCGGCGGCGGCGTTAGCAGTCTGAGCTGGCCATCCATCGAGTTTTATAAGTTGCTCCCAAGCTGCAGTGCCCATGCAGGTTGGTCTTGAGTTTCACATCTTTTCTAGTCTTTTCTCTCTCTTTTTTTTTCTAGCAGATGCTACTGTTCTCTCTTCTCGGTACCAGAAAGAAGAGAATTGAACACAGACTCCGCAACGTCAAAGAGTAGGATGAGACACTCATGTTTATCTCTGAAAATTCCAGCAGCTCCAGATATAGACTCTGCGTATCGGCTGGGCCCTAATGAATTGTTCCCCCAGCACTTCCAGCCTGCTGCTCTCCTTTCCTTCCCAACTTTTACATTTTTCTCTTAGCCCTCAGTGGGGAACTTACAAACAGTAGAGCTCTGTACATAGCTCATCACAGATGAAAGCTCTGAAAGTTTTAGTGGCTTAGACCTTCGCCATTAACATAGGTAAAACTTATGAAAATGTTTGATGACTCTGACGTAGTCCTCAAAGCTAAGGTCATCTCACTGCCTTGAGTTGGTGGATGCGGGACTCAGAGCTGGCTCTTGGTGTTTGTGAGTGAGTGAGTGCGTGAGTGTAGGTGGGTTTACTAATAAGGTGAACCAAGCTCAAGACCCACTCTCCTTCATGGACTGGATGTTTGTGGCCCTCTCAAAAGTCAGGCTGAAACGCTAACCCCTAATGTGACAGTATTACGAACAAAGGCATCGGGAGAGGGTAAGTTCCTAAGGTGGACCCACGGGGAACAACCAGTCTTTTTTGCTGTTAGTTACCATGTCAGACAAGACAGAAGTCCATCAGAGAGGCTTCACCCAGCAACTGATGGAAACAGATGCAAAGACCACAGCCAAATATTAGGTGGAGCTCTGGGAATCCTGTGGAAGAGAGGGAGGAAGGACCGTAGGAGCCAGTAGGGTCAAGGACACCGCAAGAAAAGCCACAGAATCAACTAACCTGGTCTCATAGGAGCTCACAGAGACTGAACGCAGAGACAACCAGGGAGCCTGCATGGGTCTGACCTAGGACTTCCGCACGTATGTTACAATTGTGTAGCTTGGTCTTCTTGTGGGACTCCTGACAGAGGAAGCAGGCTGTCTCTGATGCTGCTGCCTGCTCTTGGGACCCTTCCCTCCTACTGGGTTGCCACATCCAGCCTCCACAGGAGAGGAGGTGCCTAGTCTCACTGCAGCTTGATATGCCTCGGTTGGCTGATACACATGGGAGGCCTGCTCTTTTCTGAAGAGAAAGGGGGAATGGAGGGGAGGGGAGAGGGTAGCAGAGTTTGGGGGGAGGAGCTGGGAGGAGAGGAGGAAGGGAGGGGAAACTGTGATTGGGCTAGAAATAAATAAATCGATTAATTAATTAATCGATTTATTTATTATGTATACAGTGTTCTGCCTGCATATATGACTGCAGGCCAGAAGAGGGCACCAGATCTCATTACAGATGGCTGTGAGCCACCATGTGGTTGCTGGGAATTGAACTCAGGACCTTTGGAAGACCAGTCAGTACTCTTAATGGCTGAGCCATCTCTCCAGCACAGAACCAAATTAATTAATTTTTAAAAAGATTTAAAAAAAAAACAAACCGCTGGGCGGTGGTGGCGCATGCCTTTAATCCCAGTACTTAGGAGGCTGAAGTAGGCGGATCTCTGTGAGTTCGAGGCCAGCCTGGGCTACAGAGTGAGTTCTAGAACAGACTCCAAAGCTACACAAGAGAAACCCTGTCTCAAAACAAACAAAAACAAACAAACAAACAAACCCCAAACAACAAAAAATGAACAAACAAAAGAAACCTAAATGAAATGGCCTGGTGCTTCCTGAGCAGTACCTGACAGAATTATAGTTCACTAGGTAAAAATCTGGCTCACACAGATACAGGAAAGCTGGCTAGCTTTACTGTAAATAGAATTAGCTGATATGTCTGAGATTCTTGGGCAGTGTCTGGGAGGAGGGAAGCCCTACCCAAGGTCACACATTTTCAACCCTCAGCCGGGCTTGCTCCCTTAACACAAAATACCTCTGTGTAGAAAGAGTCCTGCCTTTGCCGGCAGCCTCCACAGCAAATGTTAATTACAGTCCATTCTTTTAAAACATACTTAATTCATTCTATGTGTTAAAAACAAAACAAAACAACAACAAGCTGGGCAGTGGTGGCGCACGCCTTTAATCCCAGCGTTTGGGAGGCAGAGGTAGGTGGATCTCTGTGAGTTCGAGGCCAGCCTGGTCTTACAAGTGAGTTCCAGGATGGCTAGAGAAACCCTGTCTCCGAAAGGAGACGGGAGAGGGAGAGGGAGGGAGAGGAGAGGGAGAGGGAGAGGGAGAGGAGAGGGAGAGAGAGAGAGAGAGAAGAGGAGGGGAGGAGGGAGGAGGAGGAGGAGGAGGAGGGAGGGGAGGAGGAGGAGAAGAAGAAGAAGAAGAAGAAGAAGAAGAAGAAGAAGAAGAAGAAGAAGAAGAAGAAGAAGAAGAAGAAGAAGAAGGAGACAGAAGCCTTCAACTCAACCATATGGGCACCTTCATCATGGACTTCCAGACTCCAAATGCAAAACAAATTCTGTCGCTTACAAACTATGATGAAAATACAATCTCCCTCTACATACAACATACTGTCAACACAAGCCTTTCGTGGGACTCCGTCTAGCTCCGTCTGTCGGAGCCTTGAGAGGGCAACCTACAGCATCCAGACCCTCTGACCCCCTCTTCTCTTTGCTCATGTCAGGAAATAATGGGATATTTTTTTCTTTTGAAGGAACAGATGATAAAGCCTTAGGAGTTGCTGTCCTAGCAGGAGGTGGGTCCTTCTGAGGCTGGGTGGGAGGGAGCCTTTGACAAAGCAGGACAGAAACTTCTAGAAAAGAGATGTTCCTGGTTGTAACTCCTAGAGATGGGGAAAGAAGGGCTTAAAAAGTATAAAATGGCCTTTCCTCTTAAGCTTAGTGTTCAACGGTGACTTAAAAGTTTGCTGGATTGATTGTGCAGCTAAAAGGGACCTAGGAATACCCATTTCTCCTCCCTACCAGCAATTCCACAAAACTCTGCTCACTCAGGCACCTACGAGCTCCCCAGGACCTTGCACACACGCGCCCTCCAGCTTAAGGACCTCCCCTCCAACAGCAATTTAAACTTGATACAACCAGGCCAGAGCACCAGCGTCTCTCATTCTGTTCCTCCAACCATACTTTTCTTTTTTTTTGAGACAAAGTCTTCCTAAGTTGCCCAGAATAGCCTTGAATTTTTCATCCACTTGCTTCATCTTCCCAAGTAACTGACATTACAGGAATACACACCAGCCCCAGCTGAGGCCTGACATCTTAATCATGAACTACAAATTAGAATCATTGAGAGCAGGTACAGGCAATGAGCTCTAATTACCAAATAAGCATCTAAACAGCAGAGGCAAAGTTAGACCACATGTGACCCTCCCCCATCTCAGGGTTTCAATTTTCTTGACTCAGAGCTCAGTTTCTGGAATCAGACTTCCTCGACTGGGGCGAGCAAGCTTTGATAGTCCATGGTTTCAAGTTCATCAGGGTGAACGACTCCTGCTTTTGTGTGTGGTGGCGGGAATGGACTCCGTAGCCTCATGGGAGCGAGGCAGATGCTCTCCTGTCCCCCTTGTCTACATCTTTTCTAAAACAAGTCTTTTTTAATACCCCTTTAATAGTCTGAATAAAACTAATGAGCATAACTCAGCTCACACATATCAAGGGAAATCAGCACAGTGCTTTGACATGAAAGATATATTATTTATAATGAAGCAATGTATATTTCAATATGCAAAATATGAGATGTCACAACCCAGTTATAGGGCTCCACTGACACAGTGGCCTTGAGCACAAAATGGCCCACAGGAGGCCACACAGGCAGCTTCTGTCATGGGTGAGGAGGCTTTCTGAAATGGTAAGATGCTCTCGATAATGCTCGGAAGGCAGTGGAGTGTGACCGTCTCCTGGATTTATGTGGTCATGCAAAATTCAGCGTATATTTGTCTAATGTATGACGATCTCATGTGAAGTTTGAAACCAAGCTAGTATGGAGGTCCCAGTGGTGCGTGTTCTTCAACTACAGGCATGTTCAGCAGAACACTGAAAAGTCACATGGGAAGACAGCTTAGTTCACAAACAGCTTGCCACAGAGGTGTTAAGACTTGGGTCAGGATCCCTCGTCATCCGCATAAAAGCTGGAGATGCGGGTGTCCGTATGGGGGCCCAGTGCTGCGGAGCAGAAACGGGTGGGTCCCAACTGAGGAAGCATCATTGTGCGCCTCTGGACTCACGTGCACACATATATGTACACACAACCTCACACCCATGGGCACCGTATACAAGTCATGTGGGGTAGAGGATAAGAGTTTTGTCACGGCTTCCATACTCTAAATGGTCTTAGTAAACAAAAATAGCCTTGAGCTGAATGTGGGGGCACAAACCTGTAATCCTAGTACTTGGGAAGCTGAGGCAGGAGGATGTGAGTCTGAGATCGGCTTGAGCTACATAGCAACTTCCAACCCGGGCGCTTAGCAAGACTGTCTGAAAAAAGAAAAAGAAAAGGGGAAAGAAAGAAGTGGATGAAGGGGAGATATGATGGAAGGTGGAAGGAACGGAGAGGGGAGAAAGGGAGGAAGAAGAAAGAAAGGAAATTCTCTAAATTTCCAACGTGTTTTCAAAGCCATAGTGTTTGCAGTTAGCTCCTTTGATTGTTTTCTGGGTACCAAGAAAAGTTTGAAGAGCTTTATTGTAACATGAATCTTAAAAAGTCTCATTAATTAAAAACAAACCCGGGGCCAGTTATTGGGGTGAATGCTGGAAGATCAGAGAAGCAGAACAAACCACAGCCACATCACCTCGCCAGTTCTTCAGCTGATCCTGTTTCCTCAGACTGGAAGCTTCTGAGTCCTCATCCAAATGAATCTCAGCTGAACTGTGCTGCTCAAAGGCCTAAAAGCTTCACCTGCTCTAGTTCCTCATCCTCAGGCCTTAAATACCTTTCTGCTTCCTGCCATCACTTCCTGGGATTAAAGGCTCTTGTTACCATGCCTGGCTGTTTCCAGTGTAGCCTTGAACTCAGAGATCCAGGTGGATTTCTGCCTCTGGAATGCTAGGATTAAAGGCGTGTGTGCCATCATTATCTGGCCTCTGTATCTAGTGACTATTCTGTTCTCTAACCCCAGATAAGTTTATTAGGGTGCACAATATTTTTGGGGACACAATATATCACCACACTTTATATATACAAAATTACAGCACAATGATTTCTTTGCTTCGAATAAGAAAATGGAGCCATGAAGATGTTAAGGAACTTCCCAATCTCAGAAAGCAAGGCTGCAGGTGCCCTGAGAGGCCAAGTCCGGTGCCCGCATTAACAGAGCTCGCTCACGCCACTCCCCCCCACCATCTCACTCACTGTCTCTCTCTCTTGATTTGGAAGACTTTTCAGCCTGTTTCTAACAGGTCTGGGCTCTGGATAGGAAAATGACTTCCAGAGAAATTACACCGATGGCTGCTGTTTTGTTCTGTGTCTTGTTCTAAGCACGGACACCTAGCGAGCTTCCGCAAAGCCCCGGCAGCTCAGCTCTAGGCTCCCCTCCTTGACCCTCTGAGTTTGTTTTTCATCCAGGGTTGCCAGTCTGTTTCATCTTCTCCAGTGATGTAACTAAGCCACAGCAGAGAGGCATAATTTACTGCCTGCTCCCCGCTCTTCCAATTATCCCGCTTGAGCCTGGCTAATCTCCTCCTCACCTCTCCTCACCTCCTCTCCCAGCTCTTCCGCCCCCTGGGTCAGACCACTGCGCGCTGCAATGATAACCTGCCTTCGTTCCCCGTGTCATTCAAACAAAGGTTCACCACACCAAATGGAGTGTCGGCGAAGCAATCTGCTCCCCTCTCACCCACAGTGACGAGAGAGCATGTCATGGGAGGGTTTACCAAGAGAAGATTTGGAATACAGAGTCCCCCCGCTCACTGCTAAGCCCCATTTAAGCTCTGCCTTAGCAAACTCTAGTCGAACCCCTGAGCAAGGGGGTGTGGGGATTCTGATGGTCCCGAATTAAGATGTGGACAAGGTCTCATTTTCCACAAGGGCATATCATTGTCAAGTAGACACAAGGCACAAGTTCTTTGAAAACTACGGCCAAGCAGCTCCATCAGGACCTCCTCCAAGGACAGCAGGCAGCTGGCTGTGATGGGAAGAGACAGAAACACACCCTCCAGCATCACGTGTGTGGTTTCGATTTGCATGAGCTCAAGCAGTGCCTCTAAGGCAATGGTTCTCAACCCTCCTAATGCGTGACTCCTTAATGCAGTTCCTCATGATGTGGTGACCCCAGCCATAAAATTATTTTTGTTGCTACTGCATAACCGTAATTTATCTACTGTCATGAATTACAATGTAAACATCTGATATGCAGCTAGTCTTAGGAAACCCCAGTGAAAGGGTTGTCTGAGTCCCCAAAGGGGTCATGACCCACAGATTGAGAACCTTTGCTCTAAGAGCATCTGCAAATCAACACTTTCGTTCTGCTGTCTTGGGGCTTTTTCTTTCTGTCCCCCTAGTGCCCTCTGCTCCTACTAAGTAGTCATTATGATCAAGCCCAACAGAAAAAGACGAGGCACAATAGGGGAGGGCGTGCTCAAGGTCCAAGGAGGTCATTTTGGAGATTAAAGTCGGATCCAACAGACCAAGGATAGGGGTCTTCAGGATGGAGCTACTCAAAGGACAGCATCCAGTGGCGGTGTTTTCAAAGACAAACTGTATATAGGACCACACACGTTAGCCTTCTCAAGAGCATATACGCTGGTCTGTCTACATGAACTGCTTTAATTCCCTCTCTCCAAGAAAAGCCAGGGAAAAGAAAGTAAGTTTGATTGGTTATATTAGCAAGTAAATTCTTGAATTCATCTTTCAGATGTTGCAAATTCAACCTGTCGGTGCTTCAGTTTCAAGCTGTCCTCTCCCTCCATTGGTCCCCTCCTCCCAGCTGCCGACCCATCAGACATCACCACTCGGTCCTGCAGCATCTGCGTCAGCCCTGTCTCTTGCCTTTGCCTCGCTTCCAGCTCTGGTCACACATCTTCAACTCTACGCTGGCCATGTGGAGATGATTTATACCCAAAACCTTAGCTCACTGCCTCTAGGCACCCTCCTCTTCAGGCCCAGGTCCTCCTGTTCCCCAGACCTTTGGACCCCACTCCTGACTGCAGGGAGCTCACTGATGGATCTGCTTATGATCTACTTTGTGACTTACGGAATATGTATCAATCGATACCTGTGAGTTTTTAAATAAGATGTGTGCTTAATTCACGTTTATTTCATGAACTAAGATGATAGTTGGTGACAATGAAATAAAAAAGACCTGCCCAACAGATGGGGAAGGTGTGTGGGATCACTACAGCAACATCTAGAATCCAGGGGAAGGAGAGCAGTGTTTTCCCTAAACGGTTCACAGAGTGCTGACCCTTCCAAGTTTTTGATAGGAAACATTGCTTTTGGGAGGCAGGAGTGGAGGCCTGGTGATACTTTCATTCTACTACCCCTAGATGCATAATGTCAGGATCTAGATCAGAGGGCCATTACACACACACACACACACACACACACACACACACGCACACGCACACGCACACGCACACGCACGCGCACGCGCACACGCACGCACACGCACGAGCACACACGCACGCACGAGCACACACATCCCTTCCCCACTGCTCTGCTCATGAACATTTCCTGACAGTGCTGGTCCATCACCGTCACTGTTTCTCACTTTCTTACTACACTAGGAGGTGCTTAAGGATAAAGATCTATGAACCGCATTTCTCAGCTAATTTTCTTCTTGTTTGTTTAATGGTCGGGGAGACCCTCACTATGTAGCCAACTTGACCTTGAAACCCAAGCAATCCTCCTCCCTCCGCCTCCCAAATGTTGGGATTACTAGCATGCATCACCATGTTAGGGTCAACTTTGTAATTCTGCCTGGCATATTGTTACTCAATAAATACATGTTGAACATCAAACTCAACGTAATATAGAGAATGCTAAAAATGTTCATGTAAAGAACTTTATGTGCATTTGTATTTATTAAAACATATTTATTAAAAATAGAGAAACTATTAATCAACTCATGTTTACTGAAAAATGTTCACTGACAATGGTCATAATGCTTTACTTTATTGTGTGTGTGTATGAATGTTTGTGTGTGTATGTGTGTGTACAGGTGTGTGGGGTCTTGAAGCTACATGCCCGATGTCTGAATCAACAACTCTCTACTTTATTAATTGAGGCAGGGTCCCTCACTCAGTATGGAGCTCATCTATTCCAGCTACTGTAGCTAGCCAGTTTGTCCCATGGACCCCCTGTCTCTGCCTTCACAGGGCTGAGATTACAGGGAACCTGTTCTGCCAGGATTTTATGCAGGTTCTGGGGATTTGAACTCCAGCCCTCATGCCCACATGGCAAGTGTTCTATCCCCAGAGCTCTCAAAGAAGTATTAAAATTAATTCAGGGAAGTCTTTTTCTTAGTATATCCTATGGAGCACATTGTGTAGAATTGTCTGGGTTATAATCCACATTGCAGATTTATGTGCCCCTGTCCCAGAGTGGGTGAATGCTATTGTTTGTATTGGATGTGAGAACCTATGTTTTAAAGTCTCACCAGAAGAAGTACTAAGGTAAACTACCGTTTCGGGACATCTATCTAAAGTGACAAGTGAAAGGGCCGGGGTGAGGAAAGTTGACACAACCCTAAGCTTAATTGTCCAGAAGACTCAAGGAATTTTGTCTCAGAGAAGTCATTTGTTGCCCGAGATGACTTAGAGCCAGGGAATGACAAGAAAAACTCACAAGATCTATTCCAGATACACAACGCCATGAAAAGCACTCGCCAGCATCCCTTCCTTCAAATTCTACGTAGGAATGAAACTCCGGGCCTTCCCCAAGGATCCACGAGGCACACCCAGGAACTGGAGTAGGAAAAACAAACTTTAAATGAAGAGATGTAAACTCAGTTTACAGGTTTGTCAAGAATGTGGGAAATAGACAAGCGCTTGGAAGCCAAGAGAATTTTGGACATTTTCCTTTAAGGAAGTTGGATGCTTTAGGTGTCGATATATTTGGGAAGAGTAGTGATTTTGCAGTTTGGAAGTTTTAGAATGGTTTTTAAAGGGAAAGAATGTGAAGCAGATATAGGCCAGGTAGAAGGCTACTGCAATGGGCCACACAGGGAGCAAAAAGAAACGAACCTGAGCGTAGGCTGAATAGAAAGAAAGAAATTTGAGTAAAGACAGAACTCAGTGAGCAGTTGGAGCTGAGGCTGCAAAAGAGAGAGAAATCAAAGATGGACATCCCTTTTAATTTTCTAAGTATCAATCGTGGGTGAACATAGCCATTCGTAGACAGAGATGCTCCCTCTGTCTGGGCCTCGCCATAGAATTTGTTCTCCACCGACATATCCACTTCACGGCTCTGCATGCATCTCCTGGCACCTACCTCCCCGTGGCATGCTGGTGTGAGCTTTTACCAATGAGGTGTCTGATTCCACTGTTGAGAACACATAGGATCTGATTACAGGAAGACAGAGGAGGAGGAGGAGGAGGAGGAGGAGGAGGAGGAGGAGAAAGAGGAAAAGAAAGGCCAGTGTGACGGTGGTAGTATGTCAAATCTTGGCATATTAGAACTTCAGTGGAAATACTCTAGACTGAGTGTTAAATGATAGGTAGCTAGTTAGCTAGATGGCAGACAGATAGACAGATAGATAATTGATGAATGATAAATAAATGATAGCTACATGGATGGATGGATAGATGGATGATAGATGAGGGCTGGCAAGATGACTCGGCCAGGAAAATTGCTTGCTACCTGATGCAGGCCTGACATCCTGAGTTTGGTCCCCAGAAACCATATAAAAATGGAAGGAAAGAACCAGTTCCACCAAGGTTCATTTTGACCTTCATACTCTCGCCATGGTGTACACACCCATCTACATATAAAGAATAATAATATGGAAGTGATGGTTGTTATTTAGATACAAGAAGTGTGATAACTACGATACAGATGATTGATAGTGAAAGATAGATAGATAGATAGATAGATAGATAGATAGATAGATAGACAGACAGACAGACAGGAAATCATGGTTAGGAGAAAATGGTCAGCACGGGTGATATATTATCATCTTATCAAATTGTAAAATGTCAAACTGAGGAATGAGGCTGGGGAGATGGAGTCAGTAAAGGACCTGAGCTTAGCGCCCCAGCAGTCACCTAAAAAGCTAGCACAGTGCTATAAACATTGTAAATCCAGCACTTGGCGGGGTGGAGACAGGATGGCCCCAGGGGCTTGCTAGCTAGCCAGTCTAGTCAAGTGGGTGAACTCAGGTTTAGTGAGAGAACTTGTCTTAAAAAAATAAATAATAAGGTGAAGTGATGGAGGAAGACAGCAGACATCAACCTCTGGCTTCTACACACACACACACGCACGCACGCACGCACGCACGCACGCACTCACTCACTCACTCACTCACTCACTCACAGGAGGCAGTCATAGGGGCCCCTTAAGGAGTGTTTATCACACACCAGGTACTGGGCTAAACTCTGTACATAGTCTTTTGCTTTCAGTCCTCACAAAGGGTTTATGGGAAGGAGACTAGATCAGAGAAATTAAAAAACTGGTGTGTATGTACACAGCCCAGCCTCCCCACTACTGGGAGAATCCTCAGGTAACTCTCCTCCTCCTGAAACCTGAAAAAGAAATGCAGAGCTGGGAGAGGAGCCGGGATGAGCTGACACTTCCCCTAGGCTAACAGCCTCCCCGACAAACATTTACACTGACTAACAACGTCTCGAACAAAGCCTATGTACAGCTAAGTGAAAATCCTTTCCTGGCCTTCCAGAGGGACCTTGATGCAGGCAAAGGGAAAAAAAAAAATAAATTTGCTGCACTTCAGAGGTAGCCATGGTCCCCATCACAGTAAGAGCGTCTGTATCGACAGCAAGCGTCATCATTTTAACCTTGTTATCGGACCAAGCACAGTTAATGCAAACAATGAAAAAAGGGGCGAAGAGACTTTGGAGATGTAAGATAGAAAGATAAACTCTCATCCCCTTAGCGGCTACTAGAAACACCTGTGGCTCCTAGGCTCCAGGCCGGAGGTGCTAACTTCCTGTCTGCCGGACTCTCTGAGATCTGGAGATATTTAGAAAAAAGTATCATGAATGCGTGGAAGATTGTTTTGTATTACCACTGGGTGCTCTCACATTGTGAGAATGTATCGGGGCAGAAGCCCACAGGTAGGTACAGCTGGAAAGGGACGGAACGGTAACGCGTAGCGACATGCCCCAGTGTGGAATGCTCCTCACAGGGTGGGTGACTTTAGGCCGAGGGCACACCCAGTCGCCTAAGGTGCCACAGCTGCCAGGGATTTCGTGAGTCTGGTGATTGCTCTGTGGGCAGGGTTAGAAGCGGTCCTCCCTTCCCTGTGTCCGTGGGATCTGATGTCAGGGCTGTGTCATCTAGTTCACTACCAAGTCAGGAATCCGAGAGGGCAGCCAAGATGGACCAAGGAGAACCAGCTGGGGTTCACATGGCACACACAGGTTAGCACCGCCAGCCTAGATCCTAGCAGCCACAGCTGGCTTCACCAAGCAGGAAGCGACAAGGTCAGAATAGGATGGAACCGAAATTACAGTCCGGATTGGCTATCCCTGAAGGGCCCTCATCTGCGCGTGCGCTTCTGAAAACCCATTCACAGGAAGGTATCCCCAGCTTAGGGGCTGTGCAGTCAGCCCCTGGTGCGGATAAAATACGGCCCTGGGTTCCAGTCAAGAAATGGGTCTAAGCCATGGTGGTGGCCCATGCCTTTAATTCCAGCGCTCAGGAAGCAGAGTCAGTGGATCTTTGTGAATTCGAGGCCAGCCTGGTCTACAGAGTGATTTCTAGGACAGCCAGGACTACACAGAGAAACCTCATCTCAAAAACAAAACAACAACAAAAGAAATGAGTTCAAAACTCCTGCAAAGCATCCGCCCTTGAGAAGCAGGAAACACCTAACTATGACTTATATGGAAGTATGAGTGTTGGTTTTGGGTAGACGTGGCAACTACTGGGGACACTAAGGGGACCATCCTTATCTGGCATCAGCCAAGGGTAGACTTGTGATGTGGAGAACAGCTGCCTTGGTTAGGCTTCACTTCCAGCAAGATGAGTATCATGTCCCTGGCCCTGCAGCTAGTCCATACAAACGTGAAGAGAATCAGGTCTAGTATGTCCGCGGAGAGGGTAAGGAATGCTAAGCTAATTTCTCACATGCTGCAGAAACAGACTACAAACATGAACATGTGAAGTGCTAGGGCCATGAGCCCTTGCCTAGGAAGGGTAGCCATATGCCACAAGAACTGGACTTCCTGATTACGTCTGCCGGATCTGACCAAGAGAGTTCTTCGGTTGCTGAATTCCATGTTTAAATTTAGACTGCAAATAAAAAAGCAGCTTTTACAACTCTAAATACACTTTCTACTACAGAGACTGGTGACTGAAGCAAAAGTAAAAATAGCTGCTCACACCACGATTTGAGGAAATCTAAATCTGAAATGATCATTTTTATTTGCATGCTACCAAATAAGGACATCGGGGAAGCAGTGAGTCACCAAAGACTCTAGCGTTTACCAAGCAGCACCAGGAGGGGAGAGCATTCTTTAGGATGAGGCTCAGAGACTCAAAACTGACATTCACCTCAAAGCCGATGTGGAACCTTCCGCACCTGTCTGAAACATGGGCCTAATTTCTTTTCAGAATTCTTAGGACAGTGTTCCAACGAGTAATAACCGTGCGTCTGCCTCTCAACCCAATGGAAATAATGTCCCACATCTGAGGAAAACCTGAGTCTTTTCATTATCTCATAGTGATCACACGCGGTTCTCACAGAATCCTCCAGGCAAAGCGAGGAAGGAGTTGTCATATTAGAACATCCCCGAACTGCAGATCTTTTTGCAGAGACAGGGTGAATCACCGTCCAGGAGGGGGTGGAGGAGGGATCACACAAAGGAAAACGAGATTTAGAGATCTGAGCCTCCTGTTACCATGTCACATGGTCCCCGCACAAACCAATGTTCTTATAGTGCGGAAAACCCAGCTGAAAGGTTCAGGGACTGCCTGCCAACCCAGTGTTTTCTTCTCCGGCTCTGAGAAGACAGTTTAAAGAGAGTTGGGGAATGTTCTGGTCTTTTGTTTGGAAATTTCGCCTGCTTGTTGACTAGTTGTCTGAAGACAGCGAGGTGGGTCTGTTTGCTTTAAACCGGCTGAACAGTCCAATAAAACACACAGGCTGCTGTTGCTGGAGTGTACAGATGTCGTCTGAGTTTCGAAGTCGGTGTGACAGAGGAGGGCTTCAGGGGGGGCTGGAGCGCTGTTGCAGGGTGTTTTTGCAAAGTGGTACAAGAAAAAACGTGTCTGTTTCTTAGCACATGATCAGCTAGCTGCGTCTCTCCCAAGATTTTTTTTGGGGGAGAGCACTTCCCCCCTTTATCAGGAGACCACCCAACACAGTTCCAAAGATGGAAGATCTTCCTTGTTCTTACGTCCCAGGAGCCAGGTTGGTCCTGGATCAAAAGGAAAGTTCGAACTTGCATCACAATTGAAAAGGTTTTTGGAGAGCGATGGAGAACTATTGTCAGTTTTACGTATTATCATAGCAAAATTAAATAATCAAATAAAGATGGCAGGCACGTTGTCTCCCCCGTCCATTGTATACAGGAGAAACAAAGGGAGGAATAGCCACTGAGCTAAGAAGCCCCTGGGTTCCATCCCCTCGGTTACCACCGTCTCCCAGCAATGAACCTCAATGGCTGCCATGACCGTGAGCTGGTCAACACAGCAAAAGGCAGGTCACAAGGACCAGGGATGGGCAAAGAGATCTGGTCCTGCCTTTCTCGCTAATTACTTGTGTGACTTTGGATCAGCATTTCGCCTCTTTCATCTCTAAAATGACAGGCTGGGACGAAGTAGTCTCCAGCGTCTCCAGCAGGTCTGGTGGGTGGGTGGGTGGGTGGGTGGGGTGGGATTAGAGCCTTTTATTAAGGATCTGTAAGGAAGCTGTGGAGAAAAGCTGACTGCCCTGTCAGCTGCAAAAGAGCAGACTCTGGAGGTGCTGTGAAAATGATCCACAAGGAATCCCTGCGGTGGGTTGAAAAACTATAGAAATGTGGAATTGTGTGTAACGCACAGCTGAGTGGGGCTCTACGAGGCCATGACAAAACGGGGACACGTTAAAGCAGAGAAGCCAGGCTTTTGAAGCCAGCCTGCGCCCCTACTCCACCCTGCACGCTCTCCCCATGATAATGCAGCACCTTGTGCTCACAATTAAATGTCAGCCACGGAAAACATTTCTCTTAGCTTTGTTGTTCCGGGACCGGATTCTTTTGTCCTCCATATAATGGATATGCAGAAACAATGACAGAACAGAGATTTTTTTTTCCCCCTCTAAAGCGATGACAAACACAGTGCTGCTTCCTCTCTCCCTCCCTCCTTCCTCCTTATCCCCACCCCCTAAAATAAATCATTGTTCAGGAAAAAAAAAAAATTTCCCATTGTCTATTGTCCATGGAAGATCAAGATCTGCCTAGGAACAGCGCAGGCGGACGCCGCAGTGCACCCGGGCGGCCGGTAGGTGGCGCACGAAGGCAGCGCTGGCGGAAGCTCCACCGGTGGCGAGGAAGGGAGTGTCGCCGCCCGCAGCCGCCGCCGCAGCCGCCACCCCCGCCGCCTGCCGCCCCCTCCTCGTGTGCTAATTGCTGGAACCTCCACTGGGACTTAGGTCCCGGAGAAAGAGAGCAGGAAGGAGGCGGGGAAAGGAAGTGGAGGAGCTAGCTCCAAACACACAAAGCCTCTGGGGCCTCGGCGGCCCCGGGGGCAGGGCGCCCTCTCTTCTGGTCTCATCCCCGGGCCGAGCTGCTGCATCCCGGGCTCCCGCCGGAGGAGAACGGGGACCCACGTGCGGGAGTCCCAGACACCCCTGACCCCGGCCTCCCACAGGGCTTGGAGACCTGCCGCTGAGCAGCAGGAGGCTCCCAAGTGGGCGCCTGAGCCCGGCATCTGCGCGTGTCCCCCCAGGAGGAGTCACTGCACACCGGGTCCCCTCCTTGTCGTGGGCACCCAGAGCCAAGATGAACGCTCCACGCCGCCGCAGTAGCTGGCCTGCGACCTCTGCCTGGGAGCCTGGTGTTGGGAAGGTGTATTGGCAGGTGGGGCCTTTGTGACCTTGAATTTACAAATACTCTGTCTCCTACCCTCCACCTCCCTGGCTATCAGACCCAGGCTGTGACACTTCCCTCCCGAGACTGTGGGGATTTCTTTAAAAGTGGTGCTTAACTTAGGGGGCCCGACAACATAAACAACCTATCGCCCGTTGGAGGAGAGAGACAGTCCATAACTCTTAGGATAGACCTGGCATCACGATCACCAAGCTGGAAGAGGAAGGGCCCCAAGTGGATGCACAAGGGAATGGCCATCAGGATGACTGAGCTCCCAACTGTGGGCTTTGCCATAGCTGTGTGAGGCCCACCTCCTTTCTCTGGAATTCATCCTCTTGTGATTGATTTATATCCGGTCTCTGTTGGGGCTCTCTGAGACGGGAGCATGTATAACATAGACTTTGGAGTCAGGCTTGCTTAGATGGAGCTAAGTAACTCAGTAGCTGGGAGGTCACCTCCCTGAGCTTCTGTAGTGTGGTGGCTGTGGAGTCGCCTTCAGAATTCCAGTGAAGATTTGCAGAGATCATTCATATAAACTGCCCAGCATACACCAAAATAAAACATTTAAATTTCACAGTCGGAACTGGACTACCTTACACATAATAATGGACGTTCACCCATAGTCACAGATCCACCCGAGGTGGACCCAGCGATTGCTGACACCAGCTTCTCTGCTCTCATCTGAGTCAGAAAGGTCACTTCCCTTCTGGGAAAAGAGCAGCAATCCAGTGAGGCCATATGTCCCCCGAGAGGATCCCCGCTGTCGCTCAGACATTCAACTAGGTTTCTTTACTCTTGGCGGCCACCCGATGCCCATCTTAGAGCCATACTCTAGCAGAGAAGAGCCTCTAGGAACAGGGCTGGATTTAAAACTGTATCCTGAGCCTTGGTCTGTGCCTGGCAGTTGGTGACTTCTCATTCCCCGCTTGCTCACTGCTACCCAAGCAGAGGTTGAGTAGCTGGGCAAGGCACCGAGCCCTGTTCCTGTTAGGGCATTCTGTGAGAGAAGTATGTGCGTCATGCTACCACCTGCCCAAGGCACTTAGGAATTCAGGAGCCCTTGACCTTTCTGGAAATGGATCCTCAAGCGCTTCCACAAGCATCCGGTTTGCAGAACTCCGGGCGTGGGGTGGGTTCGGGCATTATGCAGACCATTCCTGCAGTCAGTGGTCACAGGCAGTGGCAGGTCCAAGAGGTAGCCATAGTAGCCTGTCTCCAAGATGAGCCAATACTTGTCTCCCAGCACGCACGCCCTTATACATTTCCTTCCCGTATTAAGCAAGAGTGACCCATGTGAAGGCGTGAACGTGGCACAATGACAATACGATTTCCAAGGCTAGCACACAGGAGACTCCGTGACTGCCATCTTGCTCTCTTCAGGAGTCACTCACCTCTAGAGAAAACTAGGTACCGTGTCATGAGATGTTCAGTCAGCAACATGGAGTGGGTCACTACCGAGAAGCTAAGGCCTCCTTGCCAGCTGTGTGTGTGAACCATTTGGAAGTAGAGTCCCTAATGCTAGTCAAATCGTCATATGTGTGGAGTCCTAGCCAACTTCTTAGCAGGATGAGGGACCTCGGACCAAATTCGTGCAGTTAGGCCGTCCCTGAATTCCTGATTGACAGAAAAACTGACATTTTAAAAATAAGAAACAAATATATTCATACGAATACACTTAAACACTCATGATGCAGCCTAGACAACTAATGTAACAATAGTTTAAAAGAGCAATGATGTTTCCAGCCCCACAGTGGGACCAACCGATGGCTAGGGTCCTTCCCCTAACGCTTAGTCAGCTGTTGATTCCATGCATAGTTGGGATCTAAAACCTTCATTTTGGGCCTATCCTGAATGTCATATCTCCTGGGGGATTAGGAGGTATTCTCACTTCATTAGCTAACTATAATATGAACATTAGTTTTCAAAGAGGCTGGAAGGGAAGTGGGGTGGGGGTGGGGGGGGGGGGGGGGGGGGGGGGGGGGTGGGGGGTGGGGGGGAGGGGCCCTTCCCTCCCTGCCCCTCCTGTCCCGGCCCTCCGCCCTGGTGTAAATTGTCAACAATGTCACTGTCCTGGGTCTTCTTGTGATGTGCTGGTTTCAGCCCATCTTAAAAAGCATCAGAACAGAGTGGGGGCTGGGTCTGATCTTCCATCGTTCTGTCTTCACGTTAGATGCCTGCTCCTGAAACACCCGTAGGTCAGCAGTCTGAGGTGGGTTCCTTCAGTGTGACAGGCCACACCAGACTCTCTGTAGATCGTCAGTGCTACATGGATTAGCTCAATCTGCTTCCTCTATTTCATTTCTGGGACCAGTCACCTACAGACAGAAACACACCCCTGTGCCTTTGCCCATAGAAAGTCACACCCATTCTTGCACACTTGGCTGTGTTTCCCACTGCTGGTCCCACTTAAGAACTGTGTTTCGTGTTCAAGCACAGAGAATGAAAATAAATGACTAGATAATGGTTTGGAGCTAATCAAATGCTGCTTGAGTTCCTATACTTCCATAAAACATCTACCAAAAAGTACAGTTGATTTGTATTTTAGGTCTAGTCACATAGACGACATCTGGGTATTTTCTACATTTAGGAGGAACCCCGATGCCCCCCGGATTCAGGGCTGGCCTAGAGTTGGCTCATCCGGAGACTCTGCCTCTGAAAAAAACCATGCTGATCCCCTTAAATCCATGTCTTATTTTTGATATGACACAGAGTTGCAGCTTTTTAATTTTTTTTTTTTCAGAAAGTTTTATTTCTGTTGTATTTTTAGGCCCCTGGAGTATTTTATTTACGGTGAGCAAGTGACAAGGGACACACACAGCTGTGGAGACCACTTTTTAACCGGGCACGCACCCGGAATACCTGAGGCCAGGGTGTGCCTCGGCCCTGGGTAGTGTTTTCCAAGAATTTCTGTCCAGTTTGTTTATCTTATTGTTAATGTGCTGATAGAGCAGTCCTTGAAAGAGGGGAATACTGGCCTTAAAGAACACATCTAGATAAAGACAGAAAGCGAGGCTAGCCACAACCCACAAGGCCTTCTCTGGGGAGCATTCTTGAGGAAAAAGCAACTCACACTTCACAGAAGAATGTGGTACTGTTGTTCTTCTCTTTATAGTGCCAGCATGTTCCTGAACAAAGGCCTCAGGGCGTTATCAACTCATCATCTATTTTTTTGGTGTGATTTCTATTTTCAGGACCCTCCTTCCTCACTCTTCATACATCTGGTCATTGGTATCTCCTACTTTGGTCCTATTTTAGTCGATGTGACCAGCCCTAACCTGGGGAGTTCACCATGCTCAGATAGGCAGCGTCATTTTTCCACCCACAGAGCTGGAGGAAGCCCTCCAGGGTCCGCCCACTGCAGACAGATAAGATGGAGGTACCAGGAGTCGGAAGGGTGAGTCGGATGTATTCCACATGAACTGCAAAGGAAGAAGTCATAAGCTCTCAACCTCTGTCCAGACCCTGGATATTGATTAAAGAACAAGTAAAACATAGACAGACAGACAAACAGACAAACAAACTCCCACACCCCAGGATTCCCAATGGCGCAGGACATAATTCCCAGCATGTGACCTAATCAAAAATAGCTACATAGAGCCGAGAAATTTGCGTAGCTCATCCGCCAACATTGCACGAGAAAGCAACTGTAGTTTTCATACTTCACAGTGGATTATATTTTCCTAAACACATCTGCGGCTACAAAAAATTCTGTATTTTAGTTGTGTTGTTTGTGGTGACTGCTTCATTGTTTTTGCCTCTACCCTCCTTTGAGATAGTCTCTAGGTTGGCCTTGAACTCTCTATGTAGCGGAGGATAACCTTGAACCTCTGATCCTCCATAGTGGTGGGATTATAGTCATGAACCACCACATCCTGTTTATTCAGTGCTGGGGACTACCGCCAGGACTTCCTGTCTTCCAGGCAAGCACTTGCTGCTGCTTGAGCTACAATCCCATATCCACTGCCTTTTTTTTTTTTTTTTTTTTTTTGGCTCCACACACCTGTAATTGCAGTACCTGGGAAGTGAAAGCAATTTAGAGTCTATATATTAATTTGATTTTTCTATTCATTCATTCATCCAGACATTAAAAAATTAATTTAAATGTCTATGTGTTCTAACTACAAATATACATTAATTAATAGAACAGTCCACAGGTAACCCATTCCAAGTATAGATGTAAAACGCATACACTTTGGGGGAAAAACTAAATAGATTCAAAAACGAAGAATAGTCGAGTGTGCACGGGCAGCTGATGGCAAGGTTGTTTATAATCAGCGCCCTCTGTGAGTGTGTGAGTGTGTGTGCATTCTGTGTACATACGCCCACATCTGTGTATAGGCATGCACTCACGTGTTTACATATGGTGTGCAGTCAAGAGGATAACCTCAGATGTCGATCCTCAGCTACGTTCCACATTGTGTTTCTCAACAAGGTTTCTCATGTGACCCGAGACACACCAGTTGTGCGATTCTGGCTGGTCAGAGAGCCTAGGGCATCCTCCTGTCTCTGTCTGCCCAGGATTAGGATTACAGACACACTCCACACCCAGCTGCCTTACTCGGGTCCTAGACTTTGAACTCAAATCCTCGTGCTTGTGTGGTTGTGTGGCGATTTCTTTCCCAGCTGAGCCGTCTCCCTGACTCCAGAGACTGGCACTTTATGAAGAAAACACTTAAAATCAGCAACGGACTCATTAAAAAGGAGAACCTATTGTAGCTATTAGCTGTGCCAGAGGAGAGGGAATGTGGCTAGCCCAGAGAGAAAACTACAGGCAATGACCTTGAAAAGGGAAGATCATGGTCTCCTTAGAGGAGAACATTCTGGATACAGACCAGAGAGCACGCTAGCTTTGAAGTCTGTCAGAGTAGGAAAGGTAACCTAGCCGGGCCACCTAACCAGTTCTTAAATCCCCTTCCTAACACTCCTTAAGTAGCCAGCTTGTTTGTGCTTGGGTTTCTCTATAGGAAGGACTGGGCACTTCTGAAGCACACATGCTAATTCCCAAGGTTGCTCCAGCGCAGAGAACCGGAATCCTGATCACCACCATCGATGCCTCTGAGGGCACTATCAGGTGACATGGAAGAGCTTTCTCAGACACAGATAGCTGTGTTGATTTATATGTGGATGCCAAGGACACACAGGGAGATTTCAAGTTCATTCTCCTTTCTGGGGGGGAGAATAAAACCGAGAACGATAAGACAGTCCTCCCAAACTGTCTGCTGCCTTTTCTATTACAGAGAAATTCAGGTCAGCGCCCTGGCAACCCACGGGTTGCACAATAAGATCTGTCTCGCTCTTGCAAGGCACCAGTGTTGGGGCTGTACTATGAGCAGGGAGGGACTTTCCTGTGGCATTTGTGGTAGGTCACATACAGGAAGTGCTCTGTATCCACCAGTTTTACGAAAGTCTTTGATAATGTGAATTGGCACACACATAGATCTTTATTGGCTGGAAGACGCTCAGCACCGTTCGTGAAGAAGCTGCCAGTTATCCGCTGGCTTTGTCCACACCTCCTGCACACACTGAGTCTGGCACTGGCTTGAATGCAAATTGCTTGAGGGTTCGTAAAGGAACCTAAGTGTGGGGGGTCTCAGGGTGATACTTGCAACCTCCTAACCTGCAAGTCATGCTCTTAAAAATCATTGGTGATTTTCCTTTGATGACGATTAAGCTACACCACTTCAGCAGCCATCAAGGGCTTTGAGTCTACCTGTCAGAGTTTTAACGTCTCTACAAGTGTGCAGGGTCAGAAGAGATGATCAAGATTAAATGCTCACCCATGCAAAGAAAATCCTACTGGTAGCCAAAGAATTTCACTGAAACACACACTGTCTCTCTTCCATGTGTTTTCACCTCTCGGAAATATCAAAGCAATGGGAATATAAGACAGAAAACAAGTTCTGAAAATCTTGAGGCTAGCAGGTAGAATATAGATAGCATGCATATGACGTCTGGGTATAGACGGAACTAAATAAAGTCCAATAGACCAGTGCCATAGCTACACGTCTTTCGGGGCCAATTCCTATGGGCCGCTGGCTAGACCTACTTCACACCAAAGTGTAAGGCAGATGCACAAATACGCCCTGGAATGCAGCCAGCCAGCCAGGGCACAGAAGATGCTTGTTGGACTGGACATGCCACATGTCAGGAGAGAATGTCAACAGGGTGCTCTTGAAGTTGCCTTGCTGTGCGCTGAGTTGGGGTGGCTCCCAGGAGAAGCCAGAGGACCCTCCCCAGGGCTGCTTTTGGTGAGGACCATGGGCTGCAGGGACTCGGCAGTGAAGACAACAGACCTTGCTGGCCAGCAGCAAGCACAAGCCCTTCCAACCCTGGGGTTTCAACTTCCAGGGCCAGAGAAAGGCCCCTCTGGAGAGAGCAACCCACCCTCAGACCAGGCCTGGAATTGTAAGCTGCCGCAGGTCCATGCTCACCTGGGAGACTCCACAGAAACAACTGCCCTTGGCTGGAGATGGCTCAGTCAGTACAGTGCTTGCCTAGGAAACATGGGGACCTGAGTCCAACCCACCGGAACCCATGTGAAAAAAAAGTCCACGTGTGGTGATACGCACTTGTGATCTCAAGGCCAGGGAGGCTGGCCCAAGTACATTCCGTGGCTCTTTGGCTAGCCAGCTTGACCTACTTGGTGAGTTCCCCGTCAGTGAGAGACTGCCTCAAAAACAAACAGATAGAAAAAAAGTGGACGATAACAGGTCATACCCTGGCCTGGCCTTTGAGTAAACATTCATACAAATACGTGCGGGGTGTGTGTGTGTGTGTGTGTGTGTGTGTGTGTGTGTGTACCTTCGAGTATATGCACGCACACATACACACACAGATACACACAGATGCCTGCATGCACACACATTCTACACACACACCAGAAAAGAGACAACTTCCACTCGTGCAGCAGTGTGCTGTGGTGGTTTTCCACTCAGGTAATAGAGTTGGACCTGCCTGGGTTCACATCTGTCATTTACCAGCTGAGTGGCCTGAAGAGAGTTTTTCAGCATCCCTAAGCTTGTCTCTGTTCTACTGAGGATCTGTGATCATGCACGCTCCCTATCAGAAGTGTCTGTCACCTAGTAGATGCTCAATAAATGTTGGCTAGCTTGTTGTCAGTCTTCGGGGCTCTTGACAGGGAAGTAGAAATCTCATGTTTTCTGTCAAAAGGTCTGTGTTTGTATTTCTGCCACTTACTACTGCACACTGGGGTACAATATTAAGTTTTATTTGTGCATTTATTTTATTGTTTTTATTTTACGTATATGGATGTTTTGCCTATTTGTTTATCTGTGTACCACATGCATGCAGTGCCTGAGGAGACCAGGAGAGGGCGTCAGATCCCTGGAACTGGAGTTACCAACCATTGTGAGTTGTCATGTGGATGCTCGGAACTGAACTCAGGTCCTTTGGAAGAGCAGCCAGTGCTCTTAACCTGATCTTAATTGCTGAGCCATCTCTCCAGCCCTGTATCACATTTTTTTTTTTTCAAACATCAGTCTCCTCCTCTATCAAATGGAAATACTTTATAAACCTAAGGATGGCTAATGCAGTTCCAGCTACAGAACGCCAATGCTGGACAGGTGTGTTGGCGCGGTCCCTGTAATCCAGCACTCTGGAGGCTGAGGCAGGAGAATTGCTATGAGTTATGGGGCTATCCAGAGCTACATAGTAAGACCCTGCCCCCAGGCAAATAAATAAATAAATAAATAAATAAATAAATAAATAAATAAATAATCACCGATTTTTCAGGGAAAGAAGCAGCAAGCCTTGGCGCTAAGACGCAGAACAGCGCAGACGGTCTCTCTCAGGCCTTGTGTGGTCTTCTCCACAGCCTTTTCCCTGTGTGCCACGCCCCACTCATCACCCGTTAGTTTCTCTCCGGGAGCAATGAGAATGCAAGCCCAGATCTTGGTGGGTGTGTATCATGGCATTGATTGCGGGAGGGAAATCATTTCATTCCCTGCTCTACCCGAAATTCGTGGACAAGTCATTAAACCTCATCTTTAAAGGGGAGGTTGATCCTGGCAGAATTTCCAAGGTCCACCCATCATTCCGTCTTCATATGCAAACCTACTTTTCAGGCACTATGAATTTCGTTTGGCTGTGTTTTGTTTTGTTTTGTTTTGTTTTGTAGCTAAGTTACGTTAAGAGCTGTCATGCAAACTAACAGGAGTGAATCGGCTCGAGTAGAGGAAGAAGTTAAGACTAAAGAGAAATTAGCCTTGAGACGGAGCAAAAGGACTTAGATCAAAAAGCACCTGTGTGCTTGAGAGGCGCGCGCTCCCGCATTCCTCCCCAGATAGACGTGTGACCTTGTACCAGTGGAGGCGTAAGTGGAGTGTGGGGGAGAGCCAGACTGACATCCACTGTGCAACCTACACCCCAATGTGATTTATTGCCTCCAGCTGAGGACAAGGCCTTCAGGAAATTCTACAAAACAGGCCCGATCGACCCTGGGTAGGAGGAAGGCGGCATAAGGAGCCGAGGGCCTTTGTTCTATGTCAGGATCTCCGGCTAGCTAGCCAGGTGCCCCCATTTCAACCTCGGCCCCCACCACAGCTGCCTGCGTGTGAACACGGAGCCCCTGGTGGTGGCGCTGGTTTGGAGGCTGTGGAACCTTGGAAGACTGTGGCCTCACCAGCACAAGCGGATTACTGCGGTTGGAATTCGGCTCCTGCCGAAACTCTGTTTCCTAATCTTCCTACATCGAGGAGCCTCTGCTCATAAACTCCACCATGCCTCTCCCTCCACCATAGACAGGCATCCCTGGAGACTGTGGGCCATCCTACATTCTTTCTCCGTTAAGTTGTCTCTGTCAGAAAGTCTATGATAGAGACCAGAGAGCAACAAAGGCCACAATGGAATCATCATGCCGTGAGTTAGTTGGCCCCACCCCTGCAAGCCTGAGAACCTGTGAGGAGAACCACACTTTTCTCTCCCAAGAACCTGCAATATAAAAAATCACGTCCTTGAAACGAGGTAGGGATCCATACCCTCGCCCCCAAGCACACTCGCATACATGTATTTCCTATGAACCTTGCTGGTGAGGGAGGCCACACCTTGCTTGATATAGCTTCACAGGCCCTGTCTGAAACAACACACGGACCACAGGGCAGGGGACCCTGTGTAGTGACAAGCCTAAGTTCCATCAATTCGCCTGGGCAGCCCGCAGAGGATCTTCTAGACTTTGGAGAGGGATAGAGCAAAGTCGCTCTCCAAGGGACCAGGGTTTGGGTGGTGTGAGGGTGAGGTAAGCCTGCTGGGGAGAAAATACATTACCTGCTTCTGCAAAGGGTAAAAATTCAACTCTCCTGCTCGGGCTGCTTCACGGCAAACAGGCTGATAGTCGTCGTCGTCGTGTCCCCCCCCCCCCCCCCCCCCCCCCCAGGTACAGTGTATCTTCTCCTTTGCTTCACGCCACACCAACCCTTTCCTGAGACGGAAGTCCCATCTCTGGCCAGTACTGTTCTTTCCTGGACTCTGATGCTAATACCAGAAGGCATGTCTGTGGTAGACACCTGAGAGCAACGCCCCAAACATACATGTAGCCATGTTGGGTCAGGAGGTACCACAGGGATGGAGGTTGGGAGTCTGCAATGCTAAGCATCTTTTACCAGTCTCCGTCGTTCTGTCTTGTCTCGGCTGCCACCTCAGACATCCAGTCACATCACGTTCTCCCTTGAAGCTTTGACTTCGTGGTGATGGGAGGGGCCCCTGGCCACCCTGTCCAAGAGGCTTTTTGCTTCTTTGTTGGTGGCACTGATTGATGGCTAAATTTATGGTTCTTTTATTGCCCTTGCAGGGGCTTTGCATGAAAAGAAGAAACTGGTTTCTGTTTGGGAAACAAGAAAGTGGAAGAATTCGCCTGAAAAGTTTATTTCGGAAGATCACGAAGTGTTCAGCGCTGCGGAGAAAAGGCCTCTTTGCTTCAAGCCCAGAATTCTTAATGTTAGGGCTGAGGGGGATTTCTGAGGCCATGACAGCTTCTGTTGGTAGGAAAGGGGCCTAGGGAGAAAGAGGTTAAATGACGTGCCCAGTCTTACCCACAATCCCCTCCTCTTCTCTTCCCTCCCTCTCTCTCTCCTCTCTCCTCTCTTCCATTGATCAACTTCAAAGGGGACCTTTTGGTGGCCTTGGGAGAAACCAGTGAAGTTCTGGAGACAACAAAGAAGACAACAACCTGCTTCTGAGTTTCTTTTCCTGTGCATACTCTCTTTCCTCCTCTTCCTGCTCTTCCTCCTCTTCCTCCTCTTCTCCCTCCTACAGTGATGTCTGCCTCGGCACGCTGGCTTTTATTGAGACAGGGTCTTATGTGGCTCAGATTAGGCCTTGAAGTTCTGATCCTCCTGCCTCTACCTCCCAGCACTGGGATGACAGACTTCATCCACCATACCTTGTCCTTTCTGGCTGTTCCGGGTACTGGCCTTGCCTGGGAAATAAGGGAGGAAGGAGAGGAGAAAAGAGGAGATAATTGGGTATCTTACAAAAGGAAGCAGAGCTGCTTGTAAAAGAATAGTGTGTGTGTGTGTGTGTGTGTGTGTGTGTGTGTGTGTGTGTGTGTGTGTCTGTGTGTGTGTCTGTGTGTCTGTGTCCGTGTGTGTGTGTTTGTGCGCGCGCGTGTGCGATGGCATGTGTGTCTGCGTTAGCATCTTGTTCATACCAGAATGATATATCTTTTTGGTGCCAGCTAAACAGAAACACAAACGGCCTTCCCGTTAGGTAGCACGTATAGAACGGTGGTCTTCTTTGCCTCGTCCTTAAACATCTTAAAGCCCCAGTGTTCGGACAGAGGCTCGCTTCCCCACAGACACTGGGTCTCCGCCGCTTTGGGGTTTTGTTTTGTCTTGTTTTGTCTTTCCCCATTTCCCTGGACTCCTTGGGAGTTTTCTCCCACCGTCTCCACTGTTAGTCATCCTAATAAACACGTCTAATAAACACAGACTTTGTAAGCCGGTCCAGGACGCTGCTGTCTTCAGGAGAGAGTGATACCTACAGCAACTTTGTCATCTGTCGTGGAGAAACCCAGCTGAGATCTCTAACACATTCCGCTGCAAAGTGCAATATAATGGACACATTTAGTGTACATTTTCTTGCTAAATGGGACCTGCATTCCTAAATGATCTAAAAATGCTTAATTATTAATAAATCCCCCAGGGACTGGTGACATTTGGGATGATTTTTATCATGCTGGAGATATTTAACATCGCACCGTGGGCAGGGGAGTCTAATCCGACTGCTTTCGTTTGAAAGAATGCCCACCCCGTTTGGCTCACACACTGTGGAGTCAGAGCACGCAGACTCCAAGGCAGTGAGGGAGAAGTTACTAGAAGAAATGACAGTATTCAAGCCTGGACGCGGTGCAGGGAGGGAGGGCAGAGAGAGGCCCAGAGGGTCTACAGCCTCGGAGGAGGAACTGGGTTGGTGGGGCTCGAACCAGGTGCCTGCACTCAGGTCAAGGCTGCAGGGCAACAGAGGGAAGTTCAGGAGATCACCACAGGACAAGGGTGTGGGGTGCTGGGCTTTCCGGCCAGTGCTCGTTCACTGTGTGACTCTGAGCAAACTACTCAGCCTCTCTGAGAATTTTCTCATGTAGCTGGGAATCTAAATATACCTTCTAGGACTATGTGAAATATGGGCTTCCAAGGAGCAAAGCCTTCCTAAAGAGGCTGGGAGATGGTTCAGTGGGCAGAGCCCCTGCCGTACAGGCATGAGGACCCCCATTTAGATCCCTAGCACCCACATAAAAGCTGGGGGTGGTGGTGTGGGTCTGTAACCCTAGTGTTGGAGGTAGGGGCATAGAGAAGCGGGGCCCAGAACTCACTGGCCAGCTAGTCTACCCAGTCTGTGAGCTCTGGGAACAGTGGTCAACTGTGCCTGAGGGCAATTGAAGAGGATACCCCGTGTGAATCTCTGACCTCCACAAGGACCTTTGCGCACACACTCTTAACACACACACATACCACATACACACCACATACACACACACCACACATACCATAAGCACACACCACCACACACCACACCACACCACACACAACACACACCACACACACACACACCACACACCACACACACATACACACACATACATACACACACACCACATATCACACACACACACCCAAACACACACACACATACCACACACACAAACCACACATACCACAAATACATACATACACATACATATACATACATACACACACACCATATACCACACACACACACACCACATACACACACACACACACCACACACACATATACATCACACACACCATACACGCACACACCCCAAATACCACACAACAACACACACATATACCACACACACACACACACACACCATATACCACACACACACACACACACACACACCATATAACCACACACACACACACACACACACACACACACACACATTATGTTTTTACAGAACACATTCAAAGGTAGAGAAGGATAAAAACAAGTTTGACTGAGCATCTACTACGTAACAGGGTTTAATTCCAGACTTGCACAACCATGAAGTCAATCAGTCTTTGCAGAAACCCTAGGCTAGACCAGGAGACCAAGGCTGGAAGCCTTCGCCTAAAGTCACAGAACTGGTGGCAGGGCCAGGCTACAAACCTAGAGGGACGCATGTCTCAGGAGACAACACATAAGGAGAAAACGGGTCACAACCTACAGTTTGAAATGGAAATGCTCCATCAACTCAAGCCGTTGACTTACACGTGATAATGCGTATTCTCACAACATACGAACATTACCATGAAATTTTAATTATTTTGTTATCAGTCTATTTCTCTGCACCATGATATTAAGGAAGGAACACCTCTACAAGAGGCAAAAATAAATTTTTGAATAAAGTAAACGTTTGGGAAGTCCAACCAGGAGGTTTTATATAAGGTCTGTTTTTCAGTGGGTTGACGGGTGGTGTCAAAGGCGTCAACCATGTCGCCACTGTCTCTAGAATTCCATTGGGAGCTTCCCTTGGGTGGCGTTTCTGACGCTAACAGTAACAGTTGCTGTCCCACTCCATTCCTCCTCGGGATCCTGTGTTCTGCCCCCAGGAAAGAGGAGATCTCATTTGTACACAAATGCTTTGCATAAAGTGGAGTCCTGCTTGTCAGTGTTTAGCCCAAAGACAAAGTCACGGACGGCCATTTATAGGAAAAACACACGAGAGCAGGCTTTAAAGCCAGACATCCGAAGCCAGCCCATCAGCTGCTCTCTGAGTGACCTCACTCTACCTCTTTAGGCCTCAGTTTCCCCATCTCCTAGTGCAAAGACTGATACACGCATACCTTCATCTGGAGGAGCGGAGGACATCTTGGGAAGAGGCCAGAAAGCTCCCCTGCATCTCTTAAAATGTAGAAAAACATGACTTCCTCTGAAGGTTTAGAACTTACAGAGCGTGTGCTTTTGGTTTAATTGGGCTTGGTTTTCGCAGAAATGGAACTTGAAGCCTTGCGTATACGAGGCAAGAGCTCTACCACTGAGCTGTACCTCCACCCCTGTTTTGTTTTGTTTTTATCCCGAGACAGGATCTGTCCTATCCAAGCCGACCTCCGACGTGCTTTGCAGCTGAGTTTGGCCTTGAACTACCGATCCTCTAGCTTCCACTTCCTCATCCTGCGATGATGATTGTGTGTCAACTCGCCGGTTCATGCAGAGCTTTGTGCATGGTAGGCAAGCACTCTATCATGCCCAGTTCAAAATGGGTGCTTTTCGAAAGAATAAAAATGGCCTTCTACCCGAGAGAACAGTTATATTTCTTTATTCACTGGAGCTGGTATTTTGTCAGATACGCGTCCGCTGGGTGGACCCAACAATTCATTTCAATGTAAATGAACTAATGAGTATCGGACGCTCAGCCTGGTGCCTTCACTCTAGTGTTTTGCTTTTCCACTTAGAAATGTTCTACTTTTAACCATTTTGTGTGTTTCCTCTCACTCCTACCGCACACATAGGTAGAACTGCATCAATGTGACCTGCATCCTCATTTTATAGATATGAAAAATGAAGCCATGAGAAGTCAGGGAACTGCCAGGTTCATGTGGACAATTAAGGGCAGGGACAGGAAAATCATCCAAGTCTACCGACACAAAGTCTGGCCCGATCCCTAACCACCTCTTCATTTATAGCCCTACAGACTAATTTTCATAGACTCTTTCAGTCCTTAGCCAACTCCTTTCCTCCACACACTGATTTGATGGGCAGTTCCAAACCTGTGGGCCGTGACCCGGATTGCATATCAGATATCCTGTATATCAGACATTGACCTCATGATTTCTAACAGTAGCAAAAGTACAGTTATGAAGTAGCAACAGGATCATTTTAGGGCTGGGGGTCACCGCAACATAAGGAACTGTATTAAAGGGCCGCAGCACTAGGAAGGTTGAGAACCCCTGCTCTAGAAATTTCTCCACATTCCCTCTGTAGGGTGCGGAAAGGCCCAGTGTCGCAGCTCATCCATGACTTTCTCAAGAGGTTTGCAGAGAGCGGAGACGTGACTGTACCGTTTGCTGGTTATGTTTGCTTTTCATCGCAGGCCCAAAGGAAAAGCCTAGTTAAAAAAAAAAAAGTCACAGGACTGAGTCATTAGGCTCTCCAGACTGCTCTAGATACTGGAGCCTCCCACACTGCCCCAGTCACACGCAGGCTGGATGCTCTTCCAGACATGTACTGCTTTTGAAGTGCAACCAGGCTTCAGACTTGGAAACTGGCCTTATTATTTTCTCTCCCCCCGCCCCTCGGAAGGATATTAGATTGCAAAGGTTCTCAGAGGCTTAGAAAGAAACACAGAAAAGCAACAGCCCGAGAGGCACTGACTTCATACATTCAACCAAGGCTTTCAGGTCTCTGCTTACCCACCTGGCCAACCAAGCCTCTTCGCTATTCACGATTCACTCCCAGCAAACGCTCTCTTCCCAGCACTGCTCAGCAAGCCATATTCTGCTGAGAGTTTTCAATGTTGGGGAACAAAGACTGCCACGAGGGAACCTGGTGTGACCGAAGGCTGCCAGGCTGCTGCTCCTAGACATGGTGAGTCAGCCAAAGCTCAGAAGCAAGGGGCACCCTCCCTAAGATGTGCCTGCCTGTCTGCACAGCCACTGACTGCCAAGCGGACATCCCTGGGAACCTTCGGCATACATGAAATGCCCTTTCAACAGGAAACTTCCAGCTGCTTCTGAGAGTAACAGAGTGTTCTCCCCAAGTTCAGCAGGCTCCTTTCTGCGGGACCACTGGGGTGTCTAAGATGGACGGTACAAGAGTCAGGTCTCCATGGCATACCTGCTCTCCCTCTCTTGCGGAGTCACTCCGGTTTGGGGGTGATGGGTGAGTAATGTGAAGCTAGGCTTTCTTCCCAGCATAGGAATCTCTCGCTTCTTCCTGGATTGCACCATGCACCTTCATGAAGGCTCAACTCTGCCTAGAAACAGCCCTGTGGCCGGCCCTTCCCCCCAGGAGCCAGAAGGGCCAGATCTGGCCCAAAGCCAGGCTTGGAAGAAACAGCGTAGGGCAGAGAGGCGGTGGGTGGGGCTGGCCGCTTTGTGTCACACATTCAAAGCCTAATTTTGGATCAGAGTCATCCTTGTAGCCAAGCCTGAAAGATCACTGAGGCCCCAAAATGAACCCGTAGCTCAGAGGTGGGGCATGGGCGAGTCTCCCTCTCTGCCTACAGCTGCTCTCCTTAGGGAGGGTCAGCTAGAAGTGTTTGGATTTTCACTTTTTTGTTAAAGCAATGTTGATAGTCTTTTAGCCTCATGCTAGTTAAGTGCGTGCTTCTGACCCGGGTTTGTGTGTGCATAATCACAGAATGCCTCAGCTAAAATACTGAAGCCAGGGATCCTAATGTGACCTCTAAGACATATATCATCCTGCTTCTGGTGGCACAGGCACAGGCCAGTGGGGCAGAGCAGGTTGCAGGTGACCGATTGGACACCTTCCATTGAACAGTAGAGACAGTTCAAGGGAGGGGGGGCTGGGGAGGTGCCTTAGTTGGTAAAGTGTCTGCCACCCAGCATAAGGCATGAGTTTGGATCCCCAGCATTCATAAGAGCCAGATGTGGCAGCGTTGGAGGAAGCTGAGGGGACAGACAGTGGCTCCTTGAAGCTCCTTGGTCACCCAATCTAGTTACATCTATGAGCTCCAGGTCAAGTCTCAAAAAATAATGTCGAGACAATCAAGGAAGACACGCAATGTTGAGCTCTGGCCTCCGTCTCTCCTGCGCAGATGTGCAGATGTGCGTACAAACACAGCCACACAGAGACATAAGAACCACACACACACACACACACACACACACACACACACACACACACACACACACACAGAGAGAGAGAGAGAGAGAGAGAGAGAGAGAGAGAGAGAGAGAGAGAGAGAAGTTCTCTGATGTGGCTTCGGAGTCCCCACAAGAGAGGAAAGCCCCAGGCACTAGGAGGGAAGGGCCTGCCCCTCGTCCTAGAAGGGTGTGGGCACTTCCTCAGGAGCCCCAGAGGTTGCCAAGAGCAAGCAGGCTGCTGCGTCCCTGGCACTCAGGGCATCAGGATGCTTGTTTGCAGAGCTGGCGGCCAGCAGCCTGGAGCAGCTGGTTGTAATTACGCACTGCCGCTCCAGAGGAAGTTCCTGGCTGGGAGAGCGTGTGCTGGGCCTGGCTGCACACTGGCTGCTTGGCTTCAAGGAACAATGGAGCTGGAAACCGTGGCAGCAGAGAACAGGCGGAGGAGCAGGGTGAGGGTGAAGGCAGGCAAAAAGAAAGGGTGAGAGATGCCTCCAGCTGTGCATGGGAAAACCTGTGCACGCACTCCCAGGATCCGCACCCTTGTTCCCAGCTGCCACACGCGCCGCCGCCGCCGCTCTGGGAAGACTTCCTTTCAAGCTGTACCTGGCAAAGGCTACATTTAGAGAAGTGTGCCTGGCTGGCATATTGAATAGCAGTCCTCAGCCAGCTCATCTAAATTGACCGAGTCTTTGCAGCAGCTGGCCATGGGGGGGGGGGGGGGGGGAGACACAAAAGAATGGGTGATGGAAAGGCAAATCTCTCTGGATGAGACCCTATGACAGCAGCTAGGCCTATCAGTTCTTGTTAAATGCTGGACCCGGATGTCTCCATCCAGCAGGGACAAGCCATTGGTATAGAAGTGAATTGTGGATTCATTAATAAGTTCCCATCCTCCTGGTTGGAGAAAAACGTATTAATGTCGGATTCTCCATACTTTCCAAGATTTGTTCAATGTTTACTCATGAGAACACTGCAGGAAAACGAGCCCAGAGAAGGGGGTGGGGACCCGAGAGCAGGGTGCCCTGTTTTCCCCGCTGCTTGAGGTGGAGACCCCTGCCCCTGCTGGCTAGACAGTCACACCTGTAGGCTGTCGCCTCTACGTGACTCTTCAGTGCACACAGCCGTGGAACCACGCTCTTAGGCCTTCCCAGCAAAGTAAGGAGAATTTCGTGCGTCCCCGCCCCCCACCCCCAGCCCAGGGAACAATATGAAGGCTCAAAAACCAGACCAGTGGACAAGCCTGCAGTTCCTGTGGCCTCGTGGCGACCCCGCTACACTTGTACAACTCCTGATTTATGTCACATTAAAGGGGCGGGTTTGGTACCTGCTATTGGGCACCCTCGATGTATAAAACTGACAGGCACACACAATGTCACGTTATGGGCTCGGCCTGGTAAATGAGGAAGCAATTTCATTACTTTTCGCCCTTGTCCACCGCTGAGCACAAAATCGCTTGAAATGCTATCAATCAGTAGGTGTGGACGCAGGGAAGTGCCCAGCCTTTCCGTGGGCACGACAGTCTTGCTCCCTAATGATTAATGAAAATAAATGACGACACTATTCTCTTTAGGACTGATTGCAGGCATGGCCTCATAGCCTGGGTAGAGGGATTTTGGAAAAAATTCAGAAGGATTTTTCCATGGAAGAGTCAAGTAAGTACTATGTTTTATTCCTTTTTCTTCTCTTTTCTTCAGTTTAGGTCTTTGATTTCCTAAACACACACTCACACACACTCATTCACACTCATTCACACACACTCACTCATACACACATACACACACTGACAGACTCACTCATACACACACACATTGACAGACACACACACACACACACACACACACACACACACACCCCACATAAGGGGGCGGTTAACTGAGAATTATTCTGTTCTATACAATAGCCAATAGCCACTTGATGTAATTTAAGGAAAATTAAAAGAAATCAAGAACACACTTCTTCAGGCAGGCTGGCCTGACTATTGACCTTTCTACACTTGCTCACTAGCCACATGTGGTTGGGGACTATCACACAGAATTATAGGAAGTCTCCAGCATTAGAAAGTTCAACTCAGGATGTCTATGTGCTCCTATGTCTCCAGATTTCTGTTCACTTAGAATACATGTAATTTTTTTTATAAAAAATGATTTTTTTTCTAAGATTGCAACTTCTATGAAACTCACTGGCTTCTTTCCTCTCCTAGGGAAATGCCCCAACTACTCTGCTGGTAGAAAGTTCTAGAATGGTTAGCAAAACAATGCCGCATAGTAGCCCTGAAAGACAAGGCAGCTGGACGAGTCTCAGGCTGTTAACTCTTGTTCCCTTAGATAATTTTCTTAGACAGTTCTTTTAAAATATTTCTTACATTTACTGGGGGGGGGGGTTAAGAGGACATTTGTGGGAAGTCAGTTCTTTCTTTCTACCCCATAGGTCTCAGGAATCTACTCAAGTTATCAGGCTTGGCAGCAAGCGCCTTTCCCTACTGAGCTATCTTGTTGGCCTTCGATAATTCATAGTAACAGTGTGTCAAGAGATACCAGGGCATCTCCATAAAAATTTGCACAATAGAGTCTAACTGGTCCTTTAGAATGATATGATATTCCTCATTACAAAAGCCATGACTGAGCTTTGAAGTAGGCAGATGCACAGAGCCCCGAAATACTTTGATGCTGCTTAAGTGGCTGCCTGCAAAGCTTCTAGGGGCAGAGATTAGAAAAATTACGGGCAGCCAATTGCACAAATTCTTTGTGTGTGTGTCAGTGGGGGCAGAGGCTGGGTCCCACAAAATCAACACCAAACCTGCTCCCAAAGTTACCACAACAGAGTTTATCAGATGATAAGGCTCCTGACACTTTTGCTGGGGTGTGTGTGTGTGTGATTAATGTATCAAAACATGTTTATATGTTTTCCAACTTCAAACAGAACCTTGTTGACACACGCTTTTCCTATTTTAAAATTTGTCACTGCTGATTCCTTTTGCAAGTCTTCCAACTTTACTTTGTTCTCATCTTCTACATGAATAACATATATGTGTATTTATGTATATAGATGAATAATTACAGGCACAAACCCAAACTTTATCCTGAACCTTCCACAATTTAATTTAAGGTGAAAGTATTAAAAGTGCAGGTCCTATGAGTATGCTATTGCTCACACGGTCTTCTGAATTTGATTCTGCTCCTCGTGGCGCAGGTATCCATGGGTAACACTGCATCCCGGAAGGAAGCAGAGAAACAGGATGTTGCCAAGGTTGTTTTCTTGGACAACACTACTCTATTACTAAGCAGCCGTTAGGCATCGCAGCCGCAGACCTAGTTGTTCACCGAGTAAACACAGACCTTTGTTGGACAGGGAGAAAAGGTAGAAAAAGGCAGAACGGGATGCCAGGGAAGTCACTAGGGAAGGAGTTGGGAGGCCTTTGGAGTTAGTGTCTTAGCCAGTGTTCTGTTGCTGCGAAGAGACACCATGACCACAGCAACTCTTATCAATGGAAGCATTTGACTGGGGGCTGGCTTACATTTGGAGGTTTAGACCGTGACCATCATGGCAGGAAGCATGACGCCAGAGAGGTAGCTAAGAGCTCTGTATCTGGATAGCAGGCAGGAGAGAGAGAGAGAGAGAGAGAGAGAGAGAGAGAGAGAAGAGAGAGAGAGAGAGAGAAGAAAAGAGAGAGAGAGAGAGAGAGAGAGAGAGAGAGAGAGAGAGAGAGAGAGAGAGAGAGAGAGAGAGACTGGTCCTGGCTTGAGCATTTGAAATCTCAAAGCCCACCCCCAGCGAAACACTTCTTCCAACAAGGACAGACCTACCCCCCCAGTAAGGTCACACCTTCTAATCCTCTCAAGCAGTGACACTCCCTGGTGACAGCATTCAAACCTGTGGGCCTATGGGGGCCACTCCAATCAAAACCACTACAGTTAGACCACTCGGCCCTTTTCTTTCTGAGCACTACAGGAACAGGTAGAGGGGAAGGAGGCCGCTGAATCTTCCACAGGAATCGCTTCAGAAATCAACGAGAAATGACCTTCCTGCCAGCTTTTAATCATATACTGATATATCTAAGGCAAGCTACTTACGAGGAGAATGAAGTTTATTTAAGTAGGTTTTGGAGGGTGTAGGGAATGACCCTGACAGGGCCCCGGTCCCCTTGACTGTACCACATCCCTTCTCCACGGCTGGTGGCAGGGATGAGTGTGGGAAGGAAGGAAGGAAGGAAGGAAGGAAGGAAGGAAGGAAGGAAGGAAGGAAGGAAGACCTCCATTGCAAGCATCAGCTCAGGCTTTTATAACAGTCTCACAGAGAAGTACCCAGGATCCACAGGAACACCCCAGTCCTTCCCAAGGTGCATCCCCTAGACTTGAGGACTTCTCATTTATATCTGTCTCCTCTTAAAGTTTTGTATAGCTCAACAGCACACTGGGAGACCAAACCTGCAACCAAACCTGTTCCTTTGGGAACACATCCAAGATCCACATCATGGCACAGAGGTAATTTGGCAGTAACCACCAGACTGAACACCAGTACAGCCTAGTCTCCTTCCAGCCTCTCCTTCATGCCTCAGGCATCCCCCGCCCTTTTTTTTTTTCCTATTTCTGTCTGTGTGGTATTCGTGTATAAGTGTGTGTTGTGGGGGGACATTTGTGTGGATGCGTGTGTGGATGAATAGAAGTGTGTTCTTGTACGTGTGGAGGCTGGAGATTGATGTTAGAAATCATCCTTGTTAGCTCTTCTGCCTTATTCACTGAGGCAGGGTCTATCAATCAAACCCAGAGTTTGCTGATATGGTTAGTCCCACTGGTCAGCTTGCTCTGGGGAATCGCTGGGTCAGCTTGCTCTTCCTTGAGGCTGGAATTATAGGTGGGCCACCATGGCCACAAGACATTTACAAGGGTTCTGGGATTCTGATCCCCGACCCAAATGCTTGCTTTGGAAGCATGTTAATCAACAAGCCATGTCCTCAGTCTAAGATGCACTTGTGTGTGTGTGTGTGTGTGTGTGTGTGTGTGTGTGTGTTTCAGTACAAGGCTTTCATATGTAGCCTGGCTGTCCTAGAACTCACTATGTAAACCAGGCTGGCCTCAAACTCACAGAAACCCACCGGCTTCTATCTCCTGAGTGCTGGGATAAAAAGCATGCACCACCATGCCTGGCTCCAAGACACATTTTTAAAAAATAGATTGTTTATTTGTGTGTGTGTGTGTGTGTGTGTGTGTGTGTGTGTTTGCAACAGTGGGGGATGACAGCCAGAGGAAAATTCGCAGAGATCACTTCTCTCCTTCCACCATGTGACTTCTGGGATCAAATTCAGGCCATCAGGTTTGGTGGTAAATACCTTTACCCACTGAGCCATCTCCCAGGCCCAAGACCCATCTTTGAAGTGACATCCGGTTCCAGTGACATCTGTCTCTATCAGTGTGGATGCAGGTTTCCTGTCAATGGTAGCTGGAGGCCACAGATCCTTTGCCTATGGTTTGTCTGTCTGTTATTCAGCTGCCTGTATTCCAGCAGGGAAAAGGCACTCTTAGCTAAACAACATCCTCTGAAAACGAAGCTCCGTCGTCGTCGTCGTCGTCGTCATCACAGAGCTGGCTGTTTTCTTTCCTTTAAGTCTTCATAAATCATATATAGCAGTGTTGGCATGAGTCATAAGGCTGGGCAGCGAAGCTCCTGCTAATCCACACAGCTGCATGGGCCTAAAATACCTCGGTGAATAGAGTGTGTTTGTCCTGCTTGGTTGATCGCATAAATAGAAATCAGCAAAATCGAGGGCTTCCCCAGTCTCTGGTTTCTGGGTCTCACAATCCTTGGTTTGCTAAGTCCCTTCTGTTTGCCCCATATCAACCCACAGCCCAGCCTCTCACCTTTGTGAGGAGAGAAAAGGCCCCTGGGACTGGAGATGGCTCAGTCTGCAAAGCTCACAAGCACTAGGAACCGGGTCTGGGTGTGGCAGTGCACACCTGTGTTCCCAGCTCCAAAGGACCAGATAAATGGATCCCCAGAGATTACTAGCCCACCAGCCTAGCCTGATTGATGGACTCCGGGTTCTACAAGAGACCATATCTAAACAGTGATATATTGAAGAGGAAGAGAGGAAGGTAGGCAATGTTAACCTGTGGCTTCAACATGTACACACACACATACACACACACACACACACACACACAGAGTCAGACAGATGACAGAGACAGAGAGACACATACACAGAGAGAGAGACAAACAGACACACACACAGTCAGACAGATGACAGGCACATACATAGAGACAGAGACACACACAGAGAGAGAAAGAGTCAGATAGAGACAGAAAGACAGACACACACTAATACACATACACAGACAGACAGATAGACAGACACACACACACAGAGAGAGAGAGAGAGAGAGAGAGAGAGAGAGAGAGAGAGAGAGAGAGAGAGAGAGAGAGGAATAGCAGCTCTGGCCAAGGTCAGTTTCATGTGGACATCGATTCTTTGATGAGCTGTGCTCTGTGCTTTGAGTTTTGGTCTGTGTGGACCATCAGCCAGGTCAGCACACTTAGTCTGTTAATTCTAATGGAACAATGCAAGATGCCTCCTGCTATTAAACGACCTTCAAGTGCTTGGTTCAATATGGGACGCCGTGAAGTCGCATATGCATCCTGCTCTTGCCTTGCTGCCCAGGGAGCTCCGGGGGTGGGCGCGGGGTCGGGAGACAGAAGTGCCGTCTCTCCTGCCCAGACCGTGTCCTCAGAGATGTATCTGGTTGGTCCAGCTTTCCTCTCAAGGGAGGCAACTTCGGGGGCTCCAGAAGTGACCCAATCAGACTGTGAGCTGGTGACACTGGTCTAGCCTATCCAACAGCTCTCTTCCCTGCCCCCCCCACTTTCCCGTGGGTCCCAGGTTAGCTCACTTCTCCATTCCTTCTTTCTCAGAGATCTGCCATGTTCTCTGCAGTCTCCTGGCTGTTACTCTGGTTAATGTCTAATAATTTCACATGGTTCCCACTTCCTCTCTGTCTTCCTTGGATGTCCTCCTTTATGGCGTTCATGTTATTGCTTCATTGAGTAATGAAGTTCCTGACACTGAAGTGTGTTGGTGGCGTGCATTTGCCTCATTAACGGACATATTACTGTATATGTGGGTCACTTATTTTCTGTTGGATAGTGTATCTCATTTACCTTCTGATTGGGGTATTATTTAATATGTATTTAGGGCTTTGGTATTAAGAGATGTATTCCTTTAATTAAATACATATTTTGAGTCCTGACATCTGACATGGTTTGCTTATATATAAAGTGTTTATATAATTTGCCTATCTAAGCTCGGTGAAGTATAAAATACACTAATGAGAGGCAGTAAATCATTCCACAAATATAAGCCTCCATTTGTTGTGCTGGCCTAGGAGCAGCCCGAGACTCTTCTACAGTTCCGAGGCCCCCGCTCCTGCCTTTGCTTCCTCCAACACACAGGTGAGATCCATGCCTGCAATAGTGCTTTGGGGCTGTTTCCCGTGCAGGAGCATGTTTCTTTAGGGCTTCAGGTTTGGGAAATTGAGCTAAGAGGTATTGGATAAGATAGTTTTTTTTTTTCTTTGAGCTACTGTGTGCATGTATGTACATGTGTTTGTGTGTGTGCACGTGTGCTCGTGCATGTAGAGGCCCAAGATTGACCTCGGCTGTCTTCCTCAATTGTTTCTCCATTTTGTTTTTTAAGGCGGGGTCTCTCGCTGGACCGGGAGCTCACTGATGGGCTGGTCAGCGAGGCCACAGATGCTCTCCTCTCCATCTTCCCTGCATTCCGATTGCTGGTGTGCCAGCAGGCTCAGCTTTCTCCACGGGTGCTGGGGATAGAACTTGTGTCTTCGCGTTTACGGAGCAGGCACTTTGCAGGCTGAACCACGCCTCCGCCACCCCTCCTTCCTTCTTTTTTGATCGCCCCTAAGGTGGAGATACTAAACTTCCATGTCAGAGGGAACTGGGTTTGAATCTGTTAGTGTGTAACCCTGACAAGTTGCCCGACCTTTCTAAGACTCTTGTTCCTCACTTTAAGAAGTGGCTTCTGACACACTCTTCTACTGTTGGTTGTGAAATGAAGGTGCTTAGACTGAATCACAGATTCCAGCACTCTTCAGTATCAGGTCCCATACTTGGAAAATAACAGGAGTATTTTAATTCTGTCCCCATGGCTGCAATTAATTTATGATTACAAATACAGAGACTGTAATTAATTAAGCTAAATCATCGATTAGGATATACATCTACAGCGTTACCTTGATCTCATACGTGCCTGTCAACGTAGCAAACTCCCCTCATTGTTTATTCCCAGCCAATGGTCACATGGAATCTATTGTGAGGGAAAGTGGACATCAGGAGTCCCATCCAAGCTCCAGGCTGGAGGAAGACCATATGAGTCACATTCCCACCTGTCACCAGCTCAGTACCAGACTGGAAGGCCAGGGGGCATTGCCTGATGCCTGCCCACACATCAGTCAATGCTCTTCTCATGGCACACGATGCCCACACATCAGTCAATGCTCTTCTCATGGCACACGATGCCCACACACCAGTCAATGCTCTTCTCATGGCACACGATGCCCACACATCGCTCTTCTCATGGCACACGATGCCCACACATCAGTCAATGCTTCTCATGCACACATGCCACACATCAGTCAATGCTCTTCTCATGGCACACGATGCCCACACACCAGTCAATGTGCTTCTCATGGCACATGATGCCCACACACCAGTTAATGTGCTTCTCATGGTGCATGAGCAAGTGCTCTATGCAGTCCATGGCCCCTGGGGTCTTGGAGGGTGATCTGCTTTAATGGGTTTGCTGATTCAAGTGCTAGTCCCTTCTGGAAACATCTACATGGACACTGCAGAAATAACGTGCTACTAGTTAGTTGGGTATGTCTACCTGAGCTGCGCCTCAGCCCTAACTTGAAAGTTTGGGGAGATAGCATAAATTTCAAGTACACAGGGAGCACATGACCAGCACTGAGCCAATCACTGCGACATAATGGGCATCAGTTAGACTCGAGTCAGAAGCCTAGCTTTCCCAGGCTCAAGGGGCAGAGGCATTCCTACCTAAAGTACGTGGAGAGGGCATTCGACTAGAGCTGCAAAGGCTGCTTCTTGAGCATCCAAGGGCTGTAAATATCCACCGCATACTACTCAGAAGAGGAAGCACTTCAGGAGTCTGAACAACGAATCCAGGTTGTCAGGCTGGTGTGTTGGTTAGGTCCAGTCAGGTAGCAGAACCCATGCCAAGCGTGTTAAGAGAGCAAGTGAAATTCAAGGATTTCGTATGTAGGCAGGTAATGGTCAGTGTAAGAATGGGAGTTGATTTCCTGTGTCAGTTGACCAAATGCCCACATGATCTCTGGAGTGTGGGTGAAGGTGTTTCCAGAAGAGATTAGCACTTGAATCAGAAAACAGTAAAGGAGGTAGCCCTCACCAGCCCTGACGTCATCCAATCCTTTAAACGGTTCATAGAACAGAAAGGCCCCCTCTCTGTGCTGGCGCTGGGGCTCCATCTCTCTCTCCCCTCAAATATTGGTGCTTCTGGTTTGGGGGACTTTAGACTTGTACTGAGTGACATTGCAAACTCTCCTGGTCTCCAGCTGGCAGATGGTTGTGCATGGAGCATCTTAGCCTCCATAATTACAGAGGTCAGTGCTTCACAGGAAATAACTTTCTCCGTGTTTCCACACACAGAGATAGATAGGATATAAATGATATAAACATATAGTTATGGATCATATATGTGGAGGATATAGATTATATACGGGCTTGGTAACCTGAGTTCCATCCCCAGAACCTGCATGGTGGAAGGAGAGAACTGATTTTGACGACCTGTCCTCTGACCATGCCATGTGCATGCCCTCTCCCATACCCACACAAAACAAATAAATGTGACACGAAACCAAAAGCCCCATCAAGTAAAAAACTACTATTCAGATAGCATGGGGTTCACAGTCAGAAGAAGCAAGGGTTGGTGCTTATCTCAGGGTAGAAGGAAAGAGGCTGAAAGTATCCAAATCCAGAAGCTTGGGGACATCCTACAGTAGTCACCCAGGCCTCCTGGGGATGCACGCTCAGCTGGCATCAGTGACAGGGGGAGATAGGACCAGGCTGGTTCCCGTGAGTGTTAGACAAACTAAATACTGGATTCACTCACTGCTGTGGATAAACACTGCATCTGTCTCCTGGGAACTGGGTTAATAGATCCATGCTACCACACCTGGCTTTTACGAGGATGCCAGGGATCAACCTCAGGGCTTCATGTTTATGCAGCAGCAAACACTTTGCTGGTTGAAGCATCTTCCCAGTCTTTGTGGGGTGTTTTGTTTGGACAGCAGGTTTTTAGCTCAGGTTGATGTCTAACTCTGTGTGCAGCTGAAGATGACCTTCAACCTCTGATCTTCCTGCTTCCACCTCCCAAGTGCTGAAATTACAGGGTAGACCACCACACATTGCAGTGTTGGGATTGAACCCAGGGCCTTAGGCATGCTAGTCAATCACTCGACCAACTACAGCCCTGGAAAATGTCCATTCTATAAGCAATAAATGTCAGAACCACCAAGAACGTTCTGGTGAACTTGAGTGTGGTAGTTGTTAAGCAGTGCAGCCCTTTGTGGCAACAGCCTGTGAAGGCCCCACTTTTCAAACAAGAGTAAAAACAGAACAACACTATTAAGCTGTAAATCCATATCGGGCTTCTTGTTAGCAATACGGCGTCATCAGAACTAATTTCATGTTTATTAATAAATGAGCAATAAACAAAAATTGTTCGAAATAACAATAAATTTTTAGGGGAAATATGGATCCAGAGATCAGCGGTAAACTTGGGGCATACTGGAAATTATTAAGACATGCTAATTTATTTAAACTAAGTGCTTTATAGTTTTTAAAATTTGTTCACATCTGTCTTGTCATTTGATCCTCATAGAAACTGAGTGGTGGAGGTTAGGTTAATCATTCAGGTTTTCATATTGCACGTACACGTACACACACACGGGGGTGGGGTGGGTGAATTGCCCTTCTGAGCCACAGAGAGTTTGATTGTTCAAGCTGTCAGTGGTAGAGCAGGGGAGGAATCAGGCTTCCTGAAACCTGTGGTGTGGGGAACAAGTGTACCCCTGAATGAGTGAGCGTGGTTGACAAGGGCATGTTCATGTCAAGGACCCATCCTCAGACTCACAGACAGTGAGTACAAAGAGTGCTGACCACAGCTTCCTCATCCTGGATGACTACATGATGATCACGTCCCCATGAGACTGCTCCCTTACAGAGACCCCTACTGAGATGGCTAACCCAGGTCCTCCTTCACATTATACATAATGAATGTACTGAGTGTCAGGGCTGCTGGTGTGTCTTCATCTGAGGTGTCAGCACACCTGATCCTGGCTTTAGATTACTCTCTCTCTCTCTCTCTCTCTCTCTCTCTCTCTCTCTGTGTGTGTGTCTATTTATCTATTATTTATCTATCTTCCTTTTTCTTTTTCTCCTTTAAAAATGTATTTTTAAAAACAATTATAATTCGAAAGTATAATATAATCACACCATATCCCCTTCCCCTCTCCTCCCTCCAAAGCCTCCCATATACTCCCCCACCATGCGTTTTAGATTCACGGCCTCTTTTTCTTTAGCTGTTGATAGATATATGTGTGAAACCTGCTCAGTCTCTATAATGCAACTGGTATGTATGTTTTCAGGGCAGACCATTGCTATTGGATGACCAATCGGTGCGCTCTTCCCTGGGGAAGACTGTTTCTCCTGCTCTCAGCGTCCCTTAGTTGTCTATAGGTCTTTGTCGAGGATTGAGTCTTCTTGGGCTTTCTCCCTTCCACATTAGCATGCTTTTCCGGTGTTGCCTTTGTTCAGGTCAAGTTCAGGCAGCCATGTTATTGATAAGCACAGTTCTCAATCCTTATCAAGAAAACTTCTCTTTGCAGCAGATGGAGACCATTACAGAAAACCCAAACCAATCAAAACGCATAGTTGTGGAGCCCAGTTCCGAGGGATCCATCTTCAGCACAGCTCCTGCATCCAAGGCGCAGGAATCATCGTGGAAAAGGGGGGGGTGGACTGTCAGAGCCAAAGAAGCAGGAGGATTGCTGTGAGGTCGTGTGAACTTGAAGTGTCTGTCTTTCTTGAAGTCCAGTTTCCAGGACCCCACCTCTTGGACTGAGGCACCATAGCAACTCAGTGCTACTTCATGGTCAAGTTTCAGAAAGTAGAAAGAGGGAGCATAGTCTCTTATTTCCTCCACTCGGTGGTGAAAGCTATGCTTTTAGATGGTACACAAGAAATATGCCTCACATACTGTTGGAAAGCAAGCCAAGCAAACAATAATAAAAATGGTATCTAGTGTTTATTGTTACTATTTCCTAAACCCTTCTCTTTATGTAACCCCTAGAAATACCTATAGGAATATACTTCTTATAACTCTATGTTAGAGTTACAAGAAATGAATAAAGAGAGCCTCAGGTGGCTTCCAAAGTTGCTTGGCCAATGCTTGGGGTGGTTGTGCACACTATAACCCCAGCATGGAGGCAGGAAGATGACTGGGCATTGTAGACAAGCCTTGGGCTACAGAATGAGTCTGAGACCAGCCTAGAAAACACAGTGAAACTCTGTCTTAAGAAAATTTAAATTAGATGAGCTGAAACAAAGTCATTTGGCTGGTAAATTGCAGAACAAGGGTCCGTGAGGGGTTGTCTCCTCCCTGTTCCTAGGTGCAGGCTCAGTGGTGGGCAGAACCTGCCTTAGCTGCCGATCTATCCTGTCCTGCTAGAATGCTGAGTATCTAAATGAAGAGGATGTAGGCACAGCCTACGATAAAGAGCTCACGTCGATGGCCTAACACCATCAAGTACATCCCACCTAGGAAAGGGAGAGTCACCTTTCAGATTTCATTTGCTGGGCAGTCCTGATCAAACCTTTCTTCCCAGTGTCCTTGCTTAACAGGGCATGACAGTATCAGGCAGGGCCTTCTCCACGGCCACTGACCTCTGATTCACCTCCATTAGAGCAGGCCACCAGAAGGGTAGCCACTGACCAGGAAAGAAGCCTTTTCCTCTGACTTTAATATCCTTAAGTGAAAGATGCTATATAAATTCCTGTTATTACCTAACTAACTATAGTGGGTAATAATTTTCATATTGTAAGCCTGAAGATAGAAACCAAAATTCAGCGTTGGCATAAATAGTGTTATGTAAAGTCTTCATGCACAACAGAGCATATTTCCCAACAAATAGTTTCATTATTCCTCCTGCCCTTAAGTCATCTTTAAAACACACCTAAGGCATTAATCCATATTATGGACCTGGAACTTTCTTTAGTCTACTTAAAGTTTTACTTGTTTTCAAATTATTAAACTTAAAAGTGCCCCAAACCACAAAACTTCTTTATTTTGGCACTTATATAACCAAGAAAGCTGATTTTTCCCCCCTCAAGATTTTTATAAAATTCTTGTCTTAAGCTGATGCTTGTTAACTAGGGAGATTTTTTTTTTTTCTGACCAACTTTTAATTTCCTGAAAGTCAAGGCTTTGGATACAGAGAAGGGGCTAACAAATCTAACCCTGCTATAATGAGGTGGATGGGCAGAGGAGCAGAGGCCACCCTCTGAAGATTATATTGTCAACAGCTTTAGAGTCTTTTTTTAAACCTCCCAATTATGTGTAGCTGTGGGTATCTGAACACACAAACGTATTCCTTCAGTAATGGTGCTAGACTAACAGTCTAAGTTTCTTCTATGTTATATTCCTTTTAATAAGAATGTCTATTGAAGACATCTGTGTAAGTCTGTAATGCTTGTCTCAGGGGTAGACAAAGAAAGCGAGTGCCTTAAGAATTCTGTTTTCAGTTTAACGTTATGAGCTGTTAAGGAGGAGGTTTATAGGTCTAACTTTATTAGTTGGAATTTGACTCAAATTGAAATTGGGTTCAAGAATTTACTTATCCATAATATTATGAAAGGCTTTTAAAAACATTAGAAAGTTTAGCTAAACAAGAATATTAGTCTAATTTAAAGTATTCCTTGACGTTCTCGAGGTCATGCAAAGCACTTCCTAATTACCAGGTCTCAGACTCCTGTGTTCACCTGTCTCACAGCACAGCTCTGTAAAAACCAAAGGCTTATTACAGCTAGTCAGTCCTTTAACTGTGAGGGAACAGGGTACATATATTTGCTGAATTGGGTAACTATAAGCACATTAAAAAAATCCATGTCATTCAGCCTTTATTAGGGTTCGAGGTAACCCCTGAGCCACATGGGTAGTGATGGGACAGAAAAGTACTGGGCTCCAGCCCAGACCTGGCCTGGATGGGGCCACGACGCTCGCCCCAATGGCACGTGAAAATGAAGGCCCCCAGCAGCCAATGGCTAGGCTTAGCAGCCCTGGGAGTTTATTTTAAAACCTCGGTGATCAAGATGAAAAGAAAGCAATAATAAAACATACTTAATTCTGATGCAAGCAGTTTGGTGAGCACGCCATTCTCCATGTCTGTGGCCTCAATGCTTCTCTGGCCATTTCGATTAGTAAGGGGTGACTATTTCATCACCTACGAAAGGGACCTGTGTAAGTCCACGGTGAGTTGTCTGGGTGAATTATGTGCCTCTTTCATGTACTTTTTGACTCAACAGAGATAACTTGGATAGCACTGTCCTGCAGCCTACTCTGAGAGGAATCCGCTGGCCTTTCTTCCTTTCTTTTTCGTGTAGAGCAGTCAAAAAAAGACCTTAGACAGTCATTCAAAGTGACATCACCAACCCAGTCTCAATTCATTACCATCAGGAGGAAGGGACTGCAAGGCCAGAATACACAGAGGGAGCCTCACTGACGCTTCCCATCGTTGAGAACTGGAGCTCATTGGACACCAAGCTCTCCGAAGAGTGTACATGAAACAGTGCCCAAAATGTAGCTGGCAAATTTATTTTATAATCTCATGTTCATAACCCTCTGGCACAGACCTGCCAGCTTTGCTATGCGCTCATTCACTCAGTCAATCAGCACCCCTTGCTTCCCATCCATCACAAGTTGGTCTAGGTTCTGGTGATTAAGCAGTGAGCCAAACGGATAGAGCCACTGCTCTGCCACAGCGTAAGGGACAGAACTGGAGGATTTACATGTGCGGTGAATATTAGAAAAGAGATATACGGGATGCTGTGAAGGCTTGTCACAGGAAGACCTAGCCCAATCAGAGACTTCTTAGAAGAACTAACAGATGCTTAGGGGCTGGAGGTATGGTGTGGTGTCACCAGCTTGCAGAGAACCTGGGTTCTTCCCTAGAACTCACACCAGGAGGCTTACAAGTGCCCAGAACACCAGCTCTGAGCAATCCAATGTCCTCCAGCCTCTGAGGACGCCTGGACACACACCACGCACATAAATGCACACAGACGTGTACACACACATAAGTGAAAAACTAAAATTTCAAAAGAAAGACAGTTCAACAGAGGAACAAGGTGCAGAATAAGGAGGGGGCACATTCACACAGAAGAAGGAGAGAAGAATGCACCAGGACAGGGAAAACAAGGAACAGTCAACCAACAGGAACTCAACCTGAGAAGTGAACAAATCAAGAGACAAGCCAGGACAACGATTGTACTAATAAGGCTTGGTTATGATTCTAGAGTCATGAAGAACTTATTTTGTTTTTAATTTTAGGGCAGAGGAGATGACTCGTGGGTAATGATGTTTGCTAGGGAAGCCCGACAGCCCAGCTCCAGTCCCTGGAGCTTACATAGAGGCAGAAGGAGAAAGCAGACTCTTCTAGAGTTGTTCTCCGACACCCTCCACCATGCCTGCACACAACAACAATGACAAGAATAACGATAATAAACAAAACGTTTGTTTCTAAGTTGGAGATGGGTCTTGGTCTGCACTCTAGGTTGACTCTGCCTCAGTTTCCCAAAGACTGAGATGACAGGTGGGTGCCGCCACATTCAACTTAAGTTCTTTTGCCCACATGCTAAAAAATGCACACACAAACACAGAGTGTGTGTGTGTAAATAATGATCTGTAGAGTTTAAGTAATGATACTATCATTCAGCGATTCTTCAACTCTTTAAATGAAAGTTAAAACAAATGATCACTCAGTTTTTGAGAATTAAATTTTTTTTTTTGAGAATTAAAAAAAAATGAGAACTTGAAATCCTGTGATCTTACAACACCCACTATACAGTCGAAGCACACTTCCTCTCTCTACTTTTACATGTAGTGCATGGTACTAATCAGTGTATTGAACACGTATGTTTCCCTGGATCTCATAGAAAAGTGACTACATCCTGAATCTTCTGAGACTCTCCCTTTTGCACAGATTGCCGAGGTGCTACGTCAATGACTCTGCATTGCAGCTGAGCAGGATTCCAGCTTCCAAGCATACTTGGGTTTACTGCAGGAGACAAACAGCCATGGGTTTGGGGAACTAGTGACAATTTCCAAACTTCTTTCCAGTCATTAACATTTCTGACCAGCTTTGTCCCACGGACACACTAAGTAACAACAGGGTTGAAAATAACTGCCTGGCAACACTTGGTATTTGGAAAAAAAAAAAAAAAGTCTTTCTGGGCTAGCTTCACTGTGGGAGAGGTCATTCCCTAAATTTCCAACTTGACAAATGAGGGGATGGAGTGTCAGGTAGATTAGGTGACTTGGTCAGGGGCTCCTTATGTGGCAGACAGTCCAGATTCCAGAGCTTTCCCTCTCCCCTGCCCTGCTAGACTCTGTGCGGCAGGAAAAGTGAACGAGAAGGGACAAGAGACATGAATGATTTGAAGACGCTGGGATTTCCTAGCACGTCTCTTCTCATTTGAGCCTTGGTGTGAGTACCAAGACAGACATTCAAATTCATCCTCGCTTTTGCCTTCTATGTTTTCGAAAATGACATCACAAATGTCTACACTGGCCACCTGAAATCTATGTCCTGTGAGAGATTTAGTGGTGGGATGGATTTTTTCCAAAGGTCTTCCAGTTTAAAAATTTCCAAGTTCTTTCATAATCATTATTCATTTCTCAGAGCTCAGGAGCCTTCTCAGGCAGGCCCAGCTCTGTGAAGCTGGCCTCGTCTCCGGAAGGTTAGACCATACTCACAGGGGAGGTTTGCAGAGGCCCCCAAGGCGGTCTCACTCCAGACTCAGCTTTCTTCATCTCCGCCTGCTCTGTCTACTCCAGAGCAGACCTTCAGTCCTGACGCTGCCTGAGGTTGTCACTGAGATCTTTAATCTAAGTGAGACACAGAGCTCACCTGAGCTGTCTCCAGAGCAAGTACAATTTCCAGAATGTTCTCCCATGCAGAAGGTTAAAAAGCACAGCTGTGTTGTAATCCCAGGGCTGTCACAGGAAAAACAGGCCTTGGATTCTGAGGGCTTTGGACCCTTTGAACTGACACCAAGCATGAAGCCACTTTAGCGTCTACCCTGCACCCCAATTTTCAAACTTGCGTCTGTATTTTTATCATCACTGATTCCAGTTCTGAAATGTTTTTAAATCTACAAAATAAGCCATTTTTCATAAATTGTACTTGTTTTGTACGAGAGCAATGTGTATGCATATTCTTGAGTATGTAGGGGTACACATATGTGTGGGGGTATAGAGTCACGCATGTGCATGCAGGCTAAGAGCTCAACGCCTGGATGCTGTTCCTCAGGAGCCGTCCCCCCTTATTTTTTTAGATAGGACTTCTAACTGGGTCTTGACACTCACCAGTTTAGCTAGACTGACTGCCAGGGAGCTCCAGGGATCCCAAGGTCCCTGCCTCCTCAGGCTAGACTTACACCACCCAGGTTTCTACATGGGTATCGGGGCTCAAGCTCAGGTCCTATGGTCACAGAACTTTACTAAGACACAACGTCCCCAGCCGTACATTTTTGTAGACTTTGTGGTCTTAGCTCAGCTGAAGTATTATAGTCCTTCATGGGCATAATTGACACCCACAAGGATGCGTAGGTATTTACTCAGCGTCCCAAGGGCCACACAGTTCTGCATACTTTAAGAATTTAGATTGGCTGCTTGAATTACTCCAGAGCAGTGGTTCTCAACCCATGGGTCACGGCCCCCATGAGGTCACATATCAGATATTCTACATTTCAGATATTTACGTTACAAGTCATAACAGCAGCAAAATTACAGTTACGAAGTAGCAATGAAATAATTTTATGGTGGGGGGGTCAGCACAACGTGAAGAACTGTACTAAAGGGTCTCAGCATTAGGAAAGTTGGCTAAAGTGAGCTGTAAGCTGCAGCGCCGACACCAGACACGTTGGCTACTGAGTCAACCGCATCAGCAGCTGCGTCTCATCATCAGGGTCTCGGATCAACTTTGCTGCTCTCTCGTCATTTTCACACACAAAGGACAAGAGACAGTCTATGTTAAGGGAGCGTTTGCTTGTCGTGGCTTAACAGAGGCCTTGCATGTCCGTTTCAAATGTCACAAGTCTTCTTAGCCGTCCATAATACCCTTTATGAGTCTGGATGAAAAACACACAGTAGGATATGACGCACGTGTGCCTGCAAACGTACCTGTGTGGTGAGGACAAGGTTGAAGGGACTCCTCAGACACAGGAGAATGCTTACTCGGATGACTTGAAGGATGTTGGCAAAGCTGCTGCTCTTTGGCCCCCGAACCACTTTTTAACAGGTATTCAAGGATCCTTGGGGTTGTGGCATCTATCAACAAGGGAATGGCGGTGGGGGGGGGGGGTGAGGTGGGAGGGGTGGCATTAAGAGGACACTACACCCTTGCTTTCTGGAAAATTTCCTTTGTGATTTAAGCCACACCTTCTGCCTTTATTACGGGCTTGGGGCAGGGGGCAAATGTAAAGCTTTGTATGCCTGGCAAATCTGACTTCACAGTGATATTAAATTCACCTTATTTAAAAATACTGGGACTGGCCGGGTGTGGCGGCGCACGCCTTTAATCTCAGCACTCGGAGGCAGAGCAGGCGATCTCTATGAGTTTGAGGCCAACCTGGACTACCAGAATGAGTTCCAGGAAAGGCGCAAAGCTACACAGAGAAACCTGTCTAAAAAACCAAAAAAAAATAAAAAAAAAAAAAAAAAAATGAGCTCGCCAGCTTAATCTCAGCACTGGGGAGGCAGAGGCAGGCGGATTTCTATGAGTTCGAGGCCAGCCTGGTCTACAGAATGAGATCCAGGACAGGCTCCAAAGCTACACAGAGAAACCCTGTCTCGAAAAACCATAAGAACAAAAAATCCTGGGACTGAAGAAGCGACTCAGCATGAGTTCTTGTTGCATACGTCTAAGAACCCGGTTTTGGGATCCCAGCACCCACCTGAAATCAGGAAGTGGCCAAACATGCCAGTATGATTTGGGGGCGGGGCGGGGGGCAGAGACAGGACAATTATTGACCACTAGTCTAGCTTCAGTTCAGTGAGTCCCTGTTTCAAAGGAACAAGGTGGAGATACCTAATGTCCTCCTCCGGCCTCTGTGAGCATGCACACAAGCATGTGCATACACAGCCCCCCACCCCCTGCATACACATACTCTCCCAAGTGTCCAGTTTTCCCTTAGATCTCAGGCCACACAAGGTTCATTTCCCCTGGTGACAGCTTTTTGTCTGTCTCTCTATCTTCTTTGAAGCAGTATTTGATTTGGGGGTAATAAGTACAACGTATTTATCTTTTGCCTTGGTTTGTAGGAAATTCAGTGCTAAGTTTTTCTTCCTATGTACATAATTTCTTTACCCTCTCTATTTTTTGTTTGTTTGTTGATACGGGCTCTCACTGTGTAGCCCTGGCTGGTTGGGAACTGGTTATGCAGACCAAGGTGGCTTCAAACTCACAGAGATCTGCCTGTGTCTGCCTCCCAAATGCTGGGATTAAAGGCTCTCTCAGCCTTCTTATCCTTCCTATTTCCTTGGTTTGTGGGGATGTCAATACTGCTTCAAAGACAGATGGATAGATAGATGATAGATAGATAGATAGATAGATAGATAGATAGATAGATAGATAGACAGATAGATAGATAGAGATAGATAGACAGACAGATATCCATACAGACAGCCACTACCAGAAGGAGCAAACTTTTATGACCCTAAGATCTATGGAGTATTTATACATTTGGGAGTGTGTGTGTGTGTGTGTGTGTGTATGTGTGTGTGTGTATGGTGTGTGCATACATGTGTATGGGTGCACATGCCTGTGTGTGCTCCCAGAGACCAGAGGATGACATTAGGTGGTCTGCTCTATTTCTTAACCAACCTGTGACACATTTTCTAATAATTACCTGAGACTGTCTCCAGCTTCTCTCTCTCTTGTCAAGTCTTAGTGTTTTCTTCTAGAGGATTCTCCCTGGCTTCTATCCCATGTCACATCTCCTTCATCGTTTTAATTGTAACCACCCCCTCTTTAGATGGCTGAATTACCCTTTGTTACTGCCTGAAGTTTTTCCTGAGACTTTTCACCACGGATTGATGCCTGTGTGTCACATGGTTTGTATGTGAGTTGATCTTCCAAGGGCACTGTTATATGAGGACCGTTGTTTTTCTCTGGGGAATTCCACACGTCCTTGTTAGTTGAGGGACAAATATATAGTCTTTTTCAATAAGTTAGTGGTATTTTTATAGCATGAACATACTACATTTTACCAAAAAAATTCTATAAAATAACAATGTGAAATATTATTTGCAATATTATTTCACATCCTCATGTCAATGGCAATGCCCTTTCGTAGCTGAGCTTTGGCAAATAAGCACACACAGCGTGTCAAAATAGGATGTTAAAACTTATGATTAAAAAAACCCCTGGCAGGGCTGGAGAGATGGCTCAGTGGTTAAGAGCACTGACTGCTCTTCCAAAGGACCCAGGTTCAATACCCAGCACCCACATGGCATCTCACAACCGTCTGTAACTCTAAGATCTGACACCCCTTACACAAACATACATACAGGCAAAACACCAATGCAAATAAAACAAAAACAGAACAACCAACAAAAAAACCTTCCTGGCTTGTACAAAATATGCATCGCTTGCCTTTAGTTAACTGTGGTAACTGTTCTGATGTCCAACTTAGATGCAGAAGGGAACGTGGGCAAGCTGCTCTTTCTCTGCTGTGAGAGGAGTGGTTTGATGGTCATGGTGGAGCCACCTCTGCTGTGGTGGGCTCAGCCCCGATGGAATGGCCCTTCTCCTTCTTCCTCTTGCCTTTTCTAGCCGAGGACGAGCCTCTGAGGTGCTGGACTGCTTCTCCTTCCTGGCTCTTACAGCTCACTCAGCTTCTCCAAAGCAGTGTGAAGAGCAGGAGGAAAGTCCCGTGTACCCACCACCCGGATGTCAGTGGGGTCACGGCTTCTCTGGTCATGGAGCAGAGGAGGTGACAGGCTGGGTGTTGCCTACACAGGTCCCAAGAAAGTTAACTCCAATGACTGTAACTCCGTGATGGAGCACTTGCAAGGCCCTGGGTTTGAGCCCTAGCAGAAATAAGAGAGGAGGAGGAAGAGGAGGAGAAGAAGGAGGAGGAGAAGGAGGAGGAGGAGGAAGAAAAGGGAAGTTAGGAAGGGGGAGGGGAAAGGAAGACAAAGGAAAGGTGTAGCTTCATTTCTGTTGCTGTGAGAAAACGTCCTTATAAAAAGCAACTTAGACCAGAAAGAAGTTGATTTCATTGCGCAGTTCCCAGGTTAAAGATCATCACTGTGGGGACGTCAAGGCAGGAACTTCAAACAGCTGGTGGTGCCACATTCCACCGTCAAGAGCAGAGAGAAATGCATGCATGCACTTGCTTGCTTGTTCTTAGCTCGATCTCTCCATTGTCACACAGTTCAGGACTCCCTGCCTAGGGAATTGTGCCTCCTACAGTGGTCTGGGTCTTTAGTCAGTTCCCCATGGACATGCTCACAGGCCAATCCAATGTAAGCCGTCCATTATTGACACTCTCTTCCCAGATGAAACTAGGGTATATTAAGTGGACAGTTAAAAACTAACCATCGCAGACAGACAGGGAAGGGGAAATGGAGGGGATGGGAAATCGGAGGGGAAAGGGTTAACTGTATGAAGGAAGGACACCTTGTCTTGTTCACTGTACCCTCAGTCCATAGAACCCCCACCACCATGCTTGTTCATGAATACTTGCTGGACACACAGACGTCTAAATAGATCGTGCCTCTCTCTCTCTCTTCTCACCCAGAAGAATTAGAATCTCTCTCTGTCCTTCTCATGGCTCCTCCTGGGCCCTGGAGCTTACTGGTCATCTCTCTGCTCCAGCTACAATTATGACAAGACGTCCAGCCACCCACCCAGTTCCTCCACAGCTCTCCTGGTCCTGTTCCCCTCTGCTTCTTTTGCCTCTTGTCTTCTGGAATGAGACCCTACTGTAGATTTCCAAACAGTCTTTTTAAATGAAAAACACAGAGCCAAATGCAGAGTTCAAAGCCCAGAGATCAAGCAGTAGCCAAGAGCTAAGACCACCTTATCTTACCACTCGCTGCCGTCCTTCCCCTGAGAGAGAGACCTTCTTCCTGTGACCTGTCTTTTTATTGCCTTTCTGTTCTGCCTTCTCATTGGCTCTAAACGCAACCACATGACTTTCTCGTCACTGCCTGTCTATACAGACCTCCAGGTCTCTGTGGTTGGTACTCAGACTAAAGGCGTGTGTGGTGTCACCACACACGCCTTTAGTCTGAGTCCTTGACCACACAGAGACTCTGCCTGCCGTGTGATTGGATTAAGGGCGTGTGCTACCACTGCCAGACTTCTGCTAAATGGCTTGCTATTAGCTCTGATCCCCAGGCAACTTATTTATTTATTAACATACACATAAAATCACATTTCAGCACAAATAAAATGTCACCAACCCTACTGGTTTGTTGTACTCACACTCACCAGATCCTGTCCTTCTTCCTTAATAATGCACAGTCCATTCAAAGGTGAGCAAAGGGTCCATTGGCATCCTCTCTCTGCTCAGGTGGTGTCGCTCAGAGTCTTCAGGGGGGAAAGCAGCGCTGGAGTCTTCCCGTGACCGTATCATCTCCACAGGAGAGGACAGCACAGGGTAAGCCAGGAAACTTGGAATTCTGTTAATGCTCCTCACCCCCAAAGGCAGCTGTTGGCTTCCCTCCTCCTTTTACTCCTCAGTATTATTATTATTATTATTAATTATTTTACTAATGTAGATAGGTTTTTTTTTCTTAATTTTCCTTTTGGATAGCTAGTTGTTTGTCTGTAGAAGTGTAACTGATTTTTGCACATCTGTAGAAGTGTAACTGATTTTTGCACATCTGTACGAGTGTAACTGATTTTTGCACATCTGTACAAGTGTAACTGATTTTTTGCACATCTGTAGAAGTGTAACTGATTTTTACACATTGATTTGGTGTCCTACAGCTTTACTGCCTGGAGTTCCAACAGGTTTATTGTCGCTGTCTTCCAGGTGGAGTCATGTTTGCTCATGTCGCCTGTGGACAGAATGAGCTTACTGCTTCCTTGCCGGTTTGGAGGCTTCCTGCTTCTCTCCTAACCTCTGTCCTTAGAACCTCTAGTTTCTCTCCTCTCACTACATGAAGTCCCTCCCCCCATTTCAACTTCCCTCTTTCTGTGGTAACTAAACTGCTGTGGTAAACTAACTGGCTACTCTTTGCCTGGAGCTCTGACACTCCCCAGAATAAACTGTGGGGAAACCCAGATCCAACTCAAACTACTTTGGGCTCAAGAGAGAAATCCATACACAGGATCCCGTGCAACCTCTTGAGAATCATGGATGAGGTCCCGGAAGAAATGTGTCTAGACCTCGAAGAGCGTACCTGCTCCATCTGCCTCCTCTCCTTTTCTTGGCACACCTGGGGCATTTTCCTCATGCTGCAAACTGCTGTGCTCTGTTTGTTGGCCCACATGGCAGAGAACATTCTGGGGAATGTGACAATTCCAGCTCAGCTACCCAGAGCATGGCAAGCCCAGCTCTCTGTGGGGTTCTAATCAAAATGATTAGGAACAGAGAAGGGACTCTGTGGATTAGCTTCCTGGAGTCTGTCACCCTTAGATCAGTTAAATCTGGCTCAAGGGGCAGTGTCAGAGATCCGGATGACCGCGGTCACTAGTACCATTTAGTCCTGCACTCACACATTCATCCATTTCCATGTTTTGAGTATTCAGGCCATACAAAAAGCGTTGTGCCGGGCAGTGAGACTATGACCAAGACAGATGTTTTTCCTGCCTCTACTGAACTTGTCTTCCAATCTGGGAGACAGATACCAAAGGAAGAACACCTCAAGTTCGTGAATTATGGGATGGAGTTTGCTATGTGGTGCCCATGAAAATGTACCGCTCAAGTCAGCAGCGGGACGCCCAACTGACTGGTGGCCCCAGCTGCTGCTCCTCTGGATTTACTATGTTCCTGTAGGAGTCCACCCATCCCCAGGGTGCAGGCACACCCAAGGGTGACCCTGCTGAGTCATACCCCAGTAGACACCCTCCCTTGAGTGCAGGCAGAACTTGTGACTTGCTTCTAGCCCATAGAACATAGGCGAGGTGAAGGGATGTTACAGATATAATTAACTTCCCAAACCAGTCGACTCTGAGTTAATCAGAGGGGAGATTATCCTGCCGAGGCCTGACTTCATTAACTGAAAATCTTCCAGAGAAGAGACCAGCTGCTCCCTGAGGTCAGAGAGTTTCCCTAGTTGGCCTTGAGGAAGGCAGCTGCCAGGCTGGAAGTGGGGTCTGGAAGAAGTTCACATAGAAGGGACTGAGAGACCTCTGGGGACTGATAGCAACCCCTCGATGACAGCCAGTCAGCGTGTAGGGACCTCAGTCCTATAGCCTCAAGGAACTGAATTCGTCAACAGTCACATGGGTCTGGAAGAGGACTCCACACCCTTGAAAGGAATGTAGCTGGCTGACATCTAAATTGCAGCCTTCTGAGGCCCTCAGGAGAGGATCCAGCCACGCTGCCCCCTGACTCCTGGACCACAGAACTTGAGATCATGAATCGGTGCAATTTAAAGCCAAGAGTGTGACAACTTATCATGTGGCCACAGAACTGAGAGCCAGCTCTTTCCCTGTGAAGCCTCCTCCCAAGAGCCACAAGCATCCCTGTCAGGAGCCACCCCACTTCCGCACTCTGGTTGCCAGGCTCAAGGCTAATGACTGCTGCTAGCAAAACCTGGGTGGTGTATATTGTCTTAAGAAAGGAAGGAAGATATGATACACTGAGCATCTGTGTGTGAAACATCAGTCTCTCTCTCTCTCTCTCTCTCTCTCTCTCTCTCTCTCTCTCTCTCTCTCTAGTACAAAAGTTAGCTCGAAACTACCTTCCAGCAGACGCTAGGACAGATCCCCAGGATTAGATGGTGAAGGTGATTGACCAATCACGTCAGGTGGAGGACAGGATAAACAAGAATTTCTTACCTCATGAGACTTTTCTCCTTGTTTAGTGGCCCGAGCAAGGGCCGCAGGGAGCAGGATAAGGCTTAGGAGCCTAGAGAAAGTGCTAGGTAATGTTGAGCAAAGGACAAATTCTTGCATTTTTCCATGGTGATGGTAGAGGACAAGGCTGGGGGCCCTGGGTATAACAAAGTGATGGAACATTACGTTAGTCTGGAAAAACTACCAGGGAGTTATATCAGGTGTGAGGGTCCCAAAGGACCCCACCCTGCTCCTCAAGGTCAATCTAGCCTCGGTCATACCACCTGTCAGTAATAATGCCTAGGCCAAGCTCTAGTGTGGAACAGTTTATCAGGAGAGACACCTGGCTACTTGGTGACATTGGGACTCCCCCTATCCTGGAATAGCCAGCTGTCTGCCATCGCTAGGATGGAGACTTCTGCAGTCCGATCTCAATATTCCTCCCAGAAAGTCTCAGTTGGCACAAACCCATAGCTTACGCCGATGTTACGTCTCATACCACATAACATCGAGGCAGCGGGCCATTCCCAGCAAACGAGGTAGAGTGTGGGCGTGTGACCGTGAGGTACACAGATCGATCTTATTACACACTGTCCTATGGAGCCTCCTAGAGCAGCAGAGCAGCTTTCTGACTTCTTCACAGCGCAGGTGCCAGCTCCGGCACGACACGGAGAAAGTCAGGAGACACGATCTTCATACCTGAGTCCTGTCCTCGGCTTGTGCTCTTTCCACCCCCTCTTCTGTGATGTTCCCTTTAGAAAGAAGTGTCTGTGAAGTGAAAGAAAGGAGGTGATGTGTGTAGGAAGGAGGTGGGAGATAGAGGAAGGGTTGTCGGGGAAGGAGAAAATTAATTAAAATATTATATTAAAAATTTTTTTTAAATCAGGCTGGGCACAGTGGTACATGCCTTTAACCCCAGCACCTGGGAGGCAGGGGCAGGCATATCTCTGAGTTCAAATCCAGCCTGGTTTACACAGTGAGTTCTAGGACAGCCAGAGATATGTAGAGAGATCCTTTCTCAAAAATAAAAAATAAAAATCAGGTGTTGATGCACTCGCTCATCCAAGGGAGACCTCTCTGTGTTGCTGCCTCAGACAAGACGATGTCAGTGGCAGAAGCAGCAACCAAGCAGAGAATGAACTCCAGAAAGGCGACCTTCGGGGTCAGATGTCCTTGTCCCCACCTTGTCCTGCCAGAGGACATCACAAAGTCTATCAAATGGTAAGATCGGACTGTTGTCAGGACTACTTGGAGCCCTGGTGTTCAGGCAGCCCTAAGACAACTTAGAAGTCACCGCTGTGGCAGTGGTAACTGACCCTGATAACCATGGCGGAGGTGTAAGCTTGCTTCTATACAGTTGGCACGGGGAGAATGTGTGTGGACCCTCACTGGTCCACTTGGTTACTTCCCTGTTCTTCCTCGTTCATAGTAACCAAGAAGGGATGGTAGTTAGTTTCTAAGATGCCTTAGGGATGGTTGGTGATTTGGTCATGTTGGCAGGCTGGCTACTAAGGTGGCCTCTGAGGAGGAGATTGTAAGGTGGACATAGAGAGGGCAAGGATGAGTATCCAGGGCCATCCGGAGTCTGGCTACCCAGCCTGGGATGGTATGGCACAGCGCTGACTTCCCCTTTCCAAGTTCCTGATCAGAAAACCAAGTATGGAGAAGCTTCTCACCAAATCTGCATGAAAAAGAAACCCACATGGTGTACACACACACACACACACACACACACACACACACACACACACACACCATAAACGCAGTTGTACACACAAATAAATAGATATTAAATTTAGAAAATTAGAGAGTGCTATAAACTCAGAGCATGTTGGAGTCTGTGGGGACTACAGTGGGGTGATAGAGGGGGACGGTATTATTTTGTTTGTTGTTATGACAACAGAAACTTAAGGAGGGAAGGATTTGGTTTGACTTATAGTTCACGGGGCTACAGTCCGCTGGGGCAGTGAAGTCCTGGTGACTGGAGCGGGAGGCAGCCTGTTTCGCTTGTATTTGGTAAATAGACAAACACTGGTGTCACCCACATTTAGGGTAGGTCTCATCCCCTCAACACAATCTAGAAAATCACATGCCAAGGGGCTGGTCTTCTCGGTAATTCCACGTCCTGTCAAGTGGACAGTCCATAGCGGCCATCAGAGGGGACTGTTTTATGCAGAGTCACTTGAAAGAGGCACTGGGAGATGAGGCTGGAAGCAGAGAGAAGCCATTGGGGGGGGGGCTGTGCACCAAGGGAAGGAGGGGATGTGCAGAGGGCTTGCATTCAGGCCAGGGGAAAGGCCAGAGGGCAAGAGCACTGTGGGAAGAAAAGGTAAAGAAAAATACGGAGCAGTCCCGAAAGGTCAGCTCCTGCAGGATTTTGAGCATCATCTGGATAGGACAAGTTGATAATTGCCGTGAACACAGGGAAAACAGCTCTATTTATACAAATCATACCAATCCAGGATTCACCGTCTCGTGTGTCCAGCTCTCCCTACGCCAGTCTATTCATTTTTCTACTTGTTCTCACTTGCTGAAATGTCTGTGACAAACAAACAAACCTGTTTTCCCCTTATATCAGGCCCACAGAGTCAGAGGCTGTTTAGAGGGCTCACAAAATTAGGGGTCTGGACTACAGCTTTTTAGAGCCAGAAAAAAACAAATCAGAGTCTCTCTCCTCTCAGAAGAGAACTGGAGTCAAAAGCATCGTCAGGATAACCAAACTCCATGCAGGATAAACACACTGGATGTCTGCCCTACAGTTAGGCACACAAAGGCTGCGCTGAGGAGGTGGCTCAGTGGTTTGCCTCATATGTGTGAGGCCTGGCCAATGTGATGATCACAGTGTTCTTCCTCTGTTGTAAAATCTACCAGAAAGTTAAAACTTAATCCTCAAGATGTTTGTGATGAGCATCCTGTGACAGATGAAATCCTTTCTCACTTTCCCTGTATCAGTTACTCATCTGTTGCTGTGTTAAAAACACCACGCTAAAGGCCACTTAAGGAAGGGAGAGTTTCTTTTGGCTTGGGCTTCCAGAGGGACAGGAGTACTTGGTGGTGGGTGGAGTGGAGGCGTGACCCCAAGCAGCATCGTGGTGATAAGGAGAGGAAGCTGAGAGCTCCCATCTTGAACCATAGGCACAAAGGAAGGACTAGAAGAGGTCCTGAGGCTTTAAACTCTCAAAGCCTGCTTCTGGGGACATTCTTCCTCCAACAACAGCACACCCCCTAACCCTCCCTGAATAGCTCCATCAACTAAAGACCAAGTCTTCAAATGTCTAAGCCTGTGCTGGACATTCTCATTAAACCTCTACTTTCCCTGGGAGCCTCTGTTCTAGGGCCTGTTGTAAACATCTCTCTCTCTCTCTCTCTCTCTCTCTCTCTCTCTCTCTCTCTCTCTCTCTCTCTCTCTGTTTTTCAAGACAGGGTTTCTCTGTGTAGTTTTGGTTCTCTGTGTAGTTTTGGTTCCTGTCCTGGATCTCGCTCTGTAGAGCAGGCTGTCCTCGAACTCATAGAGATTCACCTGACTCTGTCTCCTGAGTGCTGGGATTAAAGGTGTGTGCCACCACCGCCCGGCAACATCAGTCTCTTAAACTTTGGGGTTCAGCATTTAACACAGCAGACCCTTGGCATGTGGAGATTTTAAATGAGCCCTTTCAAGAATATGTACAAGATTTCATGACATTTTTTTTGAGACCCACATTCAAATCATGTGGCATCCCTGTAATGGTCCATGATGGTCAATCCCGGTCATTCCTCTAGAGAACCCTAGCATACCATCCTTACATGCACTCAGCTGACACCTTTGGTGATGTCTGTGCAGAAGTGACCCCTTTATGAGTTGTCAGAGGATAATTTTGTGGACCATAAAATTGTCCTTTGACATCCATCACACATGTCATGTGTCCCTCCCTGTCACTCCTCATCATACACAAACACACAGAATAACAGTAAAATAAAGTTGTTGTTGTTGTTGTTTTAAACACAACCTGAAATATTTTGAGAAGGTAAACAGTTCTGTCTCTACAGAAGGGGGTTTAGTCATGCCAAACCAAACAGGTAAGTACAGCAATTGGGGATCCCACTGGGTTTTTATTCCTAAAGCAAAGGGGTCTGCACCTCACTCCGCCTGGTTGGTTTGGCCTCACATTCTTATGCAGCTGGCTAACTCAAAAACAGAGCCATTGGGGCAGCGGTGGTGCACATCTTTAATCCGAGCACTCGGGAGGCAGAAGCAGGTGGATCTCTGTGAGTTCGAAGCCAGTCTGGTCTACAGAGTGAGTTCTAGAACAGCCAGGGCTACATAGAAAGACCCGGTTTAAAAATAAAATCAAGTAAAATGTAAATAAATAAAAACACAGTCACCAGCAAAGGGCAGCTTTTAAGCTGGATGGTGTCTTTACAGTTAAAGGTGACATATTCCTTGTCTCTTTTAACCCTTTGGTAGAAAAGACAGTAAGTTTAATTTACATTTCTCCCAAATTCTTTTTTTTCCAGCTAGCTATAACTATTTTCTAATTTCTCTTTTTATTTATTTTATTAGTCTATGGTTATGTAGAAGCCAATCACTTAGTTTTCAAATAGGAGAAGATTTACAGGGGTCTTTTAAAGTTTGACTTATGACTGAATCCCACTGTGGGATTCAGAAAACATTGTTGTATTTTCTGCCTACTTCTTCTATACATTCTTTTTTTAAGATTTATTTATTTATGTATTTTGTGTGTATGAGTGCTCTCCTTGCATGTATGCCTGCCTGACAGAAGAGGGCACCAGATCTCATTTCAGATGGTTGTGAGCCACCATGTGGTTGCTGGGAATTGAACTTAGGATCTTTGGAAGAGCAGCCAGTGCTCTTAACCACTAAGCCATCTCTGCATTCTACACATTCTTAAGAGTTATTTGACATAACATTATTATATGTGTGTTTGTTTAGCCTTTTGATTCAATAGGATTTTACTTTACATATTTTGAAGATTTGTTATTAGATATCTTCATGCTTAAAATTGTTTTTGCCCTTGAATTTGGTGACTTATCCCTATGAAATATGCTTCGCTAGCCCCAGTAAAATTCTTAGGCCAGAAATCAGCTTTGTCTAGTGTTACTATAGCAACTCCAGTTTCCCTTTGATTGGTTCTCTCATTCTCTTAATTATAAACAGTTTTTCTCTTCACATGCAAAAGGAAGGTGAGGAAAGCTATGGAATCTGAGTCCTGGGGATGAAATCAAGCTGTTCTGTCTGTTAGAAAGACTTCCTGAACACTGAGTTATATCCCCAACCTCGTGTCTTGATTTTTAAATTCGGTTTGAAATGCTTTGCCTTTAATTGATGCTACTTAGACCATTTACATTTAATGTGATTGTAAATGCAATTGGATAAAAACTTCCAGGCGCAGTGGTTTCCTGTTTGTCTTACTTATTGTTTTTTCGTTTTCTTTTTTTGGATTTATTTTAATCTATGTTTTCATTTTATCTTTTGGTGCTTTTGATAGACATCTTTGTGTTGTCTTGTTCTCAGCTTTAGGATTTGCAGCATATCCAGTATCTCAGTTTTTAAACAACAGTACGTTGTTTCGTATGGTACAAACCTTCATTTCCCCGAGTGTGTGTGTGTGTGTGGGGGGAGACAGAGAGACAGAGGGACAGAGGGACAGAGAGGGTGTGTGTGTGTGTGTGTGTGTGTGTGTGTGTGTGTGTGTGTGAGAGAGAGAGAGAGAGAGAGAGAGAGAGAGAGAGAGAGAGAGAGAGAGAGACTGAGACTTGTTATATAGTCCATACTGGCCTTGAACTCTGAATTTTCTATCTTAATCCCCTGACTGCTGATATTACAAATGTGTGCCAACACAATCAGCTTGGAGATATTTTTAAAGCTAAAAAATGGAGACTTTATATTTACTAATGTACTTAAATTTTTTTTGTATTGGCCATGTTTTGAATGTAAATCTAGATTTCTGTCTGATGCCATTTTTTTTCTATGTGAACATTTAATGTATAGTACAGGTCTGTTGGTGATTAATTTTTCAGATTTTTTTATTTTAAAAGCTTTTATTTTGCTTTGATTTCAAAATATATCTTTCTGTGTATAAAAATCTAAATTAGCCTGCTTTTTAAAATTTAGTACTTGGAGTATCTCTCTGCTTTAAAATTCCCCCAAACAATTCTTAATTTGTTTCCTCTGTTTGTAATACATTCTAGTTGTCTCTCTATGTTTATAATAATTCTTACTTTGTCTCCCTAAATGTGATTTCTGTGTTCACCTTTGTGTCTCATAACTGTTCTGTTCTATATTATTGCCTTTAAGAAAATGGATTGTGAAGTCTCTTTCTTTATCTTACTGTTGTTCGGCGGAGTTGCCTGCATCTGGATTTATTGCTTCTCTCAAATTTGGTAACTTTTCAGTAATTATTTTTTCATATATTTCCCCCTCCCCTTTCCTCCCCTCCCTTTTCTAACTCTCTAAGTACACTTATGTTGGGATGCTTGACATTTTCCCACAGCTCCAAAACTATGTCTATACTGCCTGCACCCACAGCTCGGTCCTCGCCATTTTCCCGGAGTCTTCATTTCCAACAGATTTTACTGCTGTGTCCTCGCAATCAGCAGTTGCTCTGGTCTGAAGGTGGTGTGCCTGAAAATGTGTGTGTTGAAACCTAATCAGTAATGCAAGGCGTTAGGAGGTAGGACTTTGCGAAGTGATCTGTCTCAGGCTGTCTTAGTTAGGGTTTCTATTGCTGTGAAGAGACACCATGGCCGCGGCAACTCTTTCAAAGGAAAACACTTACCTGAGGTGGCTGCTTACCAGTTTCAAAGGTTTAGTCCATCATCATCACTATGGTGGGGAGCATGGCAGCAGAAGGGCAGACATGGTAATGGCTACATCTTGATCAGAAGGCAACAGGAAGTGGACTAAAACACTGAACAGCGTCTTGAACATATATGAGACCTCAAAGCCCGCCTCCACAGTGACACACTTCCTCCAACAAGGCCACACCTACTCCAACAAGACCACACCTACTCCAACAAGACCACACCTACTCCAATAAAGCCAGACTTCTTAATAGTGCCACTCCCTTGGGGGGGGCTATTTTCTTTCAAACGCCTACACAGACTGTTCATGATTTCCAGGGTTGTTGCTCTTTAAAATAACTCCAAGAGAGAGCCCTTCTGCCGTGTTGAGAGCACAACGAGATGGCCCCATCTATGAGGAGGAGAATTCTCCCCAACACCAAGTCTCTTGTGTCTCACACTGGGCTTCCCAGCCTCTGGAAGAGTGAGAAATAAATTTTGCTACTCAACAAGTCACCTCGATTGAAAGGCTTCTTCCTCCGTGGTGTGGGCAGACTGAGGGAATCAGTCTTCTGAAACGTCTAATTGTATTTAACTCCGTCATCAGGAATATAGTTACAAGAACTGTTTTGATGGCTCTGTACTGGTTCCATCATCTTTCTCTAGGGCTGACTTTGCTGGGTTTCGCCCCCTCTCGTCTGATGGTTATTTCCTCTTATTTGTATGTCTGCCAAGTTTTGATTGGACGTCAGATATTGTGAGATAGTCTTGAATTACTTTAAATATTCTTAAGTTTTGTCCTAGGACATAGTTATATGTGAAAATAATTTGGTACTTTTCTTATTTGTTGTATTTTTTTACATAGGGTCTCTCTACATACCCCTGGCTGTCCTGGAACTCAATATGTAGACCAGGCTGGCCTCAAACTCACAGAGATCCGCCTGCCTGTGGCTCCCAGGTACTGAGGTACTCAGTACTGTGGTACTGAGATTACAAGCATGTGCCACCAGGCCTGGCTAGTTTGCTACTTTTATGAGTTGTTTTTCAGTTTGCTTGAAAAAAATCAGTGAAGTCTTTAGGGCTCAGTTTGCTCTCCTATTGAAGCAATACCCTTGAGGTACTCTGTCCACTCGCTGTTTAGTGTGTTATGAAAAAGTTTCCACTCTTTACTGGTGAGATCAGAAATTGTCCCCAGCCTCATAAGGTCCCCACAAATCATGGCTTGCATTCTCTTTGCATGGTTCTTTCTCTAATCTGGGTGATGAACCAGTCAGCGTCGAGCCAACCAGTCACTGGGTGTTCTGGAAAGATCACTGGATTCACATCTGAGCAGCTGTCTTCACCCTGCTGTTCTTCCTAGTGAACTCTACCCCGAGACTTTTTTCAGTGCCCAAGTCCATGTCCTTGACTTAGGCCTGAGTCTTGGGGAGACTGGCCAGGCTCTCCTCCCTTCCCTGTGGTACCACACTGGGTGATGGTGAGACCATATTGTATGTTCCTCCTCTCAGTGATTTCTTCTCTAGGCTGTTGATAGCCCAGTGCCTGGAAATTCCCCCCTTTTTTTCACAGTGTTTTTACTTAAGATTGGAAGTCAAATCCGGTACTTCTTGATGTATTTTAGGGGAAACAGAAATGCCTCCTATACCCTCCAGTCAAGAGCTTTTGCCTCCATCAAGATTGCTTGGACTCTTTTTGTAGTCTAATTTTCCCAAGTTTGCAGTCTATCACAGTTGTGAGTTTTTCATTTTAAGATTAATTTCCTGTAAGTAAAGTCTTTGTAACCTTCCATTTGTATGTTTGACTGGTCAACACTGAATCACTGCTTAGGTTTATTCTGTTAAATTCCTTCATATTAATTTTAGCCCAAGGTCTTTTTGCATTTGCTCCTGCCAATCATTCTGTTTGTTTATTGTTTTGAGACAAGGTCTCATGTAGCCCAGGCTGCCTCAAACTCACTTCTCATGCTCCTGTCTCTGCCTCCCAAGTGCTGTGGTCACAGATACGTGTCACCACACCCAACCAGACCACTCTGTTGTCCAGCTCATTCTACTGTCATTTCTTTTATTACATGAATATTCATCACCAGTTTACATCCCTGGTACTAGTCTAGATGATACGGGATTTCCAGACAGTGCTCACTCTCATTAACAAACATTTCAGGGTAGGGAAAAACGCAATAAACTGGTGCATAAATGGTGATCTCAAACTATAGCTTGTTTAGTGTGGGCTGCTGAAACAAAATGGCCCAGTCTTGGTTTGTAAGTAATAGAAACCTTATCTCTCAGGTCTGGAGGCTGGGAAATCCAAAATGGAGGTGCGGGCAGATTCCGTGTATTGTGAGAACCTGCTTCCTGGTTTGTAAATGGCTCTCCATTTGTTGTGTCCTTGAGTCGCTGGGAGGGAAGGGATGGGAAAGTCCTGTGGGCTCTTGGATAAGGTCACTAACTCTAAGTTTCCACCCAAAGTCCTCACTACCCAAAGACATTGCATGAGGCATCAGCCTGCGTACTTTGGGAGGACATAAATATTCAGTATGTAGTAGGGCGGAGCGTTCTGTGCCATGAAAAACAAAGGAACAACAACAACAACATGGTAACAGCATATAGTTGAGGCAGAGAAGTAACTGTTCCCCTGGAAAGATCTTCATATGGGTTTTCAGGTGCAAACACCTCTGCTTTAAGCAGAGGAGACACTTGTAAGAAGAGCCTCAGGCATCAGATGGCATTCCTTCATGGGAAGGAATTTGTATGGGATGTTTATAACACAAGAAACCTTTGGTGGAATGGGAGACTATGAACAGGGAGGGGATATGGCCCATCCTGATGTTATATCACTTCAAATGCTTAAAGAATTTTCTTTTTTACATTTGATCATAAACCTGTTATAGTGACATTTAGGAACATATTATTTACATTTCGATTCTGCTCACTATATTTTCATTAATATAATGACCTCACTTCTGCCCACATGCATGTCTGTTTTCACATCACTGCCCTTTGTACGTACATGTTTGCATTTTATACATTTTACTCAGTATTATTCATCATGCCTTGCTCAAAATGGGACATTCCTGTATTGAAAAATCTACCTTTATAAACTTTCTTTAGGATGAGCCATTGGAATGAGATTCCAGAGTCACAGGATGTGACATTTGATGGAGCTCTCTGAAAGACATGTGTATTTATAATGGCACCAAAGTCCAAGAGAATGTTGGTTTCACTTCAGCTGAACAGCTCTGCTGACCTTGCAGGAGTTGTACAGCCAAGGCCCTCTCACTTCATTCCTTTGGGAACTATTGCTGGTTCGTTGGATCCACAGCAAACAGTGGTGGGCCAGCAGCACGCAGAAAGGATTGGTGGCCGGGCCATGCTTCTCTGGCTCTGCCTCTCAGCCTTACTTTACTTGGATCCTTTAACCTGCCTCCTGGTTATTGGTATAATGTGAATTGCCACAGCTTGATATGCTTTTCTCTGTGGCTCATACTAATGTCTGCTTCCCCATCAGCTCGGCAGGGGCAAACACACACACACACACACACACACACACACACACACACACACACACACACACACACGGCCTTCCACGTAGCCTCTGTCTTATTTGACTGGTAGCATCTTCCTTCTAAGATGCCACAGTCAGGTCACCCACGTGGGAAAATCCTACTGTCCCACAGCTACCAGCTTCATGGCAAAGAATATGTTGTAGATCGAGTCTGGGATGTTTCTGCCGACTTCATGCCTTTGAACGCTTGGTCCCCATCTGGCGGTACTGTTTCGGGAGGTGGGGTCTAGCTGGAAAAAGTTAGTCACTGGAGTCCTTGGAGGCACTGTTTCTGGTACTTGCTCTGTTTCCTAGTATGGGACAATGTGAGACTCTGCAGCTTGGCACTCTGGCTGCTGTGGAAGCTGCTACTTCCCATACTACACCTTTCTCATCATCATGAACTGAGCCTTCTGATACTATCATTCAGAGTAAACCTATGCTCCTTCCAATCACCTCTGTGAGATATCATGTCACAGCCGTGAAAAAAATAACTAATACAGAAAATTTGTACTGAGAAGTGTGGTAATTTCTGTGCTATTCCTGACCAAGTGGTTCATAGGCATTTGGAACTTGTATGCAAGAGGACTAAGGGGAAATCTGGAAATGCAGACTAGAAAAGCAGTAGAATGCTGTAAGTAGAGCTTAATGGATCATTCTAGTTGGAGTTAATAAGACCAGAGTGCCAATAGAAGTGTAGACACTAAAGACTGCGTTCATAAGGGTTTTGGTTGGAACAATTCTTTGGGAACTAGACTAGAAGCCATTCATGTTATCTTCTGGCAAAGAACCCAGCTATATTTTGTATGTGAGTAAAACTAAATTAAAAAATCATGCACTAATTTTCTTGACAGGGCAAATTTCAAAACAGTATAACATTCTGGGTGTGGCATGGTTATTACTGGCTGCCTTTAACCAGGTTTATAGTGAGACTAGAAATTAAAAAACAAACCAAAACAGAGCAGAAGGGCAATAAGATGCAGCTTGGTAAGGAAAGGATTGTCATATATTTAAAGTTTTAGACAATGTGTGTGGACAAGGTGGCTGTAACTTTTAAAGAGAGAGGTACCATTAAGGAATAATCACAAACTTTGCACCAGGACAGAAGCAGAGGTGCATTGGGGGTGGCACACACCTGTCATAAAATGCATTTGAATGACTATCCCTGGGAAGGAGATTGCCTGAAAAAAGCACTGTAGCTGGAGAGTTCTCTCTCTGGGTTCGCCGAGCCCCGGCAGTCCACAGTCTGACAACCCACTTATAAAATAAACACACAGACGCTTATACTATTTACAAACTGTATGGCCATGACAGGCTACTTGCTAACTGTTCTTATATCTTAAATTAACCCATGTCCATTAATCTATACCTTGCCATGTGGCTCGTGGCTTACTGGCATCTTCACATGCTGCTTGTCATGGCAGCGTGTCTCCCTCCGCCTTCCTGTTCTTTCAATTCTCCTTTCTGTTAGTCCCACCTATACTTCCTGCCTGGCCACTGGCCAATCAGTGTTTTATTTATTGACCACTCAGAGCAACACATTTGACATACAGACCATCCCACAGCAGAGCACGCCCCCCCCCCCCCCCCCCCCGGCGCCAGGGGTCTCTCTGCTCTAAAAGAGCCACTTACCGAAGTGTCCCCCTACTCCCCACAATTCAGAGACCACAGCAGCCATGGTAAACAGAGTCCAGGTTAGAACCTAAGATGGCAGCAGAATTTAGTGCCACTCATGTTGTGCTGGGTTTGAAGGCATGGAAAATGCAAGACTTATAGGGTCACTGATGCTTGCACTAACAATGCAAGATAATCCAATGAGATCAGGTGATGTGCAGCAGGGTTGGACTTGCTGCATGGAGCTCCTGAGAAAACTATTCACGAAGCTATGAAGGTAAAACCCAGGTTACCATAGAGACCCCTAGGATGTTGGAAATGACAGGAACATTGGACATCTGCCAATGAAAACTGTAGGCACCAAGTGGAGTTGGCCTGAGAGAGAGAGCCTGTGCGCTGCAGGCAGAAGGGTCAGGCTGCTGGAGGTGGCTGAACCTCAGATGATGGCACAGATGCTGGGCATGGGGCTTCAGACATTTACAGTTTCCCTTCTGGGTTTTGGTCTGTGTAGATTCACTCTTTCCTTGATATGTCCCCATCTCCTTTTTATAATAGGAATGTTTGTTTGGTGCCATTACATACTAGAAGTGTGTAACTTATTTTTTAATAGGAAATTATAACTAAGATTTAGTCTTGGACTTAGAAGTCTTTTTTTTTTCCTTTCTATTATTTATTTTATTTGAATGAGTGTTTTTGCCTGCAAGTGTGTGCACCACCTGCATATCTGATGCCTACAGAGGTCAGAAGAGAACATCAGATCCCTTGGAACAGGGGTTACAGATGGTTGTGAGCCACTCTATGGGTGCTGGGAACTGAACCACGTCCTCAGCAAGAGCAAGTGCTCTTAACTGCTGAGCATCTCTCCTGCCCCTGGAATTTAGGTATTTTGAACAGTGCTAGGACTGTTAAAATTATAGGAATTCTTGAAGCTTGACTAAACGTAGTGTGCACTATGAGATGGCTGTGAGTGTATGGGGACCAGAAGGGAAATGTTATAATTTGAGCTTTAAATGTTACCCACACGTTCACCTGTTTAAACCATTGATCCTCAAGGGCTGAAAAGATGGCTCAGTCGCTTACTGCTCTTCCATAGGACCTGGGTTCAATTCCCAGCTCCTACATGGCAGCTCACAACTGTCTGTAACTCCAGATTCCAACACCCTTACAGACATACATGCAGGCAAAACACCAATGCACATAAAATAAAAATATATTGAGCAGTTGATCCTCGGTGGGAAGCACTGTTCTAGGAGATTTTAGAATCTTCAGAAGATGTGGTCTAGCTAGACAAGTGGGTCACCGGGAATAGGTCCTTAGGAGTATATTATCCCTGGTTGCTTCTAGGATGTGTTCCTGTTCATTTCTGGAGTTTGTTCTCTCCCTGGACTGTTTCCTACCTCACCCCTGACAGGGTGACTCCAACCACAGACCATAAGACAACAGACCCTCTTGACATATCTGAGCATCAAAGATCAGAGGCAGTCTCAATGCCCAAGTGCATTAGACTCCTGGGTATGAAAAATGGTCCAGGTGTCCTGCACTCACTACAGTGCCTTATACATGGATGAAAATCACTGTGGGATTCTCAGTGGTCTCAAGGCAAAGAACACTGACTAGGTTGTCAATGTTTGCACGTGATGGAGTGGGTGTCAAGGGGTGAGAGGGTCTGACTGGGAACTGACAAGTTCTGGTGTGACCTCTTCACTTTCCCTACAGGTAGATGTGGGGATTGAGGCTGTTTCCCTTGAGGCTGTAAATCTGCTCTGACCCTGCAGTATGGAGACACAGGGAGTGGACCGAATTCCATTCTTTCTTCCTTTCACTCAAATCCCCCCATGGCCTTCCAGGATGGAAGCTGTGCCTGACACTTGCTTTGTAACTAAGAGATGCCGATCTGAAGAGGTAAAGATGCATACAGCAGCTCTGATCCTCAAGAGTTTTCAGTCTGGGAAGAGAAATCAGCATAGAGTTAGAAGGTAAATAGGGAGAACGAGAGAGGTAAGCAGACCCTGGAGAACCGCTCCTCCATTGGCTGCTGGGATGCTCTGCCTGGAGCCCCCTGACATGGAGACCTGCAGTCGGAGGGAATCTCTTGGACTCCTCAAGACTCTCAGTGGCCCATGGAAGGGACTTGTGTGCTCCGCGCAGCCCCTCCTCTTAGGACTTAATGTTCTCTGTGTTTCTCTCTGAAGATTGAACCCAGTTTTTGTTTGTTTGTTTGTTTGTTTTTCTTCTTGCCTTTTTTTTTTTTTACACATTATGGGTGTTACTCTGTCACATTTGATTAAAATCTTTTTCACAGTCCATATTTTTTGACTTTTTAATGATTGTGATGTTATTCTGCACTGTACGGATATCTTAAAAATTTTTACTTATTGAGTTCTGTCATTTGTCGACATTTTCTTTTTAAACTGTTTTTTTTTTTTTAAAACAATTTGGAACATTATCATCTCTCCACAGATCTATCTATAAATACTTTATCGTGCTTTATGATAGGCTTTCATACAGTTTTGAATGATTTAATACTTTCACTATTTGAGAATGAGTTTATGTGTTATTTAACAAAAGATATAAGTTAATCCTTACCCAAATTTTAGAATATTTTCTATACCACCCAAAATGCTGATAAAGCTATGGGGAAGAGCTGAGCCTAGTCTAACACAGAAACTACTAGAATCTTTTTTTCTGAGCCTACATCAATCCACTAATCAATATTGTTGGTGAGTCCGTGCTACATCATCATTTTGCTGTGTGCCGTCCACAGCTTCTGTCTCTTTGGGTCCATAGACGGCAGTCTCCATGAGAGCCGGGACTGCTCATATTTGTGCATGCGTGTATGTGCACACACACATAATACATAATTTTTTTCAAGACAGGGTTTCTCTGTGTAGTTTTTGGTGCCTGTCCTGGATCTCACTCTGTAGACCAGGCTGGCCTCAAACTCACAGAGATCTGCCTGGCTCTGCCTCCCTAGTGCTGGGATTAAAGGCGTGTACTACCACCACCCAGCCATAATAAGTAATTTTTGAGAGAGAGAGAGAGAGAGAGAGAGAGAGAGAGAGAGAGAGAGAGAGGAGAGTTGGGGAGATCACTCTGTTGGTTAAGTACTTGCCTTTCAAGCATGAAGATCTTTTTTTTTTAAGAAAAAAAAAAAAAGCCAAAAGCTAGTCATCCCATCCCTGGAGAAGCAAAGATAGATGGATACTTGGGGCTTAACAGGCTCTAGACCAATGAGAAGCACTGTCTCAAAAATGGGGTATACAGCACCTCAGGAATGAAACCTGAGATTGTCTCTGACCTTCATATACATATACACACAAGTGCACCTGAAACACACATACACCCCCAGACATGAACACACATGCACACACATACACAGAAAGAGAGAGGGGTGGTGAGGAAATAGTTGAGGAACTACACAGTCTTCTTTTTCCTGTAAGTCTACAAGACTAATACAAAAGACTGGAAATGTTACTTAAGCCACCTGATTCACATTATTTCCTTGATCCTCGGGTCTAGGAACCTAATCAAAAGAGGAAATTCTGTTAGGCTCGGTGCTTGTCCCTAGTGGACTTGGTGCCTGATGCTCTCCAAACATTGACTGAGTCATCTCTTCTAGAACCTTGTCCAAATCCCTAGGAAGCCTCCTCCTTCCAGAATCCCTTCCAAAACCACCCTTACTCCATTTTGAAAATGATGACAGGGACCATGTCTTCTTGACTTCTGACCTCCACATCCTTTCTGCTAATAATGGATGAATGGATGACTGAAAGCTAACTGATGATTACCTGATAAAAATGTCAAGACAGAGATTATCCAAATAGAAATTAGACAGTGGGTCATGAACAACCAACCAATATTGGCTCTGTGCAATGTCACAGCCCCTAGGTATGATTCACACATTACGGGAGATTCACAGAAAAATCAAAGCCATAAACTCATCATTGAAGGGGTTCTGACCACAGAGGAAATGGCATCTGGTTAATGAGGCAATCTGTAAGTTCAGGTCCTCAAGCAAGACAATGGCCAGGCTGCCAGATGTTTGTGGAGTCACAGCATCCGTGCTGATCTGCTTTGTATAAAGGCTTTTTATTTTATTTTCTTGCCGTCGTGAAGGAAAAAGAAAACCATAACAACAGCAGCCCGCATGTCAGGATTTCTTCTGAGATCTGATTATGCTCACAGGTACAGGGTCCAAGTTGAATGACAAGTCTTTAGAAACGCAGGAAGAACGTTCTGAAATAAGACAAACTGCTTTGGTATCTGCCTGTAGGTATTTAATTTAATTCTTTAAAGTTGTCCCCAGATTGTGTGCTTAGCATCCTTGGTCACAAAGCAGAACAGAGCTGATGTGACTGCAGGTCAGACTACAAAGGCCCTCCCATGGAATGAAACCTCAATATTAAATGGGAAAGGGCAAATATGTGTTAGGAGAATCTGATAAGCTGTCCTCAGCCTAGGAAGAGGAAATCTTGCAATTTAGGTAATGCAATGTAAGGCTACATTCTGTAATGCCATGTTCTAACCACAGATGATCAGGCCCTTTGTGGGCCTGAATACCTGTCCACGAAGGTGAAGAGCATGTGTTCTGAGAGCGGACGTCCCATCACCCTCAGGTGACCAGCGAGGGGATCATCACAAGTCTACTTGCTTCACTCCACATTCCCTTCCAGAACTCTAAAGCCAGCCTTGGCGCTCATCTTGCTCCGTCACCATCATCTACCTCGGAACTATTGGGTTCAAGGTCATTCCTTGCTCATCAGTCCCAGAAGCAAACCACAACTCCCAGGTCTCCCCCTCTGCTAGGCTCTCATCCCGACTGGGTTTTGTAATGCTTTGTCCGTTCCCCATCCCTCACCTCTCGCTGTCTCCTAAAACATCTTCCTGGTGACCTCAGAGACTCACAGTTAGTCTTCATCAAGTCCGCCCACCACAACTTGGCTGGCATTTTCCGTACCAGACTGTGGATGTGCTAGCCTTCATGGGCCACAGGATCCCTGTGGCCACTAATCACCCAGCACAAAAATAGCCGCACAAATGAATGTGCATGCCTACAGTAGTTGGTTCTGAGGGCGACCCCTAGGGCCTACCTGACCTATAAACCCTGATGTCTGACTGTGCATTGATCTAGGCAGGAGCCCAGCAGCAGATGGAAGGTGAACAGGTGAAGAACCAGTCTTTAGAGGATCCTCATTGTAGGTACCTCTGTTGGGGCCAGAGCCCACCATCACCACAGCCTTGCTCTGCAAGATGGAGCTGGGCCTCCACCCTCCTCACTGGGGCTGCAGGGTCACAGAAGAGAGACCACCATATACACAAGGCCTCCTTACACTTCCTTCAGCCTCTGCCACGTGCCTGCTCTTCCTGTTCATAGCAGACCCCACACTGTGCCTCTCACCGGGCTTCAGGAGATACTCAGTCCGAGTGGAGAGGGAGGTGATAGCATGATGGTGGCACAGCAAGAGGAGGAACAAAGGAATAAATACGTGGACAAGAAAACAATTCACTAGGGTTTGGGCACGTGTCTCACAAACATGGGGACCTGGGTTCGGATCTGGAGACCTCGCATGAAATGCTTACTGCTGTGGCCTGAGCCTGTACCCTCAGCAATGGTGAGGTAGGAGATGGACACAGATGGACCTCTAGAAACTTGGTGGCCAGCTAGCTTGACCCACGTGCCAAAATTCCAGACCAGTGAGGAAATGCTGTCTCAAACAAAATACCGAAGGCACCTGAGGACTGACCCTGAGGCTGTCTTTTGACCTTCATGTGTAGGTGGCCCATGTACATAACAGCAACAACTCCCTAATAGACATGTAATAAATAATCAATTAATTAACATGGCTACGAGCCCCCCAATACTTTACAAAAACTTATGGCCCCACGCTAGTTTACCAACACCTGCTTTCTGCTTTCAAACTCTTCAAAGATGAGTTTTTTCTCTGACCAATGACAATAGTCACGCCTAGCTCTTGACTCCCTCTCTGCTGGACAGTTCTGTGCACATTCATGTGCTAGTCTCCCTTGAGGTAGCCCTCTTAGGTGATCTGCTAGCTATTTACTCTTAACTCCCAGAGCCCCAAAGGTAGACTAGCTGCCCCTCAGCCCCTGCACTGTAGCTGGGATTATCTTCTGGTCCTGCATGGCCCACGGTCAGGACAAATCTCTCTCACCTGCCAATCCTGCAGCTGCTTGGACCCAAATAAACACACAGATGCTTATATTATTTATAAACTGTATGGCTGTGTGGCTCAGGCTTTTTGCTATCTAGTTCTTATATCTTAAATTAACCCATTTCTATTCATCTATAAGTTGCCACGTGGCTTGTGGCTTACCGGTACTTTACATCTTCTCATGGCAGCGGTGGCTGGCAGTGTCTCCTGACTCAGCCTTCCACCTCCCAGCATTCTCCTCTCTCCTTATCCCGCCTACACTATACTTCCTGACTGGCTACTGGCCAATCAGCGTTTATTTATCAATCAGTCAGAGCAAAACATTCACAGTATCCCCAGCACTGCACTGATGCTTGGAGCCCACACTTGGTTTCTTCTGCCTGAAGGAACTTAGTCTGAAATATTGTTCACCAAATTCTTACCCCCCCAAGTCCAGGTGCTGTCTCTACTTTCTGAAGATTTTGCTAATTTCACTTTCTTCACTAGTCCTGTTATTGTTCTCATGACTTCAATAACAAGATCTTCTCTGCAATATTGTGGCTTGACTATTCCTCGTCTGCTTTTTCCAGGGTTCTGCCCCCAGACTCTGTTTTCCATGTGTATAGTCTACCTACCTTTGACCCGTCCACTATGAGGTATTTTGGTACCCTCTACATCTTACTTTGAGCATCCTCTCCTCTTCCTGCATCCTCTTACCATTGCTGTTTGTTCCCGTTGGCACCTCAACACAACTGCAGTAGGACCTGAAGTTGAGTGCTACAGTCTGATCACTTCCTCCCTGTCCTGGTCCCTTGACATCTTCTCTTTAATCCCTTTCCAGCTTGAATCCCTTCGTCTATCATTGTAACCATTCCTAGGCATCAGACTTGATCCCTCAGCCCCTTTCTCTCTTGGCTACATCAGAGCTTTACACAAATTTTAGCTGTGCCTGCCCGTCCAAATTCTTTGTTGACTAGACAATTTTTTAAAATTCACTTTTATTTTATGTTCATTGGTGTTTTGCCTGCATGTATGTCTGTGTGAGGGTGTTAGAACCCTTGAAACTGGAGTTACAGACAGGTGTGAGTTGCCATGTGGGTGCTGGGAATTGACCTGGGTCCTCTGGAAGAGCAATCAGTGCTCTTAATTGCTGAGCCATCTCTCTAGCCACCTGCTCACAATTCTTATTGCACTCATATGTGTTACTCTCTCACTTGTGAAAAAAAAGTCCTGCTGGCTCTAGTGTACTGGATTTACCTCTTCCCCTCATGGCAGAACTTTAGAAGTGTCTGTCCCCACCGTTGGCTGTCTCTCCTCCTGGTCTCTCTTAGACACACTCCGTTCCTTTCCTCCACTCCACCCCAGCTTCTCCTTTGGTCTCTGAAACTCCACATCTCTAGCTCCAGTGTGTGGTCCTGGTCCTCATCTGACTGGCCTATCTGTAGAGTTTTCCATCTACATGTATCTTGAGTGACTTCAGGGTATGGGGCTCTGGCCTTCTGAAATAAATGTGTGGGACGGGAGCAAACCAGTCTACGATGATACAGAGACATCGGCTCATCTGCCTCTCGGAGTGGATGATGATTGGAAACAGAGGGGAGCAAGAATGCTCAGCGGCTTCACGTCTGTCTATGAAAATGACTTGTCAGAGACTATGATATGCCAGTCAGGAGTGCTGGAAGTTTGGTTTTTCCAACGAGAAGGGCTACATTTCTTGCAACATGGAGATGTACAGAGTTATGTTAGACTTGGGATGAGTCTCACACAACTAGCCTAGATTTTCCATTGATGGGGAAGGTCTCTGTTAGTCCAGGGAGACTGAACAGACCTCCTAGGGTCACATAGTCAATTATCAATGCCCTTTATCTTTTGAGTTCTCATTGTATAGATTCACTGTATGTGGTAGTGGGTTAATTAAGAACATTTCATACAACTACACACTGGATTTGGATATTGGACACGCTCTCCACACACCTTCTCTCCTGCCCTTTCTTATTCTTCCACCTCCCTTGAGTCTCCTTGCTCCCCTAGACTGAGTTACTTCTATCTTCACGTCACACACACAGGCATGAGTATATATCTATATAAAATTTAAGACCCACATGTGAGAAAACACATGCTCTATGTCTTTCTGAGACTGGCCTGCATTGGTTATGTGATAATCTTCAGTTGCATCCATTTTCCTGCCAATGCCATGACTGTGTTCTTCTTAATGGCTGAAGACCATTCCATGTGGGCCTTTGTCACAGTTTCTGGATCTGCTCCTCTGCTGCCACACACCTAGGTCAGGTCCCTAAGCTGTTAGGAACAGAGCAGCAAGATGTATTAGCATCTCTGCGGTAAGTTAATTAGCAGTGCCTTTGAGGACAGAGGCCCCTCCACTCCGGGCCCTGAGTCCTCCCCTCCCTTCTTGTCACTCACGCTTCTCCTGGGGTTCATCTTCTGCCATGATACTTCTCATCCCCTTTAGAAGGAGGCCTTTTATTCTCCCAAGACCTTGGCGATCCGTGTCCTTTCCAGCAATTCTGCAGCCTGTAGATGCTCTGACAATCGATGTTGTCCGTGTGCACCTTCCATGTTGACACACGACACAACAGCTATTCTCCAAGGAGCCCCATTGTCCAGAGCAGCTCAGGATCTTTGGTTCCCTCCAGGAGCATCACTTCACTTAGCAGGCCTCTAGTCAACCATGGCTGTGATTCCAGATAAACCAGGCAGAATTCCAGACTGCATTCTCGGGCCAATCACTTCAAAGTCGTTCTTGATTGTGCAGCATTTGAAAATGCCCTCCTGTCCTGGCATTCTCCGCACGCTGCTGTCATATGTAGTCACAGCGTCTGCTCCACACCTCAGGGCCTGCTCTGATCTCCCACCCTCCTGGTGCTGAAGGGCAGTCTTCTGAGGCCTGCCCGTATTGTTCTGTGATTGGGTTGTTTGGCAGGACAAGAGCGAAGACGATGGGAGCAGAAAGGGAAGCATTTCCATGTGCCAAGAGACTAAGAAGAACCCTCTCAGGGCAGCCATAGCAAAGACACCCTGCCCTTTCATTAAAGCATTTTATTCCAATGGGAGCAGCATGGTAAAAGCTGTTCCTGTTTATCTTGCGCATCTGGGTGAGTTTGGGGACAAGTTATACCCAGGAACTCCATCACCTCTCAGAGCTTCCGACCGCCTCCCTCATTGTTATTATTATTATTGTGATGGTGGTTTAATTTAGTATGAACAGTCAACGTAAGAATTATACCCAGAAAGTGAGGCTGGTTCAGTGGGTAAGAGAACGTGCCACAACCCCTGATGACCTAAATTAGACCCCAAGACTCTAGATAAAAAGGCAGGTGTCACAGCTGTGTCTGTAATCCAAGCCCAGCGTGCCTACAGGAGACAGGAGGCAGAGGCAGGAGAATCAGGTGTGCACCACAGTGGCAGACATGACAAGAGCGACCCCCACCTCAAAAATAAGGTAGGAGAGAGCAGACTCCAGAGAAGCTGTGCTCTGGCCCGCATATGCACACTGGTATGAGTGTGTCCCCACCCCACCCACCCAGAATAAATGTCTAAATGACTCTCCTTGTGAATTTTAAGCACACAATGCTGTATTGTATGCTGCAGATAATATGTTCTGCAGATAGGATTTGCAGAAAGACCCTTTAATGAGTCAAACTGGTTCCCCAAACAGTGTAAAACTTGCTGGAGGCGATTAGCATACCTAAGGGGTGACTGTGGACTTGAAAGGAGGTTCTTAATGGTAGCTCTGAAGGTAAGTAAGGCTTCGCTGCTCTGAGCTTTCCCTGTGCATTATGGAGTCGAGGATCACAAGTCTGTAAAACACATCAAGAAACCCACCCAAGCACAGAGAGGTTCAGTATCTGCCCAAGAACACACAGCTATTGAAAAGGTAGCTCAAGATCTGAAGCATCCTTGCTCTTCCTCTCCCAGGGCAAACCTTGAGTCTCCAGAAGCCACAGGAGACACGCTGGCCTCTGCCCTGGGTGGTGCTGCGTGGAGATTGGGGACAGTGTTTTCCTCTAACCAACTCTCCTGAAAGGCCATCCCTTCCACTGAGTCACCCCTAAGGCTATCTCAAGGGAGCAGTACTTTTGGTTCCAAAGCAGAGTTGCACCATGTAGCCCAGGCTGGCCTCTAACGTGGGCTCCTCCGGCCTTCACTTCCTGGGTTTTCAGGTTAAAGGCTGGCACCCCATGCCGTGCTAGAGGAGGGGGTCTCAACACCACCCTTCTTCCTGGAACTTCCCTTTGGAGGCCACATCGACACTGTGATGCGGTCTCTCACAGAGCAGAGCACCATCTGTAGGAGTTTGCATGTCCGTTTGTAAACCTTGTGGGGGCTAGCTCAGACTCTTCCGGTGTGTTTAATACGAGTCTAGCAATGCTGTTGAGTACACGCCCCATACACTACAGGTCAGAGGCGGGACCAGGCAGAAGAGGCCGCAATGCGTCAAGAACCACCCCAAGGAGATCCCAAGTGCTGATTTCTCCTGCAGTCTGCAGACATCTTGGCATCACCACCTTTGCCTTTGAAGTTCCTAGTGCTTTATCTTACCACCACAATGGTAACTTCTTATGGAAACCACTAGGTTCTGGGAGTCTCCATTTCCCCCAGTGTGTCTGTCATTGCCCTGCCCAGTTTCCTGGGACATGTCAGCGTGCTTGGGCTGACTTCCACAACGTGCCCCACCTACCAACCCCCGGGTCTGCACATGGGATCTGAGAGCTCTACCCATCTAGAACAGTAGAAGGCAAAGCCACGCTGCAGGTGAAATTTCCGGTCAGTTCATCTGCTCCTGTCTGGTGACCTTTGACTGATGGTTCTCAGGAACACGTGTGTGGATGCTCCACACTGTTCTCCCTTAGATGGGGCCACCCTTCACCTCTATGGCACATCACTCCTCTTCAGGTTGAGCACCATCGCCCATGTCCCTACCACATCCCACTGGCTTCCTTCACGTTTCTCTCAACATCACTCACAGACATTCCGCCCTGGGACCAGTACCCAAAATAAGTTGGGGAGAAGGGAAGTAGTAACCACAGATGGAGATGTCTGTCTAGCATCGAGCTAGGAGCCTTGCAGATAAGAGCTTTAACCCTCACCATGGTAATGATGTGTAGAAAGCTCTGTACAAGAGAATCTCTGAACTGCATACAATATGCACGCTGCTCATGGCCTCCCGGCTGCTCAGTAGGCAAGGTGAATGCCGTACTCAGCCCGGATCTTTCAGCCTCATAGCCACCCTGTTTTACCTTCCCACTGTGGCCTAGACTAGGATTTTTGCTTTGCTCAGGAGTAGGTGTGTGGGATAAGTCTGTTGCTATCTCTCAGACGCCCTCAGTGACTTGCTGGCCTGTCCCCTGTAGGATAAAACATGTATCAACAGAAGCGAGTGTTGGCCAACCCCCTTTTCCTCCTCTGCTCTGTCTCACTCAGAGAGAGCTGGGTAATGCCAAGGCTGCCGAGGGAGTGGACATGACTCATTCACAGCCTGCCAGGCAGGCTGCGCGGTGAGACTTCACATGCCAGCGGCGGCCCTGTACAGAGAGCGTGAGGAAGAAACTCTGCAAGGGTGAAAAACTCAGAACCCACATGCAGGTGGCTGTCTTTACCCTCCCCCAGACAGTTCTGTGCCATTGGGCAGACAGCTGTAACCCCACGGAGAAAGACGGCTCACAGAGCTCCATTTTGTCTCAAATTTGACAAATAACCAAATACTGTTATTGTGTGCATGTGTGTATGTATGTGTACATATGTATATGTATGTATGTGTGTGTGTGTGTGTGTGTGTATACAGGCCAGAGATCAACACTAGCTGTCTTCCTCAATCATTTCTTCACCTTCCTTTTTGAGACAGAGCCTCTCACTGAACTGGGAGCTACCTGGGTGAACTAGATTGCCCACCAGCGAGCTCCAGGGGTCATCTCATCTCTGCCTCCTTAGGGTTGGGGTTGCAAACACGGGCTGCTGTGACCTGCGTTTTCCCTGGGTGCTGTCACTCTGAACTCAGGTCCCCGTGCCTGCAGAAGAAGCACCTTACCTATTGGGCTACCACCCTCCGGGATCGTGGCTGCTGGAATCTCAGGGGAAAGCTATGGTTGTCTTGTTTACAAACACTGGGGGAGGGGGAGGAAGAGTCAGACGCTATTGGGCACACCTAGAATACAAAGTTAGTACTGGGAATCGAACCCAGGGCCTTGCATATGCTGAGCAATCACTCTGCCGCTGTACTGTGTCCAGCCTGTTGACATGTTCTTATCTTCAAAGCCTTTAGGGTCTGGTCAGAGTGCAGCGGCCTAATTCTGCCGCAGCAGTCTCCCTGGCGCGGTCTGGATCCCACTGCCCTCAGCATCCGTCACCTCCTCTCTGGAATCCTTGTCTATGGGGCTGTTTTGTTGTTGTTGTTGTTGTTATCGGAACCTGAGTGGGGAAACCAAGGCTCACTGTCCTCAGGACAAAGTGGCCTGCTAGCATCCCATGTTCTCAGGACAACGTGGCCAGCTCTGTTACTGTCTTCCACAAATGACAAAGGAAGTATCTGGCTTGCTAGAGGCAATGTTGATTCCTCCTAAGGCCCTCCTCCTCCATGTGAGGCGCTGTCCTGTCTATGCTGAGGACTCGTCCCGGCTATTGGTTAAACCTGGGAACAGGCTTAGCTTGCACCTGCCGTCAGCTGCATGGGTGATGTCTCCATGGCCTCCTATAAATTCTCCTTTGCCGGCTGGGCTCATGTTTGTGTGGTTTAGTATCAAAATAGATGCTTCCTAATCAGACAGATCTCTGTCAGGTGGATCAATCCGAGAACTCCTGTGGCATTTTCAAAGCTGGTGTCTCTCCCCACGTCAGCCCCATGCTCTCCAGCCCTTCCAGCTCTTCTCAATCATAACTCACTGACGAGCTCCCTAAGCAGGCAACAGTCACATAACCAGTAATTAGTGTCCTGTCAGCTGGTATCACAGGCATTCATTCCCAGCTGCTGACATCAGCAAGTCCGTCATCCACTTAAAGGGGTAGGTAGCACCTTAGCATCGTGAGGCGTTCATCTGAAAGATCCAATTACGAAGAAAATTCTCCTTAAACATAATAAAATCATGTGTGGGTGAAAGTCCATAGAACAAGTTGAAATGTGAATTACCAGCCAAATTTCAGGGTAAAAATGAGCCTGTAAGAGCCTGTTTGCCTAGGCAGCTTTCAGAGCTCCAGCAGAGACATCTATCATAAATTCACATGCAAGTCTTTACTTCCTGATTAGAGGACGACAGAGTTTGGTCATAGGGAACATCTGTTTCCACAGGAGAAGTCAGAAAGGGGTGGCACTTTGAGCCTGGCTTTCTTTACTCATGAGAGAGTTGGGCATTATTTTCTTTCCAAAACTACTGGTTAAAAATGAAGCAAAATATGTCTGGAGATGGCTTAGTCCATAAAATATCTGCCTTGTGGGCACCAGGACCTGAGTTCGAATCCCCTGACACTGTGAAGAAAGAAAAAGAAGAAGAAAAGAAAACTGGATGTGGTGGTATGTGCTTGTAATCTCAGCGCTGGGAAATGGAGAGACTCGGAACGATTGCTGGCCAGCCGCCGTAGCCTAGTTGACAAGTTCAAGGCCAGTGAAAGACCCTATCTCAAAATTAAATAAAATATAAAATAAAATGGTGGGTGGTACCTGAGTAACAATACCCAACATTGTCCTCTGGCCTCTACATGCTGGCACACATGTGTATGCATGCAGTGGACCTACACATATACAGGCACACACAGGCACATGCACACATGCACACACATGCATAATAAAGCACAATAGCTAATTGATACGTATTCTGAAGTGATATACACCCAAAAATCCCATGCTTCTTTTCAAAATTCAAAAATTGAAAAACAAGGATAAGTTCACACAGTTCGAACCGTAGCTCTGTGGCTTTTCAAAGGAGTTATTAATTAATATGACTATAATCCTGAATAGGTAAAACAGAATCGTTTTCAAGAAGCCAATACGAAGAAAGCCGTCTACTTAATTTTAAGAGCTGCTTGATCCCGAATGAGCATAGAAACAATAGACGTCTTCAAGAAATCTGTTTCACTTCTCAATTCACCTCTGTACCCTTAAAATGCTACCAGGATCATGTCTATTTTTAGGGTTTGTTCTGGGGTTCTGCCCCGGAACTGAAGACTGTTACACTTACAAGGTCTCCCACCTTGGACTGAGCTAGCTCCAGCTAGCTCACATCTTGCAAGGAAACTGTCCAACCTCCGGTGATCTCAGCGGCCACTAAACAGGACAGCTCAGGCTCGATGAGGGAGTCACAGGCAGGTAACATTTTTCTTCCTGCACAATTTTGAGACAGTGTTTGTTCACCAATTAGAAACAGTGAATCTGCATGTTGAAAATTTGGAAAAACAAATATGTCAGAAAGCATTTTATGCATCGTTTAAAATTATATTTAAACAGTTCTCTGATTGTAAATTAAAGAAAGGAGAAATTATGTGGCTAAGCTTTCATAAATGTCAGATACCAAATTCATAGAAATTAATAAATACAAATCAAGGACAATTTATCTTTTTTTCATTAAATAAAACAGTAATTCACAGAGCGCAAACGAGAGTCACAGACACACATTATTAAAGAAAAGGGTGACAGTACATTCCAGGAATATTTGTAGCACATTAGACATGTTGTCTCAAATGGACAGGAATAAATTAGAAATAGCATGTATATTTTATGACATATTGATGATAGTTTTTCTTCCTTTTTTAATCCATCCCTCTTCTCTCCAAGTTTAACCCTTCCCTTGGGGGAGAGAGGATGCTCCCACTTGATGTCACAAACCAGTTCGGGGTGGGGGTGGCGGCTGATAAACCGGGGAGCGTGGGGAGTAGGGCTATTTATATACTTGGGCAAGACTGGGGGATAAAGTGTTGATCCTCCTGCACCTTTCCTGTTCGTTGACCCATGCGACCGTCTAACCCTGCTTACATTTTTGAGCCGTCTATAGCAGGAGCTTGTAATTATCTGGACCAGCCTGTAATCCGGGCTCTCTATGGACTGTGCTGCCTGGGGCCAAGTGAGCTGGAGAAAGGATAAGAAAGAGGACGATAGAAATATGGTTCTCTTTATTTACAAAAATAGCCTTTTCAGAGACCTGTGGTGACTGAGTAAGAACAGCCCTTGTAGGCTCATAGAGTTGAATGCTTAGTCACCAGGGAGTGGGACTTTTGAAAGGATTAGAAGGATTAGGAGGTGTGTCCTTGTTGGAGGAAGTGGGTCACTGGGGATGGGCTTTGGAGTTTTGAAAGCCCATGCCAAGCCCAGTGTCTCTTCTTCCTTCTGCCTATGGATCAGGATGTGAACTCTCAGCTCCTTCTCCAGCATCATGTCTGCCTGCATGCTGCCATGCTTCACACCGTGATGATAACGGACTAAGCCTCTGAACTGTGAGCCCGCCCCAATTAAATGCGTTCCTTTATAAGAGTTGCTGTGGTCACGGTGTCTCTCCACAGCAATAGAGCAGTGACTAAGGCAAGATCATAAAATTTGTATTTGTTGTACAATTTAGAAAACGCAAAAATAGATCAAAGGGTAAAAAATAAGTCTTTGTTTCTCCCCTGTTGTTGAGATAAAATACCCTGCCAAAGGCAACTTCAGGAAGGGTTTATTTCTGTTCAAGGTGCAGTCTGCTCTAGAGGGCAAGTCGGGGCAGCAGGGCTTGAAGCAGCTGCTCACACCTCACCTGCAGCCAGGAAAGGATGCATGCATGCATGCTCCCTGGTGCTCAGCTCCCTTTCTCCATTCTAGGCACTCCATGACTCCGAGCCAGGGACTGGCCTCACCCCCAATTAAAACGGGCCTTCCTGCGTGACTTAATGCCATCGAGGCCCTTCCCCATAGGCGTGCTCAGAGATTTGTCTCCCAAGTGATCTAGATTCTGTCATGGTGACAATCATTTCACGTCCGATTATCTAACATCTAACCCCTCAGAAACCAATTTTGTGTCTTTGTCTCTGTGTGTGTTTGTTATAAAATGTATGCTCTATAAAAATCGTATAAAAGTATTCTTCAACACATGGCTCCTTCTCGTCTCTAGTTCTCCCCCTTTGTTGCCGTTTCACAGAATTTCATTAATTAAGCCTTCCCATCCTGTTGGACATCTGGGTTGTTTTGAATCCTTCAGTACTTCAAAGGATGCTGTAGCAGCAGCAACAATGTCTGCTCTGCCTTCACTCAGCGCACTCCTCAGAGCACACTCTGTGGCAGGCCCTTTCTGAAAAGCCAGGTGGCTTAGCACTGCTTATGTTCGGTCCCGGGGTCCACGCAGTAGAAAGGGAGAACAGATTTCCACCAGTTTCTTCTGACATCCACACACGCTGAGACACACCCACATAAAATAAATACCAAAAGAGGAGGGCATGAAGAGTGTTGAAAATGAGTATCCATTATGCTTATACGATATTAAAAGAAACAAAGTAAAAAAAAATACATGTAATGTATACCCATGCACACTTGCAGGTGCCGACATTTGATATAAAGAAGCAAAGAGTGACAGGAAGGAACCCTTGCTTTCCATGGGATGTACAGAGGGTGTCTGAGAAGGAACATGTGGAAGAGCTGAGGGAGTGGGGTTGTCTGTGTGCTACAGGCCTGAGGTGAAATCCAGCCTGCAGGGAGGCCATAACCTAGGAAGTGTGGCTGTGACCTCCCAGCATCTAGGGGAGGAAAGGGAAGGACAGGGGGGCAGGCTGGGGAACTAGGCCTGAAATGCAGACACAGAATGTGGAGGGAAGTGTCAGTAAGGAAGAGAGGGAAGTGTAGAGAAGTGGGGAGAAAGGAGGGGAGGGAAGTGTGGAGGAAGGAGGAGGGAAGTGCAGAGGAAGGAGGAGGGAAGTGTGGAGGAAGAAGGAGGGAAGTGTGGAGGAAGGAGGAGGGAAGTGCGGAGGAAGGAGGGAAAGGAAGTGTGGAGGAAGGAGGAGGGAAGTGTGGAGGAAGGAGGGGAGGGAAGTGTGGAGGAAGGAGGAGGAGGGAAGTGTGGAGGAAGGAGGAGGGAAGTGTGGAGGAAGGAGGAGGGAAGTGTGGAGGAAGTGTGGAGGAAGGAGGAGGGAAGTGCGGAGGAAAGAGGGAAAGGAAGTGTGGAGGAAGGAGGAGGGAAGTGTGGAGGAAGGAGGAGGGAAGTGCAGAGGAAGGAGGAGGGAAGTGTGGAGGAAGGAGGAGGGAAGTGTGGAGGAAGGAGGGGAAGGAAGTGTGGAGGAAGGAGGAGGGAAGTGTGGAGGAAGGAGGAGGGAAGTGTGGAGGAAGGAGGAGGGAAGTGTGGAGGAAGAGGAGGAGGAGGGAGGGTGGAGGAAGGAGGAGGGAAGTGTGGAGGAAGGAGGAGGGAAGTGTGGAGGAAGGAGGAGGGAAGTGTGGAGGAAGGAGGAGGGAAGTGTGGAGGAAGAGGAGGGAAGTGCGGAGGAAGGAGGAGGGAAGTGTGGAGGAAGGAGGAGGGAAGTGTGGAGGAAGGAGGAGGGAAGTGTGGAGGAAGGAGGAGGGAAGTGTGGAGGAAGGAGGAGGGAAGTGTGGAGGAAGGAGGAGGGAAGTGGGAGGAAGGAGGAGGGAAGTGTGGAGGAAGGAGGAGGGAAGTGTGGAGGAAGGAGGAGGGAAGTGTGGAGGAAGGAGGAGGGAAGTGTGGAGGAAGGAGGAGGGAAGTGTGGAGGGAAGGGGGGGGGAGGAGGAGGAAGTGTGGAGGAAGGAGGGGAGGGAAGTGTGGAGGGAGGGAAGTGTGGAGGAAGGAGGAGGAAGTGTGGAGGAAGGAGGAGGGAAGTGTGGAGGAAGGAGGGGAGGGAAGTGTGGAGGGAGGAGGGGAGGGAAGTGTGGAGGAGAGGAAGTGAGGAGGAGGGAAGTGTGGAGGAAGGAGGGGAGGGAAGTGTGGAGGAAGGAGGGAGGGAAGTGTGGAGGAAGGGGGGGGGGGGGGGGGGGGGGGGGGGGGGGGGGGGAGGGAAGTGTGGAGGAAGGAGGAGGGAAGTGTGGAGGAAGGAGGAGGGAAGTGTGGAGGAAGGAGGGGAGGGAAGTGTGGAGGAAGGAGGGGAGGAAGTGTGGAGGAAGGAGGGGAGGGAAGTGTGGAGGAAGGAGGGGAGGGAAGTGTGGAGGAAGAAGGGGAAGGGAAGTGTGGAGGAAGGAGGAGGAGGGAGGAGGAGGGAAGTGTGGGAGGAAGGAGTGGGAGAAGGAAGTGTGGAGGAAGGAGGGGAGGGAAGTGTGGAGGAAGAGAGGGAAGTGTGGAGAAGGAGGGAAGTGTGGAAGGAGAATGGGAGGAGGGAAAGTGTGGAGAGGAAGTGTGGAGGAAGGAGAGGGAGGGAGGAGTGATGGAGGAAGGAGGGGAGGGAAGGGGAAGGAAGGAGGAGGGAAGTGTGGAGGAAGGAGGGGAGGGAAGTGTGGAGGAAGAAGGAGGGAAGTGTGGAGGAGGAAGTGTGGAGGAAGGAGGGAGGGAAGTGTGGAGGAAGGAGGGAGGGAAGTGTGGAGGAAGGAGGGAGGGAAGTGTGGAGGAAGAAGGAAGGGGAAGTGTGGAGGAAGTGTGGAGGAAGGAGGAGGGAAGTGTGAGAGGGAAGTGTGGAGGAAGGAGGGGAGGGAAGTTGGAGGAAGGAGGGGAGGGAAGTGTGGAGGAAGGAGGGAGGGAAGTGTGGAGGAAGAGAGGAGGGAAGTGTGGAGAGGAAGTGTGGAGGAAGGAGGAGGAAGTGTGGAGGAAGGAGGGGAGGGAAGTGTGGAGGAAGGAAGGAAAGGAAGTGTGGAGGAAGGAGGAGGGAAGTGCGGAGGAAGAAGGAGGGGAGGGAAGTGTGGAGGAAGGAAGGAGGAGGGAAGTGTGGAAGAAGGAGGGGAGGGAAGTGCAGAGGAAGGAGGAGGGAAGTGTGGAGGAAGGAGGAGGGAAGTGTGGAGGAAGGAGGAGGGAAGTGTGGAGGAAGGAGGGGGGGGGGGGGGAGGGAAGTGGGAGGAAGGAGGAGGGAAGTGTGGAGGAAGGAGGAGGGAAGTGTGGAGGAAGGAGGGGAAGGCTCAGCATCAGCTGCCAAGAGACTGAAGTAAAAGTAGTCCCTCAGTCTGAGGGGATGACAATCCCAGCCTGGCTTACTTGGATCGAGGAAAAACCATTAGGTAAGAAAACAGAAGCAGCAACTTCAGAAATGAGACAGAGGAAACTCCTTTCTATTCATAATTTTCTATGGCCTTTTGAAAAATCTTCTCTAAGCCCAGCACAAAGGTTAGTAGGTAAGGGCGCTTGCTACCCAGACTGACAGCCTAAGTTCACATCCGTGACCTACGTGAAGGAAGGAGAAAACCAACTCCTGCACGTTGTTCTCAGAACTCAGCATGCACACTGTAGTACCTGTGTGCTCATACGTTCACACATGCACACTGCCTCGCATACACAGACACAGAAAAGTGTGAAAACGTAAATAAATCTTGAGCATGTCATTGCATGCAAATCACCACATTTATGTGTCTATTGAGAATGCTCTTTCTCTTTTGTGCTGGTGAAATTGGCTTGCATGGATATGTTTCATAACGCAATGTCCTAGCCTTGTAGGAAAACTCCATGGAACCGTGAATGATACATCCAGGAGATGCAGGGACAGGTGGGCACATAGCACTTTCCATTGACTTATATCCCTAGCCCCCTGTGTCTCAACACGTGGTTCCGACCTCTTTGGGGGTTGAATGACCCTTTCATAAGGTTGCTTAAGGCCGGTGTAAAACATAGATATTTACATGATGAGTCATAACAGTAGCAAGATTATAGTTGTGAAATAGTAACAAAAATAATTTTGTAGTTGTAGGGCACCACAACATGAGGAACTAACTGTATTAAAGGGTCACAGCATCAGGAAGGTTGGGGACCATTGCTCTAGCGTCTTGAGTGAATCCCGAGTTTGCTATTTCTTTCCTGTTTGCTCTCAAATCATTTCTCTGTCTTCCTGATGAAATTGGATTTCCCAGATCCCCCGCCCCGCTCTCTCCAAACAGCATCTAGGGTCAACAGTCAGTGACACCAAGAGTGGAAATGAGAGAGGGAGACATCCAGCTGTGTCCCTTGTTCCCCTACTGACTCCAGCCGCTGCGGTGGTAGCAGCGCTGGTAGCTCCTTGGGTTCAAGCCCCACTCAACTGCCTTGCTTATGCCTCAGCTCTCTCTCACCATAAACAACCCCGGTTCCTCACTGTGATGCCATCGGCCTCCTAGGCATCTCCAGCCCTAGGGGTGGCAACAACTTCCCACAGATTAACTTCAGTATTTCCTCACCACCTCTTGTTTCATTCTGAAGCACTCCATTGCAACATCTGCATGGGCAAGCCCTCTTACTCGGCCGCCTAAGGAACATTTATCAGCAGGCCCTGGCTCATTCGAAGAGGTCATGTTCTCCTGTAAACGTATTGGCTTCATTTGGGTTTTCTAATTCATTGCTTGCAGACAATAAAGGTCTGATGGGTATTCCGTTAAGAGGTTTAGAGTCTGCACTATATCCACAGTTACATTCTCCTTTTCCATACCTTATATTCAATGTTGTTTCTCTCTCTGTCTCTGTCTGTCTGTTTCTCTCTTTCTCAACAATCTTAAAGAATGTGAACTGGGGCTAGAGAGTTAGCTCAGCAGTTAAGAGCACTCGTTGCTCTTGTAGAGGACCCAGTTTTAATTCGCAGCACCTACATGGTGGCTTACAAATGTTCGTAACTCCAGTCCCAGAGGATCTGAAACCCTCTTCTGGTGCATACACATGGTGCACATACATGCATGCAGCCAAAAACAAAAAAAAAGAAAAACAAAGCAACAATAACAACAAAACCAACAACAAAAATACCTACCTATACATTTAAAATAATAAAACAAATTAATCTAATTTCTTTTAAATGTGAACTGATTTAGAGTAAAATAAACATGAAAAAAAGACAGAAACATTGGCTGCCTATGAGGAGAAAGCTGAGTGGGTAGGCCAGATGTCTCTCTCTTTCTCTCCATCTCACACACACACACACACACACACACACACACACACACACACACAACGGGGGGGGGGGAGAGAGAGAGAGAGAGAGAGAGAGTTTATAATTGCATACAAAAATCATACATTTTGAATTCTGAGCCCTGTGACTGATTCTAAGCATTAGATTATTACATCTCTGGCCTCAACAGGCACCTGAATTAGTGTGCACACACATCGCCCCCTCCCCCACAGAAGTGCACCTGCACTCATTTACACACACGCATCCCTACACATATGCACCTGCACTCATGTGTCCATACCCACATACAGACATGCACACCTACACATAAATGAAAATTTTAAAAATTAAAAAGCAGATTCTGATTTCTTGCCTTCCTTTTGTGTCTTTGCTGACCAAGTCTTGTTTTTATTATTTCTTCCCTTTTTATCTAAGTTTACTGTGTTTGTCTAGATCATTTATTTCAGATTTTTTAAAAATCAATAAATTTAAAGGTATTTACTTTTAAATATCATTTTAGCATAGCCAAGTGTGGTGCTGTCTTCCTGTAGTCTCAACACACAAAAAGCTGAGGTAGGAGGACTCATGTTCACAGACAGCTTGGAGTACATAGTAAGATGCCATCTCAAAAAAAAATTAAAATAAATAAGTTGGTCGTATTTTGACTTTTGAAAAGTGAATTTCACAGTACTTATTTTTAAATACTTTATCATTTATATTGTGGTATCTGATTTGCTCACTGGATTACTTAAGCGCACCTTTAATTTTTCAAACACAGTTGGTTTGAATTCTCTTTTGACTATTACTTTTTCTTTCTTTCTACTTGGCTTGGGTTTGAGACAGGATATCGCTGTGTAGCTTGTCTTGTCTGGAACAAGCTTTGTAGACCAGGCTGGCCTTGAGCCCCAGAGATCCGCCTGCCTCTGCCTCCTTGGTGCTGGGGTCGATAGAGTGTATCACCATGCCCAACTTCATCAATAGTCTCTCATTTAAGTTTATCACGACATGAGCTTGTGGTAGTGTGGTGAGCTGACTTTGAAATATGCAAGGTAGCTTGAAATGGTTCATTTTACACATATTAATTTAGTGCTTAGAATGAAAAGGAGTCATACTTTATTTTCCCAATACTTCCATGTCCTTGTAACTTTTCTCTGGTGGAGTAGTTAACTCTTAAACATGAGTGTTCCAAAGCTACCTATGACTGCCAGCTGCCATTTTCCTAATATCAAGACCATGTTGTTAGTTGCATTGGAGTTTGAGATTTCTATCTAATCTTCATGGATTTTTACATTATCTGGTGCCTCATTTTGTCTTTACTAGTGCTTGTATTCTATTTTGAAACAGGTCTTACTTTGTAGCCCTGGCCAGCCAGGGACTAATAATATAGCCCAGGCTGGCCCTGAATGGTGACAATCCTCCTGCCTTAGCCTCTAGAGTTCTGGGATTACAGGTGTATACTACCAAGCCTGGCCCATATATTTTATTTACTCAAATATTGGTCTCTGCCATCTCTCTACATATTTACCTAGTGTTTCTTATTTTATTCCTTGTTTGTTAATTTCCATAGTCTTTCTGTAACTGTGAATCTTGAAAGGAACACAGAATTTGACTTTTAAAAATGTATGCACTGGGAGACAGCTCAATGGTAAAGCAGGCAGCCAGCATACAGGAGGCCTCAGGTTTGATTCCCAACAATCTCTCTGTTTCATTTTCATCGGTGTGATAAAATGCCCTGGCCAACGGCAACTTAGGGGAGGAAATGACTTATGTGGTTGCAATTCCAGCTTACAGCCCATCATTAAAGGGAAGTCAAGGCAGGAACTCAAGAGATTTAGTCACATGGGAGGCAGAGACAGGCAGATCTCTATGAGCTCAAGGCCAGCCTGGTCTACAGAGAGAGTTCCAGGACAGCCAGGGCTACACAGAGAAACCCTGTCTCAAAGAAGCACAAGCAGAGGCAAAGGAGGAGGAGGGAGAAGAGAAGAAGAAGAGAGAAGAGGAGAGAGGAGAGAAGAAGAAGAAGAAGAAGAAGAAGAAGAACAACAACAACAACAACAACAACAACAACAACAACAACAACAACAACAACAAGTGGAGGAGGAAGAGGAAGAGAAGGAGGAGGAAGAGGAAGAAGGAGGAGGAGAAGAGGAGGAGGAAAAAGAGGAAGAAGGAAAGAAAGGAAAAGAAAAAGAGCAGAGGGAAATGAACACATGCATGCTGTCTGTTGCCCTCCTGCTGTTCACTCCCAGTGAACTTTCTTCACTTACAATGTACAGTCCCCAGCCCATGAAATGATGCCATCTACATTCAGGGTAGATAATCCCTCATTCATCAACAATCAAGGCCATGTCCCTCAGACCTGCCTGCTGGCCAACCTGACCTAGAAAATTCCCCATTAAGACTCTCCTCCCAGTGTGATAGTCAGAAGACTTTTTTGTGTCCTGGCCTGCTGGCAGTCGGGAGAAATCTCTCTCATTTGCGTCCCCCAAGTAAACACATAGAGGCTTATGTTAAACTAAAATCTATACCAGTGTAATACATTTTAAACAAGTTGCTCTTTAAAAGTAGGTTCAATAATCTACCCTTTTATTTTATCATATCTATATCCTATATTTTTATATCATATACCCCCCTTTTTTTTAAAGAGAGATATTGAATATTGTAAGAATGATAAGTTGCCCTGGTTACCACATGGAAAGATCATGGCCACAACAAAACCCAGTATCAGTGTCAGAGCTTTATTAGGAGGAAGAGGGGTGGGGGTGGGGGAACAAGAGAACCAGGCCTGGGGAAGAAGCACATGCAGAGAGAGAGAGAGAGAGAGAGAGAGAGAGGAGAGAGAACAGAACAGAGGGGTGGGGTGGGGTCCGAGTCACGGCTCTTTAAGCTCTTTTATACAGCTACGCCATGCATGTACAGATTGTGTGACCATGCCACACGTATGTAAACATCAGTGCACACTGATGACGTAAGACGCAGGACCACTTGTCTAGCTCCCGAACTGCACATGTGCATTCATGCAGCTGGAGCATGTCAGAATCCTAACAACTATGACCAATAACGATTTGTAACCAACAACCTAAACAAAGACAAACATCTGCAGTCTGTTTTTTGGAATGTGGGAGTAGTTTTCTAGGCTAGTTCCTGTTGATAAAGGGCACTCACTGTATTCTTATGGGGATCCTGAGAAAATTAAGAATTATGGTCAAGTCCTGATTGGAGTACTCTGTGAGACTATATTCTCTGAGCCAGTTGCCTTGAATCTGTTTTTGGATGTTGGATCATCTGGGCCTTTCAGGGAGTCTTTTTTGATCAAACCATATTAGCCTGGAAGCAATCCATAGGTTCTCATCTTCTGTGGAAACAAAAGCAGAACCTCTTTTCCAAAGTAACATATCTTTAGACATAAATTTTGAAATCAAGATATCTTTAAATATATTTATATATATATATATTGATTTAACTCAGCAGCTTTTACAATCAAATGTCTTTCGGTAATTAAAAATCTCAAAGACAATATAATCCCGATTCTCTGTGATTTTCATCTTTTTGTGGCTTATTTTGTATATATTACTTTTACTTTTTCTTTAAAGACTTGATTTTTTTAAAACTTTCTACTTTATAAAATTGTCTATATTCCTTTTTCTCTCTTTTAAGCCTATGCACATTTTTATACACATTGAAAACCATTTAGAGGTTTATTTCATCTGAATCTGCCTTATTGTGGATCTATTGCTTTAAACCGCAGCACAATTAGAACTGAAATGGCAGCTTTGGCTGCTGTCTCTGCCCATCTCAGCTTCCCAACATGGTGGTGGTATGTTTAAAGCCAGCTCTGGGAACCAAGCTCACTGCTGACTCTGGGAAGCGGGGGTCTATGCTTCCATCCAGCAGTGTGTAGCCCAGAAACCTCTTTTTTTTTAAGTAACAAAAGCTATATCCATCACACATCATGTTGCACAGCTTGCAGAAACATCTGTGTAACTTGGTGGGAATCTGCCATGATATAGCTCCAGCCCACATGCCATGAACCTATCACAGCCAGGGGACACATCATTGTACCTAGGCCCGCCACGAGCAACATGAACTAGGAAGGCACTCTTAGCTACATTTATAATCTCTTCTTAAGCTCTCTCAGGTTTTAGGTGGGAACTCTTGCCCCACATTGGGCGCCATTTGTAGTCAGAAGATTTCCTGTGTCCTGGTCTGCCAGTGGTCAGGACGAATATCTCCCACTTGTGTCCTCCAAGTAAACACATAGAGGCTTATATTAATTATAACTGCATGACCATGGCTCAAGCCTTTTTGCTAGCTAGCTCTTATATCTTAAATTAGCCCATAACTATTAATCTATGTATTGCCACATGTTCTGTGGCTTTACCTGCATCCCATTACATGTTGCTCCTTCAGCGGCTCGCTGGTGTGTCTCCCCCTTCTTCTTCCTGTTTTTCTCTTTGACTTTCTTGCCTGCCTCTAAGCTGCCTTGACATAGGTCAAGCCACTTTATTTGTCAACCAATCAGAGCAACACATATTCGCAGCATACAGAAAGACATTCCCCCATCACCAGTGAGTCCGGTCTGTATTCAGTCAAGTTGTATTGAGGAATGCACAAACTAAGCAGCACCCCTCAATACAATGTGGTGAGCAGAAAATAAAAGCTATTTTAAAATTGTATGATGTGATTGTATACCTAGAAAATCCAAAAGCTACATAGGAATTAAAACAACAACAAAAAGGCCCTGGCATGCGTAAGTGAGTTGGGCAAGTATACAGGACTTAAGACCCACATGCAAAAATCAACTGATTTTTTTACACACTCAGTGGGAATGGAAACTTTCAAATGCAATTCCATTCACCATTGCTCCCTGAAACTTAGATTTTAATAACATCTAACAAAATACGTATATTATCAGTATGCTGGAAATTATAAGGTCCAAGAAAGAAACCAAAGATGATCTGAGTAAGTAGAGGCATATGGTGTTGATGGACCAGAAGGTTCAACATAACACAAATGTCCATTCCTCCAAATTGGTATCCAGACATCTTGCTCCTCTCGTGAAAATACCAGCAAGCCCTTTTATAGATGGACTAAGGTCACCTCAGGTCATTCTGAAAATTATATGAAAAGGCAAATGAAGGTGACCAGGTAAGGCGCTGGAGGAGCAATGTGGAAGGTGATAGCCTACTTGATTTTAAGGCATACGACAACTGAGTCTTGGGGTATACATGGAGGGATAAACAGCTGGATTCACACAAATGTGCTTAAGGGGTGTTCACAAAGCAACCAGTGAAGGAGGATGGCTTTTCCACAAGTGGATGGATGAAGTGGGTGTATAGGCAAAAATCAAAGCAATAAAAAGAAAAAAATCAGAGCAAATAAAAAGAAGACAAATAAGAACGAAGGAGGTTGGAAAGAGGGGAGGGAGAAAGGGCATAGAGTAAAATGGAACTTTGACCTAAATGTCACACTTTGTACAAAAGTTAGTCCAGACTATATCACGGACTTAAATGCAAAACTGTTCATGAAACCACTCATTGTAAATGGGAAGACATCGAGGAAAAGGCACCCAAAGCTAGAGTTGGGGAGAAAACTCTCAAATTGGACCCCAAAACATGATCCATAAAAACAAAGCTTATCAGTTGGACCTCCTCCAAATTAAAAATCTTTATTCTGGAAAGAATTCTCTTATGAAATGGAAAGATAAACCACAAACCAGAAGAGAATGTTTGCAGAACACACATCCTGTAATGACTTGTCTCTGGACTACAGAACTCCCAAAGTTTAACAGTAAGTTCGCACAACTGAGTTAAAAAGGCTCAAAAGACACTTCACTGAAGAGAACGTACAAATGGAACACACACATGCACACACCACACATACACACACCACACATGCACACACCACACATCACACACCACACAACATACACACATGCACATGCACACACCCACACATACACACACACCACACATGCACACACCACACATGCACACACCACACATGCACACACCACACATGCACACACCACACATGCACACACCACACATGCACACACCACACATACACATACCACACATACACATACACACACCACACATACACACACCACACATGCACACACCACACATGATGCCCAACATCATTAGCCACTGAGGAAAACAGAACAAACCACAGTGAAACAGCACCATATATATGTGTATATGTATATATCAGAATCATGAGCATTTTAGAAACTGTACCAAATAACAGCGAGAATGCAGAAAAACTGAATTATGTGTACATCCCTGCCAGGAATGCTAAATGCTACAGCTGTCCTGGAAAACTGTTTGGCAGTTTATTTTAAAATTAAACATATAGTTTCCATATGAATAGGCAGCTGTACCCCTGGGCATTGGTCAGATGAATAAAAGTTATGACCTTGAAGAAACAGGTATGTAAATGTTCATGAGAAGCTTTATTCATGCTTAATCCAGCCCTGATGGAAGCTATTCAATTGTCCTTCGTGAACAAATAGATTAAAAAAAAAAAAAAAAAAAAAAAAAAACAAAAAAAATGTTAGACCATACCCAGGAAAAAGACTTAAAAAAAGAAAGAAAAGAAATGAAACATTATTAATAAATAGAACAATAGGGGGAAAGCTGGGGAGGAAACTGATACATACTGTCTGGATCCATTTGTATAACATCCTTGAAATAACAAAATCATAGAGACAGAGAAAAGCAAAGACGTCCCGGGACTTGTGGCCACAGAGCTGGGTAGGCTTTAAAACTGTCAAAGAGGTTGTCTTCGGGTGTAGCTCCTTTCCTGACCCCACCCCACTCACCACCCACCACCCTGCTGGGAGGTGCTGAAAGCTGCCTGAAGATCTCAGTTTGCAGGTGGTTAGTTTAGGAGTTTCTATGCCTTGCAGTCAAGACTGACCCTGCATCCTTTGAGAATGTCATTAGAGAGGGCCAGCATGATGACTCAGAGGGTTAAGGGTTCTTGCCACGAGTTTTTGCCAATCTGAGCCAGATTCCAGGGACCCATGTTGTGGGAGGAGAGAACTGATTCCTGAAAGTTGACTTCTGACGCATGCATGTGCACACTTGTATTGGTGAAATTGTTATGGCCACTCCACGTAGTTAAAAGGATATTTATTTAATGGTGTAACTCACAAATTAAGTGATAGGTAGGTCGCGGGGTCTGGGGAAGGTGTATCGCAATCCAGCGGTGTTCTCTGGAGCTCTGCTTGGTCCACCTCCAACGTTCAGGGTCCTGGCACAGAGAGGGCGCACAGAGAGAGCTCTGGCCCATCCAGATCTCGGTTCTCCAGGCACCTCCATGGCCCCGCCTTGTAGGCGTGACAGTTGCCAGAGTCTCAATGGGGGTTGGAACTTCCAGATCCAAACTGGAATGGCTACCCACTACACACTTGTGCACGCACACACACAAATAATAAATAAATAAATGTAAAATGAGAGAGACACACAGAGAGAATGGTGTTACACCTAAAAAGCACACTTTCCACAGAAATAAACAAACAAACAAAAAAACCATGTGTACCCTCAGATTCATAACCAGGAACCCATGGTACTGATCCTTAAAGAGAATTCCAGTTTGGCTCCACATTGAGGGCATAAAACAAAAGTTATTCCCCTGGTTAGTATAGTCGTCTGTGTGCTACATTTTGAAACTTACCCAGGTCTGGGGAGACATCTCAGCTGGTAAGAGTACTTGCCACAGTGAATCTGACTGTGCAAGTCGGATCACCAGAACCCAGGCTTTCAAAAGCCTGGTGCAGAGGCCCCTTCTGTAATCCCAGAATTCCTATGGGGGGGATGGGAGGCGAAAGCAGACAATGAGACACTGTGTTCAGAGGTAGAAACAAGGAGACCCTACCTCAACACCAAAGTGGAAGAAGAAAAATGACATTAAGACAGTTGTCCTTTGACCCCTACATGCACACCCACTCCTCCACTCCCCTCCCACAAACGAATGTATAATCAGTAGTTGTTTTTTTTTTTTCTTTGATCACCCAACTCTTATGAATTATGTAGCCCTTTACCCCTCCCTTTCTGGGCTAGAGGACTGGCTAGAATGCCAGTTAGAAAAGCATTCTGGGGGCTGGAGAGATGGCTCAGCAATTAAGAGCACTGGCTGCTCTTCCAGAGGTCCTGAGTTCAATTCCCAGCACCCGCATGGTGGCTCACAACAATCTGTAGTGGTATCTGATGCCCTCTTCTGGCATAAAGGCATACGTGCAGATAGAGCACTCATATACATAAAACAAACAAATAAATCTTAGAAAAGAAAAGCATTCTGAATCCAATCCATCTTAAATCTTAGAAGGTAGAAATGCCAAAACTACCAAATGCTAAATGCTAATACTCTCTAGAATGTAATTAGGAAAAGACTCAATGCTAAATTGATAGTTCTCTGATCACAGGAGTTAGAAAAGTCTTTCTACTGTAGGTAATTCCTATAATGTTGTTTATTATAAATACCCACCAGGGCTTCAATTTTTCTTACCTTCATAATTATCTGGACACTAAGTCTCAATTTTAGTATTTGTGTGTGTGTGTGTGTGTGTGTGTGTGTGTGTGTGTGTGTGTGTGTGTGTGTACACATGCTGCAGCATACCTGGAGAGTCAGGAGATTGCATGAATTGGTTCTCTCCCTCCACCATGTGGGTCCTGAGATGAAATCCGGGCCCTCAGGTTTGGCTGCAATCACCTTTACCTGCTGAGCCATCTCGCTGGCTCATTTCATATTTTTATTGCAGTTATTGATATTTGAAAATATCTTTCTACAGTGTTTTGTTCCCGTCTAACTTTTCTTTCCTTTTTCATAGTCTTCCTGCTTTTCTGGCTTCCTGTTGAGCTGTAAATGTTCTGATCCATGTTTAATTTCTCTCTTCTGGTTTGGAAGCTATACATTACATATATGTCTTTATTGTGGCATATTTATATTTGAAACATATACACTTGTAACTTTTAAATTTCCATTTGAATTATCTAACAACTATTTACTTATTATTTATTTAGACAGGGTCTGCTATGTAGCACAGGCTGGCTTTGAACCCAGCATCCTACTCCTTTGACCTTCAGATGCTGGTGTTACAGGTGTGCACCAGCATGCCCAGCTCGTGCGTGTCCATAAAAACTTGAAGTTGCCTTTTATTGCCATCTCCCTAAACACACCAAGAGGCGTACTTTGGCTACTTAGAGAATGAATCATGATCTTTCTGTTCTGGCGTTCAGTTATCAAAGTCTGTGGTCGCCTAAACCGTGTCCATGTATTTTCATCAGCTTCTTGTCCTGCGCTGGTCTCTTTCACCCAGCGTTGCCCAGACTGCCTGACTCAAATCCTGGCCCCCATTAGCTCTGAGAACTTCACCTTTCTGTGGCTCAGTTTTCGTTCTGTAAAGTGGACTGAAAACTGTGTCTGCCTTGGCTGTTGTTAAGTAGACGACTCTTTATCCTGAGTTACTCCTTTAACAGATCTGTGAGTTGTAGGCAACCTGCCTTTTCAGGAGCTCTGCGGACTCCATTGGCCGTGGACGATTTCCAGCCCCCCTACAGTGTGGACGGACGGACCTGTTTCTGCTGTTTCAGACTGGATGTGAACTTTCAGTGTGGGGACCTATGTCTTCAATTCTTCAAAGTTCTTGCCCGTTTTCTCCTTGGATGTTGTTCCTTCATATTTCCTTTCGTCAGTTTCCCTTCTGAAGGTTTGCTTTGGAGGTCTTCATCCGTCATTCACGACTCCACCCTTCTTTCTCACAGTTCTCACAGTTACAGTCTGCCCGTGCCGGCTCCTGTGTGAGCTCCTCGGCACTATTTCCACCTCTGTCACTGATATTTTATTCCAAACAATGTAAACTTTGTTCCCAAAAACTTTTATCAGTTCTTTTCTTATATGAACTTCATCTGAAAAATATGTATTTATTGTTGTTAATTTCTATAAATAATTGTTCAGCCATGTAAAAAAACTCATATTCATACATTGGAGTAGAGAAAGTTCCAGATTACATTTTTGAGACAGTAATACTTGTTTTCTGTTTGTTTGTATTTTATATTTACTTATTGCATGTGTGTCTATGTATGTGTGAGCATGCTGCTCTGGCCAGCATGTGGAAGCCGGAGGGAAACTTTGGGGGGAGTATCTTCTCCCATCATGTGGTTCCCCGAACTTGGCTCGCTAGACTTGGCAGCAAGAGTCTTTACCCACAGGCCATCTCACTGGCCATACAATAGTTATTTAAATCATTCAATTTAACTTAGTCCTGTAAAAATCATTCCACTCAGCGATAAGGATCTTGAACAGATGTGTCTTTGGTGGTAGCGCTTTCTGGTCCATCACCTTGAAGCATCCTCACCGCAGGCACATGCCTAGGAAAACCACAGTGAAAGGGAACAGGCAGGCAGGTCAGTAGTCCTGGGTTCATTTGCGTGGGTCCCACCACGAAGTACACAGGAGCTTGGCGCATTCAAATTATGACTGGCTGAGCCACAAGTCAGAGAGACTGTCTTCAGCAGCAGACCTTCAGAGAGCACTCAGATTCTAAGTAAAGGGCCCCAACAAAGGGCTGGAAAGAATGTGCAGGAAGAATTTCTTCTCCAAGAGAAGCCTCTTGTCAGATGGCTCCTATCAAGCTGCCGCTTGGCTTCTGTGGCTCCCAGGGGTGCCTTGGTTTTTAACTGGAACACTTCATTAGTTCTGCTCCACCAGGAGCTCAGGCTCAGTGTATCCTTTATCTCAAAGGATTCTGGCGTCCTCAAAAAGTCCTATGGCACAGGATCACTGAAGATCTCTGGAGCACTAGAGGACTGAACCTCAAGGTGGATATTCAACTCCAGCACTGTGAGGCAGGCTAGAGACCGTGAATAGGGGGTGGGCATGGGTCGGGCCGGATTGACTCTTAAAAACTGCACTAACACCTCCATTTTTATCAGGTGTTATATTACTCTAATTGTTACTTTTCTCATCACTATGACAAAATACCTGTATCACAGTTGGAGGGGTAAAGCCAGTCATGTCAGGGAAAGTACTGCCCGGGAGCATGAGGCGGCTGGTTAATGATGACGTTTGCAGTCAGGAACAGAGATGGATAAAAGCCGGTGCTCAGTCCACTCTCCTCTCTTTATTCAGTCTGGGACCCCCATCCATGGGACGGTACCACCCACATTCACGTGGGGTCTCCCCTCTACAGTTAAACCCATCTGAAAGCACCTTCATAGACAAATCCAGATGTGTGTTTTCTTGGTGACTGTAAAGTCAGTCTAGTTGACCACGGGGATTAACGTCCTGGTTCCCAATGCTGTTCAAACATCTTTCCAGGAGGTAGCTCATGTTGTGGTGTGTTCTGTTTGCTGCCCACCCCACCCTCCGCTGTGACTAGCACAGTGCTTACAACAGGAATTCTCCCATGTTTACTGCCCCCTAATGGGTTCCCATCCCCTCCGCTTCAGATCTATACCAAGTGGGGTAACCTTTTTTTGTTGTTGATTAGCTTTACTAATAAATGAGAAATAATTTTATTTTGGAGCTGAAAGATGATACAGACATTGATATAGTTAGATGGCGAAGTACCAACAAAGTCCGGATCAAATGCCTGTCACTAGGCTGGACCAGCACTGCGTCCACTCCTGCTGCAATATTAGCAAAAATCCCACAAATAAACATGACTGTGTGTCCATGAAACCTCCTGAGATGGGCCTGCACTGTAATAAGTTCATCAGTATACACAGCCTCCTGAGATGGGCCTGCACTGTGTAATAAGTCCATCAGTATACACAGCCTCCTGAGATGGGCCTGCACTGTGTAATAAGTCCATCAGTATACACAACCTCCTGAGACGGACCTGCACTGTGTAATAAGTCCATCAGTATACACAACCTCCTGAGACGGACCTGCACTGTGTAATAAGTCCATCAGTATACACAGCCTCCTGAGATGGGCCTGCACTGTAATAAGTCCATCAGTATACACAACCTCCTGAGATGGGCCTGCACTGTGTAATGAGTCCATCAGTATACACAGCCTCCTGAGATGCCTGGAATATCACAAACACAGCCTCCTGAGATGGGCCTGCACTGTGTAATGAGTCCATCAGTATACACAACCTCCTGAGATGACCCTACACTGTAATAAGTCCATCAGTATACACAACCTCCTGAGATTGTCCTATATTGTGTAATGAGTCTATCAGTAATACAAAATTTTTACTTCTGACATGTTATAGATGAATTTAGCAACTTCATGGACCCATTATGAGGTACTTAAGAACTTGGTTGGAAGGGCTGGACAGGCTCAGGAAGACCGCTAAAGGAGCCATCTGCCCATCTGCAAGTGGGCAGCTTTCCCAGAGAGCCCCACAAGGAAGAGGAAGCAACAGATTAGTGAATCAGAGTTCCTTTAATAGTTCTATTATGATGTCTAATTGTGAGTGGAAGGTCCTATGACTTCATCGGACGGCTAAGCACTCAGGCTAAAAGTGCTGACTCAACTCGCCTTTTTCCAAAACACTACGAGCGAGCTCTTGACAGGTAAGTGAAACTCTACTTGCAAAGTTTATCTTACCTACAACACCAGTCAAGAAAAATCACAAAGATTTTTAAAAGTTCAGCTTTGCTGATCGCAAAGAGTTCCTTTGGGAGCCTTTGCCAGAACTTAGCCAAGAGGATACACTCCAAGACACCAGGAGCTGGACTTGAACTCAGGTCTCTCTGACTGGAGTATTTAGCTCCAAGTAAGTGTTTCACAGGATCTGCAGTTCCTAATATGTAGGAGTGGGAGCCAATGAAAGAATGTGCTAGAACCATCACTGGCACATCTATACAGATGTTTAAAAAATAAGTTTTGGATAGAAAAGTGAATAAATTCACAAAGCTAAAAAGAATTGCCTTCGTCTTAGAACGGGCTTGCTCAGCTCCAACCAAATTTACACCGTCTGCAGGAGTAAGGGAGCTTCGCCATGCCATTGCCATTAACGCCTTGGTCTTAACTGAATTACATTAGTAGCATCACAACGTGAGTCAGGCAGAAGGCTGGACTCTGCACATCGTCTCTGCTCTCTGAATCCAGATGTAAGTGAGTGGGTTTCTCCATGGTGGGAGCTACTTTCAATCCCTGAAAATATAAATCTAGGGGCCAGGAATTGGGGATTTAGCTCAGTGGTAGAGCGCTTGCCTAGCAGGTGGTGGTGGTGGCGGTGGCAGTGCATGCCTTTAATTCCAGCACTTGGGAGGCAGAGTCGGGCGGATCTCTGTTCTACAGAGTGAGTTCCAGGACAGCCAGGGTTGTTACATGGAGAAACCCTGTCTTGAAACAAACAAACAAAACAAAACAAAACAAAAAAAGAAGTGGAAGATGAATCAGGGAGTGGAATGGCACCCCCCCACACACACACACAATGAGATGGGAACAGTTTACAGGATCTGAGCAGAGGACAGCTGTGACCTCACATCTTTGAGGAGGCTTGCTGAGGCTGACTTGTTGACGATTGTTCATAATGAGGCAGAGAGAGAGAGAGAGAGAGAGAGAGAGAGAGAGAGACAGAGAGACAGAGAGACAGAGACAGAGAGACAGAGAGAGAGAGAGCTGTTGCATTGGGCGCAACAACTGTAGTGCAGGTGAAGGACCAAGCAGCTTTAGTCTAGGTTGACAGCAAAACATGAGGTAAATGGTGGTCAGGTTCTGTGTGCGTGCTTGTGTAGGTGTGTGTGCGCACACACATATGTGTGTGCATGTGTGACTACGTATATGTGCTTAGGAACAGTAGCTAAGTGACTAATGAGGCTGTAAGTCCCCAAATCCTCAGAATGGATTGATAAAATGGGATCAGTTTTATCTTATTTTAGATGCCTGTTTGTTTTCTAATGAGAGAAAGAAAGGGTGTGGATTTGGGTGGGAAGGGAGGTGGGAAGGATCCAGAGGGAGTTGGGGAAGGGGAGAAGGGGAAACCATGATTAGAATATACTGTTTAAAAACAAATGTTTTTAATTTAATAAAAAACAAAAAACAAAACCCAGGCACCGGTAAAGCCAACTTCAGGAAGTCTTAGCCTGAAGGCTGAGCCCCAGCAAGTGATGATATTCAGTTCTGTGGACGTTAATAGGGGTTGTCAGCTTGACAGGACCTAGAATCACCCAGAAGACAACTGTTGTGTACGTCTGTCGGGGAGTTTCTGGGTGAAGTTAATTGAGCTGGGAAGCCCCCTCCTAACTGTGGGCAGCACCACTCCATGAACTCCATGATCCCACATTGAAGAAAGGGGACTGAGTATCTGCTTCACTGGTGTCGGTCACCAACGGGGCTTCCTTTTCAAGGCTGAATAGTATTCCATGTCATGCCCACTTCATGCCACAATTTCTTTATTCACCCATCTGTGAGTGTTTGGGTTATTTCCCATACCCTGGCGATTGTGAATAATATTTCAGGACCATTGGGATGCAAATGTCTGTTTAGACATCCTATTTGGCATCCCTTTGGACACTTACTGGTGATGGAGTTGCTGCATGCAGGGTGGCGGCTGGCAGTGACTCCTTCTGCCTTCCTGTTCTTTCTTTTCTCCTCTCTGTTAGACCCGCCTATACTTCCTGCCTAGCCACGGGCCAATCAGTGTTTTATTTATTGACCAATCAGAGCAACTTGACATACAGACCATCCCTATGACATACAGACCATACAGGTGGTGTAGTGTTAGTTTCTGTCTTTTATTGTGGGTTAGGTTTTGTTTTGCATTTTTGTTGGGTTTTGTTTTGTTGGTACAGTCATGCTAATTTATTTTATTTCTCTGTCTTTTTCTTTTTTGCTGTACTGGGAATTGAATCTAGAGTCATTTGCATGCTAGGAAAATGGGCTACCCCTGAGTTACCTACCTCTAGTCTTCTTTATTTTATTTTATTTTATTTCTTATTTTTTTGATACGGGGTCTTTTTGTTTTAATTTTTTGAGACCAGCCTTGACTGGTCTGGAATTTGCTGTATAGACCAGGCTGCCCTTGAACCCACAGAAATCCAATGGCCTCTGCCTCCTGAGTGCTGGGATCAAAGGCATGTACCACCTGCCTTCCTATTTTATTTTAATGAAGGGTCTCACTGTCTAAGTTCCCTAGGCTGGCCTTGAACTTGTAGCTCACCATACTCTTCTGCTGTGGGATGTTCTGTATGACCTGTGGGAGCCCGTTCTTAGGTTCCTTGTGGCTTTACCCAGCAGGTCCAAATAGAGGATGATTAGGACCATGGGCCTGAGTGCAGGTGTCTGAGATGATCTACACTTGACTGTGCTGGGGGATGGTCTGTATGTCAAGTTGCTCTGATTGGTCAATAAATAAAACACTGATTGGCCCGTGGCTAGGCAGGAAGTATAGGCGGGACTAACAAAGAGGAGAAAAGAAAGAACAGGAAGGCAGAAGGAGTCACTGCCAGCCGCCACCCTGACAAGCAGCATGAAAAGATGCCGATAAGCCATGAGCCACGTGGCAGGGTATAGACTTATGGGAATGGATTAATTTAAGCTATAAGAACAGTTAGCAAGAAGCCTGCCACGGCCATACAGTTTGTAAGCAATATAAGTCTCTGTGTTTACTTGGTTGGGTCTGAGTGGCTGTGGGACTGGTGGGTGACAAAGATTTGTCCTGACTGTGGGCAAGGCAAGAAAACTCTAGCTACACTCTTCTGTGACTCTCCTGACTTATCTTTCTACCAAAGTGTACAAGGTCAACTTGCTCTTTCAAAATTAGCAAGATATGAAGAAAATCTTTCAGTGCCAATGAAAAACGCTGAATATGATCATCATAGCTGTTGCTTATAAATGTCTGTTATGAGTTACCCAGTCCCCCAATTGCAGCCTTTAGTTGTTTTATTTATTTTTTTTACTGTGTTAAGTAAAGCAATGATTTGTGAGTAGGTTTTCACATTCCCTTTTAAATTGTTATTTCATTATTTGTTCACAGATTTCCTTCTTTAGATAGAATACAATTTATCTTACCAGTCCTAGAATGACAGACAGACTCTTCAGTCATCCCACATTCATGAACACACTCCAGAGGAAGAGGGAGGATGGAGAATCCTTGGCTTCTGTGGTACTTCTGCGTATCTACCCTTGGGCCCCGCAGATCTAGACTGCAGAGATGTTATGAGAACCACCTCCGTCCTTGGCTCTGTTCTTGCCTGGGTTAGCTTGAAGTTCAGGCTGGCCTTCTCTAGGCTGTAGTAAAGCTGGGCCCAAGCAGCTTTAACCTTTACACGATCCACAGATCCTGGATGAAGAAGAAAAAAAAAAATCACTTTTCTGGCAATCCCAGCAAAATTCCCAGAGAAAACTTTAATGGAACCAACCAGAGTCACATTCATCTCTCGCAACCAGTCTCTGGGGTTAAGGCAATGTGGCTGGGTTACGGGTCTAGACCTCTGCAAATTTCTGGGGCTGTGCAGGCAGTCTGGATGATTTTACCAACACATGGGCACCATCATTAGGAAGCCACAAATAAGGATACTTAAAGCAGAGTAATGTAACTATAACATAACACCCCCACCCCACCCCCACACCCGACACACACAGGGAAACAAATTAACAAATGAATGTTTCCATGGGTGCTGTGAGGCAAAGTCTCAGGCTGACCCTGAGTTTACTGTACAGAGGAGGGTGATCTTGAACTCCGGCTCTTTCTTCTTGGCCCCTGAGGGATAAGAGGACAGGCATTCACCACCATGCCTGGAGACTGAACCCAGGGCTTTGTGCGTGCTGAGTACCCTATCAACTGAGCTTCCTCAGTCCCTCGCCCCACGCTAGTGTTTACGGCAGGGGAGGAAGCGTCTCTAGGGACTTCAACTCTGTGTAACATCTATGCCTCAGGAGCTTCCCACTGTGCGGAACCCTTGGCAACAATAGACACCACACTTTCTACAATGAGGAAAGTGATGTCTGCTCTTGGCCAGTCAGGCTGGTCTTTTTATAACACCTGTCAGTCATCCATCAGTGGATGGGGAGTATTTGGTCTAGCGAACCTCCCATGGGCAGCCATGACTCCACAGGTGACAGGTGTGTTCTTGCCGGAAGCTGACACATGACAGGCCTACTTCCTCCATGCTGATTTTTTTTTTTCCAGCAAATGGCAGAAGGTGAGGTAGCAAAAACTGAGGAGGATCAAGGCCAAAGCTCAGACCTTTACTTTTTATCTCCCTGGAGGTAACCTATGTACCGATCCTAGCATTGCTATAGCTCACATTAGATTCTTCTGTCTTCATCAAAAGCCATGTAGTCAGAGGCATGACTGGACCAAATACCTGGATGTCGTGTGGTGGCCTCCACATCACTTTGACATTTACTCAAGATGTGGAGAGCAGCAGAAGAGTCTGGGTCAGAAATAGCTCTCTCCTTTCTAGTCTCACACTGGCATATACTGGCCAGAAAGACAAAAGCTAGCGACACTGGAACACACCCTTCTTGAGAGGTATTTCCTTAACCATCTGCCCATAGGTGGGTCTAGGAGCTCTCAAACCCACCCACCAACCCACCAGCCAGGGCATCCTCACGATGCTTCCAAGAGTGCTCGGGTGCCCAGCCTCCAGCCCCATGCTCTGCTGCCATAGTAACAGCTTTCCTCCATTTCATGAAGACTTGGTTCCAACACCCTAGAACCTGCCTAGCCCAGAGGAATGAAGAGGGACCTGACATTAAACACCGTACTCAGACTTTTGGAACCAAAGATCTGGGGCTCGTGAGTAGGTTTGGTGGCGTCAGGAAGAGAAGAATGAGGACTGGAGATGATCTCAGTGAGAGAGCACCTGTCCAGCACGCATGGGACACTGAGTTTCAACTGAAGCACCCCTAGAAAGAAAGATGAGAGAAGAGGACCAGAGCATCATGGCAAACAGAGATGGCTCAGTTGGTAAGGGGTCTGCCTTGGAAGCATGAGGACCTGAGTTCACAATCCCAGGACCCATGTTAAAAATGCCAGTATAGTGACAGATCTTGTAATCTCACAACTACAGAGACAGACAGGGGAATCCCTGAGCTTGCTGGCCAGGCAGCCTAGTCTATTCGGTGACTTCCAGGCCATTGAGAGATGCTACCAAACCAACCAAACAAACAAACAAACAAACAAAAAACAAAGTGCATGGCTCCTTATGAACAATACCCAAGGTTGTTCTCTGACTTTCATACATAGGTCCACATATGGGCACATGTGTCTACACACACACACACACACACACACACACACACACACATGAGAGAGAGAGAGAGAGAGAGAGAGACAGACAGAGAGACAGACAGACAGAACACTACTTTCAAACTCTAAGCTGAAATCAGTTACACATTGAAAACATGGTACTGATCTGAAGAAGGCCGTTGGTTAAGAAGGGCCGGTTCCCTCCTCACCATAGGTCCCTGGGGCCCAGTGGAGGAATTCTTAGGACTCAACGCAGCTTAAAATCCGCTGACCTAGACTGACTACCAGAGCCAACGTGAAGAATGCAGCTTGCGCAGAGACAAACCCATGTTGCCCAGGCTTTGTTCCAACGTTAAAGCCGGAAAGCAGCAGCGGCCATTAGACAGACACGCCAGGGCGAGCCTCCATCAGACCGCCAGCCTCCATCAGACCGCGAGCCTCCATCAGACGCAGCTCATAGACCGCCAGCCTCCATCAGACCGCGAGCCTCCATCAGACCGCCAGCCTCCATCAGACCGCGAGCCTCCATCAGACCGCGAGCCTCCATCAGACCGCGAGCCTCCATCAGACCGCCAGCCTCCCCCCCCCCCCCCCCCCCCCCCCCCCCCCCCCCCCCCCCCCCCCCCCCCCCCCCCCCCCGCCCCCCCCCCCCCCCCCCCCCCCCACCCCAGCCTCCTCGACCGCCCTCCATCAGACCGCCAGCCTCCATCAGACCGCCAGCCTCCATCAGACCGCGAGCCTCCATCAGACCGCCAGCCTCCATCAGACCGCCAGCCTCCATCAGACCGCGAGCCTCCATCAGACCGCCAGCCTCCATCAGACCGCAGCCTCCATCGCCCCCTCCATCAGACCGCCAGCCTCCATCAGACCGCCAGCCTCCATCAGACCGCCCTCATCAGACGCCTCAGCCTGCCTCATCGCCGCGTCTGCCGCTGCTTGCCTGCTGTGCGTCTCCCGTACTGTGAGGTGTCGTTCTAACTAAGCTTAGGCTCCTCTCCCCCCAGTCTCCCCTTGCTAGCGCTCTCCGTGTGTATCACCCACATCTCCTCCCCACCATTATTAGTTCGGGAGGCTTCCTGGAGGAGGAAACTTTGGCTTCACAGGTATCGTGGCTCCTGGCCCAGGGCTCGTGATCAGTAAGTAGTTACAGAATGGACGGCTTTAGCAGAGACTGAACGGGATATGGCCTTGAACTACCTGCCGCCCGCTGCGGAATTCGGGAAGGTGTCAAGACAGAGGCCTGGAATTTGATCTTGTCCGTGGTTCTTGCCTGGTGCTGAGATAGGAGGTCTTTCCGACGCTAAGCAACACTAACCCCCAGCCACACTCTGGGTGCTGATGTCACTTTCACATTATAGAATGGAAGTACTTAGCAAAGTAGTCTCCTCTAGTGTGTAACTGAGTCTCAGTCATGGCGGACTGCCTTAATAAGGACACGGTGAGACTGATGAGCCAGCACCGCAGGAAGAGGAGCTCGCAGCTAACTGACGGCCTGAGGATGGCTGAGTCACCAAGGAGAAGGTGTGAGCTCCAAGGAGGGAGCTGAGAGCCTTGTTCCTGAGTTTGGAGAGGAAGAAAGAAAGGGACCAGGGGTTTTCTCAGGTTACCTCTTTAAAAAAAAAAAGGATTGTTTTTATTATTTTAAAGTATTCGTGTGTGTGTGTGTGTGTGTGTGTGTGTGTGTGTGTGTGTGTGTGTGTGTACATGCAGGTGCCTGTACAGTCGAGGCCAGAGAGGTCAGATCACTCTGGAATTGGGAATTATGTGGCTGCCGTAAGTGGGTGCTGGGAACTGAACCTGGGTCTTCTGCAAGAGCAGTATGTGTGAGTAACTGCTGAGCCATCTCTCCAGCCCTTGGGTCTCTTCTCAGGACGAATCCATTCTCATGATTTAATGACCTCCACCCAAACCCGCATCCTGATCCCATCACACTTGGTGTTGATCAGCGTCTCGGCATGTCAACGGAAGGACAGACCTAATCTGTCTGGAGTAGATTACGTCACCCGTCAAGCATCTAAAGTGTGTCTCGCGTCCTCAGTTACTTGTTTCAAGTCCCAAATAGCTCTCTTCCCTCCCTGTTCACTAGAGAAGAAGGAGCCTATGGACCTATCAAATCCTAACTTCTTACTAGGAGAGACATAGGTACCCTTTTCATAAAAACAAAACAAAACAAAACAAAACAAAAAAACAAAACCCTGAAGGTCTAGCTGCCCTCTTGAAAGCTCACAGCACATTTGGGCCAACTCAGTTTTACCTGGTCTTAGGGGTAATGGGATTGATTGGGGGTTTCAGTAATAGATGGAAAGTCTCTGGCCAAATTGGTAGTACCTGGCCATGGGATACAGCAAACACGAACTCCTCACCTTCCAACGCACACCAGGACGCCATGTGGGCACAAGAATCTGCTCTGCCTTGCCTCTCTTCCACCCTGGCACCTCTCCAAGGCAATTTATAGGATCCCCTAGGCCGCCAAGAAGCAGCATTTAGATAAATAAATCATAGCCTATTCTGATTTTTCTTAGATTGCATTGAAATAATTTCTAAAGAGTGACAGCACAGGATGGAAGCCCCCCAGGGACCCTGCACAGCCCTGGCTGCGGTCTCTTCTCTTCGGGTGACTGTGAGGAGCAGTGGCTTCACACACTCCTCACAGCTTACTGCCCCTTCATAGCCAGGCCTCGGATTAGGCACAGAGTGTAATAAACAACAATTGAGGTTTATTAAACAGGAAATTGACAGAATACAATGGAATCCCGCAAATGTGAAGACAGGAATGTCCCAGATTTGAACTGGAGCAAGAAGACGGCTTTCTGTAAAAAAAAAAAAAAAAAAAAACACCAAAAACCAAAAAAACCAGTGCCTCGGCTTTAACCCCAAAGAGCAACAGACTCATCACCATGAGATGTGGCCCAGCAAAGCAGTAAGAGCTGTGTATGAATCTGAACTTTCAACTTAGGAATCTGTTCCACGTTCTATCTGCACTTCTGTGCTCTGGGGTTAGAATGCCAGAGTTCAAATCTGGTTTCTGGAACATTTCTTAACTTTTCTGAGCCTCAGTTTTTTTCACCAATGCAATGGGGATACAGGATACATATTCGGTGACCGTCAAAGTTTTAATTAGTAATCTCCAAAGGTAACAGCGTGGCTGGCTCTACACTATATATCACAAATGTATTTTTTCAACATCCACAATTGAAACCAGACCTCTCCCAGGCCAGGCGCCTTGCTATGGCAAGTGATTCAGCACCAAAAAGGGAAATAAGTGAAGCAGAATGAAAGGCTTTTTAAAAACTTTCCCCATCATGGACTTCAGATAACCTTTCCCATAATAACTATAAAACCATTACATATATATTAAAATACATGAACAAGAAAACAATCAACCAGCTCATATTCCTCTGGAAAATTATGGCACAGTCTAGGAATCCCGAAACACTTTCTTCCTAAAGAAGTGAAAATTAATAATGTAAATGGGGTTTTGTGAGAAATATTTACCTATTAAGGAAAGAAACTTTGAAAGACCTCTGGTCCATGGGGAATGACCCATTCATAGCAATTGGCTTACCAGGCACAAGGAAATCATAGAAACAGCTCCTGGAGGCCAGTATTTGTTATTCTAGTCAGAACACAGGTTTCCAACATAAGGTAACTTTTCATATTAATAGATAACCCATAATTAAGGGTCCAATTAAATAAGGCTGGCCTTACCCCTCATAAGGAGGTTTTGTTACATGGAGATAAGTATTAATATACCCAAAGGGCCATGTTGGAAAAGGCTAGCCAAATTCTCCCCTCGAGGTTTTCTGTTTTATGGAGATACTTCTTCCCCACTTTAAGGTCAGAGTTCAACACATCCCGTAGAAGTTACTAAAGGGCCTTAGCCCTGCTTGTTAAGGACAAGTGACAGAGGGCGGGATGAGGGAGTGTGGCCTTTGACTCAGGCCACATGCCTGGCGACTGTGAATATAGGTTTGATTTAGACTAAGTGCTGTCCAGGGACAAGGAGATGCTCAGCAGGTAAGAGCATTGGCTGTTCACTTGGGATCTGAGTTCAAACCCTAGCGACTGTGTATAAAAGCTGGAGTGGGGCCCTGCCCATGCCTGCAAGTTCAGTCTTGTGGGGAACAGAGCCAAGAGGTTGTCTGGGGCTTGCCGACTTTCAGACTAAATCGAGGTTGAGTGAGAGACCCTTTCTCCAGGAGGAGTGATAGAGCAGGCCACCTGACATCCTCCTCCGGCTTCTGGACACCAGTCAAACACATCTGCACACACGTGCACACACACTTCAAGATAAAATAAACAGAACTGCCTTCGATTTCCTCCACACACGCCCCTTCCTTTTTAAGGTGCTGGGGACTGAACCCAGGGTCTCTCTCATGCACGCTAGGCAGTGTCCTAGCACTGAGGTACAACCTCAACAAATTTCGCTCTCTTGCATAGAGCTAGCTTTCTGCAGTGTTCTGTGGGATGGAACAGGATTTTGGCTCTGTTAGGCTACATGAAGTTAAATGTGCTCTGCTGTGAGATTACTTGTGCCCGTCAAGGTGGTAATGAATCTTCAAGAAAGACGCCTGGCCACCATGTCCTAAACTTACTTGGCTCTCGGGAGCTTTCCTGGTGAAGCATCTGGCAGACCCAGGATTTCCACAGCACACTTTTGAAAACACAAACACAGTAAAAAGTGAGAATCGGCTGAAGTCTTTTCAACAGCATGTGGTATCCCAAGGACAGACTCTGAACTTGTGGATGGCCTTGAACAATCTGGCTCCTGTTTATCTCCAGGGCCTCAGCCTCGTCTGTCACCACACTCTCTCATACTCCCAGGCCTGTGCGAGGGAATTGCTGGTGAATTTCTCTGGAAAAGCTTCCTTGGGTCCCTTGCTCCCAACCCTCTCCATCTTAGTCCTGTTACAACATCCGCTGCCCTGACCCACTGAGGTCAGGACAGAGTCCTGAATCCTGTTATGCTATGTACCCAGCACCTATCACAATGTGTGGTACAAAGGTGGCCACCAATATATTTGTGGAATTATTGAAACAATAGTATCGCTAGACGGATGGCTAGTGGTAAGTCTTTCTACCCTGAAGGCCTCTCTGCCGATGCAGCACTCCAAATTAAACCAAATCAGACCCAATTGGAAAAGCCCAGGTTTAATGGGTAAAGTGTTCCCAGGTGATTCCCCAGCCCCTCAGAGAGGAGACCGGAAGAACCACGAGTCTGTTTTCTGGGATGCAGCTTATATACCCTGTGGGAGTGGTCTTGAGCCTCTTGGGGGGGGGGCTGTGTTTGGTGGGCTTTGAAGGGGTGGGTTTGGGGAGTGAGATGGGGGAGGGGAGTTGAGGTGACTCTTCCACCAGAACATTCCAGACTCTTTGGGTATAGGGACGCCAGGGTGCCAGGGGTTGAGGTGGAGCTCCCACCCAAACAGCTGGGACTTCAGGAATGCAGCACTCCGTGAAGAACATGGAAGTATTTGCTCATTTGTATATGAACAGCAGAGTTCCAACTGCACTTAAGCCGCCGAAGTCCTGATTGAGGATACAATGATGAAGTCAGTTTTACCGACCCATTGACAACGGAGAGGCCGAGTGGTCTATGAACTGAGCATGAAGTTGTCTTCCTTGTCAGTGGGTCACTGGGGACCTCTCAGAGGGACATGGACAGATGACAGAATTGACTAAAAGAAAAAGAATGTGATTCAGTTCTTGGAAATGCTAGCCAGGTCTCAAGACCAGAGCTGCAGGACAACCTCGTGCTGATCCTTAATGATCACAGCCTTTTCTTGTTGGTATCTAGAGAGCTAGCGGCAAAGTTTGAGGATACAACTGTAGTCACCCCACACGTGTGGAGACCAGAAGACAACCTTGAGTGCCAACCTCAGAAACCATGCTGTTTGCTTCAAGACAGGATCTCTCGTTGGCCTGGAGCTTAGCGATTCAAATCTGGGTTGGCTAGCCAGCCAGGACGAAGGAGCCTCCCATCTCCTAGCATCTATGTGGGTGCTGGAGCTCAAACTCAGTTCTTCATGCTTGCAAGACAAGCGCTTTACTGACTGAGCCATCCTGGGCCCCCAACCATTACAGCCTGCTCAACTTCCTCATTCTTCCTCTAGCATCTCAGAGGCTTTTTTCTTCCCCCACTTGAGACAGAGTTTCTCTATGTAGCCCTGGCTATCCTGGAACTCACTCTGTAGACCAGCCTGGCCTCGAACTCAAAGATCCACCTTCCTCTGCCTCCCCAGTACTGGGATTCAAGGTGTGCGCCTAGTGCAATTCAGATGACTTTTTATTTTTCCATCCCATCAAGCATTGCTTGTGAGTCTATGTCCCTGAAGATTCGCTTCATAGTGTGCACAGATAAAACACAAAGTTGTTCACACTCTCAAAACCCAGTAATGAGAGAGGACTGAAATCAATGTCTGAAGAACTTGGCTTTCTCTAAGACTTCCAAGGAGACAATTAGGATTAGGCAGCCTTGCAGGGGTATATCAGAAAGTTTACAAACAGCCAGGGCAAAGGTCTCTGCTTTGGATGTGGTCAGTACCGTAGAGGATCAATTCTCCAGTCCTGCTCACTTCCTGAATCTTCTGACCCCCTGACACAACTGTGTTGGTGTTTCTGACCTCATGTGCACACAGAGTGCAATCCCGATTGATGTTCTCAAAGACTTCTGCTTGTGACTTACCATTCCCACCACTTTGAAGAGGTGGGTAATTCTGTGTGTGAGAGAGATTTTATGAGCTCTCCATTCTTTTGAATGAGGCGCACGTCAAACAGTAAAATCAGGCCAAACTTGGTGTAACCATGCAAGTGTAGTTCTACTTGCTTTTGGGGAGCTCTTAGGTATAGTCACAAAGTACACTTCTCTACACACTGGTCCCCCAAAGAGAGGGATGCAAATTTCCACGTACTTTCGGTTTCATTTTTATGATAAATGAGATAATTAACTTATGGGAATCTATAATGCTACAATTATTGTTATTTTTGTTTCTGCAGAATGAGATATTCTTCATAAAAAAAATAAAGTCTGAGTTACAGGATTTCAGTGTCTCAAAACCACAGACCCCATGCTTCAGACCCTCCAGTTTCTTGCCTGAGTAAATCAAGTTGCCTTCTTGACTTGGTGAGGTGGGTAAGTGGTTTAGGTGTGAGGTCAGCGTGCAGAATCACAGCCTCCCCTCTGTGGTGAAGCCGGGAGCTGCCTGGGGTACAGACTTCTTTGTGAGTATGTCCAGAAGGCTACTTGCTCATCGCTTTTTCTTGTTCTTTCACTTTCTACACATTTTTAGACTGCAAATGGATTCTTTTGTATGTAACTCACTTGGTTTAATTTTCTTTAAATACTATATTGATTTATCATTATTTTGCCTGCATATATGTGCACTGCATGTGTGTCTGGTGACTGCAGAGGCCAGAGGAGGGCGCCAGAGCCTCTGCAACTGAGAATCCAGAGCCTAGTTGTAAACTGCCAGGAGGGCGCTGGGAACCACACCTTGGTCCTCTGCAAGACCAGTAAGTGCTCTTCACTGCTGAACCAGCTGGGCAGCCCCTCAGATTAGTTTTCTGGCTGACACTGAGGGGGCATTTCTGACCCAGGAACTGTGTATTAATTAGATGGATTTTAGAAAAGGAAGGTTGACTTTAACAAGAGATCCTCTGGACCCTAGGTTTTACCTCTTACAGTTTTTCCGCCAAGATAAATAATAATTTGCTTCCCCTTTTTAAAAAGCCAAATAATTTAGTGGATGTTAAAGATATAGTTCACCGTATAGACCTGATTAACTAGAGAAAAGTAAAGCTCCAGATCGCTGATATTATGAGGTTAGAAATAGCATCTCTGCTAATCAGCAAAACCAAGAAATGACGAGAGTTTAAATCAGACCTCATGCCTAATGCATAAGTGGGTCACAGTTTCCTCTGATATCGAAACATTCCATCCTGCAGGGGAAGCTCCTTAGATAGGAAGATAAATACCTCAAAAGGGCTTCAGGAAGTCCCTGAAACTGACCAGATTCACTACAACCCCCCCCCCCCACACACACAGAGTAAGAAATAAAAGCTGAGAGTCCACCTCAGACTTGAGGGAGAGACAATGTACAAAAGACTCTCAGACAAGCCAAGCAGATTGGGTTCAGAGCAGCTGCCTTGAAGAAGCAGAAATCGGCCTCGCTACCTGGAAGAGGTTTAGTCCAGCTGAGGACCCTGGAGAGGACACCCTCCGACCTGCTGAGCTGCCTGCAGGCTGTGCAGTGTGCTCCAGGTTCCCGGCTTGGTAAGCTGTCACCTGCGTTGGGTGGGCTTTGGTGCTGTGGCTGTCTTTGCGTCATTCCTGCTCCTGTAAGTCACCCCTCACCCATACTCCTGTAAGTAACCCCAATACAACTCATTGGTTCACCAAGTTGGACTTTGGTGGTGTCTGTATGTTGGTCTGTGGTGGGTTCACTATCTGGGATGGGTAGACATGGGTGTTGCATCTCCCCAGGAAAAAAATTTGTCACGCAATAATAAGGTCCAAAGTTCTTTTATTCTTGGGTACTTTAGAAAACATGGCTGTGTTTTGACTCCCCCCCCCCTCCAAAATTCATTGATTTGTTGAGATAACACAAAATGCCTTTTCATGCAGACCTCTGGTGAGGGCTGCTGCCTATGGATCCCAGAAGTACTAGCAATTCCTGAATTTCCTTTTCTTTTCTTTCTTTCTCTCTCTCTCTCTCTTTTTTTTTTTTTTGCAAAAGTATCTCTGCGATGGTGTTAAGTCTGAGCCAAGGGTGTTTGAATCTTCTGCTTGTCAGATACTCTAATGTTTGGGTAGATAGTTGGCGATAACAAAGAGAATCTTGAGATGACTTTTCTGAAGCTGCTCCTCCATTTCAATTGTACTTACTGTGAATCCATTGAAACAGGAAGAAATAGACCCGGCAGTAAGGTAAGCCTCTTATTTTTATTTATTTATTTATTTTTTTTGCTTGTTTTTGTTTTGGTCACAACAAACTGTGAAAGGCTGCTTTCCCTATAGTTCTAATGCATGAAATCTGCAATCTTTCCACTTGATTTACGAAGGGCCCTTAATTACTGCTGTCATTAGCACCTACTGTTCAAAACAGTCTGCTGAAATGTACGCTCAGTCTCACCTCCAAGTCCCAGCTTGCTTGGTTTTAATTTTTTCAAGGGTAAGTAAAACAATAATCACTCTAATAACAACAGTCGTTATGTGCAGAGAAATAAATAATATCCCAAAGGGTTTTTTTTTGTTTTTGTTTTCCACTGCTTATTTCTGTTCACTGAAAATTCGGTACTTTGGTGCTGATGAGACTTCCAGCGGTGAATGTGACGGTCCTGGGACTCGACAACCTTAGTTCAAACCCCGGTATCCGCCTTAGACGAAAGAAAAAGACTCCACAAAGCTGCCTTCTGATTTCTACACGCGCTGAGGCACCAGTCGCCTCCCCGACCCAATAAATAGATAAACGTAGTAAGAAAATTTTTTTTAAGTATTTGGGTTAAGAGGGTCCTAGAGTTTGAGCAAGAGTTCATGAGTACTAGCAAGGACTTACTCTCTGGGTCTTAAAAACAAGTCACTCATTTGCCTTTTTCGTTCCACATGGGTGGGAATGACAGCTGCTGGGAAGCTGCAATGTTTCTGCCTGGTCATGCACAGTTCTGCAATATAATGCATAAATGTATAACAACAACTTGGGCTCGCTGGATACCTCTCGCTGGGCAGGAGGAAACGCAGCCAGCCTGGCGCGCTCCCGCGCGCTAGTGTGCGCGCGCGCGCACACGCACATACACGCGCACCGCGCGCTTCTCTCTCACGCGCGCGCGTACACACACACACACACACACACACACACACACACACTCACTCACACACGCGCGTGCGCGCGCACGGGTCAAAAGGTGATCCACTCCTGAGATTCCCCCCCAATCTTTGCTTTCCCTCCTCCTGGCAGGTCGGGCTTCCTAGCCTGGGGAGCAGCTGGGCTGGGGGACGGGGAGGGCGGAGGGTGTGTGTGTCGGGGGGAGTGGCGAGGGAGGCGGGAGCCGGGTAGGTGCGCGCCGCGCCCGCTCCCGCCCGGGGAGAGTCCGGGCCGGGTTTTGCGCCGGGTCCCCGGGCTCGTCTCACGGCCTCCAGCCGCCGCCGCTGCCGTGTTTACTGAGCTCGCGCGTCCTGATATCACTCCGCTGGCATGGAGGAGGAGGAGGAGGTGGAGGAGCGCGAGGAGGAGGAGGAGGCGGCGGCGGCGGCGGCGGCGGCGGCGAGCAGTTGATCATTGTGATGGTGGCGGAGGCGGCGGCGGCAGCGGCAGCCTGGCCGAGCGTTAGGGGCTGCTCTCCGCGCGGCGTTTCGCAAAGGACTTCAGCGATCTACTTTTGCAGTCGCCTCGGACTGTCCATGTGTTTACTTGCCCCAGCCCGAGGACTCGATGTCTAGGCTCCTGTGAAATGCAACTGAGCAGCCAAAGTACTTTGAGAACACGGGGCGGCATAAACACCAAAACTTTTTTGTGGAAGGAAAATGCAATAAGCAAGCTCGCCGTTTTCCGATGCGGCGTGGAGTGAGTGTATGTCGCGCGTGTCCGCACTGGAGGCACACGCTTGTGTGTGTACATGGGGTGTGTTTTTCGGTACGTAGGGAGAAAATGCTTGCCAACCACCGGAAACCTCCTGGAATTTATTAGAAAATAATGGATTATTAAAAGGAGGCAGGCGAGGAGCGGATCTCCCCTTGAGTTGCAAGCCTATCTGCTGCCGGCTCAGTTTGTTGGGATTCTATTTGTTGATAGGTGTCTGATGGTATTCAGATAACACCCCCTCTTTCCTTCCCTCGATCTTTACAGTTTTTTTTTTCAAGGAAACAACAACAAAAACCACCCCAAAATCTCTCCCCCTTTTTTTTCGCCCCGTGGGGATCGCTGTTTTCATCCATGTGCTTGCGTCTCCCCCGCGTTCCACTTAAACTATTTTAATCCTTGGACCCAAGGAGGAGGCTGATAGGGGGGGTGGATTAAAAAAAAAAGTTCGTCCAAAATAGTGTGCCCCGGGAGCAGGATGGGGGATTTCGCAGCCCCCGCTGCTGCCGCGAATGGTAGTAGTATCTGCATCAACAGCAGCCTGAGCAGCAACCTCGGCGGGGCCGGGATCGGCGTGAATACTCCCAATAGCACTCCGGCTGCTCCGAGTGGCAATCACCCCGCTACCGGTGGCTGCGGCGGCTCCGGGGGCCCCGGCGGCGGCTCGGCGGCCGTCCCCAAGCACAGCACGGTGGTCGAGCGGCTCCGGCAGCGTATCGAGGGCTGCCGGCGGCACCACGTCAACTGCGAGAACAGGTATCAGCAGGCTCAGGTGGAACAGCTGGAGCTGGAGCGCCGGGACACCGTGAGCCTCTACCAGCGGACCCTGGAGCAGAGGGCCAAGAAATCGGGCGCCGGCACCGGCAAGCAACAGCACCCGAGCAAAGCCCAGCAAGATGCGGAGGCTGCCTCGGCGGAGCAGAGGAACCACACGCTGATCATGGTGAGGGCGCACTGGGGCGCGCGTTGGGGGTCGGGGGCGTGGAGTTTCTGGCGTGGGGGTGTGAGGGTCTGATTTGCACCGGGGGTGAGTGGGGTGGGATGGAGCCGAAGGGTTAACGTCAACTTTTCTCAGGGTAAACGCTGTCGTTGACGCCGCTACCTGTTAATCTGTCAGGGTTGTCAGATTTGGGGAGGAGGGGATGAGAGAGAAGCCAGTCACGACTGCAAGGGGAGGAGGGAGCTTCGAGAGCGTTGGAGTGAGGCGCAGGAAAAGTTTCCCCCTCCTTGTCTTAGAAACGGATCCGAGTGAGAGTGAACCCGGGAGTAGAAACCACGCTGCTCCCCTCCGCGCCCCGCCTTCACCTCTCGCCTTGCCACCGCGCCTCCCCAGATCGGTCCCCCTTTCGCCCACCCCTCTCATCACATCCGTCGGCTGCAGGGAGAAATTGATGCCGTCGCACATTCTGAGTGGGCACCAGGCCCTTAACCCTTAGGAGGGAAAGGAAGAGTCCCTAGCTTCCTCTCCTTTGGGCTTGGGAAAGTCTGAGAGTTTTGTGAATGAACTTTGAAGTGGGTGAGATGCGAGCGAGGGTGGCTGCGCGCGCGTGCTCGTGGGGACGCGCGCGGATGCGGGGCGCGCGAGCGCTGCGCTCGCCGCTCGAGACCTGCGGCGGAGGCAGGCAGGGCAGGTGGGGCAGCCGCCAGGGGTCGAGAGGGACGCTCCTGGGTGGGAGCGAGGAAGCCAGGGCTGTGCCCTGACCCTGCCACTGCCGCAAGGCTTGGAACTGTCCCCCATCTTCTTCAACTTGCCCCCACCTCGCTCTCCGCCAACTTTCAGGCACCGAGTGTTGAGCCCGGAGGAGTGGAGGGGAGCAGGGAGGAGAAAGGCTTAAATGGCCGGGTGGGTGGGTTCGCAGGAGGATGCGCAGCCAATGGCTTAAGTGCTGGGGGGAGGAAGGGGCCGATCCCACCCCTAACCCGGAGGGTGGAATCCTTTCTCTTATCTCCTCTCCCGGGTTCTCTAGCTTTCCTCCTTGGGAGAGGAGGAGGTGGAGGCAGGAAGCTTGGAAAGGTGTCTGCCCTCCCTCCCCCCACTGTGTCTCCGGGTTCGGGGCCCCGGTAATGGCCATCTCTCCTAGGAGCGCGCCCCCTCTCCCCGGCGCGTCTCCACCGGCTGCGTGGGGCCGGGCGCCGGACGCCCTCTCCGTGTGCGTTCTGTGCATCGCGCACGTTCCGGATCTCCGAGCGCCAGGGGTGGTGCCAGTGTCGCCGGGCGCTCGGGCGGGCGGGCGGTGACAAAGAGCCGGCGTGGGGGAGGGGAGGCCGTGGAGCTCGCTCTCCCCCACCCCCCACCCCGCACGTGAAGAGGAACAATTTGTTTATCTTGGGCTTCAAGAATCCTTCCCTCCTCCCTGCTCTCCTTGGCCCCTCCTCCCTGCCCTCCCTCTTCTGCGCGCTCCAGCCCAGTCCCGCCGGCAGCGCCCTCCTCCTATCCTCTTCTCCCTCCCCGGCCTCCCTCTCCATTCCACCCCTCCGGCCCTCCCTCCCCTCCCTCTTGGAACGCGGCCGTGGGGGAGGGAGCGGGAGGCGCTTTGTCCGCCTGGCGGCCCTGCGCAGCCCCGGGGACCGCCCAGCGCCTCCGGCCCTGCCCCCTCCTCCGCCTCAGGCCACCAGCGCGGTCCCAGAGTCTTCTAGGGAGCTTCTCGCTTACAAACAGGAAGCTCCAAACCACGGCCACACTGGCTTTTTTTTTCCCCGATTGTACCCTGAGCTGGGACGAGACCGGCGTATTGACTGTAGCTGGGGGACCCAGGTGGCACCCGTGTTCATAGCAGTCCCCCAGCCCCCTCCCTGCCCTCGCCCTCAGTCGTGGGAGGTTCACTTAGCGACCCCGAGGCTGGAATAGAATAAGCCAGGCATCGAGGAGTCCATCCTTGCCCACCCCCAACCCCCTTTAGTGTTTGCACACCTCCTGCTCCCTAATTGCATCGAAACGGACTTTTTGCGTGAGGTTCCAAAATTCCCGTCTTCTGATACAGTTTACGACCATTGGGGATGGTACTGAACGTCTGTAGAACAAAAGCCACAGTCCTTTTTAGAGACCTGGTACGGAGGCGAGAGGAGTAGAGTTAGGGACCAGAAAGTTTTGTCTCTGGGCTGTGTCGTCCTTTAGCATCCTTTGATGATGGAAGGAGGGTCGGGTGGGGGCGCCGCTGTGTTAAGACACCCGCAGGTAGAAGCCAGCCTGCATTCTGAGGTTACCTAGGAGGCAGCTCGCCCCAACCAGGATTTAACTTCAAAATGAAAATATAAAGCTTATTTGAATAGATGAAGACAACAGCTATAAATTTCAAAATGAATCCTACTTTAGTAAGTTAACAACAAATAGACATGAAAAACGATTGCCTGAAAATCAAATTTTTCTGTCAGTTTTCAATAATTTAGCTTATTGACTTCTAGAAATAGCAAAGCCATGTGCAAAACAGTATATTCTAGCTTCTCCTGAATCGTAAGCATCTCACGGGTGCCCGTATGACGTACATGTGATGAGTGGAATGAAAATAAACCGCTTTAATCCCAAGCAAAGACTTGTGTGTAGATTCTGTGCACAGAGAGAAAAATTAACATTGTAACCATCCTTTACAGGTTAAATTTTCCTGTAAAATAATTAGTTTCAGAATTCACATCCTCCTCTAAGATGGAAAAATACTTTAAGCTTAGCCTATCTATGAAATAATAATAATAAGAAAAAACCCTTTAAGACAGGTTACTAAGAAAATGTGCCTCTTCGTTTTCTCGAATTGACTGCTGGATTATACTGGTACTCCGGTGAGGCACAGAGCAATTAAATTTAGTTCTCGGATTGGACTCACTATTTGGAAAGCCCTAAAGAAAAATGATCAAGCACAGCCAAACCACAGTGATGATAAAAATAAAAGCGAATAGGATTCTTCTCTGTTTTATTGCTATTGTTTACCTTCTTAGGACCAATATGTCCAAAGTACTAAATATCGATTGATTCTTTCTGCCTGGCGTGGGTTAAGGGGACACACACACACACACACACACACACACACACACACACACACACACACACACACACACACACACAGATCAGCAAGCCAAAAGCAGCCGGAGGTGGTAAGCAGCAGTCTTTGCCGGTTCTAGACTGTTTCAGATGGCTGTGGGTTCTCTGTAGTCTGGTGCATAGAGCAGTCAGCACTCCTAGGTTAGAACATACACTGCTTCAAGTGACAGGTCCTTTCTAGACACGGGTAACCTCGATCCGGAAGTCAGCCTCTCCCATTTTATTTTTACAGAGCCCTCCCTCCCCCAAGACTCCTTGGTTCCTTGATGAGAGCTATTGACTTTAGGAATTTAAGAATCTCAATGTTTTCCAATGGTGTCTTTTCCCAAGACCTATTTCTGGTAGCAAAATATGTTCCTTGCAGCACTAGGAACAGGATCTGAGTCCAGTGTTAAGATATGTTTTGATTTTCAAACCCAAAGATTGATTGACTGGACAAAGATGTTATCAGAGACATCAGAAAGCACATCAATGTCATGTTGACAGTCTCAAAATGGCGGTAGTCTTATTCACCTGGAGACCTGTACTGTGTCTGGTCTTTCCCTGTCGCCGACCTCACGATTTATAGACAGTTTGGAGAGTGTGTAAATCTGTGTGACCCATGCTCTGAAGAGTTCGGAGCATAGAATTCATTTGATAATATATGTATTAATCACTGAGTATTGGATGTAACTGTACCCCATCCCCAAACGTTCCCATCCATCCTTGGAATAGATCCAGGAAATGCCAATATACTAGCTCACTGCTGAACTTCCTTCTCAATGAATCCTGTTTGCCTTTTAAATTTTTATTTTATTTTTGTGGTAACCTTTCCGGCTTTCCTGTCTGGCTGCTGTCATGGGTGAGAGGGATGGTTTTTGCCAAACCTTCCCATCGCCTGACCTAGTGTGTCTTAAGTTCATGAGAAAACTGAACTTTTTATTCCTTCATCCTCAGCAATATGGTGTTCTTTGCTTTAAATCTCCGGAAGCATTGTTTCCAGGTAGCAATACATGTAATCCTGTTTTAGTCTTTGGTCATGGTACATTTTATTTAGTGCAGAGTGGCCAGCAGTCAGCCTGCAGAGTAGAACTTCACTTAGTTAATCATTAGTCATAATCTACAAAATGAGATTCAGGCAGAGTCCCTTCCCAGGTAAAGCTGACGCTCAAGTAGGTAGGATTCTTGATACTCCCCCATCCTGTCTTTTTAGAATCAGGAGGACAAACTAGATATTTTTTAGATTTTTCTGCCTCATTAATATAAGAGAAATGAGCATTTTCCGGTCACTGTTCAGTTTCTGTAGGAGAGATGAGGATCATGGGCAGTCAGGTTTCCTTACATTGAGTTTCTTTCTACCTAAGCCTGTGAGACTCACAGTTGGCTGCTAGATTTCCCAACAGGGCTTTTCATGGTTGAGATAAGAGTGCTTAGCAAGCATTCCCTTTGCTCCTGTACCCCTCTCCCCAGGATCTAGTATAATAAAAAAATTTGCATGGTACATAGTAATTTTGGGATGTATTCAAAGCATTTGGACTTTGTGGATGCTCCTTGAGGAGTTTTCTGTGGGTGATGACTATTCTGTTTGCTTTCCAGTAGTTCTTTTGCTGTACTCTGACCTAGACTTGATGATAGCCAAAGCCTGCTTTTTTGAATGCTACCCACCATAGAGAAGTGTGGAGTCAATCAGAGATCCAGCTCTAACAGAGAAACAGGTTGCAAACCCGCTCTCCAGGTTCTCACAGTGTCTGCCTGAAGTCTCAAACAGTGGTTCATGTTTACTCTGTTGTGGAAGAGCGCAGAGTTGGGTGTGTGGAGCCCGTGGCTACCTGCTTTCCTTCTCTGCCCTGCTGCGCCGGCCTTCTCTTTCTCTTGCTCTTCAGCACTTTTATCACAAACTGGGAGGGAGCCACAAGCAGAGGAAGAATTAACTCAGGTGCTTCTGGCTGTCACGACTAATGAGACAATTGGATATGACATCATTTTGGATTAGTGTGGATTTGATTTTATACACAATGTTTACCCTTTCTTAGCACAAATAATATAGCGTAAACTGAATTTTCAGCTTTTTTCTTTCTTTTTTAAAAGATTTATTTATTATGTAATCAGTATTCCCTGCAGGCCAGAAGAGGGCACCAAGTCTCATTACAGGTGGTTGTGAGCCACCACGTGGGTGCTGGGAATTGAACTCAGGACCTTTGGAAGAGCAGTCGGTGCTCTCAACCATCTCTCCAGCCTGAGTTTTCAGCTTTACTTATTGCATAGTACTGATACACAGTCTGTGTAGTACTTCACAGAAATTAAATTACTAATTGTATTTGAATTTGCATGACAATGTATAGTCTTCATAGGTTTCCTTGTTATTGTAGCTTATTTCAAGGGTATAACAGATTGCTATTAAATCAATAGTCTTTATGTCAGCCACTTAGCAGTTTCAGGCCCTCTATCTTCCCTTCCTGTGATATTTTGAGAAAAATGTTATGGTTTATTCTCCTGTTATTTCAAACTCATTTGACATTGGTATTTGAAGGCGCACGTGGGGTGGGTGGTGATTGCTAGTAAGATTTTTGTTGTTGTTACTGCCTTTTGTTTTTCTGAGGCAGGGTTTCTCTATGTAGCCCTGGCAGTCCCTGAACTCCCTCTGTAGACCAGGCTGGCCTTGGATCAGAGATCCGCCAGCCTCTGCCTCCCGGGGATTAAAGGCGAGCACTACCAGGCCTGGAACTGGTCAAGTTTTAAGTCTTTCCAAATTAAGTGTTCATTAAGAAAACAGCATGTATCTGAAACAGACATGTCCGAAAGTTCATTATTTAGGTTTGTGAGATGGGAATACAGCTTCAGGTAATCGGCTGTCGCCAAGAAGCGATTAATTCTCCTTCACCTAAGTTGGTTTTTGTTTAAATCTAAGAACATTCAGAGAAAAATAAAATAAGAGTGGATAAACTACTCATAAAATGGAGTTGGGGTTTGCTGTTTAATAAATACTTAGAAATCACAGGGTTCTGCTTAGTAGGGGCAACAAAGGAAAATACATTTTATTTTCATTTTTGAAGGCTATCTGGCTGTTCTCTCTGACAAATGCTAGAGAGGTTCTTGAATCCCTTTCTCTATTTGAGAAAGAAACTGTGTTCCCCGAGGGCCACATGTGCACAAGCAAAAGAAAAAGAACGACTGATACGGCTTTTTGTTTGTTTGTTTTAAAGGCTGGCGTACTGTTCTTGGGGAACTTAATAAAAACCGCAAAAGTCTTGCAGTACTTCCTCCGACTTAAGGAAAGTGATTCCTTAAGGATCCCTTAGGCACCGCCTTTTCATTCTGTCAGACTTCCCATTGGCTGCGAGGGACCTTATGTTGAAATGGAATCTTTTAAAATACTAATAACTGACCTTCATCCCCTTCAGCGTTTCCTTAACAACTAGAGAACACTTCAATGAAATATTTAATTTTACTCTAACAACTTCCAGACTTTCCTTTCTAACCCCTTAAACGCCTATCCAGGTGGTTAGCATCTGGCTCTGTAATGTTGCTTGAACGCGGACCTCTCTGTCCTCAGCTGTGTTGGCATTTGCTTCTGCCTAGGAGGAAAGGATTAGGGTAAGTGGTGTTTGCTCCCCACCCCCCACCCCCCACCTCCGGACACTTCTTTCCCATCAAGGGAATGGGCTGGTGGACACAAGCTATCCTGGTTGTGTAGCCAGCCAGCCCTTCATACCTGTGACTGGGACAGATGAGGATGATGCCAGCTCTGAAAGACAAAGTCTATCCCCGTTTTCCTCCCAGGGGTCAGTCAGTTTTCTACCTTTGATTGACAGATGTCGGGTGTAGTAACCCAGAGACTGTGAATGAATCTGAAGGGGCTGCTACCCAGTGAGAGCTATAAGCAGCTGGAGGGAGGTCAGCTATGCAGAAAGACTGAGCAGATTCCAATAGCAGGGGACAGTAGACACGGAGGAACAGATGGAGGAAAAATAGTGGGTCTTGATCATTTGTAGTTAATAACAGTGGGGCGTGGGTAGTTGGAGTTACCAGGTAAAGTATGCTTTAAATGGTGTATCCTCATCCACACCTGAAACTTTTGATTGTTGTAATTTAGAGGTGCTACAGTTGTCTCCATGGTAGGAACCAGGCGTTTTGACTGGGTATCCTGCAAATAACACTATGGTGGTTAGTTGGGGTTTTTTGTTTGTTTTTGTTTTAATTTGACACAGAGCAGGGTCCTCTGGGGAGAGGGAACTGCCGCCAAGAAAAGGCTTCCATCAGATGGCCTGTAGGCAAGCGTAGGGGCCATTGTCTTGCTTGATGGTTCATATGGAAGGGCCCAGGCTTTTGTAGGCAGTGTCACCCCGGGCACTTAGGCCTAGGCTGTAATAAAAAGCAGGCTAAGCAAGCCAGAGGGAGCAAGTCAGTAAGCAGTGTTCCTCCGTGGCCACTGCTTCAGTTCTTGCCTTGAGCTCCTACCCGGGCTTCCCTCCACGATGGCCTAGAACTTGTAAGCTGTAATAACCCTTTTCTCCCCAAGTTGCTTTGGGTCACAGTGTTCATCACAGCAGTAGAAAGCAAATTAATACATGTTCATGATTAAGAATTCACCTGGTCCAGAATGTTGGTGCTGCTGGGCTTGGGAAACCCTACTTTGACCAAGAAGCTTCCGTGGAGGAAGGAAAGAGAGGGCATGGGGATGGATTTATGGATGCCTTGTGGTTTTACCCACAGTTTCTTTGTAACACATTTGTTGCTAAGAGTGAGAGCCGTGGCAGGGCTGTGATGAGGTGGAAAGGGGGTGATGCTTGGGTTCCAGCTCTGTCCCGCTCACTGGGGATTTTGTAGCTTTTCACTTCAGGATTGTTGGCACTGTCTCCTTGCCTGTCTCAAAAGCAATGAGTGTCTTTCTCACACTTCATGGCATCATGGTGAGGATCAAATGTATCAGTGAGGCAAGGGTCTGCCACGCCCCTTAGCTGCATTTTCATGGTGGACTTTGGCTTCGCCCGTTACCTCCTGCCCAAGTGCACCCTGAGAATAGAACACCATGAGGCTTAACCTAGCCCAGCATCTGCATGAACTGAGATCTAATGAGTTCCAAGTGGACCACTGCTGCAGGTTGGACACTCTTGTAGCCACTGGGAACTCCATGGTGAAGGATACCCTTGTCCTCATTGGAGGACGAGAGCACATAGTTCAAGAAGTATTATTTGTGGTTCTGTTAGATATATTCCTATTCCTGGGAGCAATAAACTAACATTTAGGAAAACCCCAAGGATGATACATTCTTTCTATCTTCTAAGCGTTGATCTCTATAGCAAGCTTCCTTCCTCCCTCCCTCCTTTTTTGGAGGCAAAGTCTTCAATAGCTTTGGCTGGCCTTGAACACACTATGTACCCGAGGAAGTTTTTGAATTCCACCTTCAAAGTGTGGGATTCAGGTGTGTGCTGCCACACCGTGCTATAGTTCACATTTCTCCAAACAAGTATTTTTGGGGCATGAGCCACTGGCTTGTTGCGGTGGATGAGGGCGTGATTGCTGAAGCTGATGGATTTCGTTTTCACCTTCTTTTTCTTTCTGACTAGGTGGCGCTTGTAGCATCATGATCATAACGTCACGTGGGGGCTTCAGACAAAAGGAGAGCACTTAGCTGCAAGCAGGCAGGGAGGTGCTAGGGTTGGAAACCATGCAGGTGGAGAGCCGTGGGTGGAGCGGAGTGTGTAGAGATGGAGGGGGCGAGAGGACCCCTGACTGAAAATATCTGAAGGGCTGTCGCTCAAAGAAAGGTTGAGAGATGCCCCTTTAGGCCTCAAGGGGTAAACTGAGGATCCGTGGTTGGCAGTTATTAGAAGCCAGGTTTTAGCGTAATATGTATTTTAAAAACCAATTTTATGGAAATGAAAGGTGTCCCGAGATGGAATGGGCTGCCTTGGTGAGTGACAGTGTTCCCTCAAGGGCTTTAGAATTGGCTGGAGCGTGGGAGAAGGAGCAGGGAGTCTGTCTCGTTATTCACGTTTATGCCCTTGTGCTTCTGAAAGGACCTATCTGTGATAGGAGGAGCGCAGAATGCTGCTTAAATACATCACTAAACGAAAGCAAACAATAAGAAAGGCCTGATTTCCTTCCCATTCACCAAACTGTTCAGTCTCCATGATTTCGTACGTCTGTCTTGTCTTCCTGTCACCAGTTGTATGTAACTACGTGTTAGATTTTTTACGTAATTGGAATCATATTGCATTATTATCCTAAAATAAATCCTTCCCCATTTAAACAGATAGGTACTCTGCAGTTTCTATACACACACACAACACACACACACACACACACACACACACACACACACACACATATATGAGGGCTCAGTGGGTAAAAGTGTTTGCTGCCGAGCCTGGCGATGACCTGAGTTCAATCCCTGGGACCCGCATGCTGGAAGAAGAGAACTGACCCCTACAAGTTGTTCTCTGACCTCTGCATGCACCATGAACGAATGCACATACACACAATAACTACATCTAATTCAACAACAACAAACCCACAGAAACCAAAGTCTCCTGTGTTCCTGGCTGGCCTGGAATGCGCTAAGTGGCCAAGGATGAGCTTGAACTTCATGTTCTCCTGCCTCTGCCGCCAAAGTGCTGGGATTATGGGCATGGGTATGCCACACATCTGGCTGATACAGTGCTGGGAATCAAATCCAGGGTTTCCTGCATTCTAGGCACGCTCTCAACCAGCTGAGTCCATCTTCAGCCCTGGGTGTTATGATTTAGCCGTCTGCCTCATGAGGTGTTCCTAGAGCCTCAACTCGTTCCTTTATGATGATTATGAATGTCCCACAGCACGGTGTAAGAGCCTCTGTTGGTAGACTTGGTGACTGATTTCTCCATTTTGGTTTTGCTTGCTTGCTTGTTTCTTTTTGAGGCAACAATCTCATATCCCCCTCCTCGGGTTTTGGCAATTAAATGTTGCAGTCCCTTATCCACACATCCCTTGTATACATTGGAGAATTTCTGTAGTGAAGATGACTTTTCTGTGTATATAATGAGTATAAGCAGCCGATAGAAAGTTTCTCAATGCAACATGGTTTTATATGGCTTATTACAGTGCACCGTAGGACCAATGATAATTCTGCGTCTTTAAACAGTATAGTTTTTAGGGGTGGTGAGATCACTCAGTGGGTACAAGCTCTTCCTGCCAAACCTGTCTTCTTGAATTTGATTCCTAAGACCCATGTGATGGAAGAAGAGAAGTGACTGACCTTAACAAAATAAATAAATCGAACTGTAAATAAGAATGTACACAGGGGCTGGAAAGATACGTTTCCAGTGGTTGAACATGGGCTGCTGCCGCTTTGCCAGAGTGATCGGCCCATCCCCAGGTCAAGGTTCCCTCTTTAGGCATGTCGTGAGTGCCTCGGAGCAGGATCTGACAGCTCACCCACTGCCCCTGTACTGGTAACAGTTCCCTAGGGATGAGTACCAGATCAGTGGTTACGCACATCACAGAGCGAGACGATTCTGCTGCACAAAATCGAATAACCTCGAATCAGAGAGTCAAGCGAATATACACAAGGAGCAGTTGTGAGAAATCCAAAAGATAACCTAAGGGGTCCTACTGATAAGACAGACATGTGTTTCCTGAATATCACTCAGAAACATAGGTAGTTTCTACTCCAACCTTGTGTCATAGCTCAAGTTCTCTTATGTCCTCCACACCCACGAGCGCTTGATTCCCTGCTTTTACTACTTTGTTAAGGTCATCCCACCTCCAGTTCAGATTTCTATCTCTAATGTCTCAAATGGATGAACAATGGCGCTGTCGAAATGAGTCAAAAGCATGCTACCTACCACTGAGCCTACAGACAAAGACCTAAGAGTCGTTTGGCTATGTAAAAGCTTATGGAACCTTAATGATACTGTTAATGTAAAAAGGTTGTTCTGCCACACAGGGCGATTTCTTCATCTCTCTGTAATCCTAAAGTGAGCTTCGCTGCCAATCTACCTGGCCTTTTGCGCACTCCCTTGGTAGTTGTATCTCCAGTCTGGCGCTGGCAATGTGAATGGCGGCTGGCGGGTCGGTTGTGTGTAGTTCTGGGGTGGTTACACAGTGGAATGTGAATTTGCTCGTCATTATTAAACCGCGGGGTATCTATGGGTGTCCTAGTTAACAAACGTGGTCGATAAAAGCATCTTTAAAGTCATACTCGCAGTAGGCTGCCTCAGCTTCCTACGTGTTATTTGGAGCAAACCTGACCAATTATGTCGTTCTGGTAAAAATTTTGGTAATACACAGCGTTGAGCCAGCCAGCATCTGGGAAATTAGCTGCACATATTCAGAAATACTCGGCATCGCTACCATAAGCCCCTGACAGCATGAAAAAGTTCATCGCACAACAGCAGAATCCAACATTTGCCTCCTATCAACGCTCATCGACAACTTATAATAGAACGTCGCAGTCTGGATACACGTATATCAACACCTTATGGTGCCTTTGCCCTTACCAGACCCTTCGACTGAAGTCAAATGAGCACTCCTTTTGTGTTCAACCGTGGCTGAGCGTTCTTAATTGCATCTTCTAGGATTGTGCCCTTCCCTGGGCTCAACAGGAGCTATCTTCGGCAAGCCCCATTATTTCTACAGACCTATGTTCTCACCAAAGGGATAAGGCCTAATTTCGCAATGGCATTGCCTGGAGGGACGCAAGTATGAGTTTGAACAGAGCCAACCTTGAGGAACTGGCGCTGTAGGCTCTGTTCTGACGCTCCTGGCCTCACTTACCTGCGACCGCTGGGATTCTCTAACTGTCTTCTTACCACCCGTCGTCTTATTAAATCTTTCGTCAGGGTGACAGAGGAAATTAAACACCTTGAGACAGTGAAAGGCTGCAGAGAGGTGACCAAGTAAAGAACAACCAGAGGTACACGCCATGTAGGACTGAATGGGGTATCTGCCTTCTTTACCTTCCTCTATCCAAGTAAAGTTTCCATCGCAAACTAGCGTCCATACTACCAGCCTTCATAACTGACGATAGGCGCGTAGTCTCTTCCGTTCTCCCAGTGTTTATGTGTGCTGGTTATAGTGCAGGCAACACATGGTCATCGTGCTGATATGCTCACTACAGACAACTTTCAGAGATCCAGTGACACTTTTGAAGCAGCTCATTCTATGAGAGTTGCTAATTGTATTTGCTTTACTCGAGAAAAGTGTCTATAGCTCGGCGCGGAGCTTGAAAGAGGATCAAGCTGGTTGAAAACAAGCCGGAGGAGGAATCACGCTGAGACTGCGAGCGATCTGCACCTGAGCTTGAACCCCCAGGACACAGCACAAAGCACTAGAGAGAGTCACAAGCGACTATCCGCTGGATGATTGTCTGCTGCTCTATAATCTTCTTCCCTCATTTCGTTCTCTCTAATCTAATCCTTATCTTGCTCATTTCTTTTCGTTCGGTTCCGTTCTTTCTTATCTTGGTCCTTTCTAATGATTATCATTATTGCTACGCTTTTTACCTCTAGTCTTTCCTTGCCCACTCTTAGCCCTTGCTATCCCATCGCCTTCCTAATTCATTGCCTTATCCTTCTTATATCACGAACAATCCCTCCTCTGCTCTCTCCCTGCGCTCGGCCGTTCCTGCTCCTCGCTGCTCTTGCGACACTCCATCTATTGTCAGTTTTCACCTTCGGTGTCGTCTCATCTCTCTACTTCTCTGGCTTGCAATGTCTTGCTAAGTCTTGCAAGACGGTCTAGAGACACACTTGTATGTATGGGCAGGCTATCAGCATGTCATTCTTCTCCACAATGCCCGACTGAAGAGCCCTCCAAGGGATTCGAATAACTAACGAGGCTCATGCCAGCCAAGCTCATGGCAGCAACTATCCCCTGATGCCCATAATTTTGTGTGTTTGGTTGTTTGTAGCTGTGATTGTGTGTGTGGTGTTTAACCTGTCAGAGTACGTTCTTATCTTATTGCGGAAGCATCATAAGATGTCTGTGCTATATGAGAAAGCAGAGCACATGTATGTTTCAAAATATACTAATTTCCATCATTAACGAGAAAAAGAGCTTCTATCACAACCCGATACTCAGTTACAACAACGGTCGTGACAGGATACTACACCTACCCCTTGCGATACTACGAAAACAGACGATATAGAGCGCGCGACCGAACGATGCTATACACACAGTTTCTCACGTCAGAAACAAGAGAGAGCTTGGAAGTCAATATGCCGAAACGATAGCGTTCGCGCACCCTTCTTCTTCTCTAAAAAGACTATTGTTAAGCTACATGTTCCCCTAGTCGTTATTCTTTCTCTTACTTACTTTTGTGGTTTTGATTCTGTGTCTTCCTTACTTGGAGGTATTTTTTTTTATCTCCACGAATCAGCTGATGGAGCACACACGTCCACAGGTGTACAACGATGTCTTGACGTTGGTTGAAATAGAACCCTTCTACTCTGTATGCGATCTGGAAGCATAGACATTGGTTGACAACGCAAATGTACTTTCTAGTATATCTAGTAAATACTGAGAATATATTTAAATAGCTCCTGAGTTATACATGAAAACACATTTTCTTTTGCGTGTCTTCATCTTTTCTTCAGATCCGCTCGTCCGCACAACGAGACCCACGCGCCTTGTTGCTTGACTAGCAAGGCGACCTGAGGGACAACACTCTTGATCTACAAAAAATCCCCAACCAACCTACCACCCACATTTCAACAGGCATCTGAAGATTTATGACTGTGTTGATGACGTCTAACTTCTATAGCCCCTTAAAAACCATTTCTCTACATTTGAGTCCAGCCGGTAAAATAATGACCGCATTGAGACAACCTTTATATAAAAAAAAACTAAACTTTAGAAAAATAGTATGCGCTTCAGAATGATTACTAATCTGTCTTAATTTTTTTGAGAGATAGTCTGTGTCTAGGTTCGAGGAACCTAAGTTCAGAGACCGATATAAAAAAGTTAAGTCAACGAGCCAGGTAGGGGATTAACGTATCTACGTTGAGATGCACACACGGTCACCTCTGTATGAGTGCATTTCCGAGGATAGGGGTCACATCTACTTCAGACGTCTTCAGCTACTTGTAGAGGTATCACGACTAAAAAAGAATAGAGACGTCACGCTCTGCATATATTTTTTGTCATGTACCTAATGAGGTGACTTTCCGAGTTGCAATTTTCCACGAGACTGCCTCGGCCTCCTGTCCCCTGCCTCTGGGGGAGCAGAGTGTGTGGCTGTGAGAGCCAGCGGAGGGCTTGATTGAACCCCCAGGTGCTGTTTTCCTTCAGTCAGCTCAGGCGGTTCCTCACCTCGGGGTGATGTGTGCAGACCTTTCACATCTAGCCTTAACCCCTTACCCCCCACCCCCACCCCGGATCCCTGGATGTCGGGTAAACAGTGGCTTTTACACAAGAGGCAACTTTCTCAGTTTAGAAGTTGTTATGGCTGAGTGGTTGAAAATGTGTTCTGTCGCTTCACTAGGAATTTCTCAATGGTGTGCAGCTGCTTTTGAATTTTTAAAAACGACGTTCTTCTTCCTTAATGAGGCCTGGAGAAGATTGTTTCAGATTGGGACTTGGTGCTGCCTCCTCAGAACGCCCTGCAGGAGTATCTGAGAAAGGTTTTGGCAAATGAGCAGAAATAATTTTCACACGCAAATTTTATTTATCGGAATGGAATGTATCTGTCGTCCACAGTGAAGCAGATGCAAAGGGGATTTTTGATGGTCACAGAGGAGGCCGTTTGGCAGCAGATGTATCTGGCACCCAGGCTGTTGAAATCCAAGAGGTGTGTTTTCAGCGTTTGGTTTGATCTCATTCTTAGATTTAAAGGACTGATGGGAATCATTCAGGGGCTTTTAGTAACTTTCAAATTTGTGGCCAAGATTGGAATTGGAACATTCCAGAATATGAAACAATACCCCTAATGGTGGTATGTGCTTTTCAGAAGCCGGCCTCGGTTCCCTCCTCTGGGGCTCAGGTTGTTTGCATTGACCGCTGGGGTCGGCTGCACATTCACGTTGATCCGTCCTGTCCGTCCTCCGGAGTGTCAATGCACTGCAGATCTGTGACGTTGGTTCCTTGCCTCTTAACTCCCGCAGGAGCTCCTGGGGTTGGCTCTTGGGTGTGGGCACCGCCATATATGGACGAGGAAAAGGGGCTGGCAGCCTGTGGTAGTCTCTTCTCCTTCTCAAGTCATCTTCATTCCCCTGTTAGCAGAGAGAGTGGGTACTTGGAGTAATTATTTATGGCTGTCTTTCCCCACACAGTGCAGCATACACACTCCGCTCCCTCGGTCAACTTTGGGTAATCTGTGTGTTTATGATACACTGAAGAGCAATAGATTGGAGGAGAGATAATTACCTCTGACAGACTTACAGAAGCGGGAGTGTAAGAGGCAGCCACTAGAAGACTGCCTACGAAGAGGATGCCGTTACTACGCCTGGGGAGAACCAGCCTCACAAGAGGGTCTCTCCCTTGTCGAGAGTCAGAGCCTGAGAGGTAGCGCCGGTGATAAAATGAAGCAATAATGTCCGTCGATTTTCTTCTTCGAGTCAGACATTTTTCATAGTTTAACAATATCGCCCTTTTAATTTTCAAAATAAGACTTTTCAGGGGGGGAGGAATTCAAGGCACTTGGTGCGAGAGGAAGAAATAGCAAGGCAGCTGTTGGGGTTAAAATCCTGGGCTGCGCACCGCGCCCTTTAACGTCTGGGAATTACCCGTTAGTTTTGAGGACACTAACAGCCATCTGATTTTAAAGAATGGTTTCCCTTTCACTTTGGTGGCTCATATAGTTGGGGAAGTGACCTTCAAGACTATGATTCAGTGAGTGTTCACTTGACTTCCTCCTTGTCCCTCCCAGTGTGGGCCGTCTTTACCACGGTGAATAGTCTCAACATCTGGAAAAGAGATTCATGGTGGGGTGGCTTACCCTACTACTATCTACCTAACTTTCTCATTTCTGGATTAATAAGAAAACTTGGAAGCAAATAAGAGATTGGGGTCTGGGCTTACAGCTCAGTTGGTCAGAGTGCCTGCTTAACATGTGGGAAGCCCTGGCTGGATCCCGAGCACCCCATCAAACTGATCCACAGAGACATACCGCGCGCGCCTGCCTGTCATTAGCACTTGGGAGGTAGAGGCAGGAAAAACACAAGTTCTGGATTATCCCTGGCTAATTGCTGAGTTCTTGTCCATCCTGGGATAGATGAGACCTTGTCTCCAAAACAGAACAAGACAAAACAACCATGAGGGGATTGGTGAGATGGCTGAGAGATTAAGAGCACTGGTTCGAATCCCAGCACCCACATGGTAGCTCCCAATCCCCTGTAACTCCACTTCTGGTGAATCTGAGATGCTGTCTTCTGGCCTCTGTGGGCACTGCATGTACTTGGGGGCATATACATATATTCAGGGAAAGCACTCACACATAGGGCAAAACCAAGAAAAATCTGAGAGTCAGAGGGGGGGTGGGGTGGGGGGAGGAGAGATCCTTGAAGTCAGAAAGTAAACAGGTTTGGAATTCCCTGTCTCTAGTTTTTCTGTGGTTCCTCCTTGGTGAGCCCTTATCCACAGTGGAGTTCCTCACGACACACGGGGAGGAGATGGAGGGGGTTTAGCTAGAATATTCTCAGAGAGCATACCTTATTGTTCAGAAGAGAAAAAAGAGGGGCTTTTTTTGACGAATTTCACTGAGGAAGAAAATGCTTGCACAGTGTTTATAGTCAAGTCGATCCGTCTTTGCCCATGGCAGCTCTCAGCCGCAGGGTCTCCACACAGTGACTAGGGAATTCTTTGAAGTGGGTACTCCCAGAGAAAGGAAGAGCCAAAAGGTTTGGATTCCCCTATAAATTAAGTCCAGTGTCAACGGGGATCAGAGTGAGAAACTTTACATGTCCAGCTTTCCCTCCTGTCCACACAGAAAGCTGCCTCCACTCACCTCCCCCATGCCCCATGAGTGAATGTTAAGTGGTTTGGTGCTCACTACCCTGATAGGAGAAAAGGCCATTCACTAGGGCTGAATCAGGAGGGGCGGGAGATACCAGTTCTCTCCCTGTGCCCTCAGCTAGGTTCCACTGAAGTGAATTCCAACAAAAGTCATCAAGTAGTGAAAAACAGTTATAAGACGGCTACCGGATCCACAGCTCTGCGGCCCTCAGGACCCGGAAGACAGGCCTCTGTGCTGTGGCAAGACAACCTTGCCGACCATATGGTGTCATGGCAGGCCAGTTGTGGAAATCAGTGGCTGCCTTTTGTTTGGGGAACTCGCTGAGCCGTGGGTCTGTGGCAGCTCTCAGGGACTTCCTGTTTCCCGGGCGGGCCTGCTCTTGGCCCCGGCCAACCTTGCTGTACTGTGGCAGACTCAGAGCAGGCCCAGGAGCTCGTGTTAGCTGATCATTCGCTGCTTCCGACTTCAGCCTCTCATCAACCATTTGTACCACAAGTAGACACTGGGACCTTCCCGCACAGTAGCTCAGTGGCCACGTTACGAAGAGAACATTATTATTATTGTTGTTTTTACATGCGTATAAACGTATGGCTTCCTAGATGCTCAGTGCTCCTGGAGAAAGTGAAGGTGGTTTGCGTTATTAGCGTTTCCCAGAGCCCCTTTCACGTTGCCCCTTCATTCCCAAGGCTCCCCTAGCTAATGAGATTGGTAAGGATGCTGGAGGCGGGGCTCCTGGCACAAAAAAAGAGAGTGAGTCCCCATCTAACTAGTTTTTACACAACGGGCTAAAACAGGCCCTGTGCTTAGCCTGGGTCTATTTTTTGAATGTGTGAAGCCAGCATGTGTGTGTGCGCATAAAAAGGCTAATTAACTCCACTCTCTCCTGGAGAGGTCTCTTCTGCCACGCCGTTGGCTCGTTCACAAGGCCAGTTTCCCTGTCATCCCGAGTCCTGGTTGACTTCAGTCTCTCTCTCGGTTAGGGCCACCCATTCTGGCTCCTTTTCTTTGCCCCCCAAATACGTGAATGTTCGCCGAAGGACACATGGTCCTGGGAGAGGTTCTTTCGAACACAGCAGAAGGCGAGACCCAGCGAGGCTCACACTCCATGGGGAGAGGCTGCAGCCCATGCTATTGTGCTCCGTGAGGGAGAATATTTTTATTCAGGAACTGAAAGGAGGAAACGGATGCCGCTCACACTTTGATTGAGGAGCACCAAATGCCACCGTATTCTTGGTCTCTATGGGACTTTTGTCCTTTTTCATGTGTGTGTATCCCTGTTTGTCTGTCTGTCTGTCTGCCCGTCCATCCGTGTGTGTGTGTGTGTGTGTGTGTGTGTGTGTGTGTGTGTGTGTGTGTGTAGACCCGAGGTGGGTGTTGGGTGTCTTTCTCTATTGCCATTTATATCTTGAGGCAGGGTTGCTGATACCACAGTCTAACCAATCAGCTTGCCTCAGGGATCACCTGTCTCCACCTCCAGAGTGCTAGAATTACAAGTGGGTTGTCACACTCACTGGGTGTTCATGTGGGCACTGGGGATTTGAACTCAGGTCCTCATATTTTGCGGGAAGGGCTTACTTACCCACTAAGCCATCTCCCTAGCTCCTGTGAAGCTGGTGTCCAGCACCTGCAAAGGTTAATTGGGTTATGATGTTGGGTTAAATGGATTTCTTTTTCTCATGAACAAATGTCATTACAAGGCCAATGCTGCTGTTTCTTAATTATACATATATATGTGTATGTGATATCCTACTAATGACTAATCAGAGATTTTTATTTACACACTGGGCTATGTAAGGGGAACGGATGCATTTTTCACCTCATCCTTTCCACTTTTGATTATTGGCCTTGAAAAAAAAATGTTTTTAAGTTCAGAAAATTGGTGTGCTTGTAAATCTGCTGTACGTGGGTTTGTCCTTGCTATGTTAAGTCGGGGTTCAGGAACTGTTGTACCTTGCCCTGGGAGTGATTCAGAATATCCTGAGGCAAGGCTGGGGTGCTCTGTTCTGTTGGCTTGCCCAGTGGTTTGTACCAGCAACTTGTGTGTGAGCCTCTCCTTGGTGCATCCGTGTGAGCCCCTTGGGTCTCCTAAGCTGGGTGAACCTTCTGTACCCTGTCCTTCCTGGTTCTACTGCAACTCTTATGGCTTCTAGAGGGAGAGGAAGAAAGATGGCAGAAGACATGGCTGGTATAAAGACAGCCAGAAGGGACGGATGGAAAAAGGTAGAGAGAAGAGGGGAGAAACTACAGAAATTCTGGGGTCTTAATACGGGGTGACATTTTCTATAGGTGAACTATTTTTGTTTCCTTAGAATTTCTAAGTATCGTGTGTGTGTGTGTGTGTGCGTGTGTGTGTGTGTATGTGTGTGTGTGTGTGTGTGTGTGTGCACACATATGCCCTGCAGTGCATATAGAGGTCAGAGGACGACTTTTCAGGAGTTGGCTCCTCTGCATCCGCCGTGTGTATTCTGGGACTTGAATCCATGTCCTCAGGCCTAGTGGCAAATGCGTTTCCCCACCAGCTTGCCCAGCCATAAATTTGTAAATATCCTTACAGTCATCTTATGTTTTCAGAATGCTAGCCGATGTTCTAGCTGCGCAGCACATTCGTGAAACAAATACAGCAAGACTCTGCTCACTTTCCAAGTGGCTGATTAAGCAAGTGGCCAGACAACCCTGGAGCTGCCTGTCCTGCCTGTGGCTCAGCTGCTCCAGTTGAGGAGGAAGAAATCCGAATCTGGGAATCCAACCGTGTTGTTTTTATAAACTATTAAGAAACATAATCTTTGGGGATTCTGAGGACAGTTCAATTATATGTATAAAAAAAAACCCTTGTGCCTTAATGAAATTTGTATTATAATTATGTAATGCCTAAAGGACGCTTCTAATTGAGTTTTAGGGGTGCTTCTTAGTGCTGTAGCTGGCAAACATCACAGTCCCATTCACTTTGTGGTCCTCTGATTGTTGTCCCAAACATTCACAAAATGCCCTGTGATTCAATTACGAGACTCTTCTGGGGACTGTGTAATTATATAGTCTGTAGCTATCATCCTAAAGTACTGGGGACATTAAAGCCAGTATGATAGTTCAGTGGTCCGTGTTCATTATCCTGTGATGGACAGCGCAGGTTCCTTTGGGCCATGCGATCTATCACTGTGATAAGAAAATGAATTTGGGGGGCTGGGGAAAGTTTATCTACTAATTTTCAAATGACACAAATTTTATTATTTTTGAGACAAGGTCTGTAGCTCAGGCTGGCCTCCAATTCCAAATCCCACTGCCCCGGCCTCCTGAGTGCTGAATTACAGGCATAAGCTACCATGCCTGGCCTGGGAACATATTTTTGACAGTCAGTGCTCACAACTTTGAACTGAGCTCACTGATACCATGCTAAGCAACTGGTGGGCAGCTTCATTCTGAATAAATTCAACAAGAAGTGTTAAGGACCGAGACCCCAGATCACCAAAGTTCACAATTATAGACGGGGATGTGCAGTTACGTCTGCAAAGCCACATAGTTATAAAACTAAACGGATGCCGAGAACAATACAGGAAAATATGCCGAGCGTGTGCATACCTAGTCATCTTGGATGAAAGAACAGAGCAGCGATGTTTCCGGGGATGTTTGTACGGCACCGGAGGACTCTGGCTGCCTGCTCCCAGGACCCTCAGGAGGCTTTTCTTGCAGACTCTGCTTTCTTCCAGTGCCCTTTAAAGTGGTCACCAGCTCTCAATAGCAATTGCTTCCGAGTACTGTTCAAACAACCCTGACACGGGTCCCTTGATGTATCATTATCTGCTCTCCTATTTAACCTTTTTCTAATAGCCTCCCAAACCCCGGAGTTTTCAGGTGATGCGGACGAAGTTATAAGAGATGTTTTTCTCCCCCTTGCCTGCGCGGCTGCAAGAGCCGGAGTTACCAGTACGTGGCTTTCCTGCCTCCTTTCTTTGTCTTTGGAGCCAGGGCCAGGTTTGTGTGAATGCGAAGTGGAGCAGGGGACCTGGCGTCACTGCGTTCCCAAGGACCCTGGTCATCCACTCCTTCCCACCTCTCTTTCTTGCTTAGCCCTATTCTTACAGCAGGGCCAGGTAAGGAAGTTCCTCTCCCTTTCCTGGGCATTCCATTTTGTTTGTTTATCGTTTTATCTTACGTGTGACTGTTTTGCTGGCGTGTGTGGGTACACCATGTGCATGCTTGGTGCCCATGGATTTCATAAGAGGGCGTCAGATCCCTCTGACAATCACAGGGTCCTCTCTCCAGCCCTTCTTTGCCATTCTTAAGCTCCACGCTGAGGCATGTGTGTCGATACCAGGGCAATTAAAAGCTGTAGAGCAGGACCAGGCAGTGGGGGCGCACACCTTTAATCCCAGCACTCAGGAGGCAAAGGCAGGCAGATCTCTGTGAGTTCGAGGCCAGCTTGGTTTACATAGTTCCAGGACAGCCAGGGCTACGCAGGGAAACCCTATCTGAAAATAACAAAACAACAACAAAAATATAAAAGCTGCAGAGTTGTGGGCAGGCCTGACAACGTCAAGGGTGACTCTGTTGTGTTGACTCCCTCCTGGCACCCTCTATGGTAAGCAAGGCCTGGGTACCCAGTTACCCCCAGTACCTTTGGAGAGATGCTGTTTTTCTTAAAGCATGCAGAACTGATGACATCATTATGTCCCAGATAGAAACTGCAGACAGTGAACTAGGGAGATAAAGGCGTGAGTTCAAGTCCCAGACCTAGGTTTTAAAAAAAGCCAGTCGTGAGAGACACGACAGCACACACTTGTGATCCCAGCCTTGGGGCGAAGGAGAAAGGTGGGGAGGGCCCTGGCACCAGCCAGCCTCGCCCTCATGACAGATTCCAGGCCAATGGGAAATCCTGTCTCAATAGACAAGGTGGGCAGTTCTCAAGGAAGGACCACTGAATTTGTCCTCTGCCCTCTGCATGCACACATGCACTTGTGTACACACACACACACACACACACACGCACGCACGCACGCACACGCACATGCACACATGCACACGCGCACACACACGCGCGCGCACACACACGCACATGCACACGCACACATGCACACGCACATGCGTGCACACACACACACACGTACACGCACACGCACACGCACACGACACACATACAACCCCCACCCCCCACGCACACCGGAGGAGACAAACACGAGGAACGTCTATTCTGAGTGAAGGCCAGCGGTGGATGGCGTAGGCTGCAAATGCCCTTACCCCACCGTCAACATCAGCTCTCATTGCCGCCCCTGAACTTGACGGTGACGGTGGCTTAGGGGGATGAGGTGGCCGCAGAGGTGAGAGCTACCAGGGAAGAAGAGAAATAGGTTGGTGAAATAAATCAAAGCAGAGAATACTTGCAGACATTGTGATATTGACTATTCATTAGCAAGAATTGATTTTTTTTCCAATGGGGAGAGGAAGCGTCCCCCCCACCCCACCCCACCCCACCCCACTTTTCTTAAAGACAGCTTGTGGGAACTCCACTCGGCATTCCTTTCCGGAGGCCTCTTTGTGGTTCCACACAAGTCCCAGGCGCCTTGCCCTTCTGCAGGTATGCAGGAAGCAGCAGCTTGTGCACCTGCAGACGTGGGACCCCACTTTAAGCAGAGCGCTTGCGCCCCGTTTCCTGCTCCCCTCGCCCGTTCCTTCTCCCGAGGACGGTGGACCCTGTGCTCTGCGGTGTCATACACAGGGACACCACAGCCTGTGGGGTCTCACAGAAGGGCTGCTGTGCAAGCGGCTTGCCTCTCCCCCTTCCCCGGCCAGTGTCTTCCTTTGACAGCTGTGGTAATCTGTGTCGAGTACACAGAATCTCTGATGATCACCTATAAACCCTGTTCCCGCTGTCGAAGCTGATGTGGCCCTCACCGCCGCCTGGGAGAGGCAGTTTAGTTTAAGGAAAAAGTGTATGACACTGAGCCAGGGACTCGGGTTTCCTTCAGGTCTGTCGCTCAAACTGGGTGACTTTGATGGAGTCACTTAATTTCTGAGGACAACAACACTCATGGCTTGATCTGATTGATCTGTCGGGCTACTTTACAGTAAATGAGAAACAGGTTCGTGGCTGGCTGGGGACGGCAATTAGTTGGCAGAGTGCTTGCCTGACGTGCGTGAACCTCTGAGCAAATGGCTGTGAACCTGTCACTCTAGAGCTAGAGGGGGTAAGGTCAGGAGTTCAAAGCCACTGTGGCTACATAGGGAGTTCTGGGCCAGCCGAGTTACATGAGACCCTTTGGATAGAAAAAACAAACATAAACCCAATTTATGACATGCAAGATTTTGGTAATGCATATCCAGGCCATCTTACTGTAAATCCCCAGAGTGCCTGTAGTCTTCGCCACTGACCACAGTCAAAAAACAAAACAAACAAACAAAAAAAACAACAACAACAAAAAGAAAAAAAAAAAACGTTACTCAAGGAACTGCAGGGTGATATCCCACAGACCATACTTACAAATCCTCTCTCTTTCTCTCTGTGACAGGGCTCACATAGTTGAGGCTAGCCTTGGAACTCACTGTGTAGTCTAGGCTAACCATGAACTCCCAATCCCCCTGCCTCTACCTGCAGACTGCCAGGATAGATGAGCACCAGGACCTCTGGCAATACTGTTTGTTTGTTTTGGACAGACAGTGATCTTGGGCTTCATCACATACTTCCTGGTTGCAGTCTCGGGGCTAGTATCTTCCAGGGCCCGTAGCTTCCAGCTCCTTCCCTAGGCCTGCACACCTTCCTTCCAGGGACTTAGGATTTCTTTCCACATTGTTTAGCTAGTACTTCTGCTTCCAAGAGTGAAGGCAAAGCATGCTTGTAAATGCCATTTCTCGGTGATTTGTAGGTAAACCCCTTCCTTCCATAAAGGCAAGAAACAGCTCAAGAGTTTTATGCTTTTGAAAAACGTTAGTATTCGAAGTGCATCATATAGACCCCTGCCGTAGATATGACAGTGACCTTCAGATGACTTTTCAGACTCAGTTCCTTACCGGTGGCCACTTTCAAACAATACTGATCACACCTGTTTGGACTTCCTTTCTTTCTTTAGAAAATATGTTTTGTTTTGTTGAGAGAGGGTCTCATGTATTCCAGGCTAGCCTCAAGCTTGCTAGGTAGCCTAGGATAACCTTGAAATTACTGTCCTCCTGCTTCGACCTCCTAATGCATGTTTGGAAGGATGAAGTTGTGGGTATGGCCCATGAGAAAGCGTGCAGGTCTCACCATGCCTACCGAAGACGTGGGCAAAATAAATAAACACAGATGTTTTTTCTTCACTTTTGAAGAGGTTTCGCTTCTCAGCAGGTGGGCCAGCACGTTTTCTAACTTAATGAGGCATCTGGGGCCAGGGCAACGGCTTAGTATGTAAAAAGCTTGCCACATAGGCCTGAAGACCCGAGTTCGGATCCCCCCAAATCCATGGGAAGCTGGATTTGGTTATGTGTGCCCATGATTCTAGGCTCTGCGGTGAGATGGGAGGCAGATGGGGAAGAGTCCCTGTGAGCTTACAGGCCACCTAGCCTGGCGTGTTCAGTGGCAAATAATAAGTGACCTTGCCTCAGAGAGGGCAAGGACCAACATCCAACGTTGCCCCAGACTTCCACACATGTCTGTGGCATATCCGTATCTGTACTGGCAAGAGCCTGAACACACACACACACACACACACACACACACACACACACACACACAGATTTTAAAGAATTTCCTACTTTAGCATGCTTGTACTATCCCCATAACACAACATTGAACCTTTTCTACAGCGGTGTGTCTAGCTAGCTACCCTGTTCTGAGGACACAGACTTTTTCCCGTCCGTAGTGGTCTCCTTCGTCACACATACCTTTTCCCTAGGGTCTCTAAATCAAAGTCAGATTGTTTGGAGAACAAGTCTATTGTTTTACAGTCCCAAAGTATCCGGGGGAGAGGGGTTGTCTCTGACCAAATTCAGGGAAGTTGGTGGAGTTTAGTGTCTGTTCTTTGCTTGGCTTTGCCCAGGTGGTACTTGGATAAGCTATGTGTCCCAGGCTCCAGCTGAAAAACGGAGCCTGTAGTATCTGTGTGTCTCTGGTGCCTGGCACCTTCAGCCAACACTTAGTTTTGTGTGTGACCGATGCCTTTCCTGCCTCCGCAGAGTCACAGAACAGTAACAAGTCTCACAGGTTCTTTTCCGTCCTAAATGACCGGCTGAGCCTTGGTTCCATAGTTGCCCTCCTGGTGGTCTGTCTCCCCTTTCTTTTCTGGGTTTCTGCTCTCTGGTTCATTCACTGCCTCAGCTCACCATCCCAGTGGTCCTGGAGAGGTAATCGCACATAAAGCTCTACCTAGTCTTTGGCCTTTGCCTCTTAGTGATAAATACTGTAGTCAAAAACCAGTTCTGTCTTAATTTTTCTCAAAAGTAATTGTTTCAAGCTACGTAGGGTATGGCTCAGGGCTAGAACACATTCCTAGCAGGTAGGAGGTCTGGATGTGATGCCCCAAACTGTATAAAGCAGAAAAGCTCACTCCGAGAAAGAAAGCTCATGCAAGAATCCAGCAGGGAAGGGACTGGGCAGGACCCTCCGTGTAGAACGTTGGCTTGACTTTGAAGCTGGAGTGTGCCTGAGCAAAGGCTGTTGGTGTGGACAGCATCCGGGTGGCTACTGGCATTCACCATGGCCTGGAACCCCGGGGTTCCCGTGATCCTAGACGTGGAATGTCACTGACCACGTTGACAGCTCAGGTCTTCAGAGTACTCACACACCAGACACTGTTTGCAGTACTTCATAAGGAATGTCCCTTTACCTTTACAGTGTCGCCTTGTGGCTGATGTAATTATTATTCCCATTGCAAAAGAGAGGCGCCTGGGTCTCAGAGAATCCCAGTTGCTGTCATGGCTCATAAGTGGGAGAAGCCAGCGACACTGCTCCTGAGTCTGTGTGACCAGGGGTACACAGCTACCTCTGGTGATGGTCCCAGGAGGAGACGAACGGTTTGGGGACCCTGGCCAGCTTTCTTCTAGCGTCACTGGAACAAGGTTGGGGGACCTCTTAGAGATCTCCCCCTGACTCCCAGATTCTGATTGCTATCATTGTCCTCTGACTGGTGTCTCTGCTCTGACCTTCAGAGTTGCGCAGGTGTCTGCTCTGCCTCTGGTCCCACCTGTGGCCCACTTGCTATGGTAGGTCTCATGGCTGGCCCAGTCCATCAATTCCCTCCACTCTTAAAGTGCCAGAGTCCAGATTTTGTTGGCTTTTGAGCATATACTCAGAGGACCAGAGCCACGGATCCTAAGTGCCATATCCTGTTTCCAGTGCTGACATGTGTGCTCAGCATGAGTCCTGAGCCGAGTTGACACCCCATTAGATGGACAAACACCCAGTACATCCCCGAGGACCCTTGACTCAGTGACTGTCCATGCATGCACGCGCCGCAGAGGTTCCTGTCCAAGTTCAGTGGTCTGTGCTGCTTCACCCATCTGTGGTATCTAGAGCCTTCTGGAGCCTTTGGGGATTTCTTTGCTTCTGTACCTTCCGGGGCAATGAATGCTCACCTTGTAAAGAAGTGGTCTTGCCTTTTCAGAGTTCTAGAGAACTCTTCACAGTCAGAGGTGGGAGGAGCAGTTCCGTGCAAGCCTGTAAGTAAGATGGACAGACGGGAGCCCAAGAGAGCAAAGGCATAGGCAGAGGGCCCAGCCCAGAAAGGAGCAGCTGTCTCGTGTGCTGCTGATGTTGAGGGAGGCTCTAGACAAGGGCAGTGACTGTAATTTAGTGAGGTCGTTTTATGTGGTGGGACAGCAGTTCAAAAGCTTGTCAGCACAGCAGAGCATCATTTCATTCCTGGTTGGCGCTCAGTGTGCACGCACATACATCGGGGGACCAACTAAAGACATATGCACACGTATGTGTACGTGTCTACAGGTGTGCATACCTGGCCTGCATCCTTGTGTGTTCCTTCCTTCATGCTAAAGTTAGTGCTTTAAGGGAAGGTACTTTCCATCTGGGCTCAGTTTCCCCATCTCTGAGCCAGTAGTCCAGTCTCTTCCTCCTAGTATTATGTGAAGGCCGAGAGACAATGTGTGTAGAAATTTCAGTGACAGTCCGGGTGTATAATGCACTTTCTATAAATACAGGCTGTTATTCTTGGCACATCGACAGGATGCCCACTTCTCTGCTGTCTGATGGTAGGCTCAGCAGGTAGCAGAGAGGGAGAGGGAGAGAGAGAGAAGAGAGAGAGAGAGAGAGAAGAGACAGAGACAGAGACAGAGACAGAGACAGAGACACAGAGAGAGAGAGGATGTGGGGATTGAGCTTTTGCTGGCTTTCTTGTAATTCTACACGAAATGGGGTTTAGCATGTTTAGGTGCCGTGGTTATGGCTTTCCATGTGAGTCCAAATTCTCTCTCCTACTTTTATCTGTGCCATTCACTTTAGACTTACCACATACTGATTTTCACCATGTGGCACTTATTACAGGCTAGTGTCCAGCGTTGCAACACAGCCAGGTGGGTTTGGGGTGTGCGTGGACATGGACAAGACAGAGGTTGGCAGGATACCAGGCGTGTTTGGATGTGCTGAGGCAGACAGAGAACAGAAATATGGTGGGAGAAGAAGCCGGTATGATAGACAGACATGAGGATGCCGGGGCCTCCTCTGCTGTGTTCAGGACTTCAACTCTGTGATACAGGGGACAAGCAGCCACAAGACGATTGTTAGCAAGGCAATAGTGTGTTCATTCGACTTTAGATAAGGCACTGGGTGACCAGATAGAAGATAGTTTTTGAGTCAAAGATTTGGGGGTAGGCAAGAAAGCCAGTCAGGGTATTATTGAATATTCCAGCAAGAATCACTGAGGGGCTTGAAGCCAGGGAGTGGTAGGTGGAGATGAAGATGAATTATTCAATAAGAAACTCGTTGACTAGACAAGGGAGGATGGGAAGAAATTGGGGTCACTCCCAGGTGTCCGTCATTCGCATGGTAGGAACTGAAAGAGCAGTCTTCTATGCAAAGGGAAGACATGTAGCCAGGAGCACGCACTGTTTAATGAGCTTCTTCCAGGCCCCTCCTGGAGGAGTCTCAGCAGGCATTTGGATGCACAGGTCTAGAATTCAGCCCAGAGGGTGGAGGGACACAGAGAGACATTGCAGATGGCTGAGGCTTCCGAGTTGATGGCCGACTACATAGAATGCGGGAGGGGAGTGGGACCCATACTCGGGAAGCACAGTCCTCAGTGTGGTTTGGGAGATGAGGAAGGAAGAAGGTCATGGTCACCAAGGTCAAGGAGTGAACAGCAGGGTCGCTACTTCTGTCTCGGGACAGAACAAGGGCCAAGTGCACTTAGGATTGGCAGTCCTTGAGAAAGTTCTAGGGAGGGCAGAAGCCAGACTTGACTGGGGAGGGCCAGCCAGGCATAGCAGAAGGAAACAAAGCCAGCAGGGGCGCTCACCTTCCAGCAAGGGCCACTTCAAGGGGTGGCTTGGCTCTTGGGACAAGAATGTTTTCCTTTTCTGTGATCCTGTAGTCCTTGTTATTACATCGTGCATCTCAACCCCACACACTTACGTTGCCTTCCAGGGTACTGTTGGGCTCGAGTGTTATGGCTCATGATTATTTTAGTCTTTTATCAGTATCTTAAAATAATACTCATTAAATCAAAATCTGGTATTGCATCATTAAGACATGTACCATCTCCTGTACCTAGGAAGGAGTTGGGTTGGATTGTGCATAGACATATGTGAATATGTGTAATGCAATTTGAATATTTGCAAAGGATGAATATGAAAAATAAAGTCCTATGATTGCTAATCTTCCTTCTTCCTGCCTTCCCTCCCTTCCTTCCTCCCTCCCTGTCTTCCTCCCTCCCTCCTTCCCTTCCTTCCTTCCCTCCTTCCTCCCTTCCTCCTCCTCCTTCCTCCTTCCTTCCCTCCTTCCTCCCTCCCTCCCTCCTTCCCTTCCTTCCTTCCCTCCTTCCTTCCCTCCCTCCTTCCTTCCCTCCTTCCTTCCTTCCCTCCTTCCTTTCCTTCCTTCCCTCCTTCCTTCCTCCCTCCCTTCCTCCTTCTTTCCTCCCCCTCCCCATTTCTTTCTTTACCACTAACTCAAGCCTTTTTCCATCCACCTTCTAAGGGCTGGAATTATAGGTCTGCACCACTGTGTCTAGCTAATTACCAATAATTTTTGTGGTGAAATTACTCATTGTTTCAAAATACATACTTTAACAGCTACTATTTTTATTTTTGAAAAATGCTTATTTTATTGAGAGCTGTCCAGTGTATGTGTCTTAGTATTAGTTTCTGTTGGGTTATGCATAGAAATGTGTTTAGTAAAACACACAGGAATTGAAGGTGTTGAAGAGTAAGTTAAAGTTGAACTTGATTAAAAAAAAAGCCATTGCTCAGTTTCCTTCATTAAAAGACACTAGAGAACAATAATTGATTTCTGTGAATGATTTCTCTTGAAGGAATGTGAGTCTTCTGCATTAGAACCTGCTGGATAGGGCACCTATGTGGACTGAGTATTGGCCGTCGGGGCTTCGGGTGCTGGAGTTTTTCTGTGATTCTGATGTTAGAAACCAAGGTTCTCAGGCTTTGCATCTGTACTTGGGCTTTCTTGAAGTAAGAATAAAATCTACCCCCATGTTTTCTAGGCGTTACTAGCTAACTGATTCAAGTTGGAAGCAAGCCTGGGATTCCTGAATCTCAAAATACTAACTTGAAATCCACATTGCCTGTTGTGGGGTGTGTGTGTGCGTGTGTGTGTGCTGTCTGTCTGTCTAGTCCAGGACTCATGTGCTCCAGGACTGCATCCCCAGCCTCAGCAACCCACCTTTAAAAGATGAGTTTAAGATTCTGTTCTGTGATTCTTGCTCTGTGAACTTACTGCGCTTCTCAGGGGCAACTTTTTATATTTTATTTTATATTTGTGGAACAGGCTTTCTAATTCAGACTGGCCTCAAACTCCTGATGTAGTAGAGGATGACCTTGAACTACTGGCCTTCTAGTTTCCATCTCCCAAGTGCTGGGATTACAAGTATGGGCCACCTTGCCTGGCTTATGGAGTGTTGGGGATGGAACACAGAGACGTATGTGTCCTAGCTAAGAACTTTACAATTCCGCTACACCCCCAGATTCCGAGGAAAGACTTGTGTGGGTCTTCGGGCCCTTGAGAGAGCTTTCCTGATAGATGTTCCTAATAGATGTTCCTTCCTTTCAAGTTAAGACAGACATGAAAATGGCTGAGTGCTCTGCTGTCCTAGCAACTCTCCTGGGCTGACCTGGTCAGCGTGAAGGAAGTCACTCTGCTGCATCAGGAACTGAGAGCTGCCTTCAAAGTCTGCTAGAACTGCACATAAGTCAGCTTGAGCGCCGTCACGGATGCCAAGAGGGAGCGTCTCAGAAGTTGCATTCGCATAGTGTCTATTTCAGCTCTACAGGACCTAACTTCCTGATGCTGACCAGTGCACAACAGGGCACATGGTATGGGGATTAAGACACATACTCCAGGCCAGGCGTGGTGGCGCACACCTTTAATCCCAGCACTGGGAGGCAGGGGCAGGCGGATCTTTGAGTTCAAGGCCAGCCTGGTCTACAGAGTGAGTTCCAGGACAGCCAGGGCTGTTAATCTAGACAAACCTGGTGGTGGTGGTCGTGGAGGAGGAGGAGGAGGAGGGAGAGGAGGAGGAGGAGGAGGAGGAGGGGGAGGCGACACATGTTCAAGCAGCCATAAGATGATGTGGAGAGAGAGCTGATGTGATCGTCAGGGTCTTGGTGGCTGAAGAGAGGGCTGTGTCTTAGGAAGGAACTTGGACTTGAAAGTTGGAGAGGAGAGGATGATGGTTGGCATTTCTTTAGAAATTTTGAGAGTGGTTCAGATTGGGCTTTTCTTAAGACTTGGAGTTTTCATTTGTAGACTTCACTACTTTCGGGTTGACTGTGAAATGGGACCAGGAGAGTGTTCCTTGCCTTTGGGCTGCACAGACCGGCCTGGTTTCACCCCAGGAAACTTGATGAGGCGTGGGGTTCACTTCCTGTCTTCTGCTCCTTTGTGCCCGAGTACTTTCTCCCTCCCTCATCTTTTATTTTATTGTTCCGAGGAGGTAGGCAGTCTCTGTCTATACGAAAATAAATCGGAAGTCTCTGGAAGGTGCTGCTTCCTCCAAATTGAATGTAAGATTTTTTTTTTTTCTGTCTGAAATGCCATCTCATTCCCTTCTGAGTGACGGGAAAGCAGTGTGGGTTGCCAGCACGACGCTCCCTTTGAGGTGGCCAGCACTCTTATTCTGTGGCCCTGAAGGAGATTCCACAGACTCAATTAGATTCAGGTGCCAGAAAATGGGAGCTATAGGGAGAGTTGAGAGGAGAGAGGGATAGAAAAAGGGAGGGAGAATCATATTCAAACAAGTTGAGTCACTTCTCACCTGTTTCCTAAACACACACACTCTCCCTCCCTCCCTCCCTACCTCCACCATTACACTAGTCAGACGCGAATGTGCTATAAAATTGAAGCATAATTTTGCAGACTTAAACAATTGTGTACATTGTCTATTCTCACAATTGATTCTGTAGTTAATTTTATGATTTATTTTGTTGTGTTTTTGTTTTTGACTGTTAGTTTTCACTTTTTGAGACAAGGATTCTCTGTGCAGCCCTGGCTGTCCTGGAACTCGCTCTGTAGCCCAGGCTGGCCTCAAACTCAGAGATTCGCCTGCCTCTGCCTCCCAAGTACTGGGATTAAAGGCCTGTGCCACCACTGCCTGCCTGTTTGTGTTTTTGTAAGCCACAATAATAAACCTTTTCTGAGGGCGGGGGAAATACCCCCCAAACCCAGAAAAGCAAATGGTTGGAAAAGTGCCAGATACTTCTGACTGTAGTTATTTTTTTAAAAAAAGCCATAGTGCTGGGAGGTGGTACAGTGGCAGAGCGATCACCTAACCTCTAGGAAGCCCTGGGTTCAAACCCAGCACCCTCCACCTACTCACTTTGTTTAAAAATTAGTTTTGCCTGGAAGAACTTGGGAATACTAACAATTTCTGGTTCTGTCTTATTTCTGATAGTGTGAGCACACTGATTCAGTAGAGAATGGGGGAGGCTGAAGGGCGAGACAGCAGGAAAAGGAAGACTCACACCGTATCAGGAACATCAGCACGCCGAGCACGCACCGTCCTAGCCGAGCGTGCCCGCATCTTTAGTTAAATATTGGTGCTCTTTATTTCGGGACACTTTGAGACTTACAGAATGTTTTTTTTGCAAAAACAGTTAGAAAAAAGCTTAGTTATTCTTTTCACCAGAGTTGTTTTTGTTTGATTGTTTTTTAATTTTTATTTTTTCATTTCAGCACCGGTGATCGAACACATGTTAAGCAAACACTCAAAAGAGCAGCGAGCTACATCCTCAGCTCTGTCAGCACTAAGTACCTCGGCTTCTAGCGTTTTGCATTTTGGTTTCTTGTTATTTGTTTTGCTCCCAGACCCGACTCAGGTGTCACTTTGACAGAGTGACGTCACTTCATAGGTTGCTTTTGTGAGTTCTGCGTTTCATCTTGTCGCACGGGGTATCAGCGTAGCTAGAACAGGGAGGGCAGACCTGAGCAGGGGCCTCCCTTCCCCATGACAGAGCTCCCTTAGCTCCACGCCTCTCCCTGCCCTGCAGTGTGGTCCAGTCATGTTTGCTAGCCAAAGAACATCACTGCTGAGTCCCAGAGCCCAGAACCCCATTCGCTGTCCTAATCAAGAGAAAGACGTCCTCTTCCATGCTCAAGAGGGTCTGTCTTAAGGTTGAGTTCCTTATGTAAAGCTGAGGAGTGTTTAGCCTTCCGAAGTTCACTTTGGCCATGGACTGAAATGGGGTGAGTGGCATGTTCCTGTTTGTAATCGGGCACAGCGGGTGTCTCTGCTTGGGGGGAACCACTGTGCAAGATTGGAAAACAAGAAGTTTTGAGAAGCCAAGAAATCAGTTCTGAGCCCCTCATCATGATGTGTCTGGATGAAGATGGCCGTCCTTGGTGTTTCTGTCTGCAGTGTATCCACAGCCAGCCTTGCAGGAGAGCATCTTGTCTGTAAACCTAGCAACAGGCAGGCACTATGAGAAGCTTAAAGTTAAGCCAGTCCCTCAGCTGGGATTCAGAGTTTTAGCCCAAAAGATTTCCTCTGATACTAGAAGTACTTTTTCCTTAAAACCACTGTGTGTTTTTTAAAATAATGGCTAAAGACCACTGCCATGTACCTGGCTCCCAAGGCTGCTGTAGAGGTGAAGACTTGGGTTTTTTTTTTTTTTTAATCTTCAGTCCTGGGAATGAGTAGGCTGCAGGTAATTTCAAAACAAAAGGACCGGTTAATCACATAGCCTGCGTTTCTCTATGAGAGGGGAAAGATTTAAGGAAAAACTATTAGATTGTAGCTGTGACCAGTCTTTATATGGGAAAAGATTAATTCTGGTGGACTATCTAAATCTAAAATTAGAACTGTGGGAACAGGATTATATGTAACAAAATGCAAGAGATTAATGTGTCTGTGTGTGAGTGGGTTGTGGGAGTTGAGAAAGGAAAATATGAAATGAATATCCAAGAAGGTATCAGATGAGTGTAATTAAATTGATTTCTGTCTTACATGAGACTTCAGTGGCTGAACCTTGTTCTCTTCATGCTTACGGGGTCTCTTAAAACTGTTCACAGTCACATCTTTTGATGACTTTTAAAAGGGATTATGTCGTGGCAATCAATTCTGTTTTTCTGACTAGTCAGAATAGAGGTTAAGACAAAATCTTGAAGTTGACCTGATTAGGTGAAATTTGAAAACACCCAGTGCCACACCTAGCTTTTGATTTGAAATCTGTGGGAAATGCAATTCTAGATTTTTTTTTTTTTGGTCCAGTTAGTAGATGTATGAAGGGCTGAGGTGTAACTAAGTGGCAGAGTGTGTACTTAGCATGTCGTAAGTCCAGGGTTCAACTCCGCAAATTTTAGAAAATTAGAATGTGTATTTAGTCCCCTTTATCTGAAACTGTGGCTGTCTACCACTTCTTTTCCTAACAAGCCTACAGTATCCCCATATCCCTTCGGGAAAATAATTGGTTTGGTTGAAGTGATGACACCTTGAATGCAGGACCCCATGTCCTTCCCTGGTGTGTCCTCTGAGGCTTTGTATGTGGGACAGTGAGAGAAAATATGATCAGCATGGCACCTGGGTTGGAAGTGACTCTTCCGGATGCCACTTCTGGAGCTGGTGGCTGTTGGGCTGTCTTGACCTGACATGGTGGGCGGGAATTTATAAATCTTGCCCGTAGGAATGAGTCGGGGCTTTTTGGAACCGTTTCAGTGTTACATACGCTTGTCCGGCAGGAACTCACTCTTTCACACTGGGACAGAGTAGACCTTCAGGAAGAGGGTCACAGTCGCATTCTGATCTCCGATCCTCACCCGTGGGTCGGTTAATACTCGCATGGTATTTATAATGAGGTAGACTCTGTACCAAGCAATGACACACTCAGTGACTCATTTCATCTTCAGAGCGACCCAGGGAGGTAGGGATGTTTTCAGCTGGGGAAACTGAGGCACAAGAGAGGCTGCGTGTCTTGACTGAGGTTCTGTAGCTAGTAAGTGGCAGACCTCTCACTTGAACCCAGAAAGTCTGGTTCCGTATTTTGTATTCATTACTATTTATTGCATGTTGTTGCTGCTGCTGCTGTTACGATTTCCAGGAAGGAGCTCATGAATGCTCGGCAAATGCTCTATTACCACCTCCGACCCCAGCCCGTGACTGAACATATTAGGAAAAACAGAAAAAAACAAACCCTTAAATGTTTAGATGTACAGGTTGTGGCTGATGAGAGACCATCTTTCTTGGTAAATGTTTAGCTATGGAATGAAGATTGCTGTGGGTTTTTTTTTTTTTTTGGTTTTTCAAGACAGGGTTTCTCTGTGTAGCTTTGCGCCTTTCCTGGAGCTCACTTGGTAGCCCAGGCTGGCCTCGAACTCACAAAGATCCGCCTGGCTCTGCCTCCCGAGTGCTGGGATTAAAGGCGTGCGCCACCAACGCCCGGCTTTGCTGTGGGTTTTAAATCTAAGAACTAGATTGGATTTTCTTGTTGTTTTTTTTTTTTTTTCCCAGAAAAAAAAAAAATCTCTCTTTTACATTGTGTGTGTGTGTGTGTGTGTGTGTGTGTGTGTCCATGTCCTGCTGAACATATTTGGAGGGCAGAGGACAACCTGTGGGAGTCAGTTCTTTCTACCATGCAGGTTCTGGGGATCAAACGCAGATGAAATAGTCAGTCTTGGTGGAAGGGCCCGAGCCAGCTGAGCTCTTCTCTGGCCAGGTCGTTTTCTTCTTGAATGTGAACTAATGACCTCAGATGTTGTGTGGCGTGCTCACAAAACCTGTTCGGCTTCTGTGCTAACCTGAGACATTCATAGCTCCACCAGAGACCTGGCTGTAAACTTTTAACTTGTACCTTTGTGGGACTGGGAGAGGAAAAATTAGATTAAACCAATTTCTGTCATCTGTCAACTTACAATGTAGTTTGTGAATTTCTAAACGAAATTGTAGAAAAGACTTCCTTCTAATTGGGAATGCCTTGCCTTGTCACCTAGGAAACACCTGATTGTTTTCTTAGGGGAATAGTCTGCAAATCAGACTTTTAAAGGCTTGTATTAAGAATGCGCATAAAACATACAGCTGCATTTAAACCTAGCTTTAGTTTTAGAAATTAGGTTTCTGTGTGGTCAGCAGATACAAGTGCAGGAGCAGCTTCAGCAGGAAGACAATAGCCCATATTTAAGAAAATTCAGTGTGTTTGGATCACTGTCCTTAGCCACACAAATGTTTGCTTTCAGGCTGTGGTAAAGGAAATTGAAGATAATGGCCTTCCCCCTAATTCCCATTTTTTTGCTTGTATTAAGATCTAAGACTCACCTCAGTTCACATGCGACAGATCCTCATTTTGAGAACAAAATGTAGAACTTTATAATTTGGGGAAGGAAGAAGAAAAGGACTCTCTTTTATTCTTCCACGGAAAACCAAAGGCAGCCTGAGCCTGGAACTCTGGATGCCCTGTGCATGAGCCTTGCCTGGCTCAGGTGCCCAGTGTGTCCTGAGGGTCCTCGTGGGAGCCCATTGGTGGTCCAGGCAGACACATGGTACCTTATGTAAAGCTCCTGTGCTTGCTAAAAATCTGCCCGAGAGTGGACAAGCAGATCCGGAGTGCTAATCCTTTGTCATTGGTCACAGTCCCTGGACACTTCTTTACCAGCTAAGTGCTACTGATTCAATTTGGTCGACTGTGCTTCGCTTCCTTAAAACCTGCTGCAGTTTCGGTTGAGTAAAGCGATGATTCATTTCCTGCCCCGTGGGGTGTCAGCCAGCTCTAATGGTTTTGTCTGCAAGAGCCCACAGCTGCCCAGGATGGAGGGAATGACAACTTGTGAAGCCATGGAGCTGGCGTCTGCTTTCTTTGGTGGCATCGGGAAGGAGTTGAATCCAAGCAATTGATTCAGTTTGACGATTTGTGTTCTGTGTTGCGACTTCCCGCCTTCGTGTTGAAGCAGAACAGACTTCCTCTTGATTTCTCCTGCCTGTCAGTAGCACCGAACATGCAGGAGAAATGTTCTCTGTGTGGGTGTCTTTCCCCGGAGAACATGTGAGCAACACTGTAGAGCCAGTTTTGAGTAAAGAGTCCCTACATTGATCCTGGGTTTAGGATAAAGTTGATTTGGGTAGGTGACAAAAACCCAAACAATCCTGGGAGTACAGTATAGCTCGATTACTTTGTCTGAACGTTCATAATTTGCTGCTACTGTAATACAGCGCTTTCTTTCTCTTTTTTTAAATTTTTCGAGATGGTTTCTCTGTGTAACAGTCCTAGCTGTCCTGGAACTCACTTTGTAGGTCAGGCTGGTCTTGAATTCACAGAGATCTGCTTGCCTCCACCTCCCAAGTGCTAAGGTTAAAGGCGTGCACCACCACTACCATCACCACCACCGCCTGGCTCTTTCTTTTTTCTGAGACAGGATTTTACTACATAGTCCTGAGTGTCCCAGAACTCACAGCGATCCATAGGCTTCTGCCTCCCCAATGCCACCGTGCCCAGGTGGAATAATACAGCCTGTTATATTGTGTGAAAGTATCAGCAAACAGAAAGAGACTTAGGGTCTTATACTTAACCTATTTAATACAGTATTTTTATTTACATTTTTAAGTTACACTTATTTATTTGAGTGTGCACTCACCACAGAGGTCAGAAGACAATTTGTGTGGAGCTGATTCTGGCCTTCCACTGTGTGGGTCCCGGGGATCAAACTCAGGTCCACAGGCTTGGTGGCAAGTGCCTTTCCCTGCTTAGCCATCCTTGTTCATTAAGAATCATTCTTTACAAATCTCAAGGAAGCAATAAAATAACAAGAAATAAAGTCAGTAAACCAGAATGTTGATGATTGGATTTTTAGTAAATATTTGTAATTCATAGTTGGCTCATGTTTCTCCACCACCTTTCTTTCAAGCAAGGTGAACTGGTACATATTTTCTATATTTAAATCAACATGTGCATATTTGGTGGGAAAACCTATTAAATTCCAATGCAGGATTCAAAAGGATGATTTTTGCATTATTAAGAATTTCATTTGGGGCTAGAGAGATGACTCAGCAGTTAAAAGCACAAACCAGTTCCCAGTACCTGGTTGGGTGCTCCCAGGGGATCTGATGCCCTCTTCTGGCCTCCGGGACACCTGCACTCATGGTTCACATATCCTCCCCATCCTATACACACACATATATTTTTTAAAGAAATATGTATGTTAATTTTAATCTCACAAAATACTTATTTTAAAATCCATCTAATGGTGAAATTGCCACATAAAAATACGTTCACCTCTTCCAGAAATATTTCAGTTCATAAATTGGATACATTTCCATTTTGCACCTGTTTCCTATTCCAGATCAAGGGGTGTTTTATTCACGTCTGGAGTCACCAAGAGTGAACTTACACACTTGCTTTTGAGTCTGAATGTTAACCCCGTCGTGGACTGAGGCGTTCATTCCTCCCTCCAGCCGTCCTGGTGATGGTTTTTTCTATGCACCGATGTGGGCTGTTGTTGATGGAAACATTTGCTGTGTGTATTCATTTGCATGCACACTTAAAGCTACTAAGGCATGTATTGTAGTTATGCATTCCTTCTTTGCCCAGGAATTGTTGGGAAATGCATTTTCCCTTTACCCGTAGTTTTCTTTTAAAAGCTCAAATTGAGAGCGAAAGCATTTGTGTTCATTGAGAATGAGAACTGGAGTTCCAAGAGGAAGAAAAGCATGTACTAAGCCTAAAAAAAAAAAAAGAGAATAGGATTGTTAGGGGCTATGAAGAACTCAGAAGTAGTGTGAACTTGTGTGAGGAAGTCTTTGTGGGATAAAATATTTGAGTAGAAAAATAATGAATTGAAAACAAATGATGTTAAGTATCTGTGTGGTACAAATGAATGCTGGACACAGTTTCATGAATAGAGTTAGTACATTGTGTTGAAGTGAGATGTGGGAATGGTGTGGGTGTGTCAGATCTGAGCTTGGGACTTTCATCTAAATAAGACAGCTGGTTTGTGAGGTGTAGAAACTGATGGTGTTTTGCCCTTGTTGAAAACCCAAGGGCAAAGGGATTGAAAAGATGGATGCTTCAGCACTCGGGAATATCAGGTAGAGCTAGGGATAATTACTAAGCACTCTCTGAATGTGCTAATCATGGTAAGGTTGTATTTTGAACCAAGAAACGTAACTTCTAAAAGTACATTCTACAATATTTACAGATGGGAAATGATGAGTACAATTTTCTTTAATGCAATATGGGAAAGGAAAATAGGTATTAAACTTGGATGAGGGGATACGGGCCAGGAATGAAGCGGGGTTAATGGGGCTTATTATATTACTCAGCTTACATAGTTGGGGGGGGGGAAGTTTTTGAGAAGGAAACAGAAGGCTGAAGAAATGGCTCAGAGAGTAAAGTGCTCGCTGTGTGAGCATGAAGACGAGGGTTCGAATCCCTAGAACCCGTGTGGAAGCCCGGCACTCCAGCGTGGACCGCTGTGTTCCTGGGGAGAGTTGGGGAGGGAAGATCGAAGAGCCTGGCATGCTGGTGTGTGCTGAGCCTCGAGAGCCTGCGACAAGCAGGAGGGAAGGGGAAGGGCAATGCCCCAGCTCGTCCTCCGCCTTGCCCGTGGCAGTGTGTGTGCTGTGTGCACTTGTCCTTTCTCCCAATGTGTCTCTCCGTTGCCGTCTCTTTCACACACACACACACACACACACACACACACACACACACACACACACACACACACACATACGCACACACACACACCACACGCGCGCGCGCTCAGTCAATAGAGAAACACAAGAAAACACCAACGCTAAACTTACTGAGTAGAAATTCATCAGTATTTTATCAAAAGTAGTTAAGGAGTTTTCGGGGAAGGAGACACCTAAAAATATCAGAGGCTTGATTGCACTGTAATTATATGCAGCTATATATGGCTATATGATTTTTCTAACCTAATAATATTGTAGTTTTATTTTAATTAAGGCAAGCCTCCACTTAGGTGAGCGGAGAAAGAACTCTTGCTGTTGGACCCAAGTCTTTCACTCAGCAAATAGGTTCTGAAAGCGCCCTCCCTGGGTGCCAGGTACTAGAGTGGCTACAACAAGTTCACAGAGGGCACGGTGGGGCCTTGGACTAATGTCACTGGGGAGGTTGGTCCAGGTCGTTCCGCAGTATGGTGTGAGAAGGTCTCTCATGGGCTTCGGGAAAGTCAGTGGGCACACAGAAACCAGGATGATTTCATTCTGCTCTGGGAGTCAGAAGCAGGCAGGTGAGGGCTGCCTTAGAGGAACTGGAGATAAGTCCGTGTCTACTGAGTGCCCTGAGAAGTGTAAGGTCCCTCTCTGCAGAGGACGTGACAAAGGTGTGCCAGGTGTAGGAAATAGCAGTGGCCACAGCACAGACCTAGGGAAGTGGGTGGAGCAAGCAGGGCCTGTGTGCTGGGAGTGGGGGAAATTGGAAGTAGGTCTGAGAACATGAGCGTAAAATGGGAAAGGTGGGTCTGTCCTCCATCAGAGAGCGGCATGCTGACACCCGTTAGCCTGACTTCCCAGCTCCCACGTCAGACTACACTCCATGTGACTGGATAGTTTGTCACCCTGCCTAATCGAAAGGACTCTGGGTATCCTAACCGTAGCTCTGCTTTACTCGGGTGCAAGGCTGCTATCCACAACCAAGTGAACCTGACGGAACGACAGCCAGCGAGACTCGCTTCCCTATGCCAAACGTCGTTCCCAGGCTTTGGTGAGAGTCTGCTTGTTTCCCTACTTATATTGACAGGGTTGTACTAGAAGCCCCTGAGTAGCAATATCCTTGATATTACTTACTGGAGAAGAACCTGGGAGGTCTGACTCATCCAGACCAATCCAGCGCCGCATGACTAGCCCTATTGAGGAAGTGGTCCCCGGCTGTTAAGTCCTGGCATCCAGGGCCAGAAGCTAGACTGCTGAGCTGTGGTGGGCTTTTACCAGAGACCAAGGAAGTTTGAGTTTCTGTCTCCTCATTTGTAAAGCTCTGGAAGGGACTGGAGGGCCTGCCATGCTTTGCTTTTCATTTGTTGTATTATTATTATTGTTCCTGAAGGATGAAACAGTGCAGGATGAAACCAGACACATCTTACTTCTGAACTTCACATGGAGGTTCTTCTATGTTGTGTTTTTCTGTTTTTCTGAGAAGGACATAAGAATATTTTCTCCCCTGCAGATAAGTCACATGTTACTATGCAACTGTGTGTAAAATGGGACCACGTGCTGATTGGGAGAGGGGGTAAGCTGCATATGGTGAATAATTTTTAGAGAACTCATCCCTCCTGGGGACACTGATCTGAAATGAACCCTCACTACAATTGGCTCCTCCAGGAGACTAGCTGGCATTCTGTCTTGCCCTCACCATCTTGCACCCTGGCTCTGGGACTCTGATCTTTATGTTCTCAGTTAACCTTCCATGTGTTTGACCTTTAGCCGCCCTGTGACCTTCAGAGCTCAGCTGTGTGACCAGTAACAACGTACAAAGTTCTGATGATCAATGAGCATAACCTTGACTTTTTCTGCCAAAGGAGATTGACACCTCCATCCTAGACTGAAGACATTGAGCATTAAGTTGACATTGCACCCTTGAATGTTTTCATATCATAGGCTTGGAAGGCATCACGTTAACATTTTAAAAGCTGCAGACCATAACCTGAAGGAATGGCTTTACTCCTAGGTCAAAGCAAAGAAAATACAGCATGAACTTGGACTGACTTTTTGAGCTACAAAGTGGAGTGAATTGTCAAGGGATCAAAGGGTCATGGGCCTGATTGATTGATTGGTTGATTGATGGGCTCCTACTGGCCAAATTGGGAGATGTGGTCATCATAATCGATATTGTAATGGATTAATTACCAATCTATTAAATATAAATTCCTAAGTCAATACTGATATAGAAGTTTGTAGGTGGAGTTTTCTTTCCCGCCTGCCAGTTCCCAAATAACTGACACGGAGACTCAATATTAATTATAAATGCTTGGCTGATAGCCCAGGCTTGTTACTAACTAGCTCTTCTAACTTAAATTAACCCATATTTCTTATATACCCCCTGCCACCATGTGGTGAACCTTCTTTGAACACAACACGTTCATCTTGCTTCTCTCTGACTCTGCTCCCCACTCCTCTACTCTGCCCATCTTTTTTCCAGTGTCCTTAGTCTGGCTCTCCTGCCTAACCTTATCCTGTCCAGCTGTTGGCCAGTCAGCTTCTTTATTAAACCAATCACAGCGACATATATGCATACAGTGTAAAGGAATATTCCATAGAAGTTGATAGAACAAATAATTGAGGGGTGAGGTGAGTGAAGTTATTGAGAGCCAGTAGTGAGTATAAAAAAGGAGTGATAGAATTGCGAAATCATCTCTGTGTGTAGAACTGGTAAGTGAATATTTGATGAGGATCAAAGCATTTACAGAGCTTCAAAATATCTACCCACAGATGACTTTTTAATTACAAAGGCAAATTTAATAACTTGATAACAAGGGAGTCTGGAAGATAGCACATTATCCAAATGATCCAACTTAATTTTGCCAATATTAGATGCTTCTTTTTCTATTTATTTGTTTTTGAGACAGGATCTCTCTTTGTAGCCTTGGCTGGCCTGGGACTCACTATGTAGACCAGGCTGGCCTTGAACTCACAGAGATCTATGAGGCTCTGCCTCTAGGGTGCTGGGACTAAAGGTGTGTGGCACCACACCCAGCCAATCCTGTGCTTTTTGATAGGATGCACTAGGAGGGTCATAGAAATACTTCTGGGTTATTATAAAAGAAAAAAAGAGTAACTTTCGTCTAATCATGATGAAAATGACAGACAAACTAAGCCAGAGGGAGTGAGTGGAACTTCAGTCCTAAGAAAGGTCAGATTGAAAAGGCAGAGGGATTCTGAGTTTGGCAGGGCGATGCCTGGGTTGTCCAAAGGAGAGACGAAGGAGAAAAGATCAAGTCCTTTCACTTTCTATTGGCTGTGGCTCCTGACATCTCTAAGTGGGGGTTTTGGAGCCAGTGTCCAAGTTTGCTCTTCAAACAAGGAGGGATGATGGAGATCCTTTCCAGGTCAAGATTTAGAAGACATTATTGGAAGATGGACATAAGTTGGGTCTCCTTTCACAGTGAGGACGATGGGAAATGATTTTGCCAATGGCGGCTTGAGTCCCCAGCTCTGTGCTATCAAGGCATTTATTTTTATCTAGCCTTTGGTATCTGAGCTTTTGTTGTTTTGGTTTGGTTTGCTTTTTTTTTTTTTTTTTTTTTTTTTTTTTGAGACAGGGTTTCTCTGTGTAGCCCTAGCTGTCCTGGAACTTGCTCTGTATAACAGGCTGGCCTAGAACTCAGAATTCCACCTGCCTCTGCCTCCTGAGAGCTGGGATTAAAGGTGTGTGCGCCACCACTGCCTGGCTGTTATCTGAGTTTTGTTTGTGAAATTCCACTCTCCGAGAGAGTAAAAACTTGGTGAAATCCACACATAATTATACTAATGTGTTTATTTAGTGTTAAAGTTGGCAAAACTGATTGGAATGTTCTAGACATGTATTAACCGGTCCGAACAGAAGTGGCTGAACATCCAGTGTGCCTGGAAGCATCTGTATCCACAATGCCTGGTAGAACATTATACGCAGCCTTGGTTGGGAAGATGGCTCAGTGGGAAAAAGGACCCGCGTTGACTCCCACTTTAAAAATAAAGTGAGCCTGGTGGCGTGGCACGTGCTCCCCTCCCCCACGCACACAGACATCCCTATTGCACTTTCCCAATAGATGGCTCAACCTCAGGGCCAACTCACCATCTTTTCTTGCCTGCCCCAGAGACTGATAGCAGAGGTGAGAATATGCTGAAAATGATCGGGAGAAAGGCAAAAAGACCCAGCCACCAAAGACAGGTGCTGTGTGTGTGTGGGGGGGGGGGGGGGGGGAGGCTTTCCGCTGAGGAGCTTTCGAGGTTTGCTGTATGTTTGCAACGCCATGTTTAATACATTTAGCCTACCTAATGTCAGTTCATAACTGTAATGTTTTGACAGCTGGTTAAGAGTTTTATGGTTATGGTTTGTCAGGTTTAGCCATAAATATAACATGTCAACCACATTCTGACAGGTGCGTAAATACTAATTTAAGAACTCGTTGTTTATGCTTAGATTTCTATCTTACTTTTTGTCCTTTCGGAGATTAGGATTTCTTTTACTCTGTGAATTGCTTCTTTTTCTCTTAACGAAAGTGTTTTCATGGTAACCACCAGCTAGGGAGTGCTTTGTGTGACTTCCTTGGGTAGTTAGTGGCCCTAGCTTTTGTTCCTGTGAAAATGACTGAGGCAAAAGAAGGGTGTAACCCCCTTTCTTACCCAGTCAAGTCACCTGTACTGCTGGAAGGAGTTACTGGAAGGGTTATCTCACTCTGTGCCCTTTGGTCCAGTTTTTTTATTCTTTGGAATTTGCTTTGCAAGTCCACGTGACTTTTAATATTGCTTTAAATTTAATTACTCTTTCCTGTAAGCACTTCTCTCCTAAAGGTTTTCCCACAAAAGTGTTTGCTGGTCAAAGGTCACTGTCAAATACAGCTTTTAAAAGACTTTTCTGGAAGACAGGGCTGTACCCACCAACCAGAATGAGCAACACTGGGTGTGAAGACTTGGGCTGTCATGTAAGAGGAAAGGCACTCACAGGGCCAGCCTCTGCTGACCACTTCCAGGCCGCTGAGTGTCGCCTCGCAGGCTGCCTGATGGCCCGAGGGACCGTGATCCCTGTGCAGGGTTGTGTTGGGAAAGGTTACTGTCTTATTTCCTGACCCAGATTTTTCCAGACCTTCAGATGAGAGTCAGTGAGCCAAGGCCATTCTTGGAGCTCTCTCACTGGCTGGGTGTCCCCAAGGCTACAAAGGGACAGTTCATGCAGTTAGCTGCATTTATATCAGTCACAGCCTTCTCCTTCTTTCCACTCAAGGTTTCTTTCCTTTTTTTTTTTTGCAAAGCAGCCATGTGAGAGGGATGAAATGATTTTGAAGAGCATTATATGGTGGGAATTTTGACAATAAGTAGAAGATGGTAATTACTCTTCCATTAGGCTCAGTGGCTTTGGACAGATAAGCTGCATTGAAACGGGTGACCAGGGTATGGGATCATGGATTGTCTTTCACAGTTGTCATGGCGACAGTGATGCAGGTGGCCTGTAACTGCCGGGCTGTCAGATCTTATACATCAAACTGGTGCTAAGTGAAAATATGTTAGAGGCATTGAGGGAAATTTGCCAGCAGTGTTTACAGGATCTGCCAGAGGAAAGCCAGCCTGGTTGAGGAAAAGGTTTCCAGTGATTCTAAGGAAGCTAGCCTTTTCACTTTTTTTATTAATAAGATGAAAGTGGAGTACATGTAATTAAGGTTATGTCTTCCTGTTTACTTCTTGAGCTCATGTGATCATGTAGAAGCCCAGAAGAGGCAAGGATGCCAGTCCAGGGTCTCTGCCTGGGCTTAGGCGGTCAGTGGTGCACAATCACAGACAGACCTTGTGAGTCTGTGTTTTGTCAGTGTGTGTCACTGAACGTTGGCCGGCTGGTCGCGTAAGGAGTCTTTACAGGAAAATCCCAGTAGGCTTCTTATAGCTCCGTACAGCTAGACCTGTAGTCTTCTGTGCATCCCATGTGGAATGTGGGATACACGCAACGGGGGAAGGATTTCCCTTTGTTCAGCGCGGTTACCATACCACTCCACCCCACTCCCACCCCACCCCACCCCCCACCCCACCCCTGTTACCTCTTCATTTCTTCCTGCCTCCATTTCTCTCTTCTTTTAAAAGAGTCTCTTCTCTCTTCCTTTAAAATCAATGGACGTCTAGAATTGAAACCCTCCAATGTTAACAGATTAGGGAGGGCCTGACCTCTGTGTCACCATGTGTGAGAGGCTTCGTCTCGACAAGTAAGACCAGCTTTATACTTTTCAAATAACCATGCAAAGATTGGAAAAAGAAAAACAATATAGAACTTGCCATTGCCACGTTATATTTGAGGGAAAAGAGATGGTAAAGTTAAAAAAAAAAAGTCTTGATGGCTAGGACATCTGTGGAGAGTCAGAGAATGGATGAAGTGGTGGGCACCTCTGGAAGACCATCTGCACTGGACAACGTGGCGCTATTTCTCAGTTGGCGTATTTGTCAGTAGTTAAATTTAAGTTAGAAAGGGATGGCCGCTCCGTGTCCCATTGGAGAGTAACAGGTCAGAGTATTAGCGATTAATCACGATCCACCCCATGGGCGTGGGGCAGGTGCCAGTTGGTGAGTACATTGGGTCCTGTCATTTAGAAGCAAGTTGACTCTGACAGTTGTTGATCACCTACTGTGTGTCAGGCAGTCTGATTGTCAAATCTTCAAAATAATCTCGAAAAGTAGGTTACCAAGCAGGGTCAAGATGCAAATATGGTGTTCCTGAATCTAGTCTCCATACTGATTTTTTTGTACGTAGAGTTTTAGAGGCGTACAGGATGAAGCCTTCCCTTCAAGGAACTCACATTTTTGTTAGAAAAACAACAAGGTGTTTCACAGCTCATTAAGTACAGTGGTAGACCCAGGAGTACAAATGAAGGGACACGGAGCATCCGAGAGGATCTCATGATAGATTAAGCTGGCTATTTAAAAAAATGTGTGGATCATTGGAAGGTCAGGTGACTACTAAAGGGAATTCAGAATGAGCAGGTAGTGAAGGCACACCCAAGCACGAGACCGCGGCACACCCGGGGACAATGCGCATGTGTGTTTATGCTTCTGTGTATAGCATGCACCCGAATACCTCCATACTGGCCTGGGAGCGCTGGGGCCTAGGAAAGGCTTCTACAGAACATGGGCTATGTCCAGCATGTCATTGGTCACACTGGTGACTGGGGTGCGAGCCTGTCCTGGTGGTTCTGCCTTCTGAGGTCCTACAAGCTCAGGTTGCTGACGCGCTTGTGAGCATCCTCTGTGGTTTCCTTTTCTAATTTTCTTTCCATTTCCTTTCCCTCACCGCCATCTTCCCCTCCCCCTCTTTATTCTGTCAGAGGCTTTTTTTTCTTCTTCTATAGGAGACCTGTTTTGTTCCCTAGCCTGTCAGGTGTAGAGAGCCAAAAAACGCATCCAATATGGATGCTGGGAGCTGAGCACTGGTCTTCTTACAGAGAAATGTGAGCTTTTAACCACGGAGCCATTTCTGCGCTCATAGAAAAAGTGCTTTATCAGATGGTTTATAGCACTGTGGAGACTGCTGTATTTCCATGAAAACACCAGTCTTCAGATTTAGTTCAGAATTTAACCTCTGGTGTTTGCTAAACCTCTTTTCCTTTCAATCCAAAGGGAACCAGTTTGCTCTCAAGCTGTGATTGGTTGCTGGGACTTTCCTAGTAGTCGGGACAATTTTAGTAAGCCAATGACTAAGGAAAAGATAAATATATAGCTGTGAAGCCAGGCATAGTGGCCAACACCTGGAATTCCACTGTCCCCACCCTCAGCATGTTGGGACAGGAGGATTACTGTGAGTTTGAAGCCAGCTGATACTACTGAGTAAGACCATGTGTCAAAAAACTGTAACCAAACTATCAAAAAACGAAAAACAAGCAAGCAATGAAGCCACTTAAAGTGTTAAGCTAAAAAATTGGTACCCTCTATCTGTTTCCAGTGGTCACATCACTAAAAACTCAAGACCTAGCACTTCAGCAGTACTTGGAAATGCTTTTTGTTTTGTTTTGTTTTTTTTTTTTTCCTTCCCTAGTTTTAGATGAAGAAGCCAGAGTTAAGGTCACAGTGGCATAACTATGTTCTTCTTTTATACTTCCCTTGTCTGTGTGTATGTATAGACACACACACACACACACACACACACACACACACACATGCACACGCACACGTGCACACACACAAACACGTACACGTACACTTCTGCACTTCTGCTGAATCAGGACTCCAATGACATGGGACATAGCCCTTTGCCATGCAAATCATGTAAGGAGATTTACTCAGGAGCTTCCAGAGTCGCTTGCTCAGATCTGGAGCTTGAGAACAGGCTCTTTCTGTGACTCTCAGGACTGTGCTACAGGATCAGTCAATCTAGCCTTGCACCAAGCAAGGGATGCCTAATCAAGGAGAAGGAATTTCAGAGAAAAACAGGAAATGGAAAGTTAATCTGAGCTGTCTCCCTCCCCCAGTGTGTTTACATGTTTCAGAAAGGGCCCCTTTAAAAAAAAAAAGAAAAGAAAGTTTGCTTTTAGGAAAAAATATTCTGGAAAAAGGAAAAAAAAAGATGACAAGCGATTCCTTCATTTAAGAATGACCATCCTGGTCGTGTGGCCTAATGTGGAGTGCTGAGATTATTTGTTGAGTTAAAAGTGCAACCAGAAGCACGGAAGTAGAGAAGCAACCACAGTAGATCATTTAAAATCTAGTTGATTTGGAAAATTATAGCCACTTCATATTCAGTTCTAAGTTTATTCATTTATTTGAGGTGGGTCTCCTGTATCCCAGGCAGACCTCAAGCTTGCTGTGTTGCTGAGAATGCTGAATGTCCATGAATGCTAGGCAAGCGCTGTGCCAACCAAGCCACATTTCAGCCTGTTACAAGTTTTTTGGGTGTTTTTAAATTTATTTTAATTTTATGTGTATGCATGAGTCCCTGAGTGTATGCATGTGCATACAGTGCCTACAAGGACAGAGGGGCATTGGATCCCCTGGAACTGGAGTTACAGACTGTTGTGAGCTGCTGTGTAGGTGCTGGGAACTGAACCCAAGTCTTCTGGAAGAGCAGCTGGTGCTCTTAACCACTGAACCATTTCTCCAGCCCCTTGGTATATACTTTCATTGGGCAAATCCTCTGCAAGCATCTCATAATTTTAACACCAGTGGGCCAGCATCTCCATTGATGTCACATAGGCCAGACCAGGGGACAGGATTTGGGATTTTGCCTCTTTGTTTTTCGCAAGCAATTTCCCAGAGTTACATGCTCACTTATTAACTTGTCAATAAAAGTGTTTAAGCAGGCCACTGTTCATTATTCTTTATCAATACCAACCTTTGTAAACAAGAAAAGTGAATGTGATCTAACTCAAAAATGCCCTGCTGGGAATAACTGTCTTATCAGACAGAGGGGTTGACCAGTTGTCTCTTTCATGTTTATTCTTAGTACTCATTCTACACAGTCCTGAGAGTTCTTGCAGGCTGTCTTCACACCTACTTTGCTTTTAGTTTCTGTCTGAAAAGGTAGATGGAGCAGGGGACATCTACAGTCCCACCCTGGTTAAATCTATTGCCATGATGTTTCGATCAGCATCTTATTATATCTGTGTGTATGAGTGCTTTGTCTGCATGCATTTCCAAAAATGTATACTACCGGGAAAGGACTTTGTTTTATGCAATATTTTTTTTTCATGTTGAGACACAGGATTTTCTCAGGTGTAGGTTAGTTACATGGTGTTGATTATGGTTTGGTGGAGAATGGAGGATGTCACATGATCAATTAAGTTAAGGGCTTCAGGACAAGGATACTGTGGTAGATTCCAGCTGAGCAGGGGATTCTGGGGAGACTGTCATCTAGCTTTTTCTCCTTACTCCAGAGGTTCTACTCCCACCTGGACATTTTAGGGGAGAAAAGCGAAGAAGGCTTTGAGTGAACATCTTTAAGGAAGTAGAGTGTCACAAACAGACTACTGAAAGATGCACATTAAAATATATATGTGTGGCTTTAATAAACCCCTGTGGTTGATTGGAGCCTTACAATGATGTCTTTACTCTTCACATAAGGTATTATTTTAAAAATTATTGCCATTTCTGCTTAGGGTCAAACACCATGGGCCAGAGAGTTGGTTTGCTGCAGATTATGGTTTTGTAAGCCTTTAATCCCAGCACACTGGAGGCAGAGGCAGATGTAGTTGAAGCTCTGTGAATTCCAGGCTAGCCTGGTCTTAGTAGCAAGTTCCAGACCAGGCAAGGATACATAGTAAGACCCTGTATTAAAGAAGAAGAAGAAGAAGAAGAGGAGGAGGAGGAGGAAGAAAAGGAAGGAAGGGAGGAAGGGAGGAAGGAAGAAAGCAAGGAAGAAAGAAGAAAAAGAATAAAAGATGAGCCGGGCGGTGGTGGCGCACGCCTTTAATCCCAGCACTCGGGAGGCAGAGCCAGGCGGATCTCTGTGAGTTCGAGGCCAGCCTGGGCTACCAAGTGAGCTCCGGGAAAGGTGCAAAGCTACGCAGAGAAACCCTGTCTCAAAAAAAAAAAAAAAAAAAAAAAAACAAAAAAAAAAAAAAAAAAAGAATAAAAGATGAAAGATAAAAAAGAAAGAAAGAAACAACAAGAACAAAAAAAGAAAATAAAGGGGGGAAAAGTACACCCTCATGGGCCAGAGAGATGGCTCAGTGTGTAACATGCTTGCCACACAAGACCGATGACCCAATCTACACAAAGACGAAAGCAGAAAACTGGATCCACAAAGTTATCCTCTGACCTCCACACATGTGGTATGCATGCTTACATACACATCGTGCACATACACACAAATAAATGTACACAAACACACACACACACACACACACACACACACACACAACAAATAACATTTTAAAATAAGGTGCACCACCATTTTAAAAGAGATTACAGACCCAATGTGTTAGGCCTTGCCATTTTTATGCAGGGAGATTGATAATAGAGAAATATTCTCCCTTGAACCATTTCCAGACTGATTTGCCATCCTGTCCTATAAATCGGATGTGGTTTCTGCTCTGGTGAGGCTGAGAATGTGGTTTTGAAGCACATTTTTACCTCATCAGCTGTGCTAGCTGGAAGGCCTTGGTCACCTCGCACAGCCCAGCAAGGTGACCTAGTACTGGACAGGCAAGGGGCAACCTAGGCTCTGTCCCTTCCCAAGGCACTTTGATCCTGCTGTGTCTCTCTGTTGTAGAAAAGTTGGGTTTTTCATATTTTCCAAAATAATACTCAAGGGGCTGGGGAGATAAAACAGTCGATAAAGAGCTCACTCAGCAAGTACGAGGGACCCGAGTCAGAAAAGGACAGAACATGGTGGCATGCATTTTTAATCCCAGTGAGCAGAGAAAGGCAAATTCCCCAGGTTTTGTACTAGCCTAACTGCACAGGGGAGCCCAGTGAAGGACTCTTCTCCAAAAGCAAAATAGATGCTGCCTGAGGAGGAAAAACACCCTAGGTTGTTCTCTGACCTTCACATGCACACACACACACACCTGCATATACACATTCCACACACCCCAGAACCAAAAATACTTGGACATATCTTAATACATTATATAAAGCCATATCTCCAATGAACTAATTTGATTTTGTTATGCCAAACTTCTTTATGCACAAAAGAATCTCAGCTCTTCCTTCAGAACCCAAACAAACACATATATAAACAGCAACAAAGCAAGAGTTCCAATTATGATCTTCAGAACACAAATACCCATTTAAGAAAAATGCACCTAACAATTCTCTGTTAGCAGCCACCGTAAATTATTGTTCTTTAAAAAAAAAAGAAAAGAAAAGAAAATCCAATATAGTTGAAAGCTTTCCCTCTATAATAAATACAAGCTATTTAGCTGCATTATCTCCCAGAAAGAGAGACTCATGTCTTACATTTTGGATTTGACATATTCTAACTAATCAGAAAAATCTTTATTAATTGTGTTTGTAACCTCTATAACACTCCACAGAGGGTTTTGAAAATTTTGGGTTGCAACATATGATGAGGAGGAAAAAAGATTGTATTATCTTATAATTTTATAAAATGCATGTGACTGAGTTATGCCCTGAGGAGGAGTTCTAGTACAAGTGGGAGGGTTGGCCCCTCCTCTACTGGAGAGGAGGGGGAGGAGTTCCCTCCTGGGAGAGGGAAGCCAGCATCTTGGGGGTGGGACGGGGCATTGGCTCTGGGAGAGTGGACTCGGGTGTGAGCTGCATTCCCTGTCTGCTGGTCAGTTGGGTCAGTTTTTCTGAGTTTTACCCTGGCTTTACACAGCTTGGCTCCCCTTCTTGCTGTTGCTTCCGTGCCCGCCCCTTGCCTTGGCCATGGGTGATTACACGAGGCCATTTTCTAGGGACACAGTCACGCTGTAAAACACCACAGACAGCAGGTGAGCCTTTGGGAGATGGTACACACCCCAGGCCCATCACTGCATACACAGGCGACTTCAGGAACTGTATCTTGAGGTTCTAGTCTAGATTGTAACTACATTTGGAAAGAGGCCCTTGAAGGAGGTAATTGGGGCTAATTGGGGTTATAGGTGAGGACCTAGTCAGCACGACAGGTACCTTTATAAATGAAGGAGGAAGCACAGGAAAGATGACCAAAAGACACAGGAGCCGTGAAGACTTCGGTGAAACCACCCTGTTGGCACTTTCATTTGGGGTTTCCAGCTGCTAGAACAGGACGAAAATACATTTCTGTTATTTGAGCCGCCTAGTCTATATTATTGTGTTATGCCAGCAGTAGAGAAATCAGGGCAAGAGTGTTATGAAATCTCTCTGGATTGCCAGCTTCTCAACTTTAAAATGGGGGTAGAATCAGTGTAGGATGGTGGGCATCTATAACCCTAGAATGTGTAAAGTTGAGGCAGGAGAATCTCCAGTTTGGGGCCTGCCTGGGTAATACAGCAAGACCCTGTCTTAAACAAACAAACAAACACGTTAGAAATTGGTAAATATCATAAGGTTGTTATATTAAATATCTGATGACTCATCTTGGTTGTCAGCCACTGAGGAGGGGGGAGCCTCAGCTGAAGAACTGCCTCCATCCCATTAACCTCTGAGCATGACAGTGTGGACACCACTGTTTGATATAGGAAGGCCTAGACCACTGTGGGAAGCACCATCCAGAGGCAGGTAGCCCTGGGTTTTATAAGAAAGGCAATTGAGCAAGTCAGGAAAAGCAAGACAATAAGCAGCATTCCTCATGGCTTCTGCCTCAGCTCCTGCCTTCAGGTCCCTGCCCTGACTTCCCTCAATAATGGACTGTACCTTGTAACCAAGTAAATCCTTTCCTCCTTGAGTGGGTTGTAGTCAGTAGTTGATCACAAAAACAGAGAGCAGATTAAGACAGAAATTGGTACAAGAGAGGCTGTTGCTGAGATGGACCTGACCATATTACTTTAGGGAGGGTTATGGGAGTGTTTTTGAACTTGGGCCTGGAAAAGCCATTGAGTGCTTGTAGCTTAGTAGGCTCTTCTGTGGGAGCCTGGGAGATAGGAGTGTTTTGAGAAATGCAGGCAATGGAGGCCTGGATTGAGAAGTCGTTTCAGAGGGAAGCCAAGACTCCCTCTGGACTGGCCAGTTGTGTGATATTTTCTATGAAGACTCTGTGGAAGGGAAAAACCTTTGCTTTACCAGAGCCATGGATGCTGGTTTCCTGAGGCTCAGAAATCAGCTGTGATTAACAAGAGACCAGAATTACTGAGTTGTAATCTTCTGAGAGGCATTTCCTCAGGATCAGCACACAGAAGCCGTGGTCCAAAGGGGTCAAGGCTGCATTTCAAGCCGGCAGCAGAACTTGATAATATGTAGGTTTCCCACACGATGCTGGCTTGGGCTGTGTAAAAGCTGCAGGATTGAAGAGGTCATGGACCGCAACTGAGGCCTGGCACTGAGAGAAGCCAGGGAGGCCACTGGTGAAGCTGTAGACTCAGTTGCTAGGACTGATGGGGGCCCACCAAGGACAGCACCAAGTGTGGCGTAGGAGCCAAACTGAGTCGTGAGACAAGCTGAATGTGCTGTGGCTGCCAGAGCTGGAGAGGTAGGACGCCCAAGTGCTTTGGAACCCAGCAGATTGTGAGTGAGTCCCCGATGTTGGAAACTGAGCTATTTACATGGCTAGATTTGGGCTTGCTTTGATTCTATCTGTGCTCTGGTATTTTCCTCTTAGAATGAATGTGAGTTAATTTTGATTTTATATGAGCCCCATAGTTAAAAGACTTTGGACATATAGCTCGGTAGTGAAATAGAGAAAGCCATTACCAGTGCATAAGTTTAACCTCCCTTAGTCAGCCTGGGAAGCCAGGAGACTTTCGTAGAGGAAGTGGTACTTGAGCTAACCTTGAAGGGGACAAGGGTCCCTGCAGGTGGATGGGGTGGTGTGACAGTGGTACCCACTGGGGGAAAGTAAGAGTCAGCACAGCAGAGTAGATGGTGTGTTCCAGGAACAATGCTTTGGGGCACTGGGAACCACGGTCAGGTAGGGGCAGGGATGGATGAACCTGGATAGCCAGCTTGGGGGCATGTGGACTTTGCTCTGAGTACAGATTTGTTCTGAGTATGATGGCCATAGCAAAAGCTGAGGCAGAGAGTAACATCATCAGATTTTCTAAGTTTTGAGAGATGCTTCTAATAGCAGGCCCCACATAGCTTAGAAAGGTTGCCAACAAGAGGCTGAAAAACCAGTTGGAGGACTATGGGTAAGGAGGGCCACAGTAAAAATGGAGGGAAATCACAGGTTTTGAGGATGCGTGTTGGGAAGGGGAGCTTGGGAGACCACTGTTTCTGGAGCCTCTCCTTGTGTCCTCTTTACTTCGTTCTTTGCAAAAACCTGGTTTTCAGGTGAGGCTAATGAGGTCTGGTGACATTTAAAACCCTTCTTGATGGGAGATAGTGAGAAGTGAATAGGGTTGAGATCCAAGGCCAAGAATATTGGGTACACAGTGCCTCTGGCTTCCCATAATCCCTAACTGCCTCACCCAGTGAAAATAATGGGAGTTTCTTACTGGGAGATGCGATGGTTGTGTCAGTAACAAAACTAAAGGACTCAGAATTGTGTTTCAGCTTTGCAGAAGTGTTGTGTGTTTTGAGTGGTGTGTGTCTGCGTGTGGATCAAGCACATGTTTCTGACTTGGATATAGTTAGTTATAGAAACATGTACTTTGTTGTTGGTGCAAGTTTGCCGGTGAAATTAAGTGAAATGTTGTAGATAAGAAAGTATAGGAAATGCACAGTTCCTATCAATTTTTCTGTCCCTATATTTGGCACATTTATTCTTGCCCTGATAATCTGGTTTTATTGCACAGTGGAGTCTTGTAAACAAAGACTCTGTTGTGTCCCCCATGAACACACAAGACTCCAAAGGGAGGGCTGCGAAGGAATGGGGAGGAAAAGTGAAAATGACTCAGAGAGTTCCAGAAACAATGGAGCGGTTCATCAGGGAGCTTCCTCCGAGTACAGCCACAATGATCCCTCCGCTGATATCCTCCCCCCCACCCCCCCATAAGTCGCCTTTCTCATTTTAAGAGCCGAAAGGGACAGACAGCCATGCCTATGTCTGGAGTTCCATTGCTGTCTGCACCCAGGCCTGGATCTCTCCAGACCCCTCCCCTCCCGTTCTCAGGTGAATAGCCTGGTAAGGAGCAGTAGCCACAGCGTGTTTGTGCTCAGACCTCTGGGCAACAGGCTAGAGCTCACTTGGAGAGACAACCCTGGTTTCAGGCTACACTGAGATCTTGCAAATATGGTCTTTGGAAAATTAGTTCCGTGTCTACTTGGTTTCGGTGGGAGGTTTGCAGAGCCCCTTGATAGCTCCTGGGGACGGCATGTGAAGGGTGCAGAGGAGGGAGGGACCTTGGTTCTCTTCTCTGTTGCTGAGCTGCCTGCAGGTCCATGCCTCGGATGAAGCCTGGCACGTGGTGGATGCCCAGTGTATGTACTGACTGAATGATGGCTTAATGGCCACATGCCAAATTCTACTGACCATTTGGCATCTCATCTCTCATTAAATCTTCCCGACAACAAGGAAACTCAGTGTTCTGTTCAACAGATCAAGACATCAGTGTCCAGAGAAGTTGAGTGACCAGCACAAGGCTGACAGCTTATATATATAAAACACAGGATTCAAACTCCGATTTCTATAGCTCTAAGCCTTTGGCATATCTGCAGATATTTTGAGTGCACCATAGATACTCTTCATCAAAATATTATCTCAATGTAAATTGGCCCGCTTTATATGTGCAAAATAGAATTTACCTCAAGTTGAAAATGAGGGTTTTGGGAACTCTCAGGGTCAAGCTCATAGTAAGTGTTGAACAAATACGGAACTTATTTTCATCTCTTTATACTTTTACACTTTGTTGCTGAGGGGGGGAAATGTGTGCAAGAGTTGAAAGTTTGTTACTTTAAATAAGTTATTTTCTAGACCATTTTCTTAATACAGGCAGGGTGACAAAAAGCCACACCAGTTAGTGACAGCCAGTGGCACTGCTGGAGACACAGCGTTGGAATCATAGCAGTCATGGGGAATCCTCACCCACTCCATCTTGTCACCAGGAAGAAAGGGAATGGGAAGACGCAGCCCTAAGTTTCTGGTTCTGTAGGAAGGGTCAGTAAACTCCAAATGCAGCGTCACCCCTCATTTTCTTGACTTTATGCTCCACGCTATTTTTAAAGGACCGATTCTCCCTCCCTCTGTCTCTCTGTCTCTCTGTCTCTGTCTCTGTCTCTGTCTCTCTCTCTCTCTCTCTTTCTCTCTTAACTCTTCACCTTTTCTTTTCCTGGACTGTATTCCTTCTTGGTGTATCCTATTTGGGAGTTTCCCCTTTCATAAATTCAAGAGTCTTTTCGTGTCTTTCCTTCCAGACGCCCATCTCTGCCCAACAGTCACCAGGTATCCCCTGTGATCCTCCCCCCCCCCCTTGTGTTTTCTTTGGTTGCACTGGGGAAGTGGTGGCCATGTGACAGTCAGGAAGTAAAGAGAATCCGGTTCTCACCGTCTCCCTCTTCCAAGCTGCTTCTGTACATACAAAGGACCTGAGATAAGAGGGTGGAAGGTGGAGGGACCGGGTTGTCCAGCCCAAAGGACTGTGATGTAGAGCAGTCGACAGCTGGAGTGCTGACCTAGTATTTGCCAGGTCCTGGGTTCAGTCCTCAGCACCTCATAAAAACAAGCACAGTGATGCATGCCTGCGTTTTCCAGGACTTGTGAGATGGAGGTCGAAGTTCAAGACCATCTTTGGCCATGAAGCAAGTTTCAGGCTAGCCTGGGCTACACGAGACTCTTCTACCAAGAGAAAATTGTTTCCTAACTTGAACTGCCTTGAAATACTTGCATCTTCTGCTTTTTTTTTTTTTTTTTTTTAAATCGGCTTAAATATCACCGTAGCGGTTTGCTTTTTTCATGGAGGAAGAGCCCATGGTGTGTTTGGTAGGTTTTGTTTCTCCATGCATTAAAATAAAATGCCTGTCCAAATGTATTCCCATGGGCATTGAGTTCCTTTAGGCTGCCCACTCTTGATGGGCAAGGCCTGTGGAATGGCAACTCTCCAGTTCCACCTTAGATGAGGCATAGAGATGGATGGGTCATTTCTCAGGTGACTCTGATTTCTGCTGTCTCCGGGTAAATAGAGGCTGCTTTGGTAATGCTGAACTGTTTTCATAAAGCTTCCTTGATATGAACAGTTCTTCAACTACTCTAGATGTCCTTTGTAAGCAGAGTGCTTTAGAAGCTTCCCTCCCTCCCTCCCTCCCTCCCTCCCTCCCTCCCTCCCTCCCTCCCTCTCTCTCTCTCTCTCTCTCTCTCTCATCTCAGTCATCACTGTGGGGAGAGCATTCTACCAGTAACGGCATGGTGCTGGTGTCCGTCGGGGTGGGGAGTCTGTGGAGAACTCGTTGCTGTAAATGTGAAATGCATTCTTTGTAGTCCCTTAAATTTTGTCTCCGCCTTCTTTTACCCGTGGTTAGTGCTTTGCCTAAGTTTGTGTTTTTGTTCCTGGGGAAGGAGATCACACTGATGAAGGGGGGTGTGGGTTTTGTTTTCAGGGTCTATATGTGGGCATGTATATGTGCTTGCATGTTTATAGGTATGTAGGTATATGTGTGTCTGTGTGTGTGCGGATGTGTAGACACATGTGTATGTGCAGGTGTGTGTGTGTGTGCAGGTGTGTATGTGTGTGTGCAGATGTGTAGACACATGTGTATGTACAGGTGTGTAGGCATGTGTGTGTGTGTGTGTGTGCAGGTGTGTGTGTGCAGATGTGTAGACACATATGTACAGGTGTGTAGGCACATGTGTGTGTGTGCAGATGTGTAGACACATGTGTATATACAGGTGTGTAGGCGTGTGTGTGTGTGTGTGTGTGTGTGTGTGTCTGTGTGCACCTGTGTATGTGCACCCCTAGGTTAAAGTTGACTACTTTATATCTTGTGGCAGGGTCTCTCAGTTGAAGGTCTCTGTCAGTTGACTAGCCTAACTAGCCAGCTTGTTGCAGGGATCCTGTCATCGCCTCCCGCATGCTGGGATTACGGGTGGGCTAGCATGCCTGCCCAGCACTTAGCCAGGTGCTGGGGATCCAATCCCTAGTCCTCTGGCTTGAGCCAAGAGTTCTTTATCCACTGAGCCAGCCCCTCAGCCCCTCAAGGTCGACTGAAAACAAGGAAAGCCCTGTGAAGGCAGACTCGACAGCTCCTCCACGAGTTCTCAACTGAAGCACTTTCTGGTACATATTTTGTCTTCTCAGAAGCGTGGCTGACTGTAGATCCAGGCTGGATTCTGGTTAGTTAAGATTTCAAGATAAGTGAGCTGTCTTGCTGTGACTCATCCTGTGCTGTTTTAAGCAGTCCACAGCCTCAGAGAATAAAAGGATGTCTAATCATCTCCCACTTCCTGTCACGGATGACGTCACTGTCACCGTCATTGTCTTCATCATGTTAAGTACCCCAAAGCTAAGAAGTTGCTAGACAAAATATGTTACAGAGGCTCGGGCTTTGGTGTCTGGAAGTCTGCTGCCTTTAAATAGATAACTCCCAAATGGATCTAATTCAGACTCAGGTATTGATTGATTGCCCTGTGGTAAGAAACAGATGGCATTAACCAGTAATCTGAAAGTCCAAATCCAATATCCCAAATGCTGAGAGTCTACTGTTTGTAACAGGTGTCGGTGGTGTGTCACTGGGTTCTGAGACTAGACAGAGATATTGGACCCAATTGCTACAAACAGTGACTGAGATGTGTTTCAGGAGCCAGGGAAGAGCAGCATGTAGCCTAGTCCAGTTGGGGAGCCCCTGAGCAAAGTCATGGCTTTAGTTGGGCGAAATGGTAGGAGGGCCTGAACTGTGGGGATGACGGAGCCTGAGCAGGGGCTGGGAGATTCCCAGGGGGATAGGGAATTGATGCAGGGCTGAGCATGGTGGCGGTGGAAGGGAACAGCTTTCAGATGCCGCACCGAGGGGCTCGGTACAACGACAGAGTGCATCTTGAGTGTTAGCTCTCCCCTGGTGTCGGAGGAGGGCTTGTGCTTGTGCTGAGGGGCTGGAAATCTCATCTCTGGGTTCTGGGAGCTGGATTTGAGAATCGTGAGTGAAATCAAGTGCAAAAAGCTTGTGGATGGAGGTGGCAGATGAGGAGGGGCAAGAGCCTAGCCTGGGGCTGAGTGCCCATCAGTCAGAGGGTCTCTTTAGAAAGAAGCCATTGCTTCCGGCTTTTGATATGCAGGTATCTGTGAGGGCCCAGGGAGGCAACGGGATCCAAGACAGGCTCCCTCTAACACCCTGGATAACCTACAAAAGACAGAGCCATCGATTTTTTTTTCCTCTGTCAGGACTGGGGGAGTAGAAAATGCTGGAGCGGTAAAGTGGGCGGGACTAAGGCTCTTCCCCGGGTGACAAATTGAATGCGACAGGGCCGGGTGGGGGGGGGGTGAGAAGGAGGAGCCCAAGGGCAGGTACTCCGTGAAGTCCTTTGAGAAAGAGGCAGGACCACAGGCGGAGGCCACTCTGAGGACCTTGGGTGGCAGCGGCCCCGCTGAAGCAAGGCTGCGCCCTTGTCTCCGTGGCCGGGATCCGCGCTGCTGATTGGACAGCTCAGTGTTCTTGGCCGTCCGTGGCAGGCTGCCAAAGCTCCACTGGGCTGTCACTCACGGCGGGGAGGGCCGCAGGAGAGGAACTTGCCTCTCCAGAAAGAGTCTTTTGGCCTTGAGACAAAAGAAAAAAGCGCAGCTTATTGCACACTTCAAGACCGAGCGAGCCAGCTATTAATGAGCCGAGAAACAGACAGAGGAAGTGGGAGATAGCAAGGCCAGCAGAGTTTCAAATGGTTGTTCAGCTGGAGTAATAATAATAATAATAATACCTTGCAAACTCAGAGCGGAAAGGAGGAGAAAGTTAGACTCATGGGGTCCTTAGGATGTTCACCCTGGGGCCACCATTTATCTGAGGAGCCAGTCTCCATGCTCAATTGTCACCGATGTGATGACAGAAATGAGCAAGGAATCTAGCAGCCCCAGATTTATAGATTTTCTCAATCATAAGGCCGGCAGCAGATGAGCAGGGACAAATGGGAAGCGGTGGCCGGTGTGGGCAGGCTGCTGCATGGCTTTAATTCACTGGTGATTTTCCTTTGCTTTGCAAAGATCAGATTTCCCGCTCTGGTATTCACTGAGGAGCACATAGCCCGAGGATAGCAATTAGCTCTCTCTGGGCCCACTCTCCATTGCACAGCCCTCGCTGACGTATGCAATTACCGACACCCCAGCAGCTCCTTTTCAAACCTCGGCTGGGCACGATGGGAAGCCAGGCAGGCCCACCTTCCCCGAATCCTCTTTTTCAGACTCCTCCTTACCTGGTGCTCAGGGACCTTGCCTGCTAATAGAACTGACGTACCGGGACGTCATCGGGCCTGGCAGAGCTCATTGGCAGAGAAGTTCGAGTTTTATTTTCAACCCAGAGACAGGCGGAGAAGGATCCAGCTAGAACAGGTCTCTTCCGGCTTAGGCTCTCCTCCCGTGGTTGCTGGAGTTGTGGAGGATGGAAAGTCTGCCGGAGCTTGCCGCTCATGGCTTCCTTGCTAATCAGTTGGAGATACAAACGGAGTTGGCTCCCCACCCCGCTGGGCTGGTCCTCTATCTCCCGGTTGGCTCCACTGCACTCCTGCTGTGTCAGGAGGGAGCTGTGTTTCCAAAGACCCTGCCTGCGCCTCAGCTTCCTTTCCTTCTCTACCTCCGGAGGTCAGGCTGTGTGTGTGTCTCCCTCAGGTTGACCAAGTGCTTTCCAAATAAAAATTAGGGTGCCGGGCGGTGGTGGCGCACGCCTTTAATCCCAGCACTCGGGAGGCAGAGGCAGGCGGATCTTTGTGAGTTCGAGGCCAGCCTGGGCTACCAAGTGAGTTCCAGGAAAGGCGCAAAGCTACACAGAGAAACCCTGTCTCGAAAAACCAAAAAAAAAAAAAAAAAAAAGATTAGGGCTAAGTGAATTCATTTCAGCTAGGAAGCTGCCTGGGCAGACAGGAGCGGTTTAAACCTTTTGGGATAAATGCTATATTACAGTGCAGGGAATTTTGCTTTTATCTGGGAGGCAGAGGAAACCACCTTAAAAAACCAGGATCTGCCCCCCTTGGCCACCAGGAGGTCCGTCTTTGCCAAGCCTGACTCTATAGATATATGGGTTCACAAGTTCTTTTAGTCTTTGGGTGTCTTCTCCACCTCCTTTCCCTTTGCTGATTCTATTAGAACAATTCACATCTGGTTATGCCTTTAAGGAATCTCTTTCAGAAGGAGAGGATAGGTACTCTTTGAGACAGTCTCCATATGAATCCCAGGCTGGCCTTAACTCCCAATCCAACAGCCTTGGTCAGCCCCGTGAGGGGATCACACATGTACTGGGCCACACCTAACTGCCTTTTTCTTTTAAAATGTCGACACTCAGTACATGACTCACCACCTAAAATACTAGAGATCACGAAAACAGGTTCTAGATGTGTTCACTTAGGGCTAGCTGAGGGGGCTACCAAGTTCCCTGGGACTTTAGGGTGGAGCCAGAAAGGGATAAGGGCCTGCCTTTATCCATCCCTCACCCAATCCCCCAACTCCCCAATTGCTTGAAAGAGTAGTATGGCCCAAACTGAGACTCCCCTGCCTTGACATCTGTGACCCTTGCTTGTCTTGAGTGAGTGTGCACTGTAGCAATCCTCTGTGCTTCTTGCCTCCTGTCTGCAATCACATTACAGCTAGATTTCTGTTGCCTTTTCAACGTCGCCATCATTATTTGCATCTGGGAGACTTTCTTCTCTTGGGTTGCCCCGGTGAAGAGAAAAGGAACACAGCGTAGCACAGTAGGCCTCTCCTTCCAGGAGGCCCCTTTGGGGCTCCCATACTGGTGGATGGGTTGTGTCTCATCCAATCAGCCTATGGGTCTTGGTAGGTTCCGGACCCCAAGGGGGTTTCTCTTGTTCCGTGTCCCCCGGCCTGGCCTCTGATTCCGCACACTGAAACGCCAATGACAGCAGCAATTGGCTGAGAGATAGACCACAAGGAGTGAGTGAGCAGGGCTTCGGGAGTTAAGTGGCTACAAGACAATTACTGGGCTGCGGCCTCCGGGATCAGGAGCAGCCAGGCCGTGTTCGCTGTTCGCTCGCTCGTACCAGGTTTTAAAGGAGCAATAACACGTTAATTGGAGGCGGGCTTCTGGGTTAACAGGCCTTGCCCAGCTCCTCAGCTCTTTTGACGCTGCTGCTTTAGGGATGAGAGGGAGAAAGTCCAGTTTGCCTACTCTCTCTTTCCCAGCCCCAGCCCCCCTCTTCCAGGTGAGAATTTGGGAGGTTTGTGCCCTTGGTTCTGGGAGACAGATCGGTGGTTTAATTTGGAGATTTTGTGAGAAGTTCCTTGGCAGTAGGAGGTGATGTGGTAACTGTCAGTCACAAGGGTTTGGTGTCCAGGAAGGACCTTAACTCAGCCAGACCTGCCGTCTTTCCCGCCAGGCAGGCAATTAACTCTCTGATTTTTTTTTTTTTTTCTATTAAGTTTCTATTCCAAAACTGATCTCTCAGTCAGGTACAGCAATAAAGAGCAGAGACGACACCTCCCTGCTGTTTGTAGCCCTTCCTGTCTGAGTTGAAGAAATCAATAAAACTATGAATTCTCTTTTGCCCACTCAGTAGAAACCCTGACGAAAGAGGAATATGGGATCCTTGGAGGGAGATTAATCCGGTCGAGGAGGAGCTGGGCGAGGCCTCTCTGCCCCTCTGAAAGACCACTAAACCCTATTCTGGCCACAAACAACCATCAAGATGATTAGTTTAGACTTGAGATAAGCAGACTAAACAAGGCATGACAGCCGAGAGCTCCTTCTCTCTGGTCATCTGCCTTCTACTGCAGTGGAACTCGGGAGGGAGGGCCCAACACTTCCAAGGGCTGTCTGATGGCCTCACTGTGTTTTGTTTATGTTTCCTTCTGGCCTGCCCAGCACAGTGTGGCCTCTTCCCCCTTTACCAAGCATTTCCTCTGGGTTAAAGGAATGTATTGGCTTGTCTTACCTTAGGAGAGAGTTAGCCATTTCCAGAATGGGAACTGGTCTGCTTCGGGACATGCTTGTAGCCAGAGGCCCAAGCTTTCATGAAACACCAGAATAACTGGAGAAGAGACTGGTGTCTAATGGATGCTCGAGTCTTCATCTGCCCGATGTTGAAGGGCATTTCGGAAACTCTCTTCAGCAGTCTTGAGTAGGGAGGGTGGCCTGGGTATGAGGCTGTGCCTGGCAGGGAGAATCTTCTTGGAAGGGCTCTTGGAGGGTCCCCACTGTAGACCTCTTCAGGATGTCACCAGGCCATGGTAGAGAAGCTGGCTTGTTACTCTTAGAGAACGGCTTCAGTCTGTCCTCTGAAGGAAGGCTAGGTGAGAATTCATGGTTTGTGTAGCAGTCACCACAGTCTTCCCAAGAAGAAGAATAAATTATTTAGATAAAGCTTTTCTGGGGCTGTGGAGACGGCGCAGTCAGTCCAGTTCTTGCTGTACAAGCCCGAAGACCTGAGTTTGATTCCTTGTGAACCCTTGTGAAAGCCAGGTACAGTCGTGAGTGTTGTCCTCCCTGAGCTGGGAAGGCAGATCTCTACTGTGCGAGTTCCCGAAAAATGAGAGACCCAGTCTTCAAAGAATGGTTGATGGTGTCTGAGGAACAATACCAGAGGTTGTCCTCTGCTGTAGACATATACAACACATACACAACTCTTTTTCACTGTAGTGTCTTAGCTTTGTGGTAAAGGGCCAGGCTGTCTAGGTTTTAATTCGGACTCTGCCACCTGCTAGTCATTTGATCGTCTCAGTTGCCAAGTGAGATAATAGTGTTACCCACTGGGGGCCTATTCTGAGAACTACGTGAGCTGCTTTTCCTAGCACTTAGTAGGACTCTACAGACACACTTGGAACATTAAACACCAGTTGCTGCTGTTGACTCCTGTGCATGGCTGTTGGTGGTGTTGAGTACCTTATCTTTTTAGGATGAACCATGAGAGCAGTCACAAGATTTGAACATTGCACCAAAGCCACACAGGTCTAGGCAATCTGAGCAGTCTCCCCCATCCGGTTTCTTTTCGGTTTTTCATCATTAGACGTAACATCCTGAGAAAGAGGGCTACACAGAAAGATTAAAGACAATAACCACAAAAACAACAGCCAACTGATTGGACACATTGATTGGGTCGTCATTCTCGTAACAATAGTTATAGCGAATACAGGAGACCAGTGTAACTCTCTTGGGGCTCTGCACTCATGTTGAGAGTTTTAAAAATGATTCAAAATGGGAAAAAGCACGTTTTTCAGTGACTTTAATTTAGTTCATAAGAAATACTGTTAGTCCTCTTTGGTGTGCTGCTCTGGGAACTTTGACAAAGGTAAGCACCTCCCAGTACGGCAGTATAGAGCTGCTCCATCATCACATCCCGGAAGGACATTTTTATGCTCCCCTGTGCAGACATACAACCCCCATACCTCAAATCCCTAGCAACCCCTCACCTGCCCTCCACCCATCCCCCTCGTTTGCCTTGTGACTGTAATCACACACCACCTAGCTGGCTTCTTCACTTAGCACAAAGCATTTGAGTTTCCTCCAGTCTGTCCTGTGCGTTAGAAAAAACACTTATTTCTAATACTCATACGTCAAACCTCAGAACTGGATAAAATCTTTGAAAGAGAGAAGTCAAAGATTCTTATTAGCCGGGTGAAGAAGTGGGTGAGACAGCGGAAGGTGGGGTGACTTGCCCAGGGTTGTGAGGCTAATTAAAGAACAGGAGCAGAGGGGATTCCCGAATCCCCTCTGCTCAGGCCGGGCCACACCTGCCAGATCACGCTGGGATTAAGGACGTGCGGCTGCCTGTCAGGCTGTCTTCCACTCATTTTCTAATTGTTATTAGGCAAACTGAGGCTTACTTATGTTAACAGTTTGAGAAGAATTAGTTTCTTTTAGAAAGCATGCAGATTAGTCTCATTCACCAACATACTCCTTCTTGGAGCACATCTGTGTCTTTGCTGGAACGCCGTAGGTAGGAGTTCGTAACAGCCCAAATCGAAGGCCCAACATTCGTTCTGCGTTCTTCATCATTGATGAGAATGCTCCCAGCATTGCTGTTGCTCCGTGAGTTCATTACCAAGGTTCCTAGATGGTTGGTTCTAGAAGACAAGCTAGTGGGTCTGACTGTCATGGAGCTGTTGGTTCCCTAGTTCGTTGATTAATGATTCCGTGCAGGTTCTTCCATGAAGGAACTGAGCTCTGAAAGATAGAATGAAGACACGGCTTTAGTAAATTTACACTTCCTGACTCGATGCCTTGAAATGGGCACAGCAAAACCTCTGACTTAAACTCCCTATTTAAAGTTCTCGGGAGGAGATGTAGAATCCTTTTAAGCACTATGAAGCCATAAGCGAACACCCAGAGGAGTCTGGGTAATGTGCCCTTGGAAAGGGGCTCTGTTGGTGAGGACCGTCGGATGCTCGGTTTGTACATCGGAGGGTCAGGGTCAGGGCTGTGCTCCAGGAGGCAGATCTAGGAGCCTGGGATGCAGAGAGAAACTGGCTGCTGGGGCAGATGTGAGGCAGGTCCTTGGCCAGCAGTAATGGAAAGGAAGAGATGCTTTGGTCAGAGAAATACCCACTGGAGACAAGAAAAGGGGGTTAGGGAAGACCAGGGTAATGTCCCTAGGGTGCTTGCGTAGATTCACCATGCTCAGGAAGGTGGGTTTCCTCCTGGAGAAGGGGGGGGTGGGTGGTAGACAGATGGTGGGTTTGAGGCCTAGGAAGGAGAAGAAGGTGTTCTTTCTCTGACCGGGTCAATTTTGTTTTCGTGTGCTTATGTGAGCCTATTAACAAGCATTTGTGCTTGATTATTACTCATTTCCAGAAGGCTAATTATAATTGCATTTTCCTTCAGTAGGGAATAATAGTGGGGTTTTTTTTTGTCCTGATTACAATGTTAGTTATGATTAAACAAATATTCTTGGGTCCTTTTTTTCCTAGATCGCATGATTCTATGCTTTAAAAAGAATCAACTGAGTTGTGAAGGAAGTAGGTGATATAGAATGACATGGTGACTGTAAGTGTTTTATTTGTGTGTGTGTGTGTGTGTGTGTGTATCACTTTAGAATATAGTTGTCTGCCTCAATAATTAAAAAAAAAGAAAGTGTAAACCCAGTGTGATCAAGACATGAGCAAACACCTTCACTTATACTGTGCTGATGGTTCTGTAAGTTTATTCCAACATACCCAGAGAAGAATCTGGTTAATTAATTAATTTATTTAATTTTTTTTCAAGACAGGGTTTCTCTATGTAGTCCTGGCTGTCCTGGAACTTGCTTTGTAGAGCAGGTTGGCCTCTAACTCCTGTAGTTCCACCTACCTCTGTCTCCTGAGTGCTGGGAGTAAAGGTGTGGGCCACCATGCCCATCTGAATCTGGTAATAATTTAAAGAGGGCTAAAGCTTTGCCTAGCCCAAGTGCCATGGGAAACTCCAAGTGTTTGCTTTATTTTTTGAGACAGAGTTTCTCTGTGTGGTCCTGGCTGTCCTGGAACTCACTCTGTAGACCAGGCTGGCCTTGGACTTGGAGATCTGCCTGCCTCTGCCTCCCAAATGCTGGGATTAAAGGCATGCACCACCATTGCCAGGTTGAAACTCTAAATGATTGTAAGGAATTAAGTATCTAGTGTCAGAGTGAGAACACGTATTAGAAATATATCCCAAACAACCAGTCACTTAATAAGGTATTTTCTTTGGCTAACTATGGGCAGCTGTGGCTGGGATGAGTATGTACAGTGATATGGAATGGAAGCATGAGAAGAAGTGTGGACCTCCTGTTGACAATTAGAGAACAAGAGACAGGGCCTTTCACTGGCTTAGATCTCACCTGGTAGTTTAGGTTGGCTAGCAAGCCCTAGGGACCCCCTGTCTCTGCCTTATCAACACTGGCACATTGCCATGCCATGGTCTTCATGTGGGCTCTGTAGATTACACTCAGGTCAGGCAAGCAGTTAACCCACTGAGCCTGTCCCCAGTTCTGAAAGTCACTTCTGGATGCCCATTTTGCCTCCTTCTGAACTGCAACCTAACTTGGTGACGATGTAGACTTTAGTGTTCATTTCTGTGTTGGATTCAAGACCATGCACTTTGAGAGGATTTTAGCTCTCCTGTGAAATAGGTAGCTCTCTTCACCACCACCTTTCAGTCATTCTGAACTTTCTACTCTTATATTTGGATTTAAGCAGGTCTGATTGGCCAGTGGATCAGGTGAAGTCATTGAACGTCCATGGCAAGGAAAGACAAAGTTATGATAGTTCGAAATGGTGGTTGCTGTGCCCTACAGAATAGCAAAGCACACCAGTGCCTACGACATCACACCACCAGTGTGAACACACATGACCCATGTTTTCTAAGAGAAATGTTTTGAAACCCTAGTCATTTTCGCGGTGTACTTGGAAAGACTTGGTGGCCCGTTTCTGTCACTTTGGGACATTGGAATCTTTTCTATGCAATGCATGCTTTTGTTGTCGTAACAAAGCATCTTAGCTGAAAGTCTTTTGCAGCAATATGGGGAGAATTTTTTACTGTTGGATTAGACTTTTCTTGGATTTTCTGTGTGTAGTTCCATTTTCTCTTCATTTTACTGTTGAAACTTATTTTCACTTCAAGGGCATAAAGAAAAAATAGAAGAAGAAGAAGAAAACAGCCATCTAGCTATCTTGGGATGTCCTGAAGTTATCATTTGTAGTCACCCTATTGTATGACAGAACACCAGGACTGATTCCTCATGTGTAACCATGGTTTCCTAGAAACATGCAACTTTTAAAAAGTGTGTGTGTGTGTGTGTGTGTGTGTGTGTGTGTGTGTGTGTGTATGTGTGTGTCCCATGCATGGACACCAGGAGCAGACATCAAATCCCCTGGAGATGAAATTTCAGGTGGTATCGAACTGCACAGCATGGGCGTTGGAACTTAACTGGAGTCCTCTGGGTCCATTTGGCCAGCCCTGACAGGGGTGTTGTTAATACAGGGCACAGACTGGCAGAAGGATCTGCTTCCTGTTTGCATTTCTTTTGCTCATCGAGTCAATAGGGATAAGAGTCAAAATGAAGAAAATTTCTTGGGAAATCCTTCCCTACATGTTAGTTCCCTCTTCCTCCTCTTTAGTCTGTCTCCTGTTGACAGAACCGTCTCTACACAGAGAGCATAGTGGAGAGGCTTCATCATGGCTGCCAGCCTGAGACCTCCGGTGCTGTAGGTCCTGTTCACCTACACACCTTGTGTTTGTCACAATGTAGTCACAAGTAGTTGCTTTAAAAAATTTTTTTTTCCTCCCATAAAAAGTGGCTGGAATTTCCTGGTCCTCTGTTCTCAGTGGAGGGTAAGATCAGTGGCCTGGAGCATGTAAAGGCACAGAAGGATTTTGACCCTCAGACCAGTGCATTCTTGAACTCTGTTCTGAGACAAAAGATGAAGCGGAGAGACACTGGAGATGAACTGCTGCGAGTTAAGAGTCCGAGCACGCCAGTCCATCAAAGTGGAGCTCAGGGAGTCACCAAAGGTGTCTTTACACAGCACGCTCATGAGGCTGCTGGGAAGGTGGAGAGTGAGAATCTCCCGAGGGAGTCCAGCTGCCCCCAGACCGGAGCAGCAATGGATGCCTAGCTGGAGCTACTAATGCCTTCTGGGTGTGCAGAACAGAGAGAGACAGGGGGAAACAAACACCGTGGAGGACCTTCAAGAGCAGATTCAGAGATGAGAGAAGCTTTGTGCTGAATCCGAGAGAAGAAAGTGTCACAGTGGGATGGGAAGTTGACCGTGGACGTGGGCCAGGCTCCCTTCCGTGAAGTCACTGTATCTCGGTAGTCAGTGGAGCTTTCAGTCAAGAAGCAACCTAATCCGTCGGACACATAGCCACAGGTTCAGATGAGTTGTTTTTTAAATGTCACTTCTCAGTTCAACTGGAATTCCAGTGTTTAGGCTACAGCCATACCCCTTTGGGCGTTTCTAGGTAACATGGATGCCATCTTGTTTATTGTGAAACCATCCTGTAAATTAAAATGATGATGTATTTCGTGCATGCTTTCATGCCAGATGCAAGGGAAGAAATGAACAGGATGTTCAGGGTTCTTGGTCCCTAGTTCCGTGTTTTCCTGCTTTGGTGGAAGAGCCTGGGGACCATGACCTTTTCCGGAAGCTGGCATAAGGACACACAATGGAGTTTGGTCAGAAATGGGAGGGACCAGGGAGGGACCTGTCTCCTGGGTCATAAGTCCAGTGAGCCAGAGAAGACAGTTCTTTTGGTGTGTGTGTGTGTGTGTGTGTGTGTGTGTGTGTGTGTGTGTGTGTGTGTGTCTCACATGATCAGGGGCCAGGGAATGAGGTCACTGCCTCCTCCAGTTTTATAATGTGCCCTGGGGCCTGGGCTCTGTCCCCTGTGAAAGACATCCAAGCCAGTGTGTCCTTTGAAGTTCCTGACTGCTGCACTTGGGCCAGCCCAGTGGCCGCGCGCAGCAAGTATGTAACTCCCCATTACCTGTTCGCTGAGAGCTTGGGAAGAAGGAAGCAGAGACCACAGCAAACAGGTTAGACGACAGGCACAGGCCTTCCTGTTTCCTCAGGCCGTGCTGGCCTGAGAGCAATTCCCGAGTTGGCTGAGTTCTGCTGCCAGCCAGCTTACAGCCTCGCTGAGGTCCTGGAGCAGATACACAACAACACAACACAACCCGCACCCTTCAGAGGGGCATCACAGGAAACATTGTCAAGCTATCTCCAGGCCACAACAGCAACACGAGCTGAGACCCTTTGTTCAACTGCATAGCTGTTAACGTTTGCATTTCTTCAAGGTTACTGGTCTCCTAAGGTAGTTAATTATGGGGGAAAATGGGATCACGTTTTAAATATGGAACTATGTATGCATCCTTCCCCACCGTTACCACAGAACAAACAAAACTTTGAACACAATACACCCAACTCTTTTTTTTTTCTCATCTTCAAACTAGGTTAAAGGATTCTCTTTCCCTGGAAAAATAAGTTTTGCTTATGTGATCTAAAAATAGTCACTAACATGTCTTCCGCTGCCTTTTTTTTTTTTTTTTTTTTTTTTTTTTTTGAGTCCTTCTCATTTAGGAGGTCTGGAAGTAAAGGCTGGCTTTAGGTCAGGCTTTGTTGTACCTTGAAGTGAAAACTGGAATATTTGAAATGAAATCGAGAGGAAGACGGGTGTGGGGAGTTTGAGACCAAAACTCAGGTATGGGAGGTTGACCATTTTGAGGGAGAAATGAACTTGAAAATGACTGCTGCTGCTGCTGTGAGGATGTGGAATAAAATGAACAACACTGTCACGAGCGTCTTCGGAGCAATGAAAGCCTCGTGCTCTGCACACTCACGGCTCGTGTCTGCACGCTTCCTGTGCTGCTCACGTGGAACATTTTTGACAGACAAAGCATTCCGAGGACTGTCACGTGACTGCAAGGCATTGGCTCTGAAGTGGTACATCTCACTAAGGAGGGAAGAGCTGAGGGGTCTCCTACCTTTTTTGTTTGTTTGGTTTGGTTTGGTTTGGTTTTGAGACAGGGTTTCTCTGTGTAGCTTTGCACCTTTCCTGGAGCTCACTCTGTAGACCAGGCTGGTCTCGAACTCACAGAGATCCGCCTGCCTCTGCCTCCCAAGTGCTGGGATTAAAGGTGTTTGCTACCACTGCCTGGCTTCTCTTACCTTTTCCTTGTCTAACATGTTCTGTAGGATTTGATAAAGTTTCCTCAAGTTGGGGCTTGCAGGATCCTGTTGAGGCATACTTCAGTAGATTGGGACCCATTGTAGACATTCAAATGTGGAGAGATAAGCTGGAGCAGGTGGGACAGGCCTGAAATAATTGCTATTCAGAAGGCTGAAGTGGAAGAATAGTCAGTTTGAGGCCTGCCTCAGCTAAAAACTGAGTCCGAGGCCAGCCCAGACAACTTTTTTTTTTTTTTTTGGTTTTTCGAGACAGGGTTTCTCTGTGTAGCTTTGCGCCTTTCCTGGAGCTCACTTGGTAGCCCAGGCTGGCCTCAAACTCACAGTGATCCGCCTGGCTCTGCCTCCCGAGTGCTGGGATTAAAGGCGTGCGCCACCAACGCCCGGCCAGCCCAGACAACTTAGTGGTAAAAAAAAAAAAAAAAAAAAAAAAAAAAAAAAAAGCAAGCAAGCAAGCAAGCCTGGCTCTGTGACACATCTCATTGGTCCCAGTACTCAGGGACAGAGGCAGGTGGATCTCTGTGAGTTCAAGGCCAGCCTGGTCTACAGAGTGAGTTCCAGGGCAGCCAGAGAGAGACCCTATCTTCAACAAAACAAAAGACTTTTTAAAAAAGAGAAGAAATAGGGCTATAGCTTAGTGGTAGAGCACTTGCCCAGCCTTTGTGAGGCCCTTGGTGCAGTTCTGAAGGCCATAAAACCAAACAAAAACAAGAGACAAGTCCAACCAACCTACCACAGACTCTCCCAGGGAGGACCAGAACCGGGGAGCTTCGGTCCTTCTTAGGGAGGGGGTTAGCAGTGAGGTGCACCTGGTTCCCACCGAGAGGGAGAGGGAGTTCCACTTCAGCAGGTTTTGTCTTTTAATCTGGGTGTTTCCTTTGCCACAGCTCTTCTTTGAAGCCAGCGGGAGTTGGTGTGTGGGAGAGAGCCCGGGCCTGGAGGAGGTGTGGCTTGGGCCAAATGCCTGTTAACAGCCTGGGAGAAGCAGAGAACAAGTTGATTCAAAACCAACAAAATCCCCAGACCCTGTCTTTGGCAAAGCGTCATTTGGCTTAGATAAAAGCAGGGAAGATGAGATGGAATCTTACGGTAAAACTGAGAGACATGGACGGAAAGAGCAGGAGGCATTGCCTGGGCAGGAGGGTGGGTGGTAAGGCAGGGTTCTGACTGGCCTTCGGGTTAGAAACAGCCCAGGTTCGGGAGCTGGGGAGGGCGAGGCAGATGACATTCATACACACCCTGGGGGCTAGCCATCCCCACACTGTCCCTCCTGTTTTTCTGACTTCTTGAGATTCCACACCAGGCTCTCAGGCCTTCCTCCATGTGGCCCAGGGCAGTCAAGGTACAGGGCCACTGAAGACGGTGTCCGGAGTGCTTGATCCGGAAGCCATTTGCTGGGCATCTACCACGCCACAGTGACAGGCATAAGCTGAGAGGGAATTTTCTTTCCCCCATTTGAGAAGAATTGTAGATAAGCTGGGATGTGAGGGGAGAGACAAGGCCTCACTTGTATTTCCAGGTCCCTGTTTGTTTTCTGCAGATCATCTAGCAAGTCTGAGCCATAGTTTCTCCAAAAAAAATGGGAGTAATCATCCCTTCTTCCCTCCGTCCCTCCCTTTCTCTCTCCCTCTTTCCTTATTCCTTCTCTCCTCTCCTTTCCTCCCCCCTCCTCTCTCTTTCCTCCTTCCTACCCTCCCTCATTCCCTTCCTTCTTATTTCTTTATCAGAAAGAATTTTATATATCCCAGGTTAGCCTCAAACTCACTGTATAGCTAAAGTTGACCTTGACCGGGTCTGTCAGCCTCCACTCCCAGAGTGCTGGGATTATAGGTGTGGCCACCCTGCCCTGCCGGTGCCGGGGATCGAACCCAGGCTTTGTGCATGTTGAGAAAGCAATTAGCAGTCGAGCTATATCCTCAGCCTAGGAGGGATGCTTTCTATCCCTCTCCCTCTTGGATTTGTTGTGGTTATGAAATAAAACTGATCAGAGAGAGAAGACAGAGAGCGAACAGTTAAGTGGTGGATTAACAGGTAAAGTGGTTGGTTCCTTAGAACAAGAGTGAGCTAATCTACCCAGAGCAGGGTGGCCTCGCTCTTTCCAGTCATTACCAGTCAGAGGGAGTCATTCTAAGCGACAACTTTAGGGTCTATTTATGGCAGTTTCTTTTCTTTTTCATCTCCTTTCTTAAATCTTTGGATGGTCTCACCCTGGTCTACAGGACATCTGTTGGGGGTCTGGGGGCTTTGGGGGTCGTTGGGACTTTGTGCCTGTTTCACTTCAACCTTTACCTCCTGAGGTCCGGGGGCCTGGAAAGTCTTAGACTGTGTGGGCTTGTCACCTAGGTCACCTCACTCTGTGGACCCCACCTCACTCTGTGGACCCCACCTCACTCTGTGGACCCCACAGTCCACCAGCAAATTACCAGGCGAGGAGGAAGGCGCGCTTACGCTGGGTCTCTGTGTGCTTTGATTTAAAGTAAGACTGAGTCTCGACCGTGGAAGGTCGAGTTTCACTTTGCAAACTTGAAGATGAGCAAACTCATCCCACACGAGGCCCCAGGCAGAATAAACTTGCCGAGCGGGTCCTGAACAGCAGAGGAGCTATAAAACATTCCTTCCTGGAGCCCTTTTGACTGGGACCGGGCTCGGCAGGGAGATCGCAGCAGGGATCCTCTCTTCCAGCTGCCTCGTCCTCCTTTGCCTACATTCCCTCCACAGACCTCACTGGGCTGGTTTTATGGGAAAGACTGATTAGCTCTGGCTCTGCCTTTGTTGTCGTTGGTGGTGCTATGGATACTATGTCATGTTTACTGCCCCTTGACATTTCTTAAAAGGGGTCTTCAAAGTGAGGGTCCTTTGCTAAGATGAGTTTCTGAGCAGTAAACTTGACAGGGTTTAACATGGGCAAAATAAACCTAATGTAAAAGAAAGCAACATAAAAAAAAAAACCTAGTGCCATCCACCAGAGCCTTGAATGGGAAGGGGCCTCGCCTATGAGGACCCAGGAGGATGGCGAGAGCCATCGTGGCCTCCCGGGGTGGTGGAGCATGGGGCTGCCTCTGTCTCTCTTTTTATGTGACATCAGCATTTGTAGCAGCAGCTGACTATTAAGGTGACATGATAAAATCATACCAGTCAGACTTCATTGTTAACTACCAGGACTCTCAAATCCAGCCACCACTGACCTGTCCTTTCTTGCGGAGCTTGCCTGGTGCCAGAGACTTACCCTTCTTCCGCACATCACTGCCACACATCTGGGGACATTTACACTTACCAATTGAACTGGAAATCAACTTGCCAGGGAGGAGTTTACAAGCTTTATTTCAGTAAACATGTAGTATTGGTAAATAATGAGTCTGTTATCTGAGGATGTTTGGGTCTATTTTCTGTGTGTGTGTGTGGGAGTACATTAAATCTTGAAGGTGCCTGTGAAGGCCAGAGATAACATCAGGAAGTCTTCCTCTGTCATGTCTACATTTTACCCACTCTGTGTTTTGAGACGGGGTCTCTCACTGAACCTGGAGCCCACTTTCTCAGTTAGCTACCTCACTCTGGGGTTCAGCCTGTGTCTGCCTCCCAGTCTTAGGTTACGGAACTTTTTATGTGGGTGATGGGGATTCAAACTTGGGTCCTCACACTTGCAAAGCAAGGACATTACCCCAAGGAACCATCTCTCCAGCCCTCATATTTTTCTATTTAGTGAGAAGACAGTCAGTCAGTGGGGGATTTGATTGATGGTGTTCAGGCGTGGGTCATGCACATGTGTTTACGTGTGTGTTCAAGTCCCTGTGTATATATAGTTTTGTTTTCATGATGTGTTTAATCTCACAGGAAAGACACTTTTTTTCTTCTGTTTTATACCCATACTTCAGAAGCAATTCTCAGTGTATGCGTGTGGAGGGGTCTAGGCAAATGAAGTCTAAAATATGTTTAGAAGATATAAAGTAGCATTGATAAAGTCACAGATATTCCAACAACAGTGATACAATGTATTACTATAAAGGATTATGTTACAATGTATGAGTGAAAGGAATATATTATGTAACCACATTGTATCCATGTATTGAAATATAGTTCTTTATAGTAAGCCACAGGGGGAAAATACTCATCTCACTGCTCATAGATTTGGGGTTTAAGGATGTACAAATATTTAACTGTGCTTAATAATTAAAATGATTAATTCCCCTTTTCCCATAGAAGAGTGCTCAGTGCAGAATTTCCCTTTATAAACAAACAAAACAGTCACGTGGGGGTTGCCTTATATAGAGAGCGGAAAGACATAAAGCTGTGTGTTGGTTTTGGTAAGATCAGGGTTTCATGCTAAAATAGTCATCACTGGTAGCCTCTGCTAACCAAGCCGGCTTCTGTGTAGGGAGAACACAAACCAAAGATTAAAAACAAACAAACAAACAAAAAACCAAAACAGAAACTGGAAAACTTTCTTGTGTAACTCCACGGTGGATATTTACTAACTTAACAGCTTTCTCTCTCTCTCTCTCTCTCTCTCCTCTCCCTCTCCCCCCCTCTCTCTCATTCATATATCTATCTATATATATATATATATATATATATATATATATATATAGTCTCATTATGTAATGCAGGCTGGGTTCCACAGCCTCCGCAATGCTGTCAGTGTTTTAGGGACATCCGTCCAGTGACCATAGTTTGAGTAGCATTCTGTGGGCACACATGCTAATCACTGGAGGCACATCTGCCCATCTTGGCTGAATGGGGGAAAGAGCCTGAATGAGTTGTATCTATTCCAGCTTCTCTGAGGTCTCGGCCTCCTGTTTCAATCCTTGAGTAGTCCTTGCCTCCAGTTTCTTACATTGTATGCCGTCGGGTTCATTACACACGTCCTAACTTCTCATTTTCCACAAATTAACCTTTACTTCAAAAATGGAAGTGACTAAACATTCTTTTCCCTGCCTCACAATTAGCTACCACTTACACTGTGGAATTCTTTGTTCAAGGGAGTATTGTGTTGTTATTTTCTTGAATGCCTTGGAAGCAAATCCAAACATCTGTCTTGCGTTTTGTAAAAAAATTATTTTACACTGATTTACACCTTTGTGATTTCGAATGTTTTCCAGGTTAGCCTGAGACATTTTCATGACAATTAGGAAAATCAGTATATGGCTTCTTCCTCTCTCTGGCCTTGAGGGCCTGTGTGCCGGCCACATGGACTAATGCAGAATTCACCGCAGCATTGAGTCATTGGGAAACATCAGCTACTTCCTCATCTGCGGGTGAAAATTGACTGTTTTTCAGGAATCCAAGGAACCTTTGTTGAGAGGAGGAAGATTGTTAAGTGTTCAGTTTCTCAAGGAAAGGAGACAAAGCATAACCTTTGCCTACTTCTTATGTGTCCTTCTTCCAGGGGACCATTCATCCATGATCATGTCCCCCACAGTGGGCTCTTTAAAAGACCATCATGGTTGAGGTTGCCTTCCATATTGGAGACTGAGGCAGTGGTGTCTTTACCAAGAGCCTGGAGAGCACTGAGCTCTCCTTTCCTGGCATCTCTGTCTTCCCAGTGACCCCGGCAGGGCCTCAGAAGGCCTGGTTGCTGTTTCTGGATAACTGGGGCCCTCTCGGTTGTTTGAATGCTTCTGTGGACATGTTTTACAGCTTTGTCCACCCCAGACCTTTCTCTCCTGTCTTCTTTCTCTCTTGTGGCAGTGGTTTCTAGGTCACCCATCAGTCTCCTCTCTAGTCCTCAGGACGGCCTTGGTGTGTCTGCCACCCTAGGAAAGTCCCTTCCCTGCAGCCCAGCAAGGAGTTCCTCTCATCTTGGTGGCAGAAACCAAAGACTGGATTAATCTGAGTGTGTGGTCAGTGTTGTTTTATGCCTGCCTTTTCTACTCTTGCCTGACTCCCTCTTTCCCTCTTCTAGTTAGGGTTCTATCACTTACATTTTCCTCAGAAGGCACAGATCTCTGAGATAGGCTGGATGGCATGCAGGGTCTTCTACTCCCTTGCCCCCCGCCCCCTGAGAAGAGTCCAGAATGGTCTCTGGTTACCAGGCGGTAGCTGGTATCACATTGAACAACCCTGAGCCCTGTTGCTTTTTCCACAGGACTGTGCAGGGGGCATAAAGGTGTAATAAAAAAGAATCCTGTGTGTCTCCATGTCCAAACTAATGTAGGGTCTGAGTGCTCGTACTTGGTGTTGTGATACTGCACGTGGGAGGCACCAGCTGGCCAGGCCAGGGTATCTCACTCGTGAGGGAAAACATGCCAGGCAGGAGGGCTGTGACACGTGGACAGTCACTCATCAGAGAGATGAAGAGAAAGACAGGGAAAGATGGAGGCAGAAAGAAAGAGAGGGAGGAAGGGGTCCAGGGTGCACACCTCGTGGGAATGGAGAGAGCGAGCGGGGAGGGGCACTTTTCTTTTTTAAGGGGACTTTATGTCATGGCGCTGGATGGGTCTCCAAGGGGCAGGTCAGAGTACTAACGCTTGGTAGTCTGATAAAGTTGGGAATGATTGGCCCAAATGTGAGTGATAGCACCCTTGTCTCCTCATGTCTGGTCCCCCTCCCTTAGTCCTGGGGTTGCCTGTATTGTGCTGTCTTGTCCTTGGCTTTCCTAGTGTTCTCAGGCCCTCTTGGGAGGTGCAGGAAACAGGGTCGAAGCTCTGGCTTCTAAGAAAGGCTGTCGCAACCGATTCACTTCCAGAAGCTCTGGAAACAGAAAGACTCGACCTGGTTTTCAACTCTGCTTTGCTCTGAAGGGCTGGGGGCACTTTGATGAAAGATGTCATCAGCCCGCTTCTGCAATTGCCTCTAGAAAGTTTTTTTCTTTCATCATTTATCCCTGTGTTCAAGCCCATGGCAGCTGTAAGACAGTCTTAGAACACTGCTTCAGAATAGGCAAACGGAAGCCGGTCTGTTTATGACTTCCTGTGGCACAGGAAGCTGAACTCTGTTCTGTTGCATTTCAGAACTCGGTAGTATCTTCAGAATGGACAAAGTGAATTATAACAATTATCATTGTCTTCATCATCATCTTCATCATCCCTTTTCAGGCTCTTACTTTTAGCCCTGGCTGTCCTGGGACTCACTCTGTAGACCAGACTGGCTTAGAACTCGGGAGATCCGCCTGCCTCTGCCTCCTGAGTGCTGGGATTAAAAGCACATGCCGCCATACCACAGGACAGGGGAGGCATCCTTACCTCACCTAAGGGTTCCACTTCCCTCATTTTTGTATGATGCCTCATCCAGAGATTACAATCAGACCAGTTTTGTTTCTACTGTTAATTTATGATAGCAATATATTTTCATTTTGAAAACATAAAATATTGAGTATATTGTTATTATTATTTTCATATTACAGAACAGATCGAAGGCAGAGCTTTCAGCCACCATAATGTCTTATTTGACTGTCACCACCTTAGGGTGGGAGAAAAAAATGGGGGAATAGTTCTAGAAAGAATAAGTTATAGGTCACTTTCATAGCATGTTTTAAAATATATGAAATATATATGTTCATCCTGTCACTTGGTAAGGTTAATTGATTAATGATTTGCTAAAAAAAAAATCTAGATTCTGATATTAAGAGCACAGGCTGATATTCTGTTAACTTGTTCTGTGTATTTTTTCTAGATTCTTTAATAGAGTTAATGGATTAGTTACATTTCTCATCATTGTGACAAGCACTTGAGAAAGGCGACGTAAGAGAGGGAAGATTGATTACGGCTCACGGGTTCAGGAGGCTCAGCAGTGGTCATTCGACCCCAGGGCATCCTGGCAGAAGGAACACATGGCAGAAAAGAGATGTAGGAAGCAGGGAGCGAAAGGCAGTAGCCAGGGATAATACACCTCCTGAGGTAGCTGGCCGAGAGAAGGGAGACGCAGTGAGGACCGGAGGCGGAGGGATGAGCCCGCCATCACAGTCCCTGTCCCTCTTCTCTCTGATTTCCTGCTCCAGTCTCCATGTCTGCCTCTGGGGCGATTCTGCTTTCTCATTCGTCTTTAAGGCATCTCCGATGTCTTCCGTCGAACTCTCCGGTTCTGAGTACCAATAGCGAAGTACAATGCATGGATTGTTTTGAAGACTGATTTGTGTAGAAGCTGTGAATGATGATTGATCTTCACTCACAAACTCCTCTCTAAAATCACGGGCCGAGCGTCTCCACCTCCTCACGTCTCCTCTCACCCTGTGGGTGTCTGACATAACATCTCATACCCAGTGGGTGCTCAGTGCAGGGTGTGGGGAGGTGAGGGGGAGCAAAGAGGATTGGGGCAGGGGACCTCATCCCTCTGTCAGAGTCCCTCTGGTGGGGATGAATGAGGAGCTGAGCTGAAAAGGTGGGTGTGATCTGGGACCTAAAGCAGGACAGTTGGACAGCTTTGGGGCCTCTCATGGATTTACTTAGTACTGGCCACCCCTTCGTATGCTGTCTGTTGGTCAAATGGGGTGGTGAATTGCATTTACAGAAAGCTCACCCTGGGATCGCAGTTATTAGGACGAGTACATCAGACCCTCTCTTTCTTTTCTCTTGTTCTGCATGAGCTGAGAAGTCGAAAAGATGACAGTTTCTCTCCGATCTGTGATAGGTTTCTGTTTGGGAGGGATTGTGTCGAGAATAGAGGGATATGACAGCTCCCAACCTCCCCCTGGTTTTCTTCTTCAGCATTAGCACTGTGGACCAAGTGGGTGGAATGGGAGCCGGAAGTGTCTGGTGGCTGCGCCAGGGTTGAGGAACTCGTGGTCGCTGTTGGATTACATTGGGCCGCCTGTTCTTACTCCCCCACAGCCACCGCACGGACTCATGTCTTAGACAGGACACATTCTTCAAATAACACATTTGGGGACATTCTTGCACCCCACCCCAGCCTGCCCAGGGACTCTTGAATGGGAGCTTTCTTAACGAGTGATATTCTTGACCATCTGTCCAGCTGGTCACTGAGAACATACGGCTGATGCATGCACGCTGCTTTTTGCGTAAAATTATAAATGTAAAGATTATCGTTTTCCGGAATCTGGAAAGAGAAAGTCTCTTGATACATTTCATGATAGATTTAGATTAGGTTGCTGTTGTTTTTAAAAATATGAGTCCCATAAGGCTTTGTGTCTAAAAACTGAAGTGTTGTTTGTTTTGTTTTTTTGGTCCTAGGCTAGTGTGTATGTTTGTGTTTATTCTCAGATGTCACTTTGGATCTCTTAACATTAAAAAGAAGTGGCTGTCTTGGCTCTCTGCTCTTTTGTCATTAACTGAAATAAATACATTTTTTTCAGACCTGATTCTTCTCGCTTCTCCACACCTCCAACTCCACACCTTCTTTTCCTCTCTCTTTAGAAGACAAACAGGCAAATTAAAAAAAAAAAAAGAAGAAAGCAAAACAAAGGAACAACATGAGAAATGTATTCACACACACACACACACACACACACCATAAAAACTCAAAATTGGAAACAAGCAAAAGATAAGTTGGTAAAAAAAAAATAACCAAACAAATCAATATGAGACAAAAATCTCCAAATCTACCATTGAGTTCATTTTGTGTTAGCATCTACTACTGGACTTGAGTGTGGTTTGTCTACCCAGTGAGAATCCGTTTGAGAAAACTAATTTTTCCTTTGCAAGTGGTCCTCAATTAGAGATAATATCTTGGTTGGGGATGGGAGCTCATGTCCACTTCCCCCTCTCAGTGCCGGGACCTCATCTGGCTTGGCCTCCTCGAAATAGATCCCTGAGACCTGTTGACCCTCTGCTCTAAATGTGTGAATTGGCATGAGTGACCAGATGTGTAGGATGTGAAGTTCCACCTCCAGGTCAAGTTGTAAAATTTAAGAAGCTGGGCAAGTGTTCCTGCAGGGCTTCTCAGAGCTTCAGCAATGTTTCCAGGAAGAGGCCAGTGGAGTCAACTGGATGGAACGAGTTCAGACAGCCTTGCTGTTTGCACTGGTGGGGTCAGAGGGAGGAGGGAGAGACCTAGGCACATGGGACCTCCCCACCAGTCCTCTCAAGACGGCTGTTGGAGAAACTACCAGTTTTTGTCCTCCTGCCAAGGACAAGGACAAGTGCGTACCTGACAGACCAAGATGGCTCCAGCAGAGGCAACTTGGGCAAGTGGTCCACAAAGCTGGTGTTCTGCGGAAGGCTGTAGCATCCCTTCTTGAGTGGCATGTGCTTGTCTGATGTGGGAAGCCTAGTAGTTGTCCTGAGTACCCAAGATCAGGTTGAAACAACACTAGCTAGCAAGGCCTGATGCACAGAGTGGTTATTAGCAGGGAGGAGATCTCACTTCTGGTGCCTGAAGTGGGTGGATGATTTGTGGGGGTTCAGGGCTCAAGCACGTTTGAGTAAGATATCATAAGCTAAAGCATGAAGAAGTCACCCCTGGTTGGGTTGTCTGCCCCTCTCCCCCCCAGCCTTGGTGGCTCTTCTGAAAGCATTTGCTCTGCTGGTATCCTTCCTCGAGGAGGAGGTACTGTGCTATATTAAGGCTTTATTGTGTGTGTGATTCTAACTCAGACATCATCCCTGAGCAAAGGTGAGTTTCACTTTAGTTGTGGGTGTCAGTTACAAGAAGATGGTACATGTTTACTTTGTGTGTGTGTGTGTGTGTGTGTGTGTGTGTGTGTGTGTGTGTACGTTGCATGTGTGAACAAGCCAGAGGACAAACTTGGGTGTTGTTCCTTACATATTGCTTACCTTTTTTGATATAAGGTCTCTAACTGCCCTAGAAGAACCCCAGCTCTCCAGAGAGCCCCAGCCACCGGCCTGTCTCTATCTCCCTACTTCTGGCATTACAAGGATCGAACTCAGGTCCTCTTGCTTACAAACCAAGCGTTTTACTGACAGCCTATCTCCTCATCCCTGTTATTTTTGGGGGGGTGGGCTCCTGCTTTCATTTATGGAGCCCCTCCGACCCTGTTTCTCCCCTCTCCAGTGACTTCCGCTTTATTCTGGTTGTCTTCATTGGTGAACTGAAAAAGTAAGCTCACTTTCAAAGGGGGGAGAAACATTTTCATAATGGAAAAACAAGATTATTGTATATTAAAATATGATTATCTCTAGCTTCAAAGTTGAAGTACTTACTTAGACTAAAATATTAAGAGAGATCCTTTCCCAGGCATTGATTTCATGTGAATGTAGGCAACTCATTCAACAAATTATTCTGAAGTACTCGCTGAGTGCCGAGTGCTGAAGCCACAATCAGAAATGTGGTGGTAAGCCGGGCAGGCGATATCCCTGTTTCTGCAAACTAAAATGACAGTCTGGCTCCGTGTCAGCTTAGGGTTTTTTTTTTTTTCCTTTCTTAAAAGAAAGCAAAAGAACAACAAAAAACAAGTCCAGTGTGGTTTTTCCCCAGAGAATGATTTTACTACACATTCTGTCTCTGTCTCCTGCCCCTCCCCCATTCTCTCATATTTGGATGTATACATTCATACACACGAGAGTATATGTGTGCTCGTGGGTGTCCAGGTGTTCACACATCTATATATCTGTTTACCTGTTGCTTTTCACCTCGTTTGTACATTTTATTTGGTGTGCGTGTGTGTGCGTGCACGTGCGTGTGCGTGTGCGTGTGCGTGTGTGTGTGTTTCTGTGTACTGCACATATATGGAGCTCGGAGGACAACTTGTAGGAGTCAGTTGGTTCTTGCTTGGTGGCGAGTACCTTCACCCAACGATCCGTCTTTACCGTTTAAATCTGAAGCTTATTTGTCAAGTCTAATTGGCCAGTGAGCTTCAGGGGCTTCCTTCATCATCCTCATGAACACTAAGCTCACAGGCCCGACCCACTCCCAGCATTTTCCTGGGGTGCTGGGGATCTGCACTCAGATCCTTATGTCTGTGTGGCAAGTGTTTTCACAATGGAGCCACCTCCCTAGCCCCTGATTTTACTATACGTCTGCTTTCTGGTCCTTCACCCCCAAATGTAAAATGGTCCTCCTTTCGTAGTATCACACCTCAGGACGTGTTCCTTAGTCTGATTTTCTCTTCTGGAGAGAAAGAGCCAGATCTCTACAGATGACCTTTGTTGGGACAGGGTAACCCTGTACTTGGCCTGCTCGGTAGGATTTTAAGATTGCAGTAATCAAGGTACAAGTTTTTTTATATATTTATTTTTTATTTTTCCTGGTGTCAAGTCAAAGCTGATTCAATCACGTACAGATGACGTTATTCAAGCTACTGCCAGAGCACGGCTTTTCTGAGCCTCCCATCGTTGGGCATTTCCACCGTGCTTTTCATTCATTATTATTTTTTTTTTTCAGGCAGTGAGGAAGTTCAGAATGCCTGATCTGTCACATTGTGCATTGTGTGGGCAGCCCCTGCAGTATTTGGTGGAAGTAGGTGAGAGAGAGGCAGATGGAGGCTGGACAGAATGCAGACAGTGGGCAAGAGCTGTGGCTTACTGAGTACTGACCGTCTACCAGAGAATGGTCTGGGAACTTTTAAGTAGCAATAATGATGCGAGCGCCCTCCATTGTGTTGATGGAGCACCCCTGTGTGTACCCGGCTCTGGTCTTGCCTTTTATAGGGATTTATACACTGACTCCTCCCGGGTGTATGACTCAGGTGGTGCTGTTTGTTATTGTTTTAAAAACAGGGAGCTGGAGCCAGGCGGTGGTGGCACACAACTTTAAACCCAGCACTCCGGAGGCAGAGGCAGGTAGATCTCTGTGAGTTTGAGGCCAGCCTGAACTACAGAGTGAGTTCCAGGACAGCAAGGACTGAACAGAGTGACCCTGTCTTGAAAAATAAAATAACAAAAAGAAAGGCTTTTTAGGCATTTAAAGTTGCAGAGCATAAGTAGTTAGGGTTAGGGTTTAAATCTGTTTTTTTCACTCTCAGGTTCACAGAGTTCTCATTACTGAACAGTGCTTGCTTTAGTATTTTTACAGACTTAAGAACTGGCCCAATTAGTCTGAAAGGTACCAAGGCAGAAACCATGTGAGCACTCACCGCAAATCTTTGAACATTTTGTGTATAAATTTCTAGTGGTTACATCGCTCCTTTCCTCCGACAAAAGACTTCATGATGCCCTTTCCAAACTGTTTACTGAACACCCACTGTGTGTGAGCCTTCATGTTCAGGGTTACAAGAGAGTCAATCAGCTATCTTCAAGGAATTATTAAGTGCCAAGGCTGAGGAAGCCACATTGAGTGCCCTAAACACAGCACTGGGACTTGACCACATTCCCGCCATTGAGATTACAAAGTCCATTTTGCATGGGGACGCCTGTGACTGCTTGGACCAGCAGAGCACACGAAAGAATGCAGTGTGCCTTCTGTGACTTCCAAGACTTAAGTCAGGAAAGGCCTTTCTGTTCGTGAAAGCCACGTTTTAAAAGGTTACCATTGTATGTGGGTATTACCTGAGCTCTGCACTTTAAATGTAGGAAAGGTTCCCGTGTGGAAAAGGTTCCACATTATGTTATTGTCACAAGTTGAATTAGCTGCCCAGTGCTGGCAAATGAGTCTGCTTTGTCCCCGTGGAGGCAGTACAGAAACACCGCTGTCCTAGGAACTTAGGAGGAACTCTCCCACTCCCCCGTCACTACCCCAGATGCTGGCATGCTCTGGGGCATTATAGTTTAATAACACAAGCGTTGTTAGTCAGGGGTACTGTCATGCTGTGTGTGCAGCCTCCCTCCCCGACACTGTGGCTGTGTCCAGCACTTCTCTAGAGTTAGCGAGACACATGGAACTCTTGGCCCTTTGGATACCTGGGCTCAAGTCACATCCCTGAGCAATGGAGGAAATGAAAGCTTCTGAGAGCTTTGCATCTCTTTTGATCATTCCTTCCTTTCCTCTACCTCCCCTCCTTTTCTTCCGCCTCTTCCCCCTCCTCCTCTACCTCCTCCTTCCCCATCCCTCCTCCTCTTCCTCTCCTCACCCCTCATGCTTTTCATTCTCTCTGTCTTCCCTAAGGTCTCCTCCTGAAAGGCCCACAGGGGTCAGAACATTTAGCAGTTACCTTGATTACTATCTGGAGTTCCTGTAAATTAGTGCAGACGTTCCAGAAAGCTTTGCTACTGAAGCAAAGGCATGCCACAGTGCATCATTCAGGGGCTGGTGTATGAACATTATCTCTTAGGCTGCCCATATAAATAGCCTTAGCCCTAACCCATTTCCATGAAAGATTGGAAATCTTGGAGATTAAAAATAGCCTGTGTATTAGCAAATCCCCTTCATTCAGAGTCTGGATAATTGGCACTTAAAGATTTGTGGTTCACCTCTCAAGGCTGGTCTCCAGATACCACCTGAAGCTCCACAGGGCTGCAATTGGACAGTGTCTCCCTGGAAGGAAGCAGCAGCTGGTGGCAGGAGCAGGTCCAGGCCTCCTTGGCCCTGCCTGCCCAATGTAGCCTTCAGACCAGGTCTGGCTGTCACCTGTGGGAGCAGCTCCGCCCAGGCCCATGCTGTTACGCATGCTCCCTGGTGACCTTGGAGGGAAGGAGAGCTGGAATTCAATTACTGTTGATGATTTTCATAATTATTCCACTTTGCATCCCTGAACTCCACTGAAGACAGTTCAGCAATATGATCTCCCCCTGGTCAGTTCCCCCTTTTCATTCCCATGTGAAGAGACTAGTATTCTGGCCTGAAGTCGAGTTCTTTTCTCCTGGATTCCTTTCCAGGGCACATGTTTTCACATCAGCACCAAATTGGGCAGGTTGACCTGTGTGGTCTAAAGAAGTCTATACTTGAGAGAAAACTCTGCCTTCTATGGATCAGGGTTGACATGGACAGACAGGGAGCAGAGTTGTGCAGAGGTCCATCAGTCACCAGTTGTATGTGTGGGGAGAAGCCTTCCTTACATGCCTGTTGTGTGATGAAGGCTGAGCCGCCTTATAGGGCAGTGATACGTCAAAGCCACCCCGGGGTGATAGTCCCACCTCCACTGTTCGAGAGCTGAGGTTCAGAGCACTGGCAACGTGTCTAATAACAAAGTGGTGACCAAATTCAGTGTTTTGTTTGTTTCTTTTGTTTTTAAGACAGCCCAGGCTGGTTTCCAACTTGCTGTGTAACTCAGATTGACTCTGAGCTTCCGATGATCGTCTTGCGTCCACCTCCGGGTGCTGAGATGACAAGGGGATGCTGGGATCACAGGTGTGTCCCGCCACACCCAGGTTCATGTGGTGCTGGGGACTGAATCCAAGGCTTTTTATGTGCTAGCCACGCACTCTACCAACTGAGCTACATTCCCCAGCCCTAGACTTAGGTCTTTTTATGATTAAGGTTGTATAAATCAAGTCAGTCTTGAAAAGCACAGGTCAAAGTCTGTGATGTTTTATATATCTGCTTTACTCATTTTTGGCTGTCTTTTTTGGTCAGGCTCACTCACGAGACACGTATAAGGGCCCCCCTGGAAATTGTGTGTCTGATCGTGGGCCTCCAGAGGCCTGACTAGTTCGGTTCCACAGGAGAGAAGACCTTGGGAATCCTGTCACAAAGTTAAGATGTCACATTCTCACTGAGCAGGTGTTTACTGAGCAGCCTTTTTGTGCCAGGAACCAACCACTCTGTGGTCTATTTCCTCCTGGAGCTCGCTGTTCAGGATAGGGGTGTTGGAGGGAGGTCAGTGGGGGGCTCCCTTTTACCAGGGGAATGATTGCAAACTTATTAAGTTACACCGTAGTGTCTGATTTTCACGGGGTGTGGATGTGTGTACAGGTTGGAGGGTGTATACGCACACTGGTCTTCAGGCTCCTACAGCTCTCCTAACCGAGCCATATCCATGGCTCCAGACGACACTATTCTTGAAAGAGGGATAAACTTTACAACTCCAATATAGAGAACCTTTGAAAGCCGAGCTCTGCTAAAGGGCTCAAAAATCTTAATACAAAAGCTTCAGGGTCCAAATTCTTACAATGAACTCTGCTCTGTTTGCAACTCAAGTGGGTTGTCAAGGTGAGCAGAGACTGTCTGGGTCAGGTTTAATCTAGAAGATTTGAAGTTGCCAGGGCCAAGAGTCACGGCCTGGAAAGTTCCCAGTTGAGGGTAAAAACCTGCTGTAGAATGCCAGTGCAGAGGAATCGGCTGCTTATTCCAGGAGAAGGAGCTCACTCAGGCAGACAGCTGATACGTACAATAACTGCACTTCTTCCCTTCTGCTACAGTAAGACACAGATTAGCAAGAGGTCTAGAAGTCTCTTCATTTTTGAGACAGGATATGTGTGATATGTGTCCTAGGCTGCTGAGAATGCTGGCCTTGAACTCTTGGTCCTTCTGCTCCCCAAACTGAAGTGCTGGGACTACAGGTGCATATCACTGCGCCTCATTTATAAGTTTGCTACAGACAGAAACCAGGGCTTGAGAAAAATAGGTAACCAGCTGAGCTGGTTTTTCAGTCTTCCTTTATTTGTTTACCATGTTTCTTCCACATGTAGTCCAGTGCTCTATCACAGAGCTACATTCCCAGTTCTGGATGGAAACAACAACAACAACAACAACAACAACAACAGACAATAAAAAGAGAGATCCATTCTACTTTGATGACTTTTATACAAGAAGAGCAAATTGTATGTTCAGGTATACCCTCCTACATAATGTCAGCAGAATTTATAGTTTCATATCTTATATGTATCTTCATAAAGTGGCTTTGGGACCTTGCTGGCAAACCCTTTATAGAAAACAACACTACTCTGCTTCCCTTCTGGGTCTTGGTATTCAGTGGTGGAGACATCTTAGTGGACAAGCGAGGCGTCTTGCTCCCCAAGTGCCTTTACATGCTAGGCGAAGTGGAGACAGCCTCACTTCAGCCTGAATGATGGTTAGAAAAATGTCATCCGAGTGAGTTAAAGCTCTATTTGATAATCTTGGCAAAAGATTTTCATTTTCAAGAGGTGGGAAGTTTGGAACTTCCTATCATCTTCCAGCACTTTGCAGAAGGCCTTTGGATAACCTCGTCATTAGAGAGGAGGCCAAAGAAAGAAAACTTAAGGGGCAGCTGTTGGGTTTTGGTGAGGTGAGGAGAGATGAGCATCAGGATTGGTGGTGGGGGTGGCATTTTCTAGCAGGGAAGGGGAAGGGCTATTGTATACTCTTCAGGACGGGCGGGGGGGGGGGGGGGCTTCTGAGTGCAGCGCCCAGCAGGTTCTGCCCCTGTCCGTTTGCATAACAATAGGGTTCCAAGCCTCAGGGTTAGTGTTTACTTCTCACTGAGGAGTCAGATCAAAAATAAACTGGTGCTTAAGTGTGGAAAGTCAAGAGGCCACCTCTAGCCCAACTACACAAGCAACAAAAATACTTGTAAATTAGTAAAGCCCTTGAATCTGCCGCCAGTGTGGGAAACCCTGCATAACTGGGGGAAACCCTGGGTGACTGCCCTGGTTACACGGTTACACTTCACCTTACATTTGTGCTCATGTGTGCTTCTTACATTTCCCGTCATGAGTGACTTACCAGAATGCCATTTGACTTATGAAGTAAGTGGTCATTTGCCTCTTGATCCAGACTTTTCCAGAAGCACTTTATAGAATCAACTCCCCCACCCCAAAATACCTCTGCAAGGATTACAGGCCCTTTTGTGTGATTAGATATGGATTATGATCAAGTTATTCAAATTCAAAGTTTGCTGCTGAGTTTTCTCAGTAAGCGACAAGGACCATGGCATTTCCCCAGCAACTTCAAGATACACAGAGTGCCCGAAGCTTGAGAAGTGCATTCTTAACCCCTCTCCCAGGGTTCTCCTTGTGACTTAAGGAATGTATTTGCATATTAAATGTGTCAGAGAGTAAGTACCTCGTGGTATATTATAGTTTAACTGTGCATTTAGCCAAATCTTAGATCCAAAGAAGGAAAACTTGAAATCCTCCCTTCCTCCACCCTAGCAGACAAACAAAAAAGAAAGGATATTTCAATTCATGATATCCCAGATGGTCAGTTATTGTCAGGTTTTTCGCCTGGGGTGGTGGTGGTGGTTCAAGACAGGGTTTCTCTCTGTGTAACAGCCCTAGCTATCCTGGAACTCACTTTGTAAACCAGGCTGGCCTCGAATTCACAGAGATCCACCTGCCTCTGCCTCCTGAGTGCTGGGATTAAAGGCATGCATGACCATGCCTGGCAGTTATTTTCAGTTTTATCATGGCACTCATGTCCTGGAAGATTCTCATACATGCCAGGCTAACATGGAACTACACCCCCATTTATATTCTCTGTTTAAGAAGGCAAAAATAGCATATGCTCCATTGTGGACAGATTTTCTATTTGATTCATACTACTTTTGGTATCTAAAAAGGGAGAGTTGAAAGTGGCCAGAAGACTATCTCCAGAGACGCACCACCACTTTCGAGTCAGTCACATCTGCCAGGTGAGCACTGGGTTGGTGTCTGGTCCCATATGGCACTGCCCACATGGGGTTGTTTGAGACGTATTTGTGTTGTTGTGAATGCCATGCTTCCTCTCCTTCCTTAGTGCCTTTCCAAACAAAAAAGACTTCAGAAGCAGATGTTTTTTCCTGCCACACCAACTGTTTGATTCAACTTAGCTTTCATAAATAGTGGAGTTTGTTTCTGTAACAATGTCAAAACACTGGGCTCTGGTGGTAGCATATACAGGCACCATATTGTCATGTTCTTCTGTTCCTCTGGCAGCAAGTAGGGAGTTTTACCAGTACCAAATGAAGTCTAAGTAACAAGCTGTGGACCAAGGTGACCCTGTGGGAAAGAGACACCAGCCTTCCTCATGAAGGCCATTCTCATTCAGACACTTACATTTGCTTATTGGTCATTAAATAGGTGAAAGGTGTATCTCGGTTGACACAGATGATTGCTGGCCACTGCGTATTGTGGTAACCGGCTATCAAATCGGTCTTGTTACCTGCCTTGAGTTTGCCTACTGAATATTTGCGTTGTGCTCAGAAGTGTTCATTGCTTTCATTATAAAAACCATTTGGGATTCTCTCATATAGAATCTTCTAAGAGGAGTCTTTGTTTCTCGTTAATCTCCCTCCTGGACTGGAGGCAGTATGTCTCCTAACTGGAGAGAGAATGCAGCCAGCCTTCCATGTCATAGTTAAGGGATTATTTTCATTGTGCACTTCTCTCTGTGATCAATCGCCCTGATGCACTGACCTGTTTAACTGATTTAGGACGATGTGGTTTTTTTTTTTTTCCTCCCAATTCTAGTAAAAAGTGAGGACTGTTCAGTGAAAAATTGTGACTTTTAGGCTTGGTGTTGAGGATTGAGGGGGTAGGCAGAAGGGATGGTGAGCAGAGCTTTGAAAAGCAACCCCTGCTTGTAGGTACCACACAGAATCTGCTTTGACAGTGCATACCTTTTGGTAGCTCCAGACAATGTGAAATCTGTCATCATACTACTTGCTGGTAACTTGAAATAAAAACATGGCTTTCCCTGGACACTTGCTGCTTCTCTTACCTATTTCAATGAGCAGATTGTTCTGTTTTTCCAGCTTTGGATTTTAGCTAGAATTTGAATCCTCTGTCTTAAATCCAGTGGCTTGTGCCGTTACATTTCTATTTATGTATAAATGTTGTATAAATTTTGTAATTAAGCATTGGGATTATTTTTATATGAATAATACAAACTGTCTGTTCCTGAGTGGATTGCAAACTGTGAGGACGTTAGAATATCAGTACGACGGTAGGCAATGACTGCATCTATTAGCTTTCTGTCAGTGCAACAAAAATGCCCAAATGATGAACGTCAGAGGGGGATCGGTCAACGACCAATTGCCCCTATTGCTTTTGGATTTGTGGTGAGGCAGTATGTCCTGGTAAGAGTGTGTGATTGGCTACTCACTTCACAGTGACTGGGAAGCCCACGAGAAGAGGAGGAGGAGGCTGCTCCTTCCTTATATCCCTGACAACGCCATATCCCCAATGGTCTAGCCTCCTCCCATTAATCCTACCTCTAAAAGGTCGCACCACCTCTCAATAATGCTGTGGGCCAGGAACGTAGCCTTTAATATTTCAGCCTTTGGAGATACTTATCCGTGCCACAGCACCATTCAAACACTGCTTCATAACATTGTTGTGGGGGCGTACTTTCTAGGAGAAATTCACGACATAAGCCAGACTCACAACTTTTCTTTTAGTGCCTGGTCCCTTTGAAGTGACCTTCTGTGCATGCACAGTGACTGTCAAGTGATTCCTGTCCCCATGCCCCATTCAAAGGAGTCTTTGTTTTATTTTGTTTTGTTGTTGGTAGGGATCAAACAAGCCGGGGCCTTCTGTATGGTAAGTAACACTTCCCAATGCTTCTAAGATCTGAGTGACTGAGCTGTGTCAGGAAAAGGGAACGGTGTTAAATTAGGGGAGGTTAGCCCAACTTGGTTCTCAGTTTTGACTTTGAGTTCAGGTTTGTCGTGTGTGTGTGTGTGTGTGTGTGTGTGTGTGTGTGTGTGTGTGTTTCCAGCCAGGGTCTTTCTGTGGCACAGCCCTAGTTGTCCTGCTCTGCCTCCCGAGTGCTGGGATTAAAGACATGGGCCACCACACCGCAGCAGGCTTGTCACTTTTGATGGCTAGCTTGCCATCTATTTACTTACTTACTTACTTATTTATTTAGCCAAATCCCAGCTATTGGGTGTCAGACCTTTAATAGTGTAATAAAAATTGGTGGTACGTAAGACCAAAAACTTAGGTATCTTTGAAGTTCCAAATAAGTCCAAGAGCTGCTCCGTTGAAGCAAAGCATTTTCACCTCTACTTGAGATGTCTTTCACATTTCTGTCTGATCTATTGGAAAAAAGGATGCGTATTTGATTTTTCCATTACAATATCAATAGAAACTCTGATAGTTTCTACAAAACTAAACATCTTTGAATATTTTTTCTGTCTCTTTTCTTGACCGCTAGGTTTTATAAACAAACTTGAAATTGAACCAGTCTTCAAACCAGCCTCTGGAAGGATTGATTCCTTGTATTATTCTTATACAAATTAATTAATTGGACCTCAGACTGTGTTCTGGTTCACATATGGTAACCCCCCCTTTTTTTTTTTAAATATACAGCCATTTATTTTATATCTTTAAAAATATGATTTTAAGCAGTGGAGTTTTAAACTATTTCTTTATTTAGGTTGGGGGAGCCCATGCTAAGATTCACATGTGAGGTCAGAGGACAGTTTTCTGGAGTCAGTTCTCTCCTTCCGTCTCCTGGGCCCACTGGGAATTGAACTCAGAGTGTCAGGCCTGGTGACAAGCACCTTAGGTCACTGAGCCATCTCATCAGCTCCTAATTATTTTTCACAATACGAATGTTTTTTATTTTCTTAAGAACCAGATTAGAATGTCCCAGCAGTTCTTACCATGTTTGACCTAAATTACTGATTTTACACATGTTCTTATTTGTACTCCTTAGGAACTGTGGGTTCCAGGTGTGGGAACGTTCCTGTCCCTAAGTCTGCACACAACAGGGGATGTGATTTTTCCTCCAGGAAAAGAACATCTTCCCTGCCAATAGGCATTTTTCTAGGAAGTGTTTTGTTTTGAATCCCCCAATCTTCCTGGGAGGCACTTACTTACCTATTAATTAATTAACACAGGAGTGTTGTACACATACAGTGTGGTATTTCTACACATAGATATAGGGTGATCAAGTTATGGTCCTTGTCATATCCATCACCTTAAACTCTGACCATTTCTTTTTTTGGGAATATTTAAGATCTTTTCTTCTGGTCACCTTAAAGATACAATACTTTGTTGACTGTAATCCATTCACGATGCCCTAGAATGCAGAACTGAATCACGCTATCAAACTGTGCTTTGGGCCCATTAGCCAACCCTCCTCACTCTCCAGTCACCTACCTTCCCAGACCCTGGCTGTATTTGTATAATTCCCCGCTCTGTCCCTTTGACAATGCGGGGGTATCATAGCCGCTCAGACAGAGAGGAGAAACGGTTGTCTTTTCTTCATTCTGATGATGAGTTACCTACTTAGCCATTTCTTTCAGATAAAGAATGTCTGAAAAAAAATGTCAAATGTAAAAAGAAAAAACAAGGTTCAAAAATGGAAGTAAAGCTGCAGTAGAAAAAGCAGGAGTTGTTGTTCTCCAGAGCGCTGCTGTGTGATTCTGCCCTGCACATGAGCAGACTTCGCAAGGAGAGAAACACCCCGGAAGACAGTCTCTACCTGAACTGTAGCCGCCAAGCGCGCACGGAGAAGAAAAGATGCCATTACCAGAGTTTCCATGCAAGACGCAGGCTTCTGTGGGAGACGGGGCAGCCCCAGACTCCTCCTTGCCTCATGCATATTCCCCTTTTCATGTATGTCCTTTAGTCTCTGTTCTGTGCTGAGATTTCATATTCAGTTAGTCACACGATGATTCATGTTTACACCCAAAGAATTTACTCAGAAAGACTGGGAATTTACATGAAAAAATTTTATTGTGCTGTTTTGGAACAGCAACAACGAGAATAACAAAAACAGTTTGTGAAACAAACTGAATGATCAGATAAAGGGCAAAACAAAACGAAAAAGGTAGTAGGCTAAGGTGATGAGATCATAGAGAGCTGTGTCATAGTGAGCTCCTGCTGGGTTAAAGATGGACACCTGAAGTCATATGACCCCGACAGGCAGGATACAGAGATAAATGGCATCTGCTATCTACTTGTCCACTCGATGGAAGCAATCAAGCAGGCAGAGAGCGCTGCATCAGATGACAGGTTCTTCTTGGTAACAAAGTAGCCTAAATTAATGTTTTCCTAAAGTTCCAGGCTTGACGGTCTTCCATCAAATACGAAGTATTCAAGGGAAAACACGCTACTTTTACTTTTTAATGACTCATAATTTTCCCCTGTTCCATTGTGGGTTAATATTTAACCTTTTAAAGTATGACAGGTCAATAAAATAAACCTTCTCTAGACTCGTGTTCTGGCTTTCCGGAAAGGGAGTTTTGAAAGAAAATAAAATGAGCGTAATTCTGCATGTAATGAGGTTACACTTCTATCCACCTCCACCATCTGGAAGCTGGGAGCGTGTTCAAAAATGAAAAACCAAAAAACAACTCAGAAAGAGGTATATCTTTGGGATGGGGACAGCTTCACATTTAACCATGACAAAAGCATGTGGCCATTTTGGGATCCCAGGACAAGTCGTGAGAAGCAGCGTTGGAAGAGACCAGGGAGAAAAGCCAAGTTGCAAGTCAGGGAGACATAGTGTTTTGGACCAAGGGTAAGGTCAACAAGCTCTGTTGGTTTTAGACCCTGCCCCTCATGGACCTCTATTACTAACGTCCCTGCCAATGATGATCATCCATGAGATGCTGTGTTCTGCTTAAGAAAACAAGACTATAAAGCTGCCATGTTTCTGAAAGATGTCATTAGCGATTCCCACCAGGCTGGGCTTTAGCTCCGTGGAGGGCTGTTTTCCCTGAAATCCTAACGAAGTGTCATGTTCACTGCTTACTTTGAACAGTCTTGCTGGCCAAGGGCTCTTTCTGACCTTTCTTCTCTTTTAATGCCATTGCAGGTGCAATCCATTTAACGTCCTTACCTTGGTGCCTGTATACAGTAATCACTTAATAATTATAAGCCATCATTATTAGTGCTGGCCCGTGTTTAGGGCTGGAAGATACAGAGTATGATTGGATTTTTCTGAATCATTCAAGGAGACTATGAGAAGAAAACTCAGGTTCACTGGGGGTATACTGTGTGTCCTCCATGGAGAGATGTCTCAGCACCCTGCAGAAATAGTTGGAACCAGAAACTTAGGGAGCCCCTTCCTTGTTTCAAACACTGGTTAATTTGCTGAAGTGAATGAAGGCTTCATATGGCAGGGACCATATAGTGCTGGAGACTACACAGGTATAGAACTGAAAACCAGTCAGTGTAACTACCCCCACCCAGTTTGTTGTTAACAAGAAAGAGGCCTTTTGTTAGGCGGCCAGTGTACTTCCTTGATGGAAACTGGGTCTTCTGCTCACTGTCCGGGTGCTTTGAGTCCTGCCTGGCCCATGGTAGTTGCTTAGCAAGAACTCAAGGAAGAAATTCATGTTATTTGAACCTGTGGGGTTTTATAGTCATATGGAAAACTCTGTGTCCAAGGAACTGTGTTTTTACCTCCACAGGGGAGGTAAGACTGCTTTTAAGTTCCTTTTCAATTTACTGTTTTCCTGTAATTGTAAGGATCTAGATAGTTCAGGTGAAGACAAGAAGAATGCAGATGCAGATGTCATCCTTTAGACAGCTGATGAGTGGCCTCACTGCGACAGCCTTTTACAAGGCAAATAAAATCAATAAAGACATGGAGGGAGGCTCTTCAGGGGGCTGTCAAATAGGGGTAAAAAACATCTCACTGCTCTGGGATCTTTTCTTCAGATTACTGTTGGAAATTTAGCAAGTATTTGAAATCTTGAGAGAAACCAATGAATACTATCTTATAATATACCCATAGACGGTACAAAAAAATGGCAAACGAGTATGGATTTGATCATCTGTGGTGTAAACTTGTGGTCCGACTTTCTTTGAATCACTTAATTTTAACAAATAAATGAGCTGCCTGGGGGAGGCGAGGAGAGTGCTCAGTCAAAATAATGAATTCTTGAGTGAGAATGGATTTTGGAGGCCATGTGGTTTGACCTAAATAATACAGGAATTCCATCTACAGAATCCCTGACAGATGGCTATACACTTGTGTTTTGAATACTTTTTGGTGTCAGGAAATGTGTTATTTCAAGAGGCAGCATATTTTATTGTTGGACAGTTCTGAAAGTTAAAAAAAAAAAAAGTAATATTTTCACACATAAAGACAAAATTTCTGTCTTTCTAGCTTCCATCTGCTGATCCAAAATATTTATTAAATACTCTACAGTTGAAAGAAATTCCATAGCTGTACTTTCCCATGGAATGACCAAATAGGTGGCTGTCCAGTACTTACAGAGCCTTCGGTGGAAATTCCTCAGTGCCTTGGAGATCACAGATGGTCTTGAAGGGCCCTTGCCTGCTGGGAGCTCATGGACTGATTAGGATACAAGATGAAATACATTCTACACTAGCAAATGAGTGACACCACAAGACCAAAGCTTTCTTCATACTGTCATAGGTAAGAAAATCTTGCTGAAGAAAGTTAGGACATAAGAAAAAGAAATTAAGTAAAAGTGCTTTATTCTAATTAACTCACAAATAAGAACAACCAATGGCTCGTTTATGGAAGCTGCTCAATGGCCTAGCCTCAAACTTTCTGTATCTCAGTCAACTTCTGGGCAGGTGTAATGGCCACTCTGAGGCCACTGAGCATCACTTAGGGTTTTACATTTCCACTATTCACTTTTTTTTTGGGGGGGGGTGTTTCGAGATGGGTTTCACCGTGTAGCCCCTGACTGTCCTGGAACTCTCTCTGTAGATCAGGCTGGCCTCAAACTCAAGAGATCTACCTGTCTCTACCTTCTGAATGCTGGGAATAAGGGTGTTCCCACCACTGCCTGGCTTGTTTACTTATCCACCCAAGCAAAACAAAGCAACTATGGTGGAATTGAAATTGAAACAAATTCTTAGTTGAACATCTTCTTTCATGGCTCCTGTTTTCTCTGCATTTCTGCTCTTCCTCGCCACTAATAATACCTTCTCCTGGTCTCCTTCCTAAATGTCATAGTATGTCCATACTTCCATCTCTTTACCTATACACGTGTATATATTATTGGCTAGGCTCCATATATGAGGGAAAATCCACAATTTTCTTTCTGAGTTTGAGTCACTTACTTTAATATTATACTTTTCATGTCTATCTGTTTTCCTGCAAATTTCATGATCTTATTTTTCTTTATAGTTTTCTTTTCCATTTTACATATATGCTACATTTTCATTATCTAGTCATTTGGTTTCATTTCTTTGCTATCATAAAAAAGGAAACTACAGACCAATCTGTCTGGTGAACATAGCTGAAAAAATTTTCAATGAAATGCTTGCAAACTGAGTTCAGGAACACACTAAGAAGGTTTTGACCACATGGGCTTCATCCTGGAGATTCAAGGTTAGTTCAGGGGCTGGAGAGATGGCTCAGAGGTTAAGAGCACTGGCTCCTCTTTCAAAGGACCCAGGTTCAATTCCATGCACCCATATGACAGCTCACAATTGTCTGTAACTCCAGTTCCAGGGATCTGACACCTTTATGCCAATGCACATAAAATAAAGTTAAATAAATTATATATAAAAAAGGTTAGTTCAATATATGTAAACCAATAAATGCAACACACCTTGTAAGTAAACTTAAGGACAGAAACCACACAGTCATCTCTGTTGGTGCCACAAAGGTATTTTACAAAGTTCACTGTGCTGTCATGACATGAGGAATAGTTGGAGTATAACTCAAAATCATAAAGGCTGTATATAGTAAACCTAAAGCTAACATTGTACTAAAAGGAGGCAAACTGAGAGCATTTCCTCTAAAATCAGGAAGGAGACAAGGATGCCCTTGCTCCCTGTCTTGTTCAGTGTAGGCTCGAACTCTTGGCTGTGGTGGTTAGAAAAGACAAAGACATAGAAGAGAGGAATATTGGAAAGGAAGAAATCAAACTATCCTTGTTTGTACATGGCATGAGTCTATTTTAGAGAATCTACTTGAACACTCTGAGATCTAGTAAACATAATAAAGTTGCAGGATACAAAAATATGGACACATATTCACATATATATATGTTATATATTGCTTTCAGTGAACCCTTAGAATAAAAAATTAGGGGAAATATCTCATTGATAATCAGTAGTTCTAAGTTAATAAATAAAGTACCCTGGAATAAACCGGATCAAAGAAGTAAAATACTTCAACAATGAGAATTCAAGACCTTGAAAAGGGAAATCGAAGAAGACACTGGACAATGGAAAGACCTTCCAAGCACCTTGACTGGCGGACTTGAAATTGTGAAAATGATTATACTACCTAAATTGATTTATGGGTTTAATGCAATACCCATCAAAATTCTGATGTCATGCTTCTCAGATGTGGACAAACAATCCAAGAATTCATGTGGACTACAAAAGACCATGAGTAGCCAAGGAAAACCTGAGGGCTAAGAACAGGGCCGGAGGCATTATAATCCCAATCTCAAGTTCTACTACAGAGCTGCTGTAGTGAGAGAAAACGTCTGGTACTGCCGAGGAAATCTTTATTAAGAAATGAAGAAAAAAATCATGCTGTTCCCTTCCCCATCCCCCAGATTTAGCCAGCTGTAACCCCTTGATGTATAGTTCAGAGTCACCAAATTATGACCCACGACCAAGTCCCTGGCCTGCCATTTATTTTTGTGTGTCCCATATATTTAGATGTTTTGGGAAAATTCAGAAGAGAAAGAATATGGCACAAGAAATTCAGAGTTTTAGAGTTCAAAAATAGCAATTTGAATTTTGTCTACCAATTTTTTGTGAAGATTAATCTTTTCTCTTGCTTTGTAAATAGTTACATAAAAGTCTTGATTTTGCCCTTTGTCTCTCAAAGCCTAAAATATTATAAATGATGCTTTCCAGAAAGGGTTTCCTGTCCCTGATACATTCATTCAGAAATCCCTCATTTGTCTATGTATCCATACATGGTTGTGATGTTTTGTTTATTTATAAAAGTGGGACTGGGTGGGAAGGTGGCTGGGTTGGTAAAGTCCTCACCCTGCAGGCATGCGGCCTGAGTTCAGATCCCCAGACTTCATGGAAAAGGCTGAGCATGGCTGCATCTTCCTGTAATCCCAGCACTGGAAGGTGGAGACAAGCGGATCTCTGGAAGCTCATTATCCAGCTGGGCCAGCTGAATCTGTGAGTGTCAGGTTTCAGGAGAGACTCTCTCAAAAACTAGGGTGGTGGGGCGGGAGAGACAGGTCATTGGTTAAGGAGCACTGGCTGGCTCCTGAAGGCCCGGATTCAGTTCCCAGCACCCACCACAGCTGTCCGTATCTCTGTATCTTCCAGGGAGCTGACACCCTCTTCTGTCCTCCTCAGGGGCTGGACACATGTAAGCAAAACATGAATACACTTAAGAAAAAAAAAAAAAAAAAAAAAGAACACATGCAGGCAAAACACCCATACACATAAAATATTTTTTAATTTATTTTTTATAAAAAAGGTGGAAAGTGGGGAAAGAGATCCTCGTGTTAACTTGAGCCCTACCAAATAAATGTAGGCACACCCATACATGCAGGTGTGTATGAATACATATATGCATGCGCTGGACTGTGTAGCCCCTCACCATGTACCTTTTTCTCTTAGTGTTGACTTCATGAGATGACTCTGACATTTTTAATGAAGAGACTTTAGCTGTTCCTACATGTTGCCTGTTAAGGTAGTGCTGTGTATTAAAACCTCATGCTTAGAACCTTCTAGAAAAGAAAAGGACAAGGGAGATGTATACCACTCACTGCTTATTTCCCTTCCCTGTTAAGAGGAATTAATTTGAGGTTTAAAAATACTTTGAGTGAGAGCTGGTTTTGAGGGGCCTTTGGAGGCTGTCGTTTCCACGGTCACCTCCCTGGACAGACTTTCATATACGGGCTGGGTGACCCATGGCCAGAACGAAGCTCTCTGCTCTGCGCATGCCACACAGGCTTGTGTCCAGGTGTGCTCAGCCAGTGTGCGTCTGTGGGAAAGAGTGAAAACGTCACAGTCACAGTTGTGCTTAATTAGCCTTGGGAGCCGGCCACCCCCGGCAGCACCACCTGGTGGATCTGTGTCTCGGTGGAGAGTGAGTTTGATTCCTTCCCCAGTAGCTTTTCACTCTGTGCACATTTCAGAGTTTAGACGTTAGAGAGTTTGGGAAATGCAGCTGGGCAGGTTCAGCCTGGGTTTCACTGAAGCCTTCTGCATCCATCCCCATTATTTGTCCTTAACCCATTTCACGGAAGCGTGACAAGTTCATGAGGAATGTGAACAGGGCACCAGGGACTCCGGAACAGCGGCACCGTGAGCACACAGGGGTGAGACAAGTGTCTGTTTACACCTGGCACTGGCTGCTCAGTGTCACAGGCAAGTTTAAGTCGGGAAGCCTGGGCCCTCTGAGCTTCCACTGGCCTCCTCTGCAATCGTGAGCGAACTGCAGCGCTCCGAGAGAATCAAGGCTCGGAATCCAGTTATCCCTGGTGAAATGTTTGGGAACAAAAAGCCAAACGTGGTCATGCTTGAGCTTCCTGCATTGCTATGTGTGGTGTTCATCATGCAGCCCCTTTGGGTGACGGCTCCTTGTATAGTCTTTGCTCAAGATGAAAGGAGCTGGAACTTCTGTTTATGATCACCCAAGCCAGCTGTTATCGCCACTTTTAATATGACTTTAAGCTTAGTACCTTTTTGACAGTGTGTGTGTGTGTGTGTGTAGTGTGTGTGTAATGTGTGTATGTGTGATGAGTGTGTGGTATGTGATGCCTGTGCATGGTATGAGAGTGTGTGAGTGTATGTGTGTAACCAGTACTGATCATACCGTTGTTTCTGATCCTTCCTGGAGACAGGACTCCTGCGCTCATGGATATTGTTGCCATCAGCACAGACGTTTTGCTACGCTTCAGAAAACTGTAACTTGCTTTTCTAATTAAACGGATTCTTCCTCCGAATGGGAGGGAGTCCTTGGCACCCGATGAACTACACAGGACAGAGAAATACAGATGAACTGAAAGTCTCCCCTGCGACCCCTGGAAAGCGGTTTCTGTGAACCCTGTCCAAGTGCTAGAACTTAGTCCACGTAGTTCTCTGTGAAGTTCAGCCCATACTCAGTTCCTCCCCGAAGAAAGCAGTCTGGTTCCTAGAGCATGAAGAGCAAGGGCTCACCTGAGCGACCATTCTGCAGACGGTGTGGATGTCTAGCAACCCGTTTTCTGTCCTTCCTGTGTAGGGTCTTTGCTAACAGTAGGTTGTGTCCCCACAAAGGAGGCCCGAGTGTCAGGTGCTGAGGGTAGCCCGTGTGAGAGAAGCTCGGTGTCCAGGGTGGAAGAGGAATGTGGCAGTGGTGCCCTTGGCGTGGCGCCAATGGCTGCCTCTCAGAACCTGGTTGGAGACCGATGTACAACTGTTCCCGAGCAGTAGGTGTCACTGTAGTCAGCGGCTTCTCCACCTCAGCACAGAAGGGGTTAACTGGGTCTGGTTTAGACAGTGCTGGCGTGTAGCCCCTCTGTGCCTGCCACGGTGTTGGTCTTTGTCCTGGGGCGCCAGTGGACACCTGTGAAAGACCCATGTTGACTCCATTTTTTCCCCTAAGAAATAGACATACTTTCTCATCTGTAGTTTGGAGTCAAAGACCGGCCTTGGAGATTATGGGATGCATTTTGGTGTAGGGGGTACACAAGGCCGAGGAGCCTTCTAAAGTATGGTAGGGAGATCTAGAACCAGAAGGGGGAATTGTGTTCTTTGAGAGGACGTGAACTAGCCAGGTGCATTTCCTTATTGTCTCCGTCATGGAGCCCTGCCACACTTGGACAGGGAGAGCATCAGAGCTCACTCCAGCCTCCTCAGAATGCCTCTTGGAACACAAAGGCAGCAAAGGCAACAGCAAAAATCTTTCTCACAGACAGACAGATGGACAGACAGACAGACACACACACACACACACACACTCACTGATATACACACCACACCTCAAATCAGATGCACATCGACATCTCTCTCAAACACACATCACACACACACACACACACACACACACACACACACACACACACACACCATACACCTTGCAGGATTTTTCTTTTGCCATTTTCGACTCCCCCAAGAAGCTAATTGTCAACCACTAAGATGGATTTTAGCACTTAGAAACAGCGACCGTGTTGACTAATTAAAAAAAGAAAAGAAAAAGGAAGAAAGCCATGATTATTACCTAGCCAATTGCCTCTTCAAGCATACCCAATTTTACTTCGTCTTTTCTAGTAATACCCTGGTGTGAAAACAAATAAGACTGACTGAACTCACTGAGAGAGTTGTGGCTTCACCCCCCACCCCTCAGATAACCATCTCTCCGCCCACCTCCCATGCAGCACCCTAGACTGTTCTTTCGAACAAAAACTACGTGTAGACCACCTAGGGGGACACAGAGATGCCCCTGGGACAGAGCTCGTGTCCACTTTTTGCCGGGCTGGCTGTCGTTACCAGCCTGGTGAAGCCTCACTCTTGAGAGTACAATATGTTAAGCTAGATTGCTCTTTCTCTCTCCCCTTCTGTCTCCCTTTGAAAGCGTCGCACACTCGCAGGGCCAGGTGGCGTTGCTTCCTGCCTCCGCGGCTCGCTGTTGCTAAGCGAGAGGCACCAGCTCGCACATGAAGCTGAACCAATAGCGTCCTGACCCCCATCGGCTGGTAAAAGCCGAAGAAAGAGAATCCCACCGCGCCGCCCGTGACCGGTGGGTCCTCCTCCCCCTCCCACCTTTTCTCTTCCGACAGGAAGGGGCGGCGGCGAGGGCGATGGGAGGAGGAAGAGGGAAGAAAGGATGGGAGAGGCGAATCCTACCACGCTCTGCTGTACTTGGGATAAATGCCATTTTTTTTTTTCCTTTGTGAAGCAGAGTAACAGTGGCTTCCTCTGGCAGATGCGCTTCCTCCTGTCCCCAAACTCCCCGTGCTGCCAAAGCCCAAACTCCGAAAGAGCGGGCTGTTGACCCGCAGACCCCTGCTCTTTCTCACTTGGAACAGGGCCCAGCAGTTAAGCCCCTCCGTTTTGGAGACCCTGGGACCCCTATGTCCGTTCCTCCTCTCCACTTTGCTCCTTTCCTGTATGTCTTACGGTGTCTTCTTCCCAGAATTCAGTTAAAAATTAGCAGTGGGTGTTTTTACATACCATCCTGTGAGGACATCATCAGAACATGGGGGTTGGAAGGCAAACGGACAAAAGTAATTTTTAAAACTTCCCCGTTCGGATTCTCAGTCGTTGGCAAATTCTATTCAAGAACAAAATGAAATGACAGGCAGATCTTGACTGGAAAACTGCCAGTGTAGACAGCCAGAGCTAGGGTTGGGATTACATAGAGGAAATGACCTTTCTCCTATAATTACCTGGATATTTTGAGAAACATCAGACCCGAGTTACCTGGATAATTATAGCTTTGCAGATCTGACCTGAGGACGGCGCAGATTTCATGGAGAATGTTTGCTCTCTTTGGTGATAAAAGGAGAGAAAAGAGCCACAGCTTTCGTAGCCGGGGTACAAGAGTGTGGGGTTGATTGTCTCCTGGTGTTCTGCGGGCTGCTGTATCATTAGGTCATTAGGTGCATTTCCTGGGTCCTCTTCCTGCAGTTGCCATTTGGGCGCACTGGGGAAAGGGTGAAATCTGTTCCACCCCTCCCCTGGGATCCCTCAGAAAGAGGCCCTTCTCCCTCCCCATCTGCCTTTCCCAGCCTTTATACAAATTTTTGTCTTTTTGTTTGAAGCAGAGCTAAATGGCTTTCATAGAAGGAAGCACAGCGAAGGCGAGATTAAGCCGAAGGGTTCACACTGGGAAATGTTTACAAAGGTTTGAGGAACTGGAATGTTTCCCTTTTAGTCTGAAGAGCAAAGGTAGCCAGCCAGTGCTGCCTGCTGCCTTTACAGTGTTTGAAGGCAAAATTCTCAATGAATCTTGTGTTCTGCCTGCTTCTGGTTTCTTCTGGGGGTAAACCAGAGGCGTGCACGCATCGTGGGATGTCAGGTCCATGCAACACCTTCGTTCTACTGTGTCTGTTTTACTAATGACAAAATAAGGCTCCAAAAAATGGGCTAAGAATTTTTTTTTTAAAGAAGAAAGAAAAGGTCAGGAAAAGGACCGACCAGCGAATTCTGTACAGTTGACTATCTTCAGCAAGCTCGGCTCTTGATGTGCTTATCCCCTCCGTCCCCCCTCCGTCCCCCCCTCCCTCTGTCCCCCATGTCCAGAGCTGAGTTGGGAGCCGGGCCCTGACTTCATTATTCAGTTACAGGCGCCATGCTCCTGCCAAAGGAACCTGCCAGGACCTGCTCTGTTTCTTCTCTTCTTCCTGGTTGAGAATTCTCTCCTTCAAATCCTGGCTTCACACCCACCTCCTAACTCAGCTCTCGGAGCGCAAATCCCTCTAAGTCCCTAGGTGTTCTGCCCTCAGATTCACGCTTGTCTAACATCCTTTGTGTGATGTTTCTGCAGGATTGTTCTGCACACCTGAGCCGTGCTCCGCTTTGTCTCTTCTGAGCGTGCACTTCAGCTGTGCCCTCCTTCCAAGCCGCCTCCTTCCTTGTGGAAATCTTGGCGACACACGCAGGCGTCAGATTCCTCCCTCTCGGTCTCTTCCACCAGGATCTCATCTTCTGAAGTCCTGAGGCCACCTTTTCCCTTCTCTTTGGGTACTTTGCAGTTTCTCCCCTGAGTTTACACTCTTGACCAGCAGCAGCTGGTGTTGGCCTCTGTATAGAGACAGAGCCTGTCTCTAGCCTCCATCCCACAGCCCTTCATCATCCCGGAAATGCCACTTGGGATAAGCACATAATGACATGCAATGAACTTGCTGCTGTTCAAACAGTTTCAGACTGACCCCTGCCCAGGAACCCCCTGTAGTCCAGTTGCCCACCTACCCAGGTACCCCTGTAGTTCAGTTGCCCACCCACCCAGGTAGTCCAGTTGCTAACTCTCAATTCCTCCATTGTGGAAAACGGAAACTATATCCCCTCCGTTTTAAGTTATTTAGGGCCAGAGTTTTGCCCTTCCTGTCTTTACATTTCCTCATTATCCTCTTATTCGTTGCCATAACAAAGTACTCAAGGCTAGAAAATTCATTAAAAATAAAGTTTACAGGGGCTGGAGTGGGCTCAGTGGGTTAGAGTACTTGTTCTTGCAGAGGACCTGAGTCTGGTCCCCAGTACCCAAATGGTAGCTCATAACCATCCATGGCTCCAGGTTCAGGGAATCCATCGCCTTCTTCTGATCTCCAAAGGCACCGGGCACATTCGTAGCACACACACACATACGTGGGTAAAACACCCATACCCATAAAATAAACCTAAACAGAATTTTCTAGTTTAAAGTTTACAGGCCAGTATGGCTATCATGAACCTTTAATCCCAGCACTGGGGAGGCAGAGGCAAGGGGATCTCTGTGAGTTCAAGGTCAGGCTGTTTGACATAATGTGTTCTGGGCCAGCTAGGTTATACAGTGCTTTTAATTCTGGAGGTTTGTGAGTATGAGCAAATCTCTTCTGGCCCATTCTAGCGAGGGCTTCATGACCCATGATCGATAGGGCGGCAATGGTGTGAGTGTGTGGGAAAGGGTCCTATGCCAAGACAAGAAGTGCGGCACACCCGCTGTGAGCCTAGCCACTTGGGAGGCTGAGGCAGGAGGATTGCAAGATTAAGGCCTGCCTGGGCTACAGAGTGAGTCCAAGGCCAGCCTGGGCAACTTTGCAAGCCTCTTTTATTAAAAAAAAAAAAAAAAAAAAAAAAAAAACAACAACAACAAAAACAGGCAAGCAAGCAAGCAAACAAAACCCCAGAAAGCTGCAGGGGTCAAGCCTGCTCACTCTCACTAGAACTGATCAGGGTTCTATGAGCATGCCATCAGTCATTTCCCAGGGCAGACTTTTCTAAGTCTATGGAACTGCTCCATCCCCAATTGCCAATGGAAAAATACCTGTTGATTTATCCCATAATGAACCCAGGAAATCTGAAAAATTCTGTCATTTGCCACATTTTCAAACTATACGAACAGAGGAGAATGGAATTTTCTATGAACATTTCAAATTAGATCAGGAGATCACGGAGAAGTCAGTTAAATGTTGAACTGGCCAGGCAGGAGAAGTGAGGATATATAGTAATAAGTAAAATAGGGGTTTAAACAACAATTGTCTCCCTGTTTATACTTGCTGTGAGCTCATGGGGAAATAGGGGCCCTGCTTGTCATGGTCACTTGGGGCCTCATTCTTACAAATCCAATCTTACACTGGTGTTTGTAAGAAAAGAGAGAGCCTTTGGAGGGTCTAACCTGAGTAATCGAATATTCCAGAAAGGACACCTGCCAGTCTACTCACAATTCGTTTGTCCAAAGGAGGCCCATGATTCCAGCTAACCACACAAGGCCCCGGAGGTGCAGGTCTACTGTGAACCTATAGCATACCTAGAAGGGAGCTGGAAATACATAGAGTAAGCTCAGCAACTCCCACACCATACTCCAACGTGTCAGAGGAAGTTTATGTTTAGTATTGAGTTTGGAAGCATGGAGGGGATGCATAGAATTCCTCTTTCTTTGCATATATTATTTTTTTCATTTCTTCACCAAGACAGACTGTTCTGTTGAACTGGAGAAGACTGGACCAATAGAGGCCCTGCCCACTGTAGACCCCGCCTCACTTGTTCTCTCCCATATTTCAGAGTCTCTCTGGTGGGTCATTACTCCTCTAGGCACCTACCCCAGGGCTGTGACTACCACCCGGTCAGAATCACAGGCAATCTGTCCAGGTTTTATGAATGTATTCTATGACGACGTAATAGTCATGTTACTTTTCTTTGTGAAAAACTGGATGCAGCCTAAATGTCCAACCATAGGGAAGTGTGCACCTTGTGCTCTGTGTATGGGAGAGGATAACTGTGACCATGGAAATCCCGTTTTAAAATACTTAAGGAGATGGAGACATGTTTACAATATTCCAATTGCAAATTTTCAGAGAAGCAAGCGCCAGCACGGAGTAGGTAGCGTTTTGTCTTTTAAAGACATGTGGAAATTGGGGGCAGAATAATAGCTACGAGCCTGGGAGACGGTGGGGAGAAGAAGCCCTGGGAAAGGGCTGGCCAGGGGGACCAAGCTGTAAGAGCAAGAGGCAAGAAGCTGTGGGGTGTGGTGCGCTGTATTGTCTGTTGCAAAAGGGTAGAAACGACGGCTTTGCATGTTTCCCTGAACACACATGTAAGTCGTAGAGGAGGCAGAGAATTTAACTGGCTTTTGTCATGTGTACACATCTCAAAACATCTCCATACCCCATCAATGCGTTCAAGGTTGTATTTAATGTATCAGAGCTACACTGTAAAATATGTTTAGATGCATTTGAAGCTAGAAATAAAAATACTAACATCTGAGTGTGAAAAGGATGTTATCTTTTCCTCTCATGCTATGTGTGGGGTTTGTCTTTTTTCCTTTGCCTTTTGAGTGTACTTGTGTGTGCTTGTTTCTATGTATATAAGTACATATATGTGTGGAGGCCAAGAGGACATCTTTAATATTATTTGCCTTAGGTATCATTCACCCACTTTTTTTTTTTGGAGACAAGTCTCTCATTGGACTGGAATGAACTGATTAAGGCAGGCTGGCTGGCAGGTCCCAAAGATTTGCCTTGTCCCCAGCTCTGGGATTACAAGAGTGTGCCCACCCTGGCTCGTTTTTATGTGTGTTCCAGGGATTGCACTCACATCCTTGTGCCTGTGGGGTAAGCAAACACTTTCCCAACTGAGCCATTGCTCCAATCCACCTACCTACTCTGCTCCCCACATCCAGTGTGTGTGTGTGTGTGTGTGTGTGTAGCAGGACTGGCTTCTGTTATAGCTAAGGACTTGTGTAACTACCTCTGGCCCCTGAGTATGTTCATTTAAGTTGCACATATAATGTTATTTCTTTTAGGTTAGTGAGTTGGTGTCAGAGGCACACCTACCTCCATAGTGTACTGGGCCTGGTACCATAAACTCCTCCAGCGGATCTCAGTTCACACACATCTGGGCATGGGCATTTTACTATCTCTTGCCCTTTCCTCTGCTGAAGAGCTGTATAGATCTTGCATGGCATTTTGACTTGGCATTTCCCAGCTGCTGCAAATCCGCCAAGCGGGGACTTGACATTGGCACTTTGAGGCCACGGGTAGCAGGTTGCTTTGTAAAGAGATGCTAAATTTGCTGAGACAGTGAAAAGCTGGCGTGTATTTATTTGGGGAAGAGATGGACTCTTGTGAAATAGGGGCCCATTCTGGAAGAACTTGTAACACTCATTCATCCTGCCTCGTGCACGGAGCTCTAATGCTACAGCTGTCACCCCCTTTCAATGAACGATTGTCATATTGTCAATCCGTGATAATACAGAACAATTTTCCTTCTCCATGTTGAAGCATCGCCTTTGTCGTGCAATTCAGTGCGTATTAACAATGCTTTGATGACAATTCCTTCGCGCTCCACCCTGCCAGCCCTCCCTCGCGCCGTTTCTGAACCAGAGGGAAACGTATTTTGACAATATCTCCAGTGTTACCAATTTTCTGCTTTTAAAACATTTTGGGCCCAGAGCTCTCACTGAAACTGCAGAAAACACCCGCTCTATTTCCTTTTTTAAAAACTTAACTCTCTTGGGATTGGGTAGTAACTTGCCCAGCAGAACTGAAAGTATTCTTAACCATTACTTATTTCTTCTTAAACATCTCTATGAAAAAGGAATGGCGTATTGTTATTTTTTCCTTTTCACAAGGAGCGTGCTAGAAATCAACTCTCCTTGCTTTAATGTTTTCAAGATATCCATTTTGTGTGTTTTTCTTAGCACTAAGAGTGATGTCAGTACTGTTTGCATATAGGAGGTTACTACCCTAATGAATTTTTATTTACTGATTCCCCCAGAGGGAAAGTTGGTTCTGTGTGTTAGTCCTTGTGTGTCTTACCTGTCACAATCCACTACACACACACACACACACACACACACACACACACACACACACACACACTTTGTATGTTTGTTTGTTTTTCGAGACAGGGTTTGTCTGTGTAGCCCTGGCTGTCCTGGATCTTGCTCTGTAGACCAGGCTGGCCTCAAACTCACAGAGATCTGCCTGGCTCTGCCTCCTGAGTGCTGAGATTAAAGGCCTGTGCTACTGCTACCCAGCACAACTCACTATTTTAAGCTGATTGAGTGTTCTCTTTTTCTGAATTCTCTCAAGAGCTAGAGCTAGGTGGGCACAAGTGAGGTGATTCAGATACACCGTGCATACTTGTATAAGCTGTACCAGGGCCAGCACCGTGATTTTAAAATACAAATTTCCTGGTGGCTTTTGGATATTTCTACTGTTCTCATTTTTAAAAGTTCTCACTAGTTCAGGTACTTCCCTGACAATAGGTGGTGAGGGGGAGAGAGGGGGAGGCAGGGAGGGAGTTGGATGTCAGAAACCACCGGAAATTCTGTATGGTCACAAATCCCCCAAATGACTGGTTTGCACATGCAACAGTATTGTCTTCCCTGAGCTTTTTCCTCTGCCATATTAAAATAAAAATAAGAGTAAAAAGAAAACAATGCATCAGTGCTTTGGAATAGTAAAGTCTTCAAATATACTGCACCGTGAGTGAGGGAAGGGACCGAACAAAGCCTTAGGTAAATGAATGTGGCTTTCATAGACCCCAGTGGGAACTTGGGAGACTGAGAATGGTCCAACCAGAAAGAGTATATATAGTCTGCACAGCGTGCCCTGTCCATAGTGCTGTGATATGTCTGGGAATGGTCCTGAAATTGAATAACTACTTGTTGCCTCGTCCCTATAGGTGGACCTGCTTTTCTCATGCCCACCCCCACCCCTGGCCTGGTAGGCACCAAGCTATTCAAGGCATTCTGCTAACCTAGTCTTGAGGTCTCAGGAAAGTGAAGCCCAAGTCTTGCCCAATGGCTTGGGACAGGAAGTGGAGACCAACCACTAACTGAAACTTGAGATTGTACGTAAAGTTTGTGCCAGAGCAGCGGGACAGATGTTTCTTCTCCAACAGGAAGCACCCGGGGCCCACAGGAAGCGCCCCAGTCCCTCACACATCTTCATCCTGTCCTCACATCCCTGCGACCCTGTTGTCATGTGACCTCCGTGTGACTGGCAACAAAAGAGACGTCCACATGTCTTTTGATGTTGCTCCTTTGAAACGGGGTGCTGTAGATGAACACTGGGGTAGTGCGGGGAAGGAATATGTGTGGTTATTTACCCAGCTCTTCTTTAAAAAAAAGTATACACCGCTTTGCCAGCCGCCCTTCAAGCCACAAGGTGGACACAGCCACCATGGCTATGTCCTCGTCCTAATGAAAGGATCAGTGATGCGGTGTCTGGAGTCACAGAGACCCAGGTTGGAATCCCGGCTCCACCATGCCTCCCTGCATGTAGAATTTGGGGACGTTACTCACATGCTCCTAGTAAAACACAATTACTTCCTCACTTCACAGGACTCGGGGGAGACTCGGGGAGACTCGGGGGGGGAGAGGTGTTTGGAGAAGGCCTTGCACTTGGGCTCCCGTGAAGATTAGCTGTTTTATTTATTGATCTCTTGAATAAGAGATGGCTACGCATGTAGTTTTACAAAACGTCTATCTTTCTGGATGACAGAATTGCAACCTTCTCCGATGTATGGTTTTTCTTTGTGTTTATCATTGTCTAGACATTTTTCAAAGAATAGATTTTTTTTTTTTTTAACAATGCTGGACGAGAGTCCTTTTAGTCTGTTGGAAGGAGGGGGTCAGAATTCACTTCCGACTTTTGATTTTGAGTAGTTCATCATCCAGCTTTCCTCCCTATACCACTGTCCTCTACCTCGATATTCCTTTTCTTCTGGCTCTCTTTATTTTCCGACCTTTGGCCCATTGCCCACGGAGTCTGAGCTATTGCTTTCTCTCTCTCTCTTCTCTCTCTCTCTCTCTTCTCTCTCTCTCTCTCTCTCTCTGTGTGTGTGTGTGTGTGTGTGTGTGTGTGTGTGTGTGTGTGTGGCCATGCTCTTTCATGCTGTTCTAAGACCGAGTCACACACTAGTATAATTTACCTCTTGGAAAATTGGGATAAACCAGTTTGCATTTACATAGAATTGGTACTTTAAAGACTGTCACCATAAGACAAGGTAAAGTATTATTTTGAATGTTGGGAACACAGAAGTTTAAAAACTAGCGACTGTGTCTCACACAGCACAATGAATGATTGGATGGTGTGACCCATGGAAGTTCTAGAGATTGCGTGTCAGAGGCAAGTTTAATGGCTCAGCCAGCTGATAAGTAGCAATCGTCTGTGTTTTCAGGGACTGGAGCTGAATTAACTGCATTAGCTCAGATTGTCACAAAGTCGAAAGAATAGAAGGGGGTGTGATGGTTTTTGTTTATGTAACAATGTAAGAATACTATTATCATACACACCATGTATCTTTGAGTCCTACTTAAAACAGTGATGAGTTGGCTCCTGGTGCTGGTTTTCCAGCTCTCATTAGATAAGGTCAGTATGAAAGACGTAAACATGGCAGTTACTCTCTGCGCCGCTTTACGTTTTCAGTTTTCACAAAGTGATGATGTCCTTTTTGGTAGCATTTTAGACTGTGTGTTGTTGATTTTTAGAGGGGCATGCTTTGAAGGTTCTAGTTTTTGTGGAGCACAGGGTTGGATGGACTGTAGCACAGTGTCTGACTAGGGGTCTCCACCACACTAACCTTGAATAGGAGGCGGAGGGGCGCAGATGTCTGCTCAGGTGGAAGGGTCCCTCCCCCTCTACCTGAAGATGGGTCCTGTTGGGAACTCTGCATGGTGGCTGAAAACCACATGGAGAACTTTCTCTAGAGAGAGGTTAGGCAGATTTTGAGGTGGACCTCATAGATTCAAGGTGTGTTTCTTTCCTTTCTTCTGCAGCCAATCACTGACACGGAGCTCCCTCTGCATGGCTAGGGACGGGCTGTAAAGGGGGAATGCAGTCTTGCCTTGGAGAATCCTCAGGCTCTGTCCCATGCGTTTTCTCTTTGCTTCCCCTTTGCAGGAGACAGATGTGCACAGCCCACCAAAGGCAGAGGCAGGGGTGTCCCTTCCTTTGCTCTGAGCCTGTGAGTCGGGAGGTGGGTACATGTGCCTATTGTCTCCATGCTGAGCTCAGGTACAGTGGCTCGGGGGCAGCCTGGGAAATACAGCAAGTCCCCTTTTAAGGGAAGAGAGACAGGTAAGAGGGAGGGCGGGGAGGAAGGAAATGCCCAGAGAGACATTTTATAGCTGAGCCATTGTCGAAGTGGCTCCTGTGTTTGGTGTGTGTGCTCCGTTCCGTTCTGTTGGGACAGTCACTGAGGTGGCCCTTTTGTCAATCACTGCCTGGCCCCCGCACTGAGGAGGCGCTGTGAGGGGACAGGAAGAACAGAGGTAGGACCCGGCAAGCAGTGATAAGACACTGCCCCTCCATAGTGCCTCACTGTGTCTGAAGAGCTGTGAGGCTCCCTGGGAGGAGCGGATGCCGAAGCCTCTAGGAAAGGCGAAGTCACCCTCAAGTCCAGGGCTTGGTGGCTCAGATGGAGTGATGAGGATACTGTGTACCACAGATCAAGATCTGTTACCGTCACCTTGGCTGGTAGGTAGGGTGTGGGAGTGGGTGGGCACAGAACCTCACTGTGCCCAGGTGGTTCTGCTAGGAAGCATCTCAGTGGTCAGGTGGGGACACCACGGCACTGTCACCCAAAGCACTGGTGATCCACCCACAAATCAACCTCATCGGCCTCACCTTGGCTGTCTCTCGTGGGGTTTACTCTGCTACCAGCATCCTGCCAAGGGAGGTCGTGGCCTTGTTTAGTTTGCCTTCACTTGCCTTGGTAGGTACTCCTGCACATGAAGATGTCGTTACCTCCTTGACTTTTCTCCGCAGGGTACATCCCTGTACCCGAGCTGGCGAGGGAAGAGGTCTAGTCCTTGTCTTTGGTGGAGATGGACTGAAGGATGTCCTCAGGGCAACATTGGAAGGTGGAGACTATTGTTATCCACAGTTTACGTGTGGGGAAACTAAGGTCTTTGTCTGAAGTCACATGTCTAGTTATTAGTGGAGCTGACATGATAGGCCCTTCAGGGGCCTAGAGGACATTGATCTTAATACATATGGTACTTCCTCAGGACGCAAAACCACCATGCTGGGCTCCAGCAGTCACAGAAGTAGCACACAAAACCCTTGTCCTCACTAGAGACCCCCCCCACACACACACACACACGATGCAGACGTATCAGAAGTATTGGAAAATTCTCCCTATTACTGACAGTAGTCTTGGCAGCTTTCAGCAGGCTTCACTTTTTTTTTTTTCTGTTTCGGGGATGAAGCATAGGACCTTGTGTATGATAGTTAAGCACTCTTCCACTGAGCTACGTCCATAGCCCTTGGTGAGCATGTGGGTGCACGCAAGTGTGCCTATACACACACACATGTGGAGGTCAGAGGTCAGTGAGACACCAAGTGTCTTCCTCCCCCCCCCCCCATCTTACTTTCTGAGAGAGGGTGTCTCACTGGACCTGGGGCTCACATATTCAGCTAAGCCGACTGGCCAGCGAGCTCCAGGGATCTGCCTGCTTCCGCTCCTTTCCCCCCAGTGGGGTAACAGGCATACACCACTATGCCTAGCTTTTATTTGGGCTGGGGGTTGAGCTCAGGTCCTTACACTGGAGTGGCAGGCACGTCCCTGACAGAGCTCTCTCCCCCCGCCCTCGCTCGTAGCTCTTGGATACAGGACCTTGCTGTGTGACCTTGGACTCTTCTGTGCCTGACCTCCTGGTCTCTGTCCCCCTGTCTCACCTCCCCATGCTCTGATTACAGATACCATCATCACACCTGGCCATCAAGGTGTACCATGGCGGGCCAGCTGGTTGACCTTGGACGAGTCACAGTGTTCCTGTCGTACCTGTGGTGGGTGGCATCCGTCGACCCTCCAGCCCCCACCCTCCACTCCCCGCCCCCACCCCACTTCTTCACTGTGTCTGCTCGGAGGGACTCAACGACGAAACATGTGGCTCTTCCGAGTGTTTCTGGTTCTCTTCTTTGCCCATGTAGGGTTTCTGAAGTGTCCTGCGATCTTTATTAATCACGCAGGGACCGCCATCCCCTCAGACTCTCTTGGAATGGCTAAGGTGACCTCTGCAGAAGATATCTCGGCTAATGTTCTCATTACTGACTAATTGGCTAAAGAGACTTCCCTCACATTGCATTTCTGCTGATTGATAGTTTTCTATCACCTGGTGGGTGGGATGGACAGCCAAACCAATTACCACTGCAGAGAAAGCCCCGCACAGCTGAGCTGCGCAGCCCAAGACAAGAGACCCTTACCGACTGTGGCTAGTTGGGGGTTCTGCTGAGAGTTTGTTAAACACAATGATTTTCTGGAGAGAACAGCTTGCCATGCTTTGAAATTCATGCGCTGGGTCACCCTCAAGCTCGCCCGGCCTGGTCTCACTGAAGGAGGGTGTGCTCTTGACTGTGTGTCACGCACGGGTGACTTGGGCAGCCCGTTAGCTGTGGAACTCACTCCAGGCTGCTTTGTGCTGGGTGACAGCCTACACCTCTGTGTTCTAAACCGCAGGCGCTGGTGTCCCATGAGTCACATCACACAGAGACACAATCTCCTTGAATGGAGACAATCAGTAGACATGGGACATTACTCGATTCCTTCCTTTCGTGTTGTGCAGGCCCTTTAGAGGGAATAACATGTAGGTGACTTGCTCTGTCGTTTAAATAGAGTCCATGCCATTTGTAGTGGATGCATTCATTTATTGAATTCCCTGCTCAAAGTGCTAACGGTTGCCGAGCGGAAAGACAATACTGTGTTAAGAATTATGTTGAAACCTAATCTGAGATTTCTTAATTGCATTTTAATTTTTTTTTAAACCAGAGGGTCAGAAATCACTTAATCTTCCCTACAAATGCCCCTGAGTTTGAGGTTCTTCTAGAACTAACGGGTCTAAGTGCCTTGTTTTCGTGGCATCTACGAGGTTGTAGTCCACAACAGGAAAGGACAAAACAGTAAGTAAATGCTGTCTTCTGAGCTAGGGGTGTCACCCAGCGGCGGGAGTGCTTGCCCGGCCGGCCCGAAGCCCTGCATTCTGTCCCCAGCATTGCATACGCTAGGCGTGGTGGCTCATTCCTGCGAGGTGGAGGCAGGCAGATCAGAGGTTCAAGGTCATCCTCAGATACATATCAAATCTGAGGCCAGCCTTGGCTACACAAGCATCTAAATTTTAAAAAATTAATAATGGTATCTTCTCCTTCCGTTGCTCCAATAGTGATGTCCCCCGCAACTTTGGAACCCGTGGCTGTTATCAGTGTGCTATGGACTTCTGGGTTGGAGCAAGTCTGGTGCACGCTGGAAGGCGGGATTGAAAAGTGTGAGGAACCGTAGTAACCCCAGCATACGCGGGAGAGTCTCTTGAGCCCTGTCACCTTGAAGGTGTTCCTAGCATGTGCAACATGAGTCTTCTGCTAAGTAATCAATTCAGGGAAAAGTAATGAGAGAAAGCAGGACTTTCTTCTTGATCCAAATGTCTGTGCGACTGCTAACTAGAAGAAGGAGGCACGGGGTGTGGCGGTGGTAGACATGCCTGTAATCCACACTTAGGAGGTAGACGCAGATGGATCAGTAATTCAAGTGTGGCCTAGACTGAGCTATGTAGTGAATTTGACATCAGCTTGGGCTTCAAGAGACCCTATTAACACACACACACATACACACAGACACACAGACACACAGATACACAGACACACACACATAGACACAGACACAGACACACACACACATAGACACACACACACACACACACACACACACACACAGAGGAAAAGATAGGCCATGTTATCTCCAATGGAAACAGCCAGGCTAGAGCACATTGGTTCAACTAACGTGGAAAAGAGGATGGTGTTCTCTCGTTTTCTCTGTTCCTTCTGCTCTAGGACAGACCCTGGAGTGGTGTGGGAAGTTGAAGGCGCACAGCCAGTCTGTAGTCCTTCAGCAGAGGAACTGGGAGAGAGCTGCCAGTCTAGCTTATGAGTGACTTCCAAAAGTCACTATATGGCCAGCAGTGCCGTGGCTGCTTTCAAGAAGAATGGATTTTTTTTAAAGATACTCTAATCTTTCATTCTCTGTGTAGACCATCCTCCCACTGAAGGAAGAGTCCAGAAATGCAATGTTCTGGGATGTTGGGTGACCAAGGCCTCTCACTCCATCTCTCACATCAACTGCTGTATCTACCCGAAGCGAGTGGTTCTGGGAGAGCACTGATCCAGGCTGTGATATGAGCAACTGCCCCCTGTCAGCACAAACTCTGCCAGGATGCCTCAAATACACTGGCTAAGCACGTGTGTTTGCCTCTTAATACCTTGACCGACAGGTATGTGAGCCCTGTCTACCATAGAAGTACTGGCAGCCACATTAATAGGCTGAAGGAGAATAAGGCAAGGATAGAGTAATGAGCCATCGAGGACATGCGTCCGTCTCAAGCCTTGCTTTTCCTGTACAATCTTTTCCTTTCACAGATGCGTTTTGTTTCTGGCGTGACTTCATCTCATTGTAGTCTTCCCTCTGCTATTTGTTTATCTGTGAATTTGTCAGCAGGAAAAGCCCACGAAAAAGTAGATAGAAGGCTGTGAAAGACCAAACGTACACTTTTAACCCTCAGCCTCAGAGGGAGCAATTTTGAGTTAAATTTTAGTGTTTTGTAACATTTTCGTGGCAATACTTCACACCTGTTACCTGGAGGTAAAAGCATGCTTTCTCTCCACGTATATGTAGTATTAAGTGATGATTTCAGGATGGCACAAGAGGAAGACATAGGTCCTGATTTCAAATATCAGTTCTGAAAAGGATTATGTTGGTTTTACGTACTTGCGCCATGAACGTATCTTGAGGGTTAAACTTGAGGGTTTAATTTGAGAAATTCCTTGGCTCGTGTTCTTGGGTAACTAAGCACATTTTTGAGCTGGATGTGGTAACTGTTTTCCAGCAAGGGTTGTACATGCTTCCCTGCCCGCCTCTATCCATGTGTCAGTCCCACCAACATGTTTATATTATTTCCTTACTTATCATGAACTGGAATTGACTTGGAAGTAAGTTTACAGGGAATGGAAATACAATGAGATAATAGCAATGCCTTTTTAATCATCTCCTCCTCAAATCCAGAGCCAGACAAACATGTGTTCAGTTATTCGACAGCTGAGTTTATACATAAGTGAACATGGGATCATAAAACCCCAGTAACTGCTAAGGGTTTAAAGTTCTTAATCCGTCCCGTTTCTGTCGAGGGCGAAGCACAACCAGACTGTGTCACATCAGATGTCCCTTTGTAAGGAGCTGGGGTCCTAGCGGAGTCTAGTACAGTTCCTGTTCAGTTCATGTCTTCAGTAGAGATGGCTGACGAGCTGTCACACCCTGGACAAGACTCCTGGGTCCTAGGTGTGCCTCCATCCTGATATTTGGTTGGCGTACGTCACAGAATACTTGTGGATTCTGTAGGAGCAGTTTTGTTTGTTTGGTTGGATGGTTTTTATTGAGACAGGGTCTCTCTACATAGCCCTGGCTGTCCTGGAACTCATGACATAGACCAGGCTGGAAATCCACCTGCCTCTGACTCCCAAGTGCTGGGATTAAAGGCCTCTACCACCACCACCACCTGACTTGTAGGAACCTTTTGAAAACACAGGTGCTACACAAAGGTATTACTGTGTTTGTAGTACTGGTAGTTGTCCTGGTCATCGCTATTGTTGCTACTGTTCTCTTATTTCCAAACCCCGCCCCCCCCAACCCTGTGTGTGTGTACAACAGCATATGTGTGGAGGCAGAGGACAACCCTGGGTGTCTTTCTTGCCTCCCATGTTGTTTGAGACACTATCTCTTGGAACTTGCCGTGGAAAATACTAGGCTAGCTGGCCCATGAACTTCCAGAGATTCTTCTGTCTCCACTGCTGATCTTGTAAAAGGAGAGCTAGAGCTACAGATGTGCTGTTATGTCTGGCTTTTCATGGGTTCTGGGGATCAAAACCAAAGTCATCACGCTTTCATGGCAGATGCTTTACCCACTGTGGTGGTTTGAATAGGAATGGCCCCCAAAGACTCATGTGTTTGAAAGCTTGGCCATAGGGAGTGTCACTGTTAGGAGGTGTGGCCTTGTTGGAGGAGGTGAGTTACTGTGGAGGCGGGCTTTGAGGTCTCATGTGCTCAAGCTGTGTCCGGTTTGGGACACAGACTCCTTCCATTGCCTGTAGATCAAGATGTGGAACTCTCAGCTCCTTCTTCAGCACCACATCTGCCTGCAATCTGCCATGCTTCCCACCACAAGGATAATGGACCAAACCTTGAACTGTAAGCCAGCCCCAGTTAAATGGTTTCCTTTATGAGAGTTCCCATGGTCATGGTGTCTCTGCACAGCAGTAGAAACCCTCACTGAGACAGCCATGGGGCCATCTCTCCAGCTTTGTCGTTATTACTAATATTAATGTTGTTGGTCCGTTTTGTAGGAATAATTACGTACAGTGATGGTGTGTCACAGGATGGTCAGTCATCACAAAACGATTTATGTTCAGACTGGTGTGTTCCCAAAGATAAGTTACTACAGTTCACAAAACTTTTCAAATAAGAATTTAAAATTCTTTGAAGAGTCTTAGGTCATGGCTTAATAAATACAGGTGTCCTTCCATTTTATGACTGGTACCTTGCTAGCATTTGAACGTTTTCCCACTCTACACTCATGAATGACTCTGTTCTCCTGATAGCCCCACCATGTGGGTCCTACTCTTGTTCCCATTTTACAGCAAATACTGATGCCGAGGAGGCTCACCTTGATCAGAGAGCTAGTAAGCATTAGAATTAGTGAGCATCTAGGTACCCTGACTCAGAGCTCAGGGTGTATGTGTGTGTGTGTGTGTGTGTGTGTGTGTGTGTGTGTGTGTGTGTGTGTATGTGTGTGTGTGTGTATGTATAAAATTACATTTTCTGGTAGGTGGTCTCATGCCACAGTACGTGTTGTGGCAGTCAGAATTCAACTTGGGAGAGTCAGTTCTGACCTCCCACTACTTGGGTCCCAGGGATTGGACTTGGGTGGTCAAGTTTGGCAGCGGGTGCCTTGACCTGCTGCGCCCTCTTGCTGGTCCTGACTCTGAGCACTCTGAATCTCTGTGTGGTGCGCTTCACATGGCATCCTGCACCAGATGGACATCGATGGTCCTGTTGTCAGAAAGCTAACGGCTGTCAGTGTGGCACTGGAGTCTTTCTGAGTTCCGCTCCTCAGTCCCTCTTCATCCTGTGTCTTTCTGAGGCTTGAATCCTCCATCCTCTGCAACTTCTCTCAGAGGTCAGCTCCTGTGAGTAAGTCCTCCCCTCTTCAGGTTCCTTATTTTGTATGTGGAAATGAATGACAAGCTCCCGCCCACAGTCAACTTTCACAAGTCTGTACCACTTCAATAAAACACTGTTTTGTGGAGCATAAGAATGAGCTGTCGTTCCCTTCTCTTGGTATAGTGGAGATCATAGAACATATTCAACCAGGATTCTCCAGGCCCCCTGGTCACAGAGAACCTGCTGGAGCCTTATTCCTCTGAAGCTCTCTGCAAATCCAAACACCTGCCCAAGCTATCAGCTGGCTTTTTCTGGAAAGAAAAAACAAGTAGTTTCTCCATACTGTAGCTGTTACCAACAAAAAGAGGGAAAAAAAATCAACTGGAGCATAAAACCGAAAGGGACCCTGGGGTGTGTAAACAGCCAATTCATGTTTTCATTCTTCGCAAACACTAAGACCGTTCTTTTTCAATGGCAGAGTGTCAAGCTGACGCCCCTGGGAAGAGGGGACCTCAATGGAGGCCTTGCCTCTGTCAGACTGGCCTGTGGGCATGTCTATGGGGCATTTTCTTGAAGTCTGATTGATGAGGGAGGGCCCAGCCTACTGTGAGCTGTGCTGCCCCTGAAAGGCACTGAGCAAGCCAGAGGGAGGGAGCAGGCCAGGAAGCAGTGTCTCTGAGGCAAGCCCTGTCTTGAGTTCCTGCCTTAGCGTCCCTCAGTGACCCCTCTAACCTGTAAGACAAAAACAGACCCCTTCTTCTCCATGTCCCTTTTGGTGGGTTGTTTTTGTTTGTTTGGGTTTTTGTTGTTTGGTTTGTTGGCTCTGTTGTTTTATTTGGTTGGTTGGTTGTAACACAGAAGCAGGCTAGAACACAGAAATGGCATGAATCCTTCGAGTAGAATCTTACCAACAACTGGAAAGACAGAACCAGACTCCATCTGTGGATCCCCACCCCACCTATGCCTGTTCCAGAGAGTAACTTAGAAGTGATGTCAGTGGTGGTAAAAAGTCTCCCAGGTTAATTTATTCTGCCAAAAGGCCTTCAGGAGAGTCCAACACTCACCTGCCCCTCCCAGCAATGGCTGTGTGAAAGCCACACTCCAGTTCACATCATAAAATGATTCTCAGGGAACTTACCATTATTGACAGTTAAAGAGCAGAATGTTGAGTCTGCTTAGGTTTGGCAAGTAGAAATGAGATGAGGTTAAATGCCCCCTTTACTATAACTACTTCAAATTTAGGTTTCCTTCAGAACAAATTTTGTTTTGTTTGTTGTTGTTGGTTTTTTATTTATTTATTTTTTTTTAGGCAAGGGACATGGTTCCTGAGTAGTCGTCAGTGTCTTGGAATTTGATATGCAGACCAGGCTGGCCTCGAACTCACAGGGATCCACCTGCCTCTGCCTCCCCAGTGCTGGGATTAAAGGTGTGGGCCACCACACCTGGCAAGGACAGAATTTCCCAAATCTGATTTTTTTTTTCACTCTACATTTGATCCCTGAATCTACACTGAGGTTCAGTAATTCGTGGACAAGTCAGGGCTACAGGAAGAGGTGGAGCAGCTGCTTCCAGCCCTGTTTGTCACTGTGGTGAGACGGCACTTTCCTAGGAGCTCCACCGTCTTGGAAAAACAAGAGAAACAACTGAATTCTATCTGAAACCGTTTCCAAGTCTGTGGTTCCAGAACCACCCATGTAACTCAGCAGGGACACACATGGAGGGGTACTGTTGGTGCAGGGAGGGTGGGAGGCACCTAGCTACAGATAGGGCTCAGCATTTCATTATTTCCTCCTGAGGCTTTTTACTTATTTGGTGCATGCTGTTGAAGACGCATGGCCAGCGAAGGTAGGCAGAAACTGTACACTGACCTCGGTCAAGATTGAAAAGCATGGACAAGGCGAGGCTGGGAACAGAATCAAAAGCAAATTTGGGCATCTTCACAAAATGGAGAGCTCACACTCAGCTGAGAGATAAGGAAACATCTCCATGAAACAACAAAAACAGACAAACAAAAAAGGGGGGGGGGGGAAACAGCTTTTCAGCGGCCCTGTGGTGGACAGAAACATCAGAAGGCTGTATGGGACTGTGGCACTGTAGCCCTTTCCAAAATATTATGACGACCCTGATGGAGATGGAAGTTTCTGTGTCACCACAGGGCTGCTATCAAATTTAAATTAAATCTCACTTCAACAAATGTCACTCACTGAAAATCTTTGTATAAGCAACGTGGCAAAGCTTTGCTGATGGATTGCTGATTGGAGTCAAAATTGAACACAGTGAAATTTCAGGGGAATACTCTCGTGAGGCTCCTAGGGCTGTCTGTCCTGTAAGGACATGGCACAGTCTTCCCCAGCCTGTGTGGAGAATTTATGGTAGTCCCTAAGGAAAAATTACTGGTTCTTTTTTTTTTTTTAAATATTTATTCTTTCTCTAATAATATTATACACACAAAATCGCAGCTTTTCCCCTCAGAGGAGAGCACAAGGTCCAGTGTTCAGCTGACTTCGTGTGGACACACTGGCTGTGTTTGAAGAATAAATATTTAAATCATGAGATGAGCAAGCAGTAGAAAAATCCTGGAGAAGCTTTCTTTGTTGTTAATCTACTTAAGCTTGAATTTCTTCCCCTTAGTGATTCCCCGTCATCATCCTAACTAGTGGCCATTTTGAAGACAAGGTGTTTTTACCCGCTAACCTGCAGCAGGGACCTGGTTTGAGAGCACCCTGCTGCCTCTACCTTGTTGGCTCATTTATTCTGGTGCTGCCAGTAGATCATGGACGTTCAGAGGATCTTATGCCAAAGCGGCATTACCAACCTGTGTAATTTTAGACTTTCTCCATCTCCGCTGACACCGCGGTGCCTAGGGAGGTAATAATGATGATGATTTTTTTTTTTTACCATCTCTGGGGTTTAAAATGTCTCCTCCGAGATGAGGCTGGCCCAGTGGCAGGGGGTAAGCCCACAGCTCCCCCAGAAGCACTTAGCTGGCAGCCATGAGAAGCCTGCCTTTGGATCTCACTGAGCTAGGGTGGCGAGCCGAGAGGGAGGGGTGGTGAAATACCCACGGAGATGGCGAAAGGCACAGGAGCTGAGCTGAGCTGAAGGAATCTCGCCTTTGCAGGAGACACAGGCAAAATGAGGGGAATGCAGGGGGGAAAGGGAAGATTGGGAGGAGGTAAATGGGCTAAGAATGACAAGCTTTGGAGGAGCTATTCTGAGCCTGGCCCCATTTTCTTCTGTCCTGTTAATGAAAGCTGATTTGTGGCTTCCCGCGGCGTTACTCTCCACCTAGAGGAAACAGGCTCCCCCTGGCCAGTTGGACAGTTTAGGGCAGGCTCCTTCCCAGAGCTGATGAAAGGGACCTGGAGGTCTGCACAAGACACCCCAAGACCAAGTTCTCAGCACAAAGGAGATTATTTGCCCCAGAGGGACAGAGGGCAGGGATAAGGGACAAAGACAGGAGAGAGAGGACCAGGGAGAAGGGGAAGGGCATGGGGAGAGGACCAGGGGATATTTGCCCTGGAAGGGCCAAGGACTGCCTCTGGATAGAGAAGAGACAGATGTGGCCCATAGGCAAATGGCGGTTTATAAAGGTACAAGGGGAAAGCCCGTGTTAGGAGGAGGTGTGTAATTTTAATTGGGCACGTTAATTAGGACAGCCAAAAGGGGGCTTCTGATGGCTGGACTTCAACACTTTGATAGCTGGACCTTGGGGGTCCGCCTCAGGAGGAGGGAGTGGCCACATAAGGGACGAGACCTTGCTGCCTAGTGGCTAGCTTTCGGAATGCAACCTAACAGTCTTTAGTGAGGAAGAGAGAGTGGGGGAGAAGGGCGAGGAACGCCAGAGCCATGTCTGCCAGGCCCGGACCCGACTGAGCCCCATCGGCTCGTGCTTGTTACCCAAAACCACGCGTGTCTGGCTTATCAGTCAGCAGTTGTGACTTCCAAACCGTTTAACCCCCATCTTCTAGAAGATTCCTGAAGTTACTGCCGCGGCTAGTGTGGTATTCAAAAGCGAGGAAACCAATCATCCTGGACGAGTTGTAGGGAAGGTGAGGACTGGGGATGCCAGGGTGGGCAAAGGGGAAGGCGTGACGAGCAGCGGCTTTCCTTTTTGCCTCCCGGTTCCTTCCTGCAACCGAGTGCTGTGCCCACTCCCGTGGGAAGGCAGGGGCGAACTGTGAGAAGCTCAGGCAGTGGAGGGGAAACATCAGCGTAGTTTGTGTCCACCATCTTAGACTGTCTTTCTGCAGAGCCTTTCTGGAGTTAGTCAAAGGCTGGCTGCTTTATCTGGTATGAATTTTGAAGAATGCAGTAAATTGGCACCTTTACGCCTTGGCAGTTTGAGGAGAAAAAAAAAAGTGCTTATTTGGTAAGCTGTCATAAAAATAGCATTTACATAATAATTGGGAGTATCTTAGCCTTGCCTTTAAAAAGCAGCTTTAAACTGGAGAGATGGGCGTGACATTCACAAAATATATTATATTACTAATTTAGTAATGAGTTCTCTTCTTCAGTTTGGGATATCATTCTCACCAAACTGTTTGAGATGAACCTTTTCCCCCAAATAGTTTCTCATTTAAAAATGTAGCCAGGTGGTGGTGGCGCACACTTTTAATTCCAGCGCTGGGGAGGCAGAGGCACGCGGATCTCCGAGTTCAAGGCCAGCCTGAACTTTTCAGTAAGACTGATCTCCAAACAAACAAACAAACAACATAAAACAGAAAGACCAGGCAGTGATGGTGCACACCTTTAATCCCAGTGCTGAGGAGGCAGAGAAAGGTAGATCTCTGAGTTCGAGGCCAGCCTGGTCTACACAGCGAGTTCCAAGACAGTGAGGGCTCTGTTACACAAAAAAAAAAAACAAAAAACCCTGTCTTAGAAAAAAAGTATTTGTGTGCTTCAGACAGGGATTCCTCCAGTACCACAAATGATGGGGAAAATGTAGTGACCACAGGAACGGGGTCTAAGGAGAAGTGGCCACTGCTACTTAGTACATTCTTTGTCACCCTGAGAAGAGTCTTACCTCTTCCCTCAGCTCTCTGACTCTGAGGCAAAATTGGTGAGTGGGAGGGCTGTTGTCAGGAAGGCAGTGTATGGGAGGGAGAAGCCATCCCTGGAAGAAGAAGCCAGAGGGAGAAGCCATCCCTGGAAGACGAGGCCAGAGGGAGAAGCCATCCCTGGAAGACGAGGCCAGAGGGAGAAGCCATCCCTGGAAGACGAGGCCAGAGGGAGAAGCCATCCCTGGAAGAAGAGGCCAAGGGTGCTATTTGGTGGTAGGAAACTCAACAAGTTGGAGTCACTTCTCCTCAGTGGAGTTTGTTCCTGGGGAGAAGATGGGCCTCTTCCCCGAGGGGCAAAGCAGGGGCTCTGTAGCTCCTCTCACCTTCTAAGTTGAGGCCGGTGAAAACCGGAGTTTTCACCCCCAAAGCCAGACATCACTGGAAAAAATAGATAATGTCCAAGAGATTATTACAGCTGTGCGACAATCCAAGGAGACAGAGGTAGAGGTGCGGGGGACAGGGGAGAAGCAAGGGGAGGGATGGAGGGGGAGAGAGGGAGAGAGACAGAGAGAGACAGAGAGACAGAAAGAGAGAATATGAAGTCTGTCTGTAGAACTCGCCTAGGAACACATGAATCATCAAAAAGCTTCCAGAGTTATCGCTGGGAAGTATTTATGATGATCAGTGGAGCAGAGGCTAATAATACAACCGTCATAAAGCAGAGAAAGGAGGGCAGCAGAAATAAAGGTGGCCTGGCCCCAACGGAGAGGGAGATCAACTTAATGATTATGTGCAAACCACTGAGCTATTGATGGCAAAACAGCGGAGCTTCTGAACTACTTTTTAAAACTGGCCTTTTAAGAAGATAAATAAGGATAATTAAACAGTAATGAAGACCTGTTTCATTTAAGAGAGGAGAGAGGACGAGGGAGGGGGAAGAAGAAGAAGAAGACTATGATAATGACCAGCAGAAGAAACAGCTAGGCCGGGTCTAGGGGTGGTGTGTGAGCAGTGGTAACGTGAGTAGTGATGGATTCATCAAAAGAGGAAGAGACCCGGTGGAAATCAGGAAGAACAGTGAGAGGTGAGGAGAGAGGGTGCACACTCAACCCCGACGTGTCCAGAATATCCCTGGCGGAGGTCTCTCCGGCAATCAATGCACAGGGGCCCTGTGTTAGCTCACACGAGCCATCTTGTCCTGATTTCTTACCCAGGGAACCTGTTGAGCATGCCTGCCAGTAAGAGGCCACACAGATTTCTCCCTCTCCCAGCATTCTCTGTCCCAGTATCGATAACGCGTAGCACAGATACCGTCTTAGGAGAGACCCTGCTCTGTAACATTTCACAGAAGAACCCCCGAATAATTAATTTCTAAATCAAACCAGACCCAGATCTATTACAGACATAGTACCTGCCCTCAGTAAGTCTTCCACGAGTGTTTGCTGAGTGCATAAATAAATTCGGGTACTACATTGCACACAAATAACAGAACAATTGGAAAGAAGAAACATATGAAAGCATGTGGGGTGTTGCAGCCATGAGCCATGGACAACAGTTATATAGATTCTCTGGGTACTCTAAATTAATTGATTTTGTGCTTTAGGAAAAAAAAATCACAAAACAATAGACAAAAAGAGGACACTGGTTATATTATCATTTCTAAATACACCCAGCCATCAATGGAGGAACTGATAGCAGGCCTCATGAAATGTAGCCCAGAAATGAATTCAGATTGAGTCGAATGTGTCAGATTGATTGAAAACTGCCTGGGGGAACGAAAGTGCCATGATAAATAGCAGCACACTAAGCTTCAAGGAGGTGGGGATCTGTGTTCAGCAGGTCTTTCTTTTTTTTCTTTTTACCGTCTTCATTAATTATCTGGGACAGGATGTAAACAGCATATTCATTAAATTTGTAGAAGCTAAGTGGAGAGGTGTTTTTCAGAACTGGTTAGGGCACACCATACTATGTATGGGAGCAGGAACTGAGTGGTGTTCACAATCTGATGAAAACCAGCATGGCAGTTGATCTGATTCGAGAGTCAGCAGAGCTGGCAGCGGGGAGCTTAGTGATCCAATGCTTGCTTAGAGTTCATGAGGACCTGGGTTTGATCCCCAACACTGGTTAATTAATGAATTAAGAATTTCAAGGAGAGTTTCAGCTGAAAGATGACGCAGGCAACTCCCTGTAGCTGAGGTGAGATGAAGAGGGCACTGTCTCCCCGGCCCAGCAGCCTGCTATGGGAGGGCGGGGGACGGAACTCTAGACCGCAGAGTCAGGATGCCAAGGTCCTGTGTTATGCTGCAAGGGAGAACATTTAGAGGGAAAACCAGAAAGGGCACTGGACTAGGGTCCCATCAGGGCTGGCTGCGAGTGCTATCACAAAGCCGTGAGACAGAAATACCTTTCTTCAGGAACCACGTCACAGAGAACAGAGCTGGTAGACTGGGCTCACCAGGGCACACTCACTTTTCCGTGGCACTGTCTTTCAGTCTTAATACTGTTATTTTCATCCTCATCATGATTGTTGTGAGAGGGGTGTGTGTGTGTGTGTGTGTGTGTGTGTGTGTGTGTGTGTGTGTGTGTGTGTGGTGTATGAGGACACGTGTTTGGCAAAGGCTAAAAGAGGGTATTGGGTGTGGTGGTCTTCTTCCCTTTCTCTCTCTCTCTCTCTCTCTCTCTCTCTCTCTCTCTCTCTCTCTCTCTCTCAGTTTTAGTGTTTTTTTTTTTTTTGTTTTTTTTGTTTTTTCGAGACACGTTTTCTCTGAGTAGCCCTGGCTGTCCTGGAACTCTCTCTGTAGACCAGCCTGGCCTTGAACTCGGGAATCTGCCTGACTCTACCGCCGCCGCCTCCACCACCCAGCTCTCTTCTATCGCTCTTTACCATGCTCCTTTGAGACTGGGTCTCTCTCTGGACCTGAAGCTTTCTTGTATGAAGGTGACTTTAGATATTGTCTTCTATTTTCTTTTTCAAATAATGACCTGAGGACCAATACCCTAGAAATGCTCATAAGTGCCTAGGAAAGCAATGCATCTAGAAGTATGTATTAGCCTTTTATTTCATAATATTAAACAAATGGCAACAATCTGATATTTAATAATAGTAACAAGAAAAGTTTACTATTTCTACCTGACAGAATAATCTCCCACCATTAATAGATATCTATGAAAAACTGGAAAAGGAAAATATCACATTTACTTATTTATTCATTTATTTTAATGTGAATAGGTGTTTGACCTCCATGTGTGACCACTTAAGTGTTTGCTGCCCAAAGTGGTCCCCTAGGGGTTACAGGTGGCTGTGAGCCGCCATGTGGGTGCTGGGAATTGAACCTGGGTTCTTGGCAAGAGTGGCCAATCACTTTTAACCACTGAGCCATCTCTCCAGCTGCAAATAATCACATTTTAATGCAGATAACAAAAGCAAAATTTACTCTCAAGTGTAGTTATACGCAATGAACCCATTCATGTTTAGAAACAAAATGGTTGTCCACGTGGGAAGGGGGAGAAGGTACTAAGAAACTGAGTACTTGTAGAGTCTGTCTATGAACTTGCATGGTATTTATTCATGCCTCTGAGTGCTTTTATTTGCATTTTGACGTAGGCTTTGTAGAGCCTCCCATAAAGGTGCTTAGGGGAAGTATAATGATTAGCTATGAGTCATCTTCTTGGGGAAAAAAATCTAATCCCTAATTATCATCTATGGCCATCTCACCTTGAACATGCCTGGTCTTGCCTAAGTCCTGATTATTGAAGGATATTAGTTGTCCTAAAGATTGCTGTATAGGAAGCACAGCTTGAATACCAAGAAGAACTGGAGCTGTTGGCTTTATGGGGCTGTAAGTTTACGAGTGAAAGACAGACAGTATGGTACGGACGGAAGAGCTGAGCACAGAGACACAAACACACATGCACAGGTAGAGACTTCAGCAATTCGTCTGCTGACTTCTAAAGACTGGGAGTCAGCTACATGAGGTGGTCCTGGAGACCAGGTTCACTGTATCTCCAAAGAGATGTTGCAAATAGTGCGAACAAAGGGTGTGCGCATCAGAAGGAAGTTGGAAGCCGAGGCAGGTCCTCTAGAATGGACAGTGAATCCTGTCCAGATCTCCCCGAAGCAAGGTCAGCACTTCCGATGCGGGTCCATCGTCCCCTGCGCTCACAGTCCACTCCTCATCCTTTTCCTAGCCTCTGCCTCTGTGGAGGAGAGCAGGCAGGTGTGTATCTGGCTGCTTCTCAAGTGTTTGATTTCCAAACCACTTTAGCAATCATGTGAGTCCTTTTTATCATGATGGAATCCTTCTGTGTTTATTATCAAAATATTTTATCATGAAAATGTCAAACATACATCCCCTATGCGCTGTCACTCAGATACAGTAGTTATTGAGATTTTTCCAACTTGTCCCACCATCTGTCTGGTTTTCATTAAAAAGATGCCACACCACATCACTTTGTTCCCCTCAGATCGCTTCTCTAAAAAGGGATTTCTGGGGCTGGGGAGATGCCTCGGTCATTAAGAGAGCGTACTGCTATTACAGAGGAACCAGGTTCAGTTCCCAGTATCCATCCACAGGGCAGCCACAATTACCTGTATCTCCAGTTCCAGGTGATCCTGCAACCTTTTCTGATCTCCACAGGCTCTTGCAGGCACGTGGTGCATTTGTTCACACCCAGGCACACACACCCATCCACAGACATAAAATACATTTTTTTTTTTTTGAAGTGGAGGTTTGTCATATAGCCACATTCCCATTTGCAATACGATCTTGGCAACATCCAATACATAATCACATTTCTTCCCTAAGACCCCCAAACAGTCTTTGCTTAGTTGTATTTACCAGGGAGATTCCAGCAAAGTTCATCTTTGTTGTTAGACTATGGAAGTCTTTTTAATCCTGGTCCTGTTCCCTTGGTCCTTCTCCCATGGACGACATATCCTTTCAATGTCTTCAAAACATAGTGGGAGGCATTGGCATGCAGGGTTGAAGACAGTCAATTTAGCTTGTATTGGCTTCTGGGAGAATTCTTTCAGGATTCCAGATGCTTCTTCTCTCACATTTCTCTCTCGAGTCCTTGATGCGGAGGTTCACAGCCCCAGTGGTCCTGGTGGATGGCGTGGTTCAGGAATCTGACTGTTTCTCTAACGGGTCAAGCCTTCTTCTCTGCTCTCACTTAGCTGGAGCCAGGAGATCAAAACTTTGGTTGTAGTACAGAGTCCGTGTCTTTCCAAACTACAGCCCTCTGTGTGTTTGATGGCCATGGTTTTGTTGTTTCACAAAGTAAACAAAACGCCCTGTGCCACAGCTTCAGGACAGGACATCTGGGTTCGATTCTTAGCCTCTCCACTTACTGGCGGTCGTTTTCCCTATCTGTACCTCGGGTGTCACGTTTCTAAAATTGGGACACACATGCACAGAACTAGGATATGCTCCACCACATGCTAGGATATTTTTTAAATTACATTTATTTATGCACATGTGTGTGCATGTGTGCAGGTTCACACATGCTACAATGCAAGTCCTAGGGGTAGCCTCTCTCCTTCCAGCGAGTGGGTCCTGGGATTCCGACTTAGGTCGTCAAGGCTCAGCTACCAGCTCCTCCTCACTGCGCTGTCTCCCTGGCTGTATGCTAGGGTCTTACTGAGCATTTCCTATTGCTATTATGTCATTAATATGTTCTTTCTGTAAAAACAAGAATGGAAAAAAAAAAAAACTTATCTTCAACTTGGGCAGATAACCTTTAATTCCCCCCCCCATAACCTTTAATTTTATCCCTGTTTAAAAGCAAAATAACATACAAATAAATGTAAGAAGTAAAAATTTTGTAAACTTGAATAGACATATTTTTTTTTTTTTTTGGTTTTTCGAGACAGGGTTTCTCTGTGTAGCTTTGCGCCTTTCCTGGAGCTCACTTGGTAGCCCAGGCTGGCCTCGAACTCACAGAGATCTGCCTGGCTCTGCCTCCTGAGTGCTGGGATTAAAGGCGTGCGCCACCACGGCCCGGCAAATAGACATATTTTTTAATGTTGGGAAGAATCCTCTAGATAGTTGTTGTTTTTTTTTAAGTTGAAATGTCAGAATTGACCACATCTGAAGGGAAAGCATCTGAGAATGTGGCCTAAGAATCGGTTACAAGACTTTGTTTCATTTCTCTGTTTTGGGTGAATAATGTTTATTAAGCTTGCATATTTAAATGGGAATATACAACAAAAAAAAATCTGTGTCTGAATGCCAACATGTTTCAGAGAACAAATGCAAGCTTGTGTTAACAATTCCCTGCACATTCCCTTCCTCTGCTTACGTTCCCAGCAGCCTTTGGAACACGAATGCTCAGCTGGGCCATGAAGGCCTGGGTGTGAGCATGTAAAGGACCCATTGTCTCGGTGTCTCTGGGAGACTGGGGAACTTCTGAGATGGGCTCAGTCGGAAGACACAAGCTGTAGAGTGGTTCTGCTGACCCTGTTTGTTTCCATGCTACTTTAGACCCAGCTACAGATGGAGGAGAACCACGTGGCTTGCATAGCCTGTAGCCACCACGTGGCCAGATCCTTCAGGAAACTGAAGTCCAGAAAGGTTCAGTCACTTCTTCAAGTCACCCAGGAAAGGAAAATAGGAGTTGGGTGAGCTCTCCACCTGTCCCAGTGTTCTTAGAATCCTTCTGCACGGGTATATTAATAGCAAGATGATCAGAATACCCTGGGAACAATGGCTTACATGTTGAGTGAATGCCTTCCCTGACAGAGACATCACTACCTTAAGAGAGGGATGCAGGAAGCATTGCTCAGATTTGTTTGGCCACAGAACACCCTGTTTTATTAAATACATCTTCTTGCCCTTATTCACAGAGAGCAAACCCAAGAACTAAGGGAGAAAGAAATATTTATGGCAGCCCTCTTGACCTCTGCCTGAGTTAAAGCGATTCATTCTTCTACTGAGTTCACGTAGCACATATGAAGACCAGGAAGATGAGGCAAAAATGGACCAAGCTCTTTCTATGGTGGGCTGAGGCAAAAAGAGATGGGTCCTTACAAACCAGAAAAGACTGTCTCTTATCCCTCCTGATGGTGCCTCCTGCTGCATGCACTTCGATTCTGGCCACCACAAATTTCCCTATTTCAAGAACCAAGTCAATCCATTGTTCTTTGTGAGATCTCTTAGTGATTTTCTGTGTTGTTAATATTCACTTTTGGCTACTAGATGAACTCTAATGAAGCGCTCACATTTATTTGGGGGCATACTTAGAAAGCTGGTGTGGCTAATCCATGCTTTATTCTACACACACACACACACACACACACACACACACACACACAGGGGTGGGGTGTGTGTCCACAGGAATGGGCACCTGTCGTTCCCCACAATGTTTCCTGCTTCCCTCACTTTTTACTTACTATAAGTGGAAATAGGAGAAACCCACAGTTTATCAACAGCTTGTTCCAGTGTATTAGCTGGGGCTCTCTCTCAGAATCTGGGTTCTCCAAACAGAGCACTCCCATATTGTCCCGTCAAAATCCATGTCCCCCTGTTCACTGACAAGCTACACATTAACAATGAAAAGGAAGAAGTTGGTTTCTGACATCACAGAATGTGCACTTCTGTGCATGTGCAAGCATGCTCCCAGGTCAGAGGAGGATGCTGGGTGGCCTGCTCTGCCATTCTCTGCCATATTCCCTTCAGACAGGGTCTCTCCGTGACCCGGAGCTGGACTGGTGTTCAGCAAGCCCAGCCACCTTCCTGTGTCCCAGACACAGTGCTGGGATTGCAGATCTGCTTCACCACACCCAACTTCTTATACAGGTGTTGGTGATCGGATCTCAGGACCTCCTCTCACAGCAAGTGCCCTTAGATGCTAAGCCGTTTCCCCTACCTTGGGCTGTCGTTGTATTTTTAAATAGGGAAAAAGTGGAGCAGGGAAGATAGGTAGATGGTCTTGCCAGTCAACAGTTTGAGACCTAGATGTGATTGATTCCTTAGCGACTTAGGCCTTAGTTTTCTCATGTTATATTCTGTGACAATAGTAGTGACCTTGCAGGGACAGAGAGGGACTACCCCTTCAGAGGCACCCGACCCACGCCTCCGTAATGAATGATGGCATTTGTTTTTCCGTAAGGTTATGCCCCCAAGAACTTCCAGTGAAGCGTTCTTTTCTCTCTCAACCGCAGTGCATTTCTGCTAGTCCAGTCATCTAGGCTCATTTCTGAAATGCACATAATTTGAAACGTCAGAAAAGCTTGTCTGAGCTCGCACAGCTCCGGAAAGGTTAGACTGCGATTAAAAGTAAGTCGAACTCCAAGGCCGGTCAGCACAGAGGCACCAACCGGAAGGCAGGTGTTTACATCTCAGGCTGTTCGCGTCCTGGTCTCCATGTTGGGCGTTTGCATCTTTGTGTAATTACGTGGGTGCTTTACGAACGGAAAGGTGACCTCTGCGTTCTCTCTCCTCAGATCTGGAGGAGGCAGCCTGCACCTGCCTTCGTCTTCTCCCACGGGCAGCTGGCTGGGTTTGGGACTTTTGTCTTGTCACCTTACTTTAGGTAAATTGATGAGTGGAACAGTTTTCACAGAAACTCTGACTCTGGAGGGGAAAAAATCTCCCCCCCCCCAAGTCAATTTATTTATTTATTTGTATCTGATTTCTTCTGCAGCGTTTGGCCTCATGGCAATTTTTGCAATTTCAGTGTCCAGCAAACAGGATCTGAGAGGAGTTCTAATGAAACTCTTGGCCTCTCTTTGTGCTCGAGTTAATATTGTTGGCGGTCCTGTCTTCTCAGGACAGAATCCCGCCACTCGGCCACACGGCTATTCCATGCAAAAAAAAAAAAAAAAAAAAAAAAAAAAAAACAAAAACAAAACAACAACAACAACAAAAACCCAGGCAAGCCCTGAGCAGAGAGTTCCGTGACAGGAGGTCCCCATCCATGCTGTAGAGGATCCGTGCCCCATTCCCCAACCATCAGGCTGTTGGGAGCCATGATGATCAAATCCGGACTGTGCCTCATTGCCTCTCTATTTGTCGACACTAGCGCTGGCCACCTACGGAAAGTCAGCCTGGAATCAAGTTCCTTGGTGTAGTACTTCCCAAACGGCCACAGCTCCCCTCTGCCCTCCCAGTCATCCTCCGGTCTTCCCATCCCCTCAGAAAGCTGGGGTGTTTGCACTGGAATATTTACATAGTCACTTCTTTCCTGGAGAAAGATGGTGGCGGGTTAGAGGACTCAGCCTTGTTAATGCTTAACTCTGAATAAACAGGGCAGGTCATGGCTGCTGTTAACACTTCCCAATGTGCGCACCAAACAAACCCACAAAGGTCAGAAGGCGAGAGAGCCCAGGGCTGCTGCGTGTGGCAGGATGATCTTTTGGAAATGAGACCAGAGGAGTCAGGCCTGCATCCTGTGTCTTAAGGTCTTCATCACCAACACTCGGCTTCTTTGCTTAGAGCTGAAGGTCTGCAGTCTCCATATGAAAAAGATGGAAACCTAGAAGAGGTAGATGCAGGTACTAAGAAGCCCCTAAAGTCCCTAAGGCTTTCATTCTTCCTCAGGTAAATCAGCAGGCAGATCAAGCAGTTTAAATAGTGTGTGCTAGGTGCCCTTACCAGGCAGTGGTTACTGCACGCGGAAGGTACAGGATGTGTCTGTTTAAGGGCCTTGCAGCATCTGCCGAAATGGATTTTGGGACTTAAGAGTATCTCTCAGGAGCCGTGTCTGAGACTGGGTATTATTTTCTGGAAAAGTCTTTAGGCTCCTAGATCGTACTACAATGAGAAAATGAAACTTGAAATCTAAAATGTATTCAGGGTCTCTGCTGGGAGATTCCCCATGCTATTGACCAGTCTAGACACAGGAACACTCAGCTGAATGTACAAGGAACAGAAATACAGGAATCTACCTGTTCATTCATTCATTCATTCATTCATTCATTCATTCATTCATTCATTCCTTTTTTCTCTCTCTTTGGATGTTTACTGAGCACATGCTAGGGGTTGGGCCCCTTCCTCAGTAAAGGACTGTCAAGGAGCATTGGTCCAGTGGGGGACGATGGAGAAGGCGAGAGGGCATTGTTATTTGGTAAAATAATCCTGGGTCTTTAAAGTATGCTTTCCACAGTCTTCCGAGGACCTGGAGAAGGTTTCATACACACGCACGCAAAGGTGTGACTGGAGATCTATCAGGATGTAGTTGGTCAAAGTATTGAGTCGAGGAGTTTTCAAGACTAAGAACACACAGCCAATGCTTGAGGACGATACTGGCTGCTGAGGGGAACTGAGGTGAGGACAGAGAGCCTGAGGGTGAGGTGAGATAGCTCAACAAGAGAGTGACAGAGACCCAGGTTGGTTAGGAGGTCGAGTGTTAAGCAAGTTGGAAGAGGAAAAAAACAAAAAACAAAAAAACAAACAAACAACGACAACAACAACAAAACAAACCTCCAGTTACTAACATGTATTAGCAGTTTAAGCAGAGGTTTCATAATGCCTTCATCTATTTTTAAATGATACTTTTCTGTTCTTTTGTCTTTTTTCATTTCTAACTCATTGTGAGTTCTTACTGAGTTACTGGTAATCATAAAGAGCTGAAAAGAAGGCATAGGTGTGCATGTCACCTGAAGGAATGTGTTTTGTAATTTGTAGTGACTTGTAAACACTACTCTCCATGAGCAGAAAAGTGACAAAAACATTCATTGTGGGACCTATTTGTTTAAAATTAAATCAGGGCTGGAGAGATGGATCAGCAGTTAACAACACTGACTGTTCTTCCAGAGGACCCGGGTTCAGTTCTCAGCACCCACATGGCAGATCATAACTGTCTGTAATTCCAGTTCCAGGGGACCCGACACTCATGGCAAAACACCAATGCACACTACACACACACACACAGACACACACACACACAATCATGGGGCTAGAGTTATCGATCTTCCAAGAAACTGTAGTTCTGTCCCCAGCACAGACATCAGGTGGCTTCTTGCTCAGCTCCAGGGAAACAGATGCCCTCTTTTGACCACTTCTTGAACCGGCACACACAATGTATAGACACACACACACACACACACACACACACACACAAATAAATAAAATCATTAAAATATAAGCAGCAAGAAACCATTTCAAGTTCATCTCCTGTCTTCCTCCATTCCAGGCTGTACTGGATCATAAACTATCAACAATTCTCATAGCTGTGTTAACAAATGATTGGAGAAAAGTTAAGCCTGGTGAGACAAATGATTGGATATTCCTTTTCACAGAGAATTATCTGCCAGAAAGGGACTGTAGGAAGTTGACGCAGTATTTTGATTAATGCTTTATTTGGAGTAAGCAATTCAGGCTTAACTACCTGCCCTATGTCGCTTCCCATGTTCTTTCCATGTGGGAGCATTAGTATGTTAAGAGAAACAGTTTCTTTTTTCTTAACTAAACCATTGATTTGCCCCACTATTGACACAAAATATGTTTTGTTTTACTTATTCATTATACTCCATGAGTTCATGTATGTGCCTTTTTCTTTATTCATGCATTCGTTTTTGGCTTTAATGTTGGTGTGCAAAGGATTTTAATGTTTTCATCGTGTGCTGTTCTTTAGTTTAGCTGTTGTTCTGTTTTTCATGTGGTCCACATACCTGCAGACGCTACCCTGCTGGTGAGGGAGCTGTCCTCAAGCTGCCTCAGAGTCAGGTTCTGTTCTCAAATTACAGTTTTAAGATTAATTGAACTTGGGATGTCTATACCCTCAATTGATTATACAAGTCCCCTTCGATTTAATGGACAGTCACCTGACTTAAAGAACTGGTGCTATTATTATTATTCATTTACTTTTTAATCTTTAAACTGTTATATTTGAATATAACTCAGCAGTTCTCAACCTTGGGTTGTGACCCCTTTTGGGGAGGTCACATACCAGATATCTTTTTTTTTTGAGACAGGGTTTCTCTGTGTAGCTTTGGTGTCTGTCTTGGAATGCACTCTGTAGCCCAGGCTGGCCTCAATCTCACAGAGATCCGCCTACCTCTGCCTCCCAAGTGCTGGGATTAAAGGCGTGTGTGCCGCCACCACTGCCTGGCTATAAATATTTCTTGAGTGAACAGTTCCTGATGACTGTGAAGCTTCATATTGTTTGGACACATCGCTGTTTATGAAATCCCTCCATGTTGAACGTTTAACTGACCCTTAATTTTACACTGTGACTCATGTACCTAAATCTTTGCAGACATCCCTGCTTTGATGAACTGTCTTCTTGTAGACTGTGTCTGCATTATCTTCTGGGCAGCCCTGATTTTCAGTTCATTCATAGTACCTTGTCATTTTCACTCTATGCTCTCTAGTTGGGGTTGGATGTTTATGTCAAGCTTCTTAATAAATGTGCCTGTGGCATAGCTCTGCTGTCTTGGTGGTGCTAAGAAGTCAGAGCATTGTTAGATGGAGAGCATTTGGCTTTACCGTTATGCTATGTTGGGAGGTGGGAGCACTGTTAGATGGAGAGAATTTAGCTTTACCATTATGTCATGTTGTGAAGTTGGGAGACTGTTACATGGTAAGCCCTTTAGAAAGCCAACTGGAAAAAAACTGTAAATTGTCATTCAAATTTGGAAGATCAGTTTAGCAGAACGTGTGGGAAGGCAGTTTCAAATTATGAAATTTCTGGAATTTTGCTAGTGAGAATAACTTTGTCCACACATGTGTAGAAGCCTCATAGAAACAGGAAATGCTCCCTGGAAATCTAGAGGTTGAATGGGATTTGCACCCCAAAGGTGTGGGGTGGGAAAGGTGCCTGAGGACATCATTAACAGTGGTAGCCTATGGTTTTAAAGTCAAGCAAGGCTCTCTAGGTTGAGAACAGAGGGTGGGAAGAACCCAGATGCCCAAAGTATGCGCTTGCCTTCAAGAATGTCACTAAAGGATGGGGAAGTAAGACTGAAGTCCTATGGATATTGTGCTAAGAGCTCAGAAGCTCAGATTAGGCAGCCCTGGATTCGAACCACCACAGACACTCTCACACCCAAAGTCTGCCTTTACTCAGTCCTTGTATGCCCCCTTGCTATTCTTCTTGTAGGAGACTGTATGGACCATCATGTCTCTCCTGCATATGCACACAGTTCCTCAGGAAGGCCTGAGGGTGTATGGCTTTGAGCAAGTTAATCTGATTTCATTTAACCTCAGTTTATTTTATTTTATTTATTTATTTATTTATTTTTTTGAGACAGGGTTTCTCTGTGTAGTTTTGCGCCTTTCCTGGAGCTCACTTGGTAGCCCAGGCTGGCCTCAAACACACAGCGATCCGCCTGGCTCTGCCTCCCGAGTGCTGGGATTAAAGGCATGCGCCACCACCGCCCGGCTTAACCTCAGTTTATTATCTGCAAAATTGAAATAATACCTATAGTTAGTTCGAAGAATACATAAAGCCCCTAGAATATGATTTACCATGAGGTGGACAGACAGTTGTTCCTTATCAAAGATAAAATGGACTCATATAAGAGATTGGAGGAATCCACAGGACAGAAGGGGAGCCTACGGTCAGCGGGAATAAGGAAGATGTTGTAGAAGAAAGAAGAGTCAGTCACTCGAGCCTTAAGCCTTACAGACAGAATTACCAATGGTGGTGGGAGACTGTCAGGAACATGTGAACAGGGAGGCAGAGGAATGCCAGTGGGTGTGCATGGGCTGTAGACGGACGACATGGCAAGGGTGAAGGTGCCTGGGATGCATGGGTGCCCCTGGCATGCTAAGCATTTAGCTTTGAAAATATTTGATTGACAGAAGGAAAGTAAAGTAGAAAAATGATTTTCTGCCAGGAAAATAGCTATACCCTTCCATATGTTCAAATAAAATGTCTATTAAGCACTCTGAACCCTGCCTGGCACTTAAGCAGTTTTGACTTGCCTTTTTATTGTGTAGATGTTTTTCATCACTCTTAATTGGGTATGATTAGCTACATTAATCATCAGTAAAAGTGATATTTTTGTGGATAGTGGCACAGGTTCCTTCATCCATGGCATCTTTTCAGTGATGGAGTGGATTTGGTTTACCTTTGACCAATGTAAGGAAGGTAGAAACCTGAGTTGATTGACATTATGTTTCTGGATTGTCAGGGGTATTTCAGTGCCCCCTGTGGGATGGTGCCAGGGCCATCATATCGCTGAGTATGAGGAGGAAGGAAGGGTTAGAACCTAACTCTAGAAAAGTTAGGTTAGGCCCAGGTCCTGGGAACCTCACCGCCTGACTAGATCACCTTGGTGGATGTTCTTTGTCGAACAAAGGTACCTCTCTAAAGGCAGCTGTGGAGTGCCTCGGATAGACTTTGGGAAAGTGAGGCTCAGGAAGGCACAGAAGGCTGGGTTTGTGGGAACTTTGGAAATGGGACTGTGAAGTTCCAAGAGGTGGCTTTGGACAAAAGTGAAGAAGGTCAAGCTGAGGAGTGGTAGGAAGACGGAGCTGATGGGCCGGCAGCAGAGTCAAGACCAGGTCTTGCGTCTCACTGCCCTCTCAGGCATGAATGGCTGTTGGCACACACAGCCTGTGACACATACAGTGTGACTGGCTGCTTTTCTACATCCTGGGAAGTGAGGCTTAGGGTTTACAAGCAAAACCTGCCTTGAGTCTAAAGGGCGCTGATTCTTTATCCACCGTTCTTCTCTCAACTATTTCCAAAGTAATTTTTTTTTGGTTGCAAAACTCACAAGGATTGTTTTTTAAAACTTGCTATTTTAAGATCCCTTGCTGCCAAGAAAATTCATATGATTGAAGAGGTATTAAATAATAGGTAATAGCTTGAAGCGTCTCTAGGCCTCTTCCCCCTTTGAGATTTACACAACTTACATCTCTGATATAGAGTAGAAATTAACATGCTCACTAATTCAGAACTTTTGATACTCTAGGTTGGAAGGCATTTCCATCATAATTCTCATGGAGAATTTTCTCCTTTTTTTTTTTTTTCAGAGGTGGGATGTTCAAGATAGATTGAATAGTAGAATAAATTGCTAAGAATGCTCTTTCACCTGGTAGTAACATGCCCATTGATAAACAAGTAGCGGGGACGCATAAATACCAAATCTCAAACACTACTAAATTTCTTTAGAGCCCTTAATTCAGTGGAGGGGTATGCGTGTGTGTGTGCGTGCGTGCGTGCGTGCGTGCGTGCGTGTGTGTGTGTGTGTGTGTGTAACTTACAGTAAAACTAACACCCCTTTTCTTCCTTGGCTTTGCAAAGCCATCTACGTTAAGCTTTTATGCCTTCCATATACTGTCAAATGGGATCATTATTTTGTGTTTCCCTTAATTCAAATGAGAAATGCCTTGATTTTTTTTTAATCAGGTGTATCACCACCCTCCCCCTTTCAGAATATTTTGACACTTCTTTGGTTTTTATTGATCTGAGGGGTTTTTCCTGACATGACCAGACCTTGTGAAACGGTTGTGGATGTGTGAACCCACTGAGCCAAGTCCCTCCAGGGGCAGCCTTGAAGACAGTTATATTTATTGACTTCGTTCTTGTTGGCAGCGTGCTTGAAAACAAACAGTACTCTTTCCATTTTTTTTTTAAATCCTTAGTTCTACTGTTCAAGTGGTTTCAACAGATCTGCTCCCTAGAAAGAGAATGGATTCAAGAGCAGATCTCATTCTCCTAGCAAATGGACACACGGAGTTGCAGATTTCCTTGGGATGAGTGATAGCATTTGGTAAACACTCTGGGACTGAAGTGATGGCTAGGCAAGCGTGAGGATCCTAGTTCAGTTCCACAGAACTCGGGACAAAGCCAAGCCTGGGGGGGGGGGAAGCCTGCAATCCCAGCACTGGGGAGACAGAAACAGGCTGGGCTTGGGGGCTTGCTGGCCAGCCAGCATAGCCAAATCCGTGAGCTATGGGTAATCAAATGCCTTGCCTCAAAAAATAAGACAGGGAGACAGAGTGATTCAGTGGACACCGACCTCTGGCCCACATGCACATGCATACATGTGTGTACACACCTGTGTACACACACACTGTACACACACACACATACAGGAGAGGAAAACACTTGCATGTCATGTGGAAAATATAAATACTTGTGGGTAGTACGAATTTCTAGTCGCCTCAGTCAGAACTTCCGATTTAAAGCTGTTTCCCTTTCCAGAGATGCACTTTAGAATCACATGACCTGATCCCCTTTTCACCAGGATCTAGAACGTCCTCCTATCGGAAGCAAGCGTGGCAGCATTGCTGGAGGGTAATGCTTGAGGCTTCCTGTGGCTCTGGACCTTGTTTAGAAGAAGATGTGATGCAATAAGAGTAATAACTGTTACGACTCGGGCTTAGTTGAAAACTATTTCTTTGCACACAAAGCTGCATAGCTTTCTGTACTGTCCGGCCCCTTGCTCAAGTGCTGGTACCCCCAGCCTTAGAATCTACCCGAAGGTGCGGTGAGAAGGGAATTCTGTCCTGGGAGTGTGAGTTTCCAGTAGCTTGTGAGTTAGCATAGCTCTACTGGTTTCTGGGAGTCTTGGAAAGCACTATAGGTCAGCTCTCTGTGGGCTAGGACGTCGATGTTCCTAGTTACTTCCTTGTCTCAGAGTCATTGAATAGTCGGACACAGGTTGTGGGCACTCATTAGACACTGACCGAATAAAGCTGCGCTAGATTATTGAGAATTCTTTCTGTCTTTGACTTGGGGAGAACTGCATAGTGAAGTTGTCGTCGTCGTCGTCGTCGTCGTCGTCGTATTTAAAATGCACTCTTGTGGTGGCAGAGAGATGGCTAAGAATGTGCACTGCTCTTCCAGGGGACCGGAGTTCAATTCCAGGCACCCATGCCAGTGGCTCATAACTGCCTTTACCCCCAGTTGAAGAGAAATCTGATGCCTCTGGCCTCTGAGGGCACCTGCCCTTGTGCATATGCACCCCCCCAATTCAAACTAATAAAATATTGTGTAGTTTTGGCTTCTTTGTTGAAAATCATATGTTCATAGGTGTGCGGGTTAATGTCAGGGTCTTCAATTCAATTCCATTGGTCCACATGTCGGTTTTTATGCCAGTACCAAGCTGTTTTTATTACTGTAGCTCTATAGCAGAGCTTGAGGTCAGGGATTGTGATGCCTCCAGAGGTTGTTTTATGGTACAGGATTCTTTTGGCTATCCTGGGTTTTTTGTTTTTCCATATGAAGTTGAGTATTGTTCTTTCCAGGTCTGTGAAGAATTGTGTTGGGATTTTGATGGGGATTGCATTAAATCTGTAGATTGCTTTTGGTAAGATTGCCATTTTTACTATGTTAATCCTACCTGTCCATGAGCATGGGATATCTTTCCATTTTCTGACATCTTCAATTTCTTTCTTCAGGGACTTAAAGTTCTTGTCATACAGGTCCTTCGCTTGTTTAGTTAGAGTTACCCCAAGTTATTTTATATCATTTGTGGCTGTTGTAAAGGGTGATGTATCTCTGATTTCCTTCTCAGCCTGTTTGTCATTTGTATATAGGAGGTGGTTTTTTTTGTTTGTTTTGTTTTTGTTTTTGTTTTTTTTTAGTTAATTTGTATCTTGCTACATTGCTGAAGGTGTTTATAAGCTGTATGAGTTCCTTGGTTGAATTTTTGGGGTCACTTATGTATACTATCATGTCAGGGCTGGTATCCAAAACATATAAAGAACTCAAGAAATTAAACATCAAAATACCCAACAGTCTAATTAAAAAATGGGCTATAGAGCTAAACAGAGAATTCTCAACAGAAGAAGCTCAAATGGCTGAAAGACATTTAAGGAATTGCTCAACATTCTTACTCATCAGGGAAATTCAAATTAAAACAACTCTGAGATACCACCTTACACCTGTCAGAATGGCTAAGATAAAAAACACTGAAGACAGCTTATGTTGGAGAGGATGTGGAGTAAGGGGAACACTCCTCCACTGTTGGTGGGAATGCAAACTTGTACAGCCACTTTGGAAATCAATATGGCACTTTCTTAGAAAATTAGAACTCAACCTACCTCAAGACCCAGCTATACCACTCTTGGGCATATACCCAAGGAATGCTCAATCGTACCACAAGGACACATGCTCAACTATGTTCATAGCAGCATTATTTGTAATAGCCAGAACCTGGAAACAACCTAGATGCCCTTCAACTGAAGAATGGATAAATAAAATGTGGGTACATATACACAATGGAGTACTACTCAGCAGAGAAAAACAATGACATCATGAGGTTGGCAAGCAAATGGATGGATCTAGAAAAAATCATCCTGAGTGAGGTAACCCAGACTCAGAAAGACAAACATGGTATATACTCACTCATAAGTGAATACGAGATGTAAAGCAAAGGATATCCAGACTGCAACTCACAAATCCAGGGAGGCTACCTAGTAAAGAGGACCCTAAGAAAGACACAGGGATCACCCAACAACAGAGAAATGGATGAGATCTACATGAGCAAACTGGGGGTCTGGGGGTAATGGAGGGCAAGGGTCTGGGGAAAGAGAGCTTAGGGGAGTGGGAGGTCCCAGCTGGATCAGGAGCAGAGTGGGAGAACGGGGAGGGAGATACCATGATGAATGAAGACCCCAGGGGAATAGGAAGAAGCAGAGTGCTAGAGAGGTCTCCAGAAATCCACAAAGATACCTCCAGTGTAGACTACTGGCAATGGTTGAGAGAGTGCCTGAGCTAACCTGCTCTGGTAATCGGATGGCCGAACACCCTGGCTATCATGATAGAACTCTCATCCAGCTTCTGATGGAAGCAGATGCAGAGATCCACAGCTAAGTCCCAGGTGGAGCTCCGGGAGTCCAATCAGCCAGAGAGAGAGAGAGAGAGAGAGAGAGAGAGAGAGAGAGAGAGAGAGAGAGAGAGAAGGGATTGTATGAGTGAGAGATGTTGAGACCATGGTTGGAGGAAGCACAGGGACAAATAGCCAAACTTGTGGAAGCGCATGAACTGTGAACCAAAGGCTGAGGAACCCTCAACTGGATTGGGCTCTCTGGATAAGTGAGACAATTGATTAGCTTGAACTAATGTTTGTTTAGGAGGCCCCCAGGCAGTGGAGCCGGGACCTGTCCTTGGTGCATGGGCTGACTTTTTGGAGCCTGGGGCCTATGCTGAGACACTTTGCTCAGCCTTGGTGTAGGGAGGAGGGGACTGGACCTGCTTTGGCTGAGTCTACCAGGCTGGGCTGACTCCCCAGGGGAGACCTTGCCTTGGCAGAGGTGGGAATTGGGGGGTGGATTGGGAGAGAGGGCTGGGGGTGGGAGGAGGGAGGACGGAGGAAACCGTGGCTGATATGTGAAATTAAGTTAATTATAAAATAAAAGTATTTTTTAAAAAACTAATAAAAAAATTTAAAATTCTCTTATTATAAGTCCATGTTGCAGCTAAATAGGAAAGTGGCTGATGTAATGATTCTTAAACATGCATCGGTGTGGTTAATTGAGGACAAGAAAAATTAGCTCTTGCTAGTGAGAATACGAGGCCCAGGACTGGGAGAACACCTTGTGCGCTGAACTGTGTGCAGACTAGAGAAAGTGGGTCAGGAGCTCAGGAGCGGGAGCTGGGGTGCACAGGGAGGACTGGGGTGCACAGGGAGGACTGGGGTGCACAGGGAAGACTGGGGTGCACAGGGAGGACTGGGGTGCACAGGGAAGGCTGGGGTGCACAGGGAAGGCTGGGGTGCACAGGGAAGGCTGGGGTGCACAGGGAGGGCTGGGGTGCACAGGGAGGACTGGGGTGCACAGGGAAGGACTGGGGTGCACAGGGAGGACTGGGGTGCACAGGAGGACTGGGTGCACAGGGAGGGCTGGGGTGCACAGGGAGGACTGGGGTGCACAGGGAGGACTGGGGTGCACAGGGAGGACTGGGAGTGCACAGGGAAGGCTGGGGTGCACAGGGAGGACTGGGATGCACAGGGAAGGCTGGGGTGCACAGGGAGGACTGGGGTGCACAGGGAGGCTGGGTGCACAGGGAGGACTGGGTGCACAGGGAGGCTGGGGTGCACAGGGAGGCTGGGGTGCACAGGGAGGACTGGGGTGCACAGGGAGGACTGGGATGCACAGGGAGGACTGGGACTGGGGTGCACAGGGAGGACTGGGTGCACAGGGAGGACTGGGGTGCACAGGGAGGACTGGGGTGCACAGGGAGGACTGGGACTGGGGTGCACAGGGAAGGCTGGGGTGCACAGGAGGACTGGGGTGCACAGGGAGGACTGGTGCACAGGGAGGACTGGGGGGGTGCACAGGGAAGGCTGGGATGCACAGGAGGACTGGGTGCACAGGAGGTATGCACAGGGAGGCTGGGGTGCACAGGGAGGACTGGGGTGCACAGGAGGACTGGGGTGCACAGGGAGGACTGGGACTGGGGTGCACAGGGAGGACTGGGGTGCACAGGAGGACTGGGTGCACAGGGAGGACTGGGATGCACAGGAGGACTGGGGTGCACAGGGAGGACTGGGGTGCACAGGGAGGGCTGGGGTGCACAGGGAGGACTGGGGTGCACAGGGAGGGCTGGGGTGCACAGGGAGGACTGGGTGCACAGGGAGGCTGGGTGCACAGGGAGGACTGGGTGCACAGGGAGGACTGGGATGCACAGGGAGGACTGGGGTGCACAGGAGGACTGGGGTGCACTGGGGTGCACAGGGAGGACTGGGGTGCACAGGGAGGACTGGGGTGCACAGGGAAGGCTGGGGTGCACAGGGAGGACTGGGGTGCACAGGGAAGGCTGGGGTGCACAGGGAGGACTGGGGTGCACAGGGAAGGCTGGGGTGCACAGGGAGGACTGGGGTGCACAGGGAGGCTGGGGGGGGGGGGGGGGGGGGGGGTGCACAGGGAGGACTGGGGTGCACAGGGAGGGCTGAAGGAAGAAGGCTCCTTCTTTGGAGACATCAGACACCACTTGCTATAGCAGAAGGCCTGGGGGATCCTGGGGCTTGCTGCTTCCAAATATGACTCCTCTGTGGCTCTCCGGCCATTTTCATTCAGTCACCCTAACTTCTAGTGACTAAAATTGGTACTTCGGGGACTCGCTGTCTTACCTTAGCTCTGGCTGTTGTCAGACCTCAAGACAGGATGCAAATGTCTGCTGTATCTTTTGAGTCTCTATCATGGTATTGTATTAAGATCTCCAACTTGATGCTAATGTTACGTCACTGCCTGAAAGGTGTTAGCATTTAGGAAGGAATGACTCTTGTATAAATTTAAAGAATTGGGGGATGGGGAGATGACTCTATCAATAAAGTACCATGCTGGCATGAGGATCCAGGCATGCACATAAAAAGTCAGGCCTGGTGGCTTGTGTCTGTAATCCCAGCACTGGGAGATAGAGACATGACTATCTTATGGCTCACTGGCCAGCCAGTGTAGCTGAACCGGTGACCTCAAGGTCCAGGGAGAGACCCTGTCTCAAAACATGAGATGGCGAGGGACTGAAAAAGATGCCTGATTTTGACCTCTGGTCTCCCCGTGTACATATGTGTGCACACACAAGCAGGAACACATACACACACATACAAAACAAAACAAAAATAGAAAGAACTCAATATTAAGCCAGATACGCATACTATAATTTATGGACAATTTCACGGTCCCTTTCCTGTCAAATTAATTTGTAAAGAGATTTTGCTGTGGGCACATACACTGGAAGATTTACATCTTGTGGGGGCTGACAGAGTGGGCCTGACAGGAATGTTTGCTTTATCACAGGAGTGCAATGGGGTGCCAGGTTAATGATTGTGGCTGGGGAGAGGGAGGGGCCGTTGTTCATCGATAGAGATTCATCCCTTTTTTTTCTATCTCATAAATTGTATTTGTTTACGGGAGTAAGGCACATGGGGATTATCCAGAAGATGAACTGTGTGTACTCACATCTGAAAATCAATACGAAGGCAGGCTTTGAACTTGTGAGAAACAAAAGAAGAAGATCTGTCGTCTGTATTTTCTTCTCTCATAAGCTCTTTTGCTTGACTTTCGTCCCTCTGCAGGGACCAGGGCTAGAGAATGGAATGGGGTAAAATGTGTGCCCAATAAACCTACTTTATTTGAGAAGGAAAAAAAAAAGTTTGGTCAGAAAATGTTTGGTCGTCACGTTGCAGCCTTCTGAAAGGTCACCCACCTGTAAACACCCTACAAAAACATTTTTAAAATATTCTGACTCTGAGAGTGCCCTGGGTAAATATCACAAATATTAACCCCAGACACTTGGAATCTCTTTTCTCAGCAGTATAAATTGACTTAACACCACCGAACAATGCCATTTCTTACTGACGAAAAATTCTCCCTGACAGCAAAGGCCAAATAAATGACCGACTTACTGGATTAAGGTGACCTCAGGAGTCTGCTTTTAAAAGGCAGGTGGCTTCGGCGCGAGAATAGGGAAGTGGTTTCAGGGTTGAAAGACCATGGCTTCTCCTGAGTCGTGGGGCAGGAGGTCTGAGGTCAGCCCTGGGACACCATGGAACTAATAGCTGGCTTTCCTGAGTCTCAGTTAGCTGTGGATGGGAAGGATGTAGCCAGCTGGGTGTCCCCAGGCTGCGGGTTGGTGCCTTTAACATAGCCCTGGATCATACATACACCTCGTTCAGCTCAATTTAAACCAGGCGAAGAAGGGGCTGAGGAGACGGCTCCCTCGCTTTTATGCTTGCCATACACACGAGGACTACCCATGTGAAAAGCCAGGCATGGTGGCACAGGCCTGTGATCCCAGGGCCGGGGAGGCGGAGACAGCCAAACCATCCTACCAGGCTAACCCGAGGTCCCCGTGAGAAACACAACATGGAGGCTGCCCCCTGGCTGCTTTGTGCACACGTGCTCATACACACATGTACACACCTACGTAAACACGCACATATGCCTGCCAAATGGGTGAGAAGTCAAAAGAAACAGATTCGTTTTCCAAAGAATCATTTCCGATGGCTGTTTCTTCTTCCTAGACCTCTGATGTGACCTACCCTGAAATAATAAAATAAACTAACATTTCCTTCTCCCTTTGCTGTGTGTTTCAAACCCTTATTATTTCGGCTACTGGGAACTGGCATTAGATGAGTACCAGGAAGTAAAGCTGTAACGATCATGATTTCTGAGAAGGGCCAGCTCTTTTTTTCTTGTTTTATTTCCACTCAGATTTTCTGCTCTCTAATGAGGACAGATTCTTTTCTTCAAGTTGATGGGAGAGTTTTAGCTACAGCCAGGTCTCCACACACTTACTTAATCCTGTGTCCTCTTTATATTCCTGGTCTCTGTGGTGTCTTGCTTCTGTGTGCAGATCAGTGTCTGTGGCAACTTGTGAACAAGATGGAACTCAGGGTCCCTTTGTGTTTTCTTCATATACCGTTTGCCCCAACCCCACACAGGACAGCGCCTTGTGTTATAGAATCTGTGACCTCAGAGATACCTTTTCAAAGCCGCCACTTACCCCTATCCCTTTGTGTCAGCGTCCCCTGACTGTGACAAAACACCCAAAGTCATCATCAGTGAAAGACAAAAGCTTTGACTCCACAGTTTCAAAGCATTCGGTCCCCGGCCAAGCCCCGTTGTCTGTGGGTCTATGAAAGGCGGCGTAGCATGTTGGAGAAAATATGTTAAAAAGAAAAACTTCTCACCTCATGGTTGCTGGAGAGTGAAAGAGAGACCCAAGGAAGGGCCAGGGTCCCGGGGTCCCCTTCAAGGACACACCTCCAGCATCTTAACGTCTTTCCACAAAGCTGTGCCCCTTAAATGTTCTACCATTTCCTGAGCCTTAACACGTGGGCTTCTGGGGGTCATCCTTTTACCCCGACTCCGTCAAGGATTGAATTTCTCAGGTGTAACTGAGTGGATAGGTACTTGTGTATGGGGCTCTTGGGAAGATTAAATATGTTAATACATGCAGCTCTCTCCGCTTAGTGCCCGGCAAAGGTGCGCTCCATGAAAGGAGCTGGCATTGCTATCATGTACTATCACCGTTATGTGTCTGTTGTTTTAATTTGGCAGAATATCGAATTCTGCTTTGTGTTGTTAGCTAAATTAGCGATTGTTTGACCTTTGGAGGTTAGCGGAAGTCCTTCAGCTGAGTGAGAGAAGGAGCCAGCGGCCTTGTTCCCTGCTCTGCCTCAGAGGTCTTGAAATGTCCCCAGTTGACTTCACGCTTCCTTATGCAGCCGGAAGAAGGCCCTGCTCGGCGTCTCTCCCGTCCCCTCGGCTCACCAGCGCCTTAGGATGAGTGCCAAGGTGGACGGATATTTTTCAACGTCTCATTTGCTCTAATGAAAAGAGTCAACTTATTCCACCAAGTCCACTTCGATGGAGAAAACCTTTGCATGGATATTCTGCGGTAACCTTTATGCAGAGATGAGCGTCCACAGCCTAAAACTCCAGGTCAGGGGACACGAGCTGTGTGTACCTACCTGGTGCATTGTTTCCCACGAGCTGTCTTGAGGTTGAGTTCCGTCACAGGGGATGTCTTCGGCAGATGACGGGGTATGAGTGACAGGGTGTGTGCCCCCTCCCCTTTGCAGAGCATAAACACAAACTTCAAATGCATTTGACTTCAGCCTGACTCGGACGCAGGTTCCGCTTCTCTTTCCGACCTCTGAAGTAGGAGCCCACCTCTCTACAAATGTTTATGGTGCTCATTATCTAAGTTCATCTCCAGGATGTATGTCTGTTTTCTCTGGCTAATCTCCTTTGGGGAGGCTGCAGGGCAGGTGGAAATCAATTTTCCCAGCTCACTCGCTCTGCATTTCTCCAGGTAGAGAAGAGGTTTCATTTAACTTGTCTGACTACACTGCAGTGTCTTTTGGACCTGTTGGTATTTAAAAGAGCAGCCCTCTTCTGATGTCCCCCATGCCCTCGTGTTTTTTCTGTAAACTGTGGCTCCCGGGAGCTGGCCCTGTGTGCCTCCTGCAGCCTGGTGTGTCTGCAGAGCGTGATCCCATTCCCCCTTTCTTACGGTTTCCTTTTAAAACCTCAGTTCTTCTGAGTTGATTTTTTCCCCCTCCCCGGAGTGTTTTCTAGGTTAAGGAAGATTTTATACACATTATTTGTCAAATCCTCAATTCCTTTTCTGTCAAGGATGATTGGGAATCCTGAGTGTATTAACCTGTTTTTCTGGTGTCTGTGTGTGTGTGTGTGTGTGTGTGTGTGTGTGTGTGTGTGTAAGTGTAACTCTAACAGGCCTCCCACCCCCACTGTCTTGGAGATATTAAGTAGGATAAATATCGACAGCCTCTCCATTGTGAGGAGCCCCTGGTTTCTACAGGGAAGCACCTCCACTCACCGTTTTCCACGTGGTCCTTCAGAGGACCCAACCCCCCTTAGTCATTCGCCTTACTTCACAAGAGATTCTGAATTCTTAAAGAACCTAAAACCGCTCCGCTCTGTTTGCTGATTCTCTGGATGTTGTAGTTAGAAAAACAACCACAGGGAAGTTGGTTTTGTTTCCTTGCTGTTGTTATTTTTCTTACACACACACACACACACACACACACACACACACACACACACACACACACACACGAGAAAGAGAGAGAGAGGAGGAGGAGCAGGGATGGGGGTGACTATGACCTAGTCTTTAAGTCAGTGCAAATCCTTAGCACTAGCAGATATGGGGCGGATGCTGGGAGCTCCAGGGCTCGCTCGCTCTCTCTCTCTCTCTCTCTCTCTCTCTCTCTCTCTCTCTCTCTCTCTCTCTCTCTCTCATGCAGGAAGTGCGGCATGGAGTTTAGGGCGCAGCTGTGGAGGGTCCCCTGCTAGCCCTTCCCTTCCCGCCCTGTACTCTGAGCTGCCTCCCCTGCCTGCTCCTCTGCAGCCTTCATTGTCTGCGTCCCGGTCTCCTGGTGTTCTTTGTCTGCGGTGGGTGACTTGTGTGTGTCACACACACACACACACTCCTGGAGACAGCCTCCGTGAATCCCATTTTCTTTCTTTCTCTTCTTCCGGCTCCCCCGCCCCATCTCCCACCCTTTTCCTTTCTGAGTGGCTTGTGATTCAAGGAGTCTGTGAGATCATGTGGGCTAAGGAAACACTAGGAAGGTGGGGTTTTAATGAGCTCCCAGGAAGTAAAATAAACCTGCCAGGGATGCCTGTAGTACCGGACTGTGTGTGCCCTTTGTGGATCCAGGGGGCAGGCTCATGAGTTAGCATTTTCTAGGGATAAAACCCTGGCTATGGAGGAGGTGTGGGTGGGAGGGGGCATGACGGGGGAGGTGAAACTGGCCCTTCAGAAGTGCAGTCATAAGAAGTAAAGCAGCTGCTCTTGAGGACCACCGGACCCCGTATTCCGGTGTGCTGTGGGAACCACGGGTGTCCCCTGCTTCTGCGCCCTTATTCATAAGGGGGAAAATGTGACCACAACTCTTTGATGAATTTAAATGGCCAGGAGTGGCGGCGCATTGCTGGAGGCTGCTGAAATAAACGCGCAGACCCACAGTCCGCTCTGTGCGAAGCCGAGTGTTAATGGCTCGGTGGGGCCTTCCTCAGGAGAGCCCATTGTCAGCCTCCCTCTCTTCCACCACCAGGGCTCACAGTGCTTTCTGAGTGCTTCTCTTGCATGTTCTGAGGAGGAGACCAGGGAAGGGTCAAAGGTTGGCTTGACAAGGCTCTTAAAGCTATTTCTACTTTATTCAGAAAGCATCCTTGGGAGGACTTAAGGATCCTTACAAATAGAAATGGTAGCTCCGGGCAGGCTTCCACCAAGAAGCCCAGACCCACTCTCTTCTGGGTTTGGAAACCGAGTCTGAGGAATGTTCAGTACGTGGCCTGGGACACGGTGTCGATGGTCGGCCAGGTCAGGACTTGAATCTGAACATGCAACGTTAGTACTTCAGTCTCCTTCAGTAGACATCTCCGCCAGAGTGGTAATAGCCCAGTCTACCATGGGCAATGCTGAAGCAGGGAAAAGAGAATTACCGAGTCAGCCTTTCGTGACAGAGCCAGTAGCATTGGGCATGGGCTCTCCCAAAGCTCTTCTAAGCCAGTCAAGATGTACCCTCTTGGCATCGGCTCCTTGGCTGAATTCCGGGGGACATAGTTCTTGATTCTGCTTTCCCTTAATACCGTTTGTTTATTTCTTCTTTAAAAATTTATTGATTTGCTTTATATTTATGAGTGTCTTGCCTGCATGTCTGCATACACACCCTTTGCATGCCTGGTACCTGAGCAGGCCAGAGGAGGGTGTCAGATCCCTGGAAATTGGGGTTATGGATGGTTGTGAGCCACCATGTGGGTGCTGGGGATTGAACCCAGGTCCTCTGCAAGTACTCTAAACCACTGAGCCATCCCTCCAGCCCCTTGGTTCTTCCTCTTTATATTAAAGGCACGTCCTGTAATTCTTTCTCTCTAGAAGCTTCTCCTCGCTGTATCTGGAACTCTGTCCGCAGCTCCTTCCAGGATTTGCCCTAGGTTAACTCAGCCCTGTCATTTCTAAGTGTCCTCGGGCGGAGGTGAGGAAGCAAAGACAGAACGGGCCCGGGGGACAGCAGGTCAAGCTTGGCACTGCCGCCAGCTCACGAGTCTTATTAATTCCCGTGCCACGCCCCTTCCGACTCCAGAATGCTTCGTGTTCTTGTAAGTTTACTCAGAGGAGTGTGGAGGAGGAATTGTTAAAACTGAAGTCTAGGCCCAATCAGAATTTGTCTCTGCCTTTCGTTCTGGTAGCCCTGGCAGGAGCCGCTCCCATGGGCTTGGCCAGGGCCGGCTCCGGGGACGAGAGTGGCTGAGAAAAGACCACTGGGAAGCCTTGGTACAAAGGATGCTCTGGGAAATGAATTTTAATACACACAAATTCCTCTTCTGCCGAGTTAGCTTAAGTGCATTGAATGAACAAGCCCAAGGATGCTTGTGGCTGTGCCGTGTGGCTTTTCTGTGGTATGTGAGTATCGTGAAGTGCTTCCCCAGAGTGTAGGCTCCTGCAGGGTAATATGTCAACGCCACGGTGTCAGGCAGCTAGCCACCTCTTCATAACCAATGACAGCCAGTCCTGGCTCTCCAGTCTGAAGTCTAGCCTATGGTCTGGTGGAGTTTAAAGTCATTATTTTCCTGAATATTTACGAGCACATCATGGAAATAAATTTGATAAGAAGTTGACCGATCTAACTCTTTCCCACTGTGACTTATTAAAAATCATGATTCATGTTTTCTGCCACTGTGCCCCTGCAAGTTTCTCACCTTAGACCCCGACTGATACACATTTTCGCCTTTATGTCTATTCCAGATGTAATTGTAAGTTAAACAGAACAGACTCCAGGTAGAGGGAAAAAAATTAGAATAAGCCACGCACAGGAAGCCAGATATTTTGTGGTCTCACTTATTGGTGGAATCTGAAATCGAACTCATAGAATCGGAGAGTAGAAAGAGGGTTGTTGAGGGCTGGGATTGCGAGCTCAAAGCGTGAAGAGGAGTAAATTCAGATCTGTGCCACCACAGCCTGACAGTAGATTTTAAATGAGCATTTATTATTGTTGTTGTTGTTGTTATTATTATTATTATTGTGTGTGTGTGTGTGTGAGTGAATGAAAGCACATGTGTACTACAGCGTATGTATGGAGGTCAGAGAAGAACTTTGAGGAATCTGTTCTCTCTTTCCACTGTAGGATCTGGGGATAGCATAGGACACCAGGCTTTCACGGTAAGCCTTCTTACCCACGAAGCCATTTCACTGGCTCTTTTGGTAGACTTTTAAGTGCGCTTTACACACATGTGTACACACACACACACACACACACACACACACACACACACACACACACACACGATGAATATAGGCTGGGGAACACTCAATAGGTAGAGTTCTTGTCTCGTAGAAATGCAAATGTGTTGGCACCTGCTTCCAATCCCAGTGCTGAGGAGGTGGAGAGGGAGCCCTGGGCTATCTGGACAGCCAGTCTGACCTAATCTGTGAGCTCCGGGCCAATGAGAGACCTTGTCTCAAGTGGGGTAGACAATGTTTCTGAGGATGACATCACGGTTATTCCCCAGCCTTCCATACCTCCATGCACACACATACGCATGTACACACACATAGGTATATATAAAAATGATAGAAACATGACATAATGCATGTATTAATCTGTTCAATTTAGTCATACAGAGTGTATGCCAGATAGAAAACACTGCACTGTATGTTCACTCTAAGTCTATTGATTTTTTTAATCAATTAAAAATAAATGAACTTGGTGTGGTTGTGTAGCCTGTAATCCATGCTCTCAGGAGGCTGAGACAGAAAGATCTCAGATTTAGAGCCAGCCTGGGCTGCACAGTGAGACATGTTGCAAAACTGAATAATAAATAAACAAATTTAGTTTTTAAAAATTCAAAGGAAAAATAATGGTGTTCATTTGAATGACAGTCACCTTTATCTGTTACTTTGAAAATGGCTTGGTTGCTCCGGTGTGGATCTTCTTTTGCTATGTTGTGCTTTTTGTTTGGTTGGTTAGTTTTTGTTAGTTTTAAGGAAAAAGTAAAAAGCTCATGTCATAGATTAACACTGTACATTGGGCCGGGGACGTGATTAAATAGTGATAAACCTTTGTGAAGCACATATAGATTTCACTACGTTATAGGACGTGAGGTAGGGCTTGGCGCAGTGTTCATAGAATCATCTGGATAGCCTGGGGCACTGGTGGATTAGTTAATATGTAACAGGTAACTGCTGACAAACTGGCATGTCAGTGGGCGTGTGTGTGTGCAGATAGGTGAAGGGCGTTCCTCTGGCCTTTGCCTATGTTTTTTTTTCCCACTCTTTTCTTTGAGACAGGTCTCTCTTATTATGTAACCCTGGCTGTCCTGGAACTTGCTCTGTAGACCTGGCTGGCCTCAAACTCAGAGATCCACCTGCCTCTGCCTCCCAAGTGCTGGGATTAAAGGTGTGTGCCACCACACCTGGCTTGCCGCTTGTCTGTGACTTTTATTCTCATTTATTTTACGTGTGTGTGTGTGTGTGTGTGTGTGTGTGTGTGTGTGTGTGTGTGTGCGCGCGTACACATGGGTCTGGTTGCCTGTAGAAGCCAGAAAAGGGCACCACACACCTTGGAGCTACAGTTCCAGGAGACTGTGAACTGTCAGATTCGGGTGCTGCGAACTCCGGTCGTCAGCAAGAGCAGCAAGTGCTCTTAAAGACCGAGCCCTCTCTCGGGCCCAGACCACCTGTGATTTCTGACCTATGTCTTAAGTAAAGGGATAATCCAAAGGCCATGAGAACCGTTCTTAGATACCACTCTCTGCTGACTTCAACAGCGTTGCCTTTTTCTATGCTCCTTCCTGACTCGAAGACTCCTTGAAGGTGTCTCTTAAGTGGCTCCTTTGACTGGAGTTCCAACGCACGCTGTCCACATCCTTCAGTGAGTCCCACAACCAGTTATCAGGATAGATGAGCCAACAGCCCCCATAAGAAAACAATTTAGAACTCTCAGACTAGTTTCGTTGTCGGGAAGAAGCTCTGAAAATGTGTTTGAACATGGTCAGAACTGATGGTTGCCAAAACACAGCTGCTCGTGAAGAAACTTGGAGTAGTGTGTCGCACATTTAACACACATCTATTCCATTCTGGGCCAAACAGCAAAATCAATCCAGGTTGTGTCAGTTTATCTGCAATCCGGCTCTTTGATCATACTTGCATTGAACTTAACGCAAAGGAAGGCTAAATCTTCTCTTAACCCTTCCGTTCTCCGTGGAGAATGCTCTCCACACAGCTGGAGTATTGAGCCAGTCTCTGCCCCTTCCACACGCCATTCTTCTGCTCTAGTAAGAAAATTCTCAAGCATGAGTGGGATCAGGGGATAAAGGTTTGGGTAACCACTCCTATGGTTTGGTTTTGACATCAGTAGAGGGATCATGGGATGTACTGATGAAAGGGCCAGCGTTCAGGGCCATTTTACTGGTTGCTGTACCAATTTGTTACATGATCTCAGGCAAATGGGTTTATGTTCCTTTAAGGGGCTGGTATTGATTTTTGCTTCACCAGCTAGGGTGGGTTTTAGTTGATGTTGGCAAGGCTGTTTATATCCCGGGGTTGACTGTTGCCATATAGTACTGCATTGTTTTCTAGCCAGGAATAGGGGACTAGACACTGTGGATCTCCTAGCTTTGCTGGCTCTCTCTAGCTCATCATCTCAAGCCTATAGCAATGCGGAGCCATTGGAGGATGACTGTGACCGTGGGATGTAGGACCAAATGGCATTGCTCTTCACATTAGCAGTATCTCATCAGATGCTTGTCTGAGATTACCTGGAAAACCTATTGTGGCATTCAACAGGAAGACAGTGCCCAAACGTTACATGTCGTTGGCTGTTTTTAGAGACACTTTGGTGTGTGAGCTGTGAGCCCTTATCTGGAGTTGTTTAAAAGGGGAGGGGTTTCTTCAAGTGTCCGGGGATGTGGCTTAGTTGACAAAGCGCTGGCCGCACCAGCATGAAGAAACTGATCTTCAGTACCCACATGAGAGCTGGGCACAGTGCCTTGTGCCTGCCACCTCACACTGGAATGACGGGATAGGCTGATGCCAGCAGGGCCAGCCTGCTTAGCGAGCTCCATGATCAGCGAAAGACCCTGACTCAAAACAATAAGGTGAGCAGTTGAGGGAGACAGTTGACCTTGACCTCTGGCCTCCACAGGCACATGCATGGCTGAGTGCAGCAGCACACACACATGCAACATGCCCCCCCCATACACACAATGCTCCTTACATATTCATATGAGACCTGGTGCAAATGCTTGATGAAACAGAATTATCCTAAGTATAACAGGAAACTAAGTCCTATCTCCTAAAAAATGTATAGGAGTATGTATATGTAACATGCATCATTTGTTGCAAATCTGGAACTGGGCCCCTGATGTCTTGACTTAAATCTTTATTCACAATTGGGAATGTAGCTTCCATGTAGAGGGTTTGACTAGCGTATATGAAGCTCCATGTTTGATCTCTACCACCTCGCAAGAAAAGAAATACCCACAGTTTCCAGAGGGGCCTTAGTCACACAAAAGATAAAATTTTGACTTATAGAATGTGCATAACACTTGTTGTGATAAGATCGTGCTCCATAGCCTGTAGGTGATCTCAAGCACCGGATTTCATTGTAATGTCCACAGCGTTTAAAGTAAGACCTGAGGTGAGACTCCCGGTCTAGCCCAGTTGCAGACGTCAATGGCAGCCCTTTTTTTTAGTAAGGCATATCTGAGGCTGGAAGTGAACACGTCAATGCATTGTAAACTAAAGGCATCCAACCACCGAGGAGTGTTTGTACTGCAGAATTGATTGAACTGCCAAAGAAAGGAATCCAAGGAAGTCTTACCTGAGCCTGCATCTTGTCCAGCTCGGCTGTCATGAAGAATCTTGGGATAAAGAAGGCATAAACCAGGAAGTGTCACTCACAGATTACTACTGCTGTCACAGGGGACTCACTCTATTTGCTATGTCGGGCTGTGCTCATGATCCATGAACACAGATGGAATCCTCCTGACAGTTTGTGGGTACAGTCAGTAGCTCTAGCATCCTGAGGCTGGAGGCATGGCTTGAGTATGTATGCATATTCCTAGATGAGGCTGCCCACATGTGCCGCAGATGCCAAAGGGAGCCCATGCAGCCCATGTAGTCCTGCTCAGTCCTCTGGCTAGGTACGTCCACGGAAGGGATGTGGGAGGGTCTAGTGGAAAACAAAAGCTGAGCTATAGATGCACATGGTCTGTCCTTCTGCATCCACACACAGATCCATCAGCAGTGGCTGGAAGTCTCCTCAGCTTGAGGAGTTTGGCCACAGTCCCTCGCCAACCCCTGGCCAGCAGTAAACTGTGCAGGCACAGAGTTTCTAGAAATAGAAAGCCAAGATGAAAGGATCAGTGTATAAGGGATATACATGAGCTGTCTATGCATATGCGCCTACATATAGAGCCTCAGAGTGCATGACCCTTCAGCGGATAGAACTGACTGAATGACTAACAACGTACTCACACTAGTCAAAGATCTCAGGTGACAGACTAACCAGAGGCGGGGTTTTCTGTAAGCATCAAGACAGAAAATAGTAACATTTAACAAATTAAATATTTCTTCTGATTCTATCCTTTTTCTCATAGTTATGCTCTCTTTTATCTGTCAATTGACTTTAAACATACTTAGCATGTAGAATATTTAAATTACTCTGGAAAGAAATACTTATTGACACTAAAGATGTGGCCAAATGAACAAAATCATCATTTTTAAAATTTTTTTGAGATTGCAGTTTGTCACATTTATCCCTTCCCTGTGCGCCTGCCAAGCTCTCCTATATTCCCCCTCTCCACTCTTCTTTTCTTTTAATTGTTATTACATGCATTACGTGTATGTATGTGCATATACAGACCTACATATAACATGTTTAGTTTGTATAACACTCCTTGTTTGTGTGTTTTCAGGGCTGTTTGGCACTGGATGATCAGTTGTACTCTCCTCTTGGGAAGGCCACCTCTCTCATTCCCAGCCTTCCTCAGTTACCTATAGTTCGTTGTAGGGTTAAGGCTTCCTGGGCTTTCACCTCATCCCCTTTGGTGTGTCCATTGGTTTCATTCTTGTTGAGCTCACATTTGGGTAGCCATGGGGGTGAACCTCTGATATTACAGGAGACACAATCTCACAGCAAACTCCCCAATCCTTTGACTCTTAACATCTGTTCACCTCTCTTTCGTGATTCCCCCTGAGCCTTAGATGCAGGAGTGTTTGTAGATGTATCCACTGGGACTAGGCTCTACAACTCTGAATTTTGATTGGTTGTGGTTTCTGTAAAGGTCTCCTTCGGTTGCCAAGAGAAGTTTCCTTGATGAAGGGTGAAGACTACGTTTTCCGTGGCTATAAGGACAAATGTTTGTAGATTGTTGTTAGGGATTGTGATAGTTTAGTAAAGTAGTGGTTATAGATGTCTCTTCAAGGACCATGACTTCACTAGCATTGAGTAGTTAAATAGGTTTCTAGTGTCAGGCACGGTCTCTTTCTTGTTGAGCAGATCTTAGGGGCTTAAATCCAATTAGAGCGATGTTGGTTAACACCAAGTTATGTGTGCCACCGTTACACTCTTAGGGTTAGGGTGCCATGTTGTTTCTTGAGGTGGTTCATAGGCATCATAGCCAGATAGTTCTGTTAGTTTCTTCCCTCCTTTGGAAGCGTCTTACAAAATTATTAGAACACCAGGCTTATGGGAACAGGATTAACTTTGTGTTCCTTGTTAATGTCCCATCATCTAAGAGCCAGGCCATTGGCCTTTTAGGAAGAGTAACCTGACTAGAAGAGTAGCCCTGCAAAGGCAGCTGGGAAGAAAGAAAATCGGAATATGACCCTCTACACCAGGAGGAAGCTGTTCCTATGTTACCTGGTCATGTCAGTGGTCTAAGAATGAGACAGCGGGCACCGTGACTCGTAATCCATGACTAGCAGAATCCCGCACTCCGAGATGCTCAATCGAGAAGTTAGACGTGTCCATTGGCAAAGTCTTTGTCCAGAATTGTACACTAGGATGACCACAATAGGGAGACAGCATCAGAAACCATTAGTGTGTTTGATCTTTAAATGATGGTGGGGTCAGGGAGGGCCTGATTCTCTTGCTGTCTCTGGACCAGTGTTCTCGGTACCTATGATTTCTTGAATTCCCATAATGAATGCAACTTCCTCATAGCCAATGTTATGCATGCTGATAAGAGCAGTATTTCGGCCGGGCGTTGGTGGCGCAGCTTTATCAGCACTGGAGGCAGAGCAGGCGGATCTTGTGAGTTCGAGCAGCTGGGCTACAAGTGAGTCCAGGAAACACAAAAAAAAATGTCTCGAAAAAAAAAAAAAAAAAAAAAAAAAAAAAAGAGCAGTATTTCAGTGGAGCGCAGTGCCTTTGGAGGTTCTGAGAGACTTGTAGTCTCATGTGTGAGTCCTGCCTCTGTGCCTTTCGGAGCCCTGGCTGTGGATTCTATTCTTGGTTGCACAGTTTGTTCATGGCTGAGAAGTGTAGATCTGCTGATGGAGGTGACTTGCAGTTTAGTAACGCTCTACCTAGCTCTGCTGACCCTGACGGGCAGCCTGAGAACCAAGAGATGGAGGCAGCTAGCACTCACCAGTGAAATGTGTTTCGTCTGAAAATGATACCAAGCGTACGTAACCTAAGTACATGTTCTTAGCACTTCTGAATCCAGTGATTTTGCATGTCAGTTGAGGTTGCTTATTAGCACATTTTTATTTTAACTGTTTGACTTAGAACGTATATACAATAAATGCACCATGCTTGCATGTCTGTATTGAATGTATTCACCCATGTGACCATGATTCCAGTTGTGCTGGTTTGTGTCAACTTGACATGAACTAGAGTCACCTGGGATCTGGAAACCTCAGTTGCGGAGTGGCCTCCATCAGATTGTTCTGTGGCCATGTCCAAGGGGGCATTTCCTCGATTAATGACTGATGTGCTAGGGGCCAGCCCACTGTGGATGGTACCATCCCAGGGCAGATGGGTCCTGGGCTGTAGCAGAAAGCAGGGTGAGCTAGCCATGGAAATCAAGGCCGTAAGCAACTTTCTTCCTTGACCTCGGCTCTAGTTACTATCTCTGGGTTCCTGCCTTGAGTCCCGCGCTGGCTTCCCACCATGATGGACTGTAACTTGTGAGCTGAAATAAACCCGTTCTTCCCTAACTTGCTTTCGGACATGGTGTTTATCACAGCAACAGAGAAGCAAAGTCAGACGTCAATATTTAGAATACTTCCGCTCGCCTAAAAGCTGTCTTTTCTGCTATTCCTCTATTGTTCAGGTTTAAGGCAGGTCACCTAAGGAGTGAGGTGACTTGCAAATAGCAGCTGAGTGAAACTTATGTAGACTTAGATGTTTCTGGTCTCTGCAGCTTACCAAACAAACAAAAACACCTGGGACCTTCCGTTTTTTTTTTTTTTTTTCTGGAACAATTGCTAAAACGTAGCAGAAGCCAATGTCAGGAATGTTGTGGGCGACACCGCTTCTGAGGCTCCCTAGATCCCTTTTTGATGAGTTCCCCTCACTGCTAGTTCCCATGATGGCCCACGGAAGTGGCACTTGTCGGACAAGCCACCACGGCGTGGAAAAAGCCTCAACTGAAGAACGTGGCCTCAGAGGCCCTGTCAATATGCCATGTAGTATGCCATCCCAGTATCCTGCAGGTCCACTCCCAACCGGTGGCCCCTCGGGTCTGTCGTCATGTAAACGAAGACCACCTTGAAGGAAGAGAGAAAAGAGGCCAGAGTCCCCCAGAGGACTGGACCGTCTTTTGCCGTGTTAGCGACTCCGGCGGCCTGCTTTTCTTTCTCACTGTCTCGTGGACACTCCCAAGGACAGATTCTAGACTGAGGACTTCTGGTCTCAGACAGAGATGGCTTGGCGTGTCTGCCACAGGATCCAACGATGGAGGTAACAACCTAGCAACCACTCCATCAGTGACTGGCGACGTTCGGAACAATAGGGACAGCTGATTCCCGGCCGCACCGTGGCTTCTCTTCAGTCATTTTCTTTGAGGCTGTTTGTCTGCAAAAAATCTTCTGGCCACTCATATGTTGCCAAAATATTTATAAAGCAGTGCCTCCTGCCCTCTGGGAGGGAGAGAGAATGTTACTTGCTTTAAGATAAACCTTAATGTAAGGCAGGTAAATGGCTAATTTGGCCATTTGTCTTTTTAACGTGAACGGCAAGTCCTGCCTTCCCCCATCTACAAGCTGTTCCACGGGTAGCCCACATATCATTTCCAGAGCAGTCCCGGGCCTTTGTCAGCTGGCAGGTCAGCAGCCCTCGGGTTGATGCTACAGAAGTGCTAAGTGCGTTTGATTGGTATCATTACTGGTCTCTGGTAATTGATTACTGTCCACGGTGAAATATTCAGGGTGAGCACACAGCCAATAGCAATCACTTAATCCATCATGGCTGTTTGCTCCCCATCTCCTGAGACCTATCAGCCACATGCTCTCCGACCCCACCAGGCAAACTGCCGATGGCTGCTCTGTGTGTACAATTTACTGTGTCTTTACTGTGTTTCCCGTGTTAGCCAGGGCCACTAGCTCTGGTGAACGTTTCTAGTGCAGGGGTGGTCTAGCTTTTGCAATGTCAAGTTCACCCTGCCGTTAACCTCTTTGGCCTCTCTTTGCGTGGAGATTTGTGATTTGGTATCACCTTTGGTTCTGTTGCTTACGAAGGAAGAGTTGAACGGCATGGTGGTTATATTAGGAATATTAATTGTAAGACCTGAGGTAGGTTGATTGGAGTAAGAACCTGGAGGGTTGTTTGTAATGCAGATTTTTTAGAAACAAGAAGTGGGAGAATAATGAACAACAATCACAACTAATCAGTTTTATGCAGTGTGCACACCGTCTGTGCTTAATCTGCTGATAATGACTAAAAGTGGTTAGAAAAAGAAGTGGACTCAAGAGCGAGGCTGTTCTCTTCCAAGATGCTTTATCCATGGATCGGGGCCAACTGGCCTGCCCCTGGTGTGTGCTGAGAAAACTTTAATACCCGGCCCTCTGCAGGACAAACTGGAAAGAACAGGATCCGCTGGGAGGAAGAAAACAAAGAGCTGGCAAGGGTCAGGTGTTAGCACTCTGACCACCGGTGATGATACTGTGGAGGACCCAAATGTGAAAGACCGCTTTGTCCTGATTGGTCTCTAGGAGCAACGAGAGCGGCTGCAGGGAGAAGGTTTGGGTGTGTTCTCCTCCATCTGTCTAGACATTACCTCTGGAAGCCTTGAAGACACATGATGGGGATCCAGGTTCCTGGAAGAGGATTTGGCCAGGTCAGCCAGTGAACTTGGGAGGGCAGCGGCTTCGGAAGCAGCAGCGAGGTTGAGACCGGCATGAGGGAGGATGATCTCAGACAGCAGAGTCAGGCTATTTCCACAGCTCTCCAAGTCTTTGCATTCTCAAACTTACTTAAAGAAATTGCTCCGGGGGTCTCCGTGGAGATCTCTGTTGCTTCTTTTGGCGTGTTTTGCTTGTTCATTTAAATGCTCCCAGAGCCCATGGTAGAATTCCAGCTAATTCTCCACAGGTTAGGGCAACAAGCATGGCCAGGTGCATGGTGCTGTGAATGAGGCTTTCTTTGGGCACCCCCTGCACAAGAATGTCTGGAGAGTGCAGATATTTAATCCTTGATACATGCACATTCCTCCTTTGGAGCCCTTTCTCAGAATGACACAGACAGCTGATGTGAGTGATTCCAAGTTACCCTGGCCGGTGTCACAGTTGATCACAATCCATTTTACTTCACTTAATTAGATCACGCATTTCTCAAGGCGCCCACCTTTCTTATTTAGTTATGTATGTGTTTATTCTTTGAGAATTTCCACCGTGGACACAACATATTTTAATCATATCTAGTCCCTCACTCCCCCTGCCCCTGAGAGACCTCGTCCTCCCCGTATACCTCTCCCACCTTCAGATGCTGCTGTGGCTCCTCCTTCTTTACAAGCTAACGAGTCCAGATAGAGATGCTAGAATGTGCGTGGGTGTTGGACGCCATCCACTGGAGCACCGTGAGAGGCCACACTCTCTCCACCAGCATCTTCCAGTAGCCCCCAGCCAGAGGTGGGTCTTCATGAGCCCCACCCTATGCATGTTGGGATTCTGGACTCACTTGATCTTATGTGTGCAGTCATAGATGCTGTCAGTTGGTGTGTTTTCCTAGTCATACCCCCAAAACGCTCTTCCGACACAGGCTCCCACTGCCTCTGCCTCTGATAGTCTTTCCTCATCATTTTCCTTAATGTTCTCTCTTGTTGTTAACCTGGGTGCTAGGTGTCAAACTCCAATTCTCCTGTTCGTGCAGCAAGCACCTTACCGTCTGTCTCCCAACCCCATGGTAAGATGTTTTGAGAGAGAGGCAGCGTTCAGGTAGCTTTTGACTCAGCCCATTCCTACACTTGTTCTAGCTGATGCCTGCTTCATTGTTAGTTTCTCACTCTGTCTGCTTTATACATTAAACATCTATCTATCTATCTATCTATCTATTATATCTATCTATCTATGTTTTTTTGAGACAGAGTTTCTCTGTCTATCTCTGGCTGTCCTGAAATTCACTTTGTAGATCAGACTGGCCTTGAACTCACAAAGATCTGCCTGCCTCTGCTGGGATTAAAGGTTTATGCCACCACTCCAGGCTCATATATTAAGCTTTATCATAAAGTTAATACATGTTGGGCTGGAGAGGTGGCTCAGATGTTGAGAACGCTGGCTGCTCTTCCAGAGGACCTGGCTCAGCTCCCAGCACCCACATGGCAGCTCACAACTGCCTGTAACTCCATGATCTGACACCCTCACACAGATGTGCTTGCAGGCAAAGCACCAATGCACATAAAATAAAAACAACAAATTAAAAAAAAAAGCTTATGCATGTCTAGGTAAGAAATCACATATATAGAATATATATAGTATATAGAAAGTTTGGTACTGTCCTCTGGCCATCCTCCCTGGAGACTCTTGACCATCACCGATTCCCCAGTGTGGCACCATCCCCCCCACACACACTAAGGCTTCCTTCCCCGCTGTGTGTGCCTTTTTCACTTCCTAAACAGTAGTTCACACTTTCTCACTCTCCCTCTCTCCCTCCCTGCCATGTTAGCAGATCTAATGGTCACTTTTCTGAGCTTATTTACCCCCTGGCAGCTTTCAACAGACTTGCCGTGACCTCCACATCACAACATTCAAGCTGCTCAAAAAAGCCCATGTGCTTGATGATTCTATTTTTATGGCATTCTATAAAAGGAAAACCGTAGGGACAGAAACATCAGCAGTTGACAGGGATTTAGGGGAAGAGGAGGGTTGAATAGAGGAGGCGCAGAAGATGTAGGTGGTGTGTCTATTCTGAATAATACTGTCACGGTAAACATATGATACGGTATTTGTACAAACATGTTATAGCAAACATGTGCTTTCCTCTCTACAATTAGGGAAAATATTTGGCAGGTCAGTGATTCTGAGAAGACACATAGATTGTGACGGAAGATCTGTCACAGATAGATGAACTATCTGGGGAGATTGAAGGGGAGGGCGCTGGCCTGACTCACGCTGGTCATGAGTGGGCACCATCATACTGAACACAAGTCTGGGTGTGGTGGTGCACAGCTGTAATTCCAGCACTCCAGAGGCTGAGAGAAGGATCGTTGGTTTGAGGCCACTTATGTTACACAGTGAGACCCTGCTTCAAAAACAAAACAAAAGACCCCCCCAAAGGGGTACCTAAGCACTTCACTCAAATTCATCACCCCGTGTAGATATTAAACATTCTAAGACAGCCATAACATACATAGATTAGCACTGAACAGTTAAATAGGTGGATGGTAGATGGTGGGAGGCAGATTTCTCTCTTTTGAGTTATGTTCAAGATGGAAGATTTGGGATGGGAGAGATTCAGTGGTTAAGACTCCGTACTCTTCTTAAAGAGATCTAGAATTCAGTTCCCTGCACCCAATTCAGTTCCCAACTGCCTATAACTCTAGCTCCAGAGAACCTGACACCACTGGCCTCTTTATACACGCTGTACCCTCGTGTATACAGAGCCCAACACAACCACACACGTCTACAAATAATTAAAAAAAAACCTAAAGATCCAAGACTGTAATGATTCACATGGTAATGGGCTAGAGTTAAAAACTTCAGCATGAGCTGATACTTAAATCAATACAGATCATTAATGACATGCAGAAATAGACGTGTGTGTGCCAGTTACCACACACAAACCCACCCCCTTGTTCTGTCAGTTGAGAGGTCCTAGAATTGAAACCTAACAGCGACAGACACACCTGCTTACAGGAGCTAAAGCTACTTGAGGAAATGGCTGATTGTATAGCAGAGCCAGGAAATAGAGAAGCCAAGGCTGAAGGAATCCTGTAATGAAGAAGTAAGAAAGACAAACACATACACACACACACACACACACACACACACACACACACAGAGAGAGAGAGAGAGAGAGAGAGAGAGAGAGAGAGAGAGAGAGAGAGAGAGAGAGAGGCATTATGTCAAAGGGAGCCAACTAAAAGAACTCCCAGTGGCCAAAGCTAGAATACACTGAGCAAAAATAAATAAAGTAGCCTTGGATAATAACTCAAAGAATAAGATCAACATCCACAAGTTCATACTGATATAAATAAGTGATTGAGCAAATAAATAAATGGAGAGGAAGACATACCTCTCACACAAAGGAATTGTAAATCATTTCTGTGGATAGTCCACTGTCAGGGAGGTGGACCCAGATTCCCCATTTGGGGGACAGAGGAGTGACTTCCTTCTGAAGGGTACTGGGTAAGAGAAAGGGAAATAGTCACTTTACAGTAAGGACACTCAGCCACTTCTATCTCAGCCAGATGGCGAAGGCCTTTTTATCAGTGACAAGTGATGTTGCCATCATGTGTCCTTCCTAAGAAGGGATAGGAATAGGGTTAGGGACATGACCCATTGGCAAGAGTGTGATCCTCAGAACCCGTATAAGAAATCAGGATGTCACCAGGCGGTGGTGGCGCCTGCCCTTAATCCCAGCACTTGGAAGGTCGAGGTAGGTGTATCTCTGTGAGTTTGAGGCCAGCCTGGTCTACACAGTGAGTTCCAGGACAACCAAGGTGATCACACAGAAAAACCAAAAACCAAACAAACAAAAAACCAGGATGGGGCCATGCACACCTGTAACCCTAGCAGTAAAATCACTGGGGTTGGCTGGCCACCAGACTAGTTGAAAAACAGCAAGCTCTGGATTCCATGAGAGACCCTGTCTTAATGTGGAGAACAATAGATGAGACACCTGGCATCTCTGGTCTCCCCTACATGCACACACGCAACGGCACACACACGCTTTGCCTTTGTGGCCCTCCATGATGCCAGTTTAAACGTGATGAAGACTACAAGCTAGTCAGTCTTCCCTAAGTAGCTACCCCATCCTCTCTAAATTGGTTATCTAAAGCAACAGTCAGAGAAGCCATCCAAGACAAGAGAAGCCTAACACGATTGAGCGGTGCAGCGTGGCATCTTGGATGGGATCCTGGGAAATGACATTAGGTGAGAATGCAGGAAATCTGAATACAGTGTGCAGTTTAGTTAATAATAATGTGTCAGCGTTGGTCCATTAGCTGCGAAAGATGTAGCATGCTAATAGAAGATGTAACAGGAGAAACCTCCTGCCCAAGCTTCTGGAACAGTCTCTTTATAACTTTTACCCTGAAACTACTTGTCATGGTACCTTAGTTCCATTTCTGTCACTGTGATTAAAAACATCGTGACCGAAAGCAACTTACGGGAGGAAAGGCTTCCTTGGGTTAGAGTTCCAGGTGACAGTTGACTGTTTCAGGAGGTCAAGGCTGGAACCAGTCACATCGCATGCACAGCTAAGAACAGAGCAGGAAACCACCCATGCTGCCCACCTGCTGCTTCTTAGCTGTCCTCCCCCCCCCCCCTCCCCCCCCCCCCCCCCCCCCCCCCCCCCCCCCCTCCCTCCCTCCCTTCCTTCCTTTCTTTTTCCCTCTCCTGTGTAATTTAGGAACCCCTGCCCAGGGAATGGTGCCACCCACAGTGGGCTGGGTCTTCTGTATCAATTAACAGTTGAGACACCGCCCCCCCAACACACACACACACACACACACACACACACACACACATACACACCAGACACACAGGCCAACTGGATGAAGACAACTAATCAATTAAAACTCTCTTCCCTTGGAGATGGAGAAATGGCTCGGCAATTAAGAGTACTCACTGCACTTTCAGAGAACCCGTGTTTGGTTTGTGATACTCACCTGTAACTCCAGTGCCAGGGGACCCAACACCTTCTTCTGACCTCTACAGGCACCAGGCACACATGTGGATCACATACATACATATGTGTGGGCAAACACACACACACACACACCACCACCACCACCACCACCATCACCACCATCACCACCATTTCTCTTCCCGGGTGATTATAAGTTGTGGCAAGTTGGCATTCACCTCTATCCTACATGGGCTGAGCTGTGTTCTTCCCACCCCAAGCAGTCATATGTTGGGAGTCCCCACTTCCTGTGCCTTGTTATGTCTATCCTGATTCACAACATGTTGAAAAAATAAACAAGGCAAGGGTGTTTAAAAAGTTTTATTTACAGGCCTCACGATCATAAATCCTCCCACTCCCTGGTTCTTTTGCCTTTAAAAAACGGGAATGAAATTACCTTCCTTGAAGAACTGTTGGAAGCCTTGTGGGTAACGCAGAGGCGTCACCTCATACTCGGCTAATCACATGCGAGATGCGTCCTAGTCCTCAGTGGCCAATGATAGGACTCGCTAATGTCACATGGGAAGGAAAGCCTTTCTGTCTTCCTGCTGTCAGTTTTTGTATAAGTAGTTGGTCATAAAACCTGTCGTCAGTGAAAGGGGACGTGACATCTAGAAATGACAAGTGACTTACCTGCTCCAACTCTAGCTGGGATTTCCTGGAAGCCTGGAGGTAGCGGCTGGAAAGGAGAGGGCCAATGAGCCAGGTTTGTGGAGGGCCACCAGCCGTTGGACCCCAAAGGGAATCACCGGGATGGGTTGAGAATGCTGACCAGAAAGAGACCCACAGTCCGCTTACCCACGTGCCCTGGAGGGAGAAGATGCCACCCAGGCCCAAAGCAGGGTGACCTCTGTGCTGTTGTTCTCCTGTGGTTCAGGCTTAATGGGAAGCATGTGATGGGTGTGGTAAGGTGCAGCCGCCCTGTGTCCAGGAGAAAGAGCAGAGCAGCCATCCTGCTGCGGGAGGTGGCTGTGCTAGACTCTCGGGACTGCAGGTTTGAAAGCACAGCCATCTTGCTCCTCTGAAAGGCCCAAATGGGTCTACAGCGCAACCTAGCCTGGCACCCACAGCCAGGAGTTTTCTTTGCTGCCGACATCAGAGGGGAACGTTGGCTTGGGAACTTATTTGTGACCTCACTGGGCACCAGACTTTCCCACCTGCTGAGTGCTCAAGTCGAGGAAACAGGCTGAGGGCTGGGGTGAATTCAGGTCCCAGCTCTGCAACTGGACAGCTGTGGGGCCGGCCCTGTGGGTAATTTCCTCCTCAACCACTGGTAAGGTGAGATAGTCCTGCGATAACCTCCGCCCCTTCTCGGCTCTTCCGTTTCCCGATTCCATGGCTAAGTTTCTCCAGATTTTCTGTGTAGGAACAGAACAGAGCACAGAACAGGCGCATCTGAAGATCTAATCTAATGCTCCTAATTAGCATTAGTCTCTTGTGAAGGACCCTTAACCTAAAAAGGTTGTTACTTTATCATAATGTGGGGCTCACTATGGGGCGGTTGAGGGCAGAGTCTCTCCCGGTCAGCATCACTGCCATGTTAAGTTAGAGTCCTCTGTGCGGCAGGAGCTGATCTTTGTACCACTGGGTGGGTTCAGTTGCACCCCTTGTGGTTCTCTGAAGGCAGTTACAATAAAGTACCATAAACTGGGTAGCTTTTAAATATCAGGAATTTATTTCTAGCAATTCTGGGGGTCAAAGTTGAACACCAAGGTCAGAATCCAGTGTCTGGCGAGATGTGCTTTAACAATAGCTTCACATGGAGGCGGAGCAAGGTGGCTCTCTAGACCTTTTATGAGGACGCTAACCCCATTCATGAGTAACCCCGATCCTGAGACTCCACCCTCCTAAGCTAATTAATTTCCAATGTTAGATTTTGCCAATGGCTGAGCCAGGGGAATACAAGCATTCAGACCATAGCACGTGGCCTCTGCCTGTTAAATATGAGTAGGACTCCCTTTTGTCTCCTCCATAGTTTCCTTCAGACATTGCCAGATGGGCCCCGGGGGTGAAAGGACAACTCTAGGGTACATGCTCAAATGGCAGAAAGAAAAAAAAAAAGATAGAAGCCAAGTTAGTCAAGAAAACGGTTCTTGAAATACTTTTGAAAGAAACGATAGTAAAATGAAAGTGTGCGGAAGTGTACGCTGTCTCTCAAAGCCTGTCCTACATCCCTACCACCCACTGCACTTTTGATTTCTGTACACAGTCAAGAAGGAAAGATCCGCCCTGGTTCCCGCAGGAAGACACCACATGTGTTCCAAGTGATGCTGGATGACTGGGGGTTAGCATGCCATGTTTTCATCATTTAAGAAACACATTCATAATAAATCAGCCTAAGTGTAGCCCTTGGTACATCCACCAGGCTCCAGTAAATGACCCCACGTCCATGAGTATATGGACGGCACACGTTGGGGAAGTTGGCGTGTGGGAGTGGGTGTGGGGGAACCCAGAGGAGGGTGTGATCGATGTTAGGCAGTGGCTAGGATCAAAATTCGCTGTATGCATGTATGGAAACCTGAAAAAATTAATACGAATATTCAATATAACTTTTTACAAAAGAAATCAGCCTTAGACAGAATCCTTTTTTTGTGCTGGAGGTGTGATTCACTGGTAGAGTGCTTTCCCAGCATGCACAAGGCCCTGGGTTCCACTTCTACACCAGGAAAAAAGACAATTCTGTATGGACTAGCCAAGGCTGTCACATGTCACAGCCCCCCTTCCCTTCCCACTTCTACTGTGACGTGGTACCAAACGCCAGTCGTGGGATGGCGAGGGCCATGAGTGTTGGCTGCTGTTCTGCAGAAGAGAAACATAATGAGAAGAAAAAAGAATCGAGAAAAACCAGAAAAACAGGACCAATCCGTCCTGGACTTTCCTTGGCTCCTTCAAGTGGATGGAAAGGACCAAAGTGTGCTAGACCTCCCCAGGCTGCTTGCCCCGATGCTGAGTTGCTTTAAGGGAACTGTGTGCTTTCTGCTTCCTTGTTTATAGCTTCCTTGCTACCGGCTACAGAAATGCCAGCCGGAAGAAAACAGCGATCAGATGTGTTCAGAAACAACTGACCTCCTGCAAACTGGCACTGTTTATAAAACTATACATTGTTTCTTCCCAGCTCGCCTTTCATTCCTCTTTCAGCCCTGAACATTCTTTTAATTCCCACCGCCAGCCCTTTTCTTCAGTCGATACCCTGATGAGGAGTTAGTGGGCCCCGTCTGCTTCCAATGCTTCATGTGGCTACCCAGGGCTGGGCAGAGCTCTTTGGGGCTTTCATGATCTCATGCTCTCTGCATTCTTGGTAGCCCTACCCCCATATACTTCAGCCTGTGTGCTGGACCTCAGACCTTTCTTGTGTTTATGCATCCCTGTGATTCACTGGATGTGGAAATCCAGGTCCCTATTCTGTGCCAGATGCTGTTCTAAGCAGAGAAAAATCTCTCCCCACTTTGCTCTCTTCCTCCCTTCTTCCTTCCCCTCCCCCTCTCCCTCTCCCATCTCCCTCTCCAGACCTCTTGTTGTATTGGCTGTTTTTATTATGTGCCTGGACTTGACTGTGGTGGTGTTGTGTTCCCCAAAATATTGTGCACCCTAATAAACTTATCTGGTGTCAGAGACAGAACACTAGATACAAAGGCTAGAAAATGGTGGCACACACGCCTTTAATTCTAGCATTCCAGAGGTAGAAATCCCTCTGGATCTCTGTGAGTTCAAGGCCACATTAGAAACAGCCAGGCATGGTGACACATGCCTTTAATCTCCGAAAGCGAGCCTTTAATCCCAGGGAGTGATGGTAGAAAGCAGAAAGGTATATAAGGCGTGAGGACCAGAAACTAGAAGCTTTTGGCTGGTCAAGTTTTCAGGCTTCTAGCAGTACAGTTCAGCTGAGAGCCATTGGGATGAGGACACAGAGGCTTCCAGTCTGCGGAAACAGGACCATCTGAGAAGTTGGCCAGGTGAGGTTAGCTGTGGTTTGTTCTGTCTCTCTGACCTTCCAGCATTTCACCCCAATAACTGGCCCCGGGTTTGATTTTATTAATAAGAACTTTTAGGATTCATGCTGCACTTGACTGTTGGTGTTGTGTTAGTTAGGATTTCTATGGCTGTGAAGAGACACCATGACCACAGCAACACTGAGAAAGGAAGACATTTAATTGGGCCTGGCTTACAGTTTTAGAGGTTTAGTCCACTATCATTGTGACAGGAAGCATGGCAGCATGCAGCCAGACATGGTGCTGGAGAAGGAGCTGAGAGTTCTACATCTTGATCCACAGGCAATAGGAAGTGAACTGTGTGTCACACTGGGTATAGCTTGAGTGTATGAGACCCCCCCACACACACACAGTGACACACTTCCCTCCAACAAGGCCACACCTCCTAATAATGCCGCTCCCTATGGGCCAAGCATTCAAACACATGAGTCTGTGAGGGCCGTATGTTTTCAAACCACCACAGCGGGCTTGCATTGTTTTCTAAGAGGGCTCATTCTACTTGAAGGCTGGAGATAGACATTTTACAAAACAAACAGATTATATAGTATGGTGGAATATGATTAGATGTTAAATGAAAATAAAGCCTGTTGAAACAGGTGTGTATGTGAGTGTGTGTGTGTGTGTGTGTGTGTGTGTGTATGTGTGAGTGTGTAAAGTGTAGGCTGCAATTTTAATTATGGCGATGCCTCACTGGTAGAGCACATGCCTAGCACGGATGCAACTGGATTCTTCCTCTAGTCCTGCAATAAGTAGACTGCGAAAGGGACTTTTGAGCAAGTATAGGGAGGGGTAGGCAAACTCCAGCACAAGAGGTGCAGACCCGTTAAAGCATGCCTGGTGTCTGAGATTGGTCTGAGGAGGCCGGTATGGGGGAGAAGCAAGAGACAGGTGAGAGTAAGTGCAGACAGGATCTAAGAGAGGTGAGATGCAGCTGGACAGCCTGAGAAGAGAACGTGTAACCCTTTCATCCCCAGAGGCACTTACAGACTTAACTTTTCAGGTCCTGCTCTAGAGCCATTTCAATCCTGCTGAGCAAGTCTTCTGCATTCCCAGGAATACAGGAAGAAGGACTCCTCCCATTGCCCCTCCAAATTCTACCCACAAGTCCAAGTTGAAGTTTCTGCTTTTCCAGGAATCCTTTGCCACAGCCAGGGACTGATTTCTCTCAGTTTAAACTTCTTATTGTATTGATTATTTTTGTGATACATTTGAGCTTAACTGTTACACTGTCATACATTGTTTCCCAAGCGGGGTATTTAGATATCAGATAAAAGCTTTGGATGGATGGAAGAGATGGATCAGCAGGTAAAGTGCTTGGTATACAAGTGTGAGGATCTGAGTTCTGATCCCCAGAAGCCACTTAGAGGCAGACACAGTTGTATATGTCTGTCATCCCAGCATTCGTACAGCAACATGGGAGGTAGAGACAGAATTCCCCAAAGCTCACAGGCCAGCTAGCCTGACCCATGCAGCAGTGTCTTAACCAAGGGGAAGTGGAAGACTGACTCCCAACGGTGTTCTCTGGCCACACATGGGGCATGGTAGTTGAATGCCTGTGAAAACACACACACACACACACACACACACACACACACACACACACACACGAACACATGCACACACTTTGCTTTAAAAATCTATACAGACCTGGGACCATTCAGGAATCATCTATTTTGACTCTTTCATTTCACAAGTGGGAAAACTGAATCACGTCTAGGACATTGCTCAGCTAGTTTAATGTGTTTGTGGTCTTTCTCAATGAAATCAGAAGGCTATGAAGAGATGAAGCCATGTCTTATACTCTTCAGAGTCCCTGTGATTATAGTTAAAATGGCATGTAAGTAACAGATACTTATTAAGTTCAATTAAATGTAAAAGTAAATTGAATTTTTGGTTAGTTTGTTTTCAAAGGAACATGATAGGCCTTTAATCTGCCAACAACATCTTGAACTCACAGATATTCCGGATGCAGAAAGCCATGCAAAATACTTATATATGAATTGGCTTTGGGTTTGAGGAATTTGTTTGTAATTATGAATAGGTAAAAAATGAAAAGCATTGCTTTTCAAGTCCCCTCGCCCCAATACAATGATGCAAAGGCAGTTCTGTATCTCTGCACGATACATCTAGTTGTTGTTGCTCCTGGTGCTTCAGCAGGGTTTATCAAAGCAGTTTAGATGAAAACAAGTGATGTCCATTCTTTGCCCACAAGCAAACAGCTCTCATGGCAGAATTATCTCCTTTGAGTTGTTTCTTTGGAAAATTAGTAGTTTTGACTCCAGGCATGAACTTGGGTTGTTCACAGATGTTGCTGGCTGCATCCCACCCTTTCTGGTGATCTAATTAATGTGTCCTGATAAGTTCTGATCGGACAGTGCAGCCCTAAGTAAGAGTGATGCTGAGGCCCAGAAGTACTTGCTCAACAAAACAGAGTCTTCCAAAAGTCTCTTGTCCAAGACATGAATGTATTACCCAGAACCTTTACAGTTTAGACCCACCCAGACAAATCAATAATGCATTTTCTACTGTTTTAATCTTTGCCAGTAACCTCAGCACTGTTTTGCGCTTGACTCCCATAATGACCAAAGCCACAGACAAGAGTATGGAAAGTGAATTCTGTTTGCCCTGGCTAGGCATGTTCTGCAGCCAGGCAAAGCTCCTGAGGGTTGAAATGACTTGGAGAAATCCTGCTTGTTTGGGAACACATACACTCTTAAGGTCCAGTGTTAGCGACCCAGTGTCTGGCCTGATGACTAAGCCAATTCACTTAGCTGACCATGGTGTGATTACAGCTGTTTTAAGAAGGGCAAAATACCCCAACGAGCCAAGTAGCTTGACTTATGGCTACACACTAGACTCTCGCTCCAATTAGTCATATAACAGATGAATGCTAGTGGTCACAAATCCAGACTGAAATAGAAAAGACTCCATGAACTCATCAGACACAGTCTGGCTGAAGGACAATCCAGATAGTGTGTTTATCTGAAAGATAAAATGAAATATCTTGTATTTGGGTTATATATTCTAGGAAGTCTCTCACATTTTGTGGTACATCTATGTCTAAACCCTAAACTTTAGAAGTATCAAAAGCTTTACACATGTGTTTTCATACTTAAGATACAATATGGCTTTGGAAATTTTCTTCTGACTCCATATTTCAATTCTTCATTCAGATATTATTGACCCTCAGACAAAATCCACTAATTTTCAGTGCAAAAATTCTATAAACAGAGTTCAGATAAAGGCATGTATTTGTGTAACAACCACCACGATTGTGATATAGAACACTGCATCTTCCCCAAGGTTCTCTCATTTTAGCACGGTGGTCACTGTGAGTTTGGAGGCCACTTCCAGTGACTGTTCTAAGTAAGGAAAAGGCAGAAGAGCTTTTCAAATGTGATGGCCATGGTGCTTGGTGGGCAGACCAGCGGCAGAAGGAAAGTGCAGCTGTGAACCCCTAGAGGCTGCTTTCTCAAGAGCTCTGTACTTTCTCTGCTCTTTCTCAAGAGCAGTTTCTGAGATGAGTTCCACAGCGTTTTGAGCAATGGACTGGACGTCATTGGTGTAAACCTTAGTATGTTCTCGGTGTGGCTGTCAAGAGAAGTTCATTTTTTTGGTTCCTGAATGGATCCCTGGTTTTTTCAGATGTAACATTTTGTGTATTTGAAGATACCCAAAACAGGCTGGAGAGCTGGCTCAGTGGTTAAAGGTCGCCATCCACCAAGCCCGATGACTTGAGTTTGATCCCTGGGACCCACGTGGTACAAGGAGAGAATTGACTCCTACAAGTTGCCCTCTGACCTCTGGTGTGTATTCTATAGCTCCCAACACCAACCCACTAACCCCCCAACACACAATAAATGAATAAATGAAATAAAATAAAAATTTAAGAACACCCCCACCAAAACCAGGCCTGGTGATACATACTTCTTGTCCCAGGACTGGGGGGGAGGGGAGGACAGGCCGATCCCTGGTGCTCACTGGCCAGCCACCCTAACTGCTTGTTGAGTTCCAAGCCAATGAGAGAGTCCCCCTCAAACACCAGTGCAGGACATTCATGCACCAAGGAACAACACCTGAGGTTGACTGCTGGCCTCTGCACACATGTTCATACATGAGTACCAACACACATGCAAACCATCGGAACAACCCAGCAAATCAAAAAACCCCAAATGTCTTGGATGGAAGGAAATTTGCAGCTTTGCCAATGCAGAAATTTGGATTTTAAGTTTACAAGCTGGCATGGGTTACCAAGTGAATGAGCCAAGCCCACTGCCAATCACCCTCCCACCAAAGAGTCATTCTATTGCCCATTCCAAGTCAGGGTGAGGTCATTTTCATGGTGTGATAAAGACATGCTATCTTCATGAGAAACAGGCTTGCACAAAGAAAGCCAACTTCCAGTTCTGGAGACAGAAGGGAAAGAGAGCTGAGTAAGCAGGGAAAGCATTTTTTCCTAACAACAACAAAAGAAACCAGGGAGCAGATTAAAGGCAGAAGCTAGGTGTAGCCTGTGAGTGAAGTTGCCATGTGGAAATGAGAAAAACAACTTACAATATGGTTTCAGGAGGAGAAGCCTCTCTCTAAGAGAGACGTCACTAAGAGCCGAAGAGGCCTCTCACACTCTCACTCATATTTATGCTATTGCTGGGCCTGGAGAGATGGCTCAGCAGGTTAAGAGCAGTGCCTGCTCTTCCAGAGGACCAGGGTTCAAGTCCCAGCACCCACATGGCAGCTCACAACTGTCTGCAACTTCAGTTTCAGGGGACCCAAAACTTCCCATGGCAAAACACATAGAATTAAAAAAAAAAAAAAAATTCATGCTATTGTGAACTGTGAGGCAGATTATATGTCACTGTACTATTTTGTGGGGGCCTGGTGAGGTTGGGTTTTGCTACAACCTAGTGTGTCCTTGAACTCACAGTGATTCTCCAGCCTCAGCCTTCTGAGTACTAGAATTTCAGGCAGTAACCGCCACTCTTTGCCTTGTGTCCTTGTTATTTTTTTAATTTGGGAGGTCCGTGAATCCTGGAGGTTGACTCGGTATTTTTGTTGTATTCATTTCACTACCGACACCATCAAATAAAATGCTCACTGTGCTTCTAAGAATAGGAGGTCTGTTGATACTGGAAGTGGAAGTTGCTGAGTTAGGGTGAGGAGCCTCTTAGGGCACTTGTAGTGTAGTTTATGATCACCGGGGTGGTGGCTGATGGAGAGAGGCCCAGTGGACTGGTGTGGATTCATAGCCACAGCTCTGTGGGAAGTGCCAGTAATGAGAAGAAAAGACCAGAAGGTGCCTAGGCTGAGGTGGCTGAGAACTCTAAGGGAACACTGCTGTGTGAAGACATTGGCAAACCACCTCCAAGGTCCTTAAAATGTGGAGATCATGTTCCAATGCTTGCATAGCCTGAGTCAGGCGGTGTCTGATTAACAGAATAATGAGCCTGCAGATCTGACTTTTTGTTTGCTCACCTATGATCCGGGGAGATTTCATGTCCACATCTGGAAAGGTAAAGGAATAGAATGGCTGAGCAATAGCTGAGCCTCTGAAGATGTAGTTACAAGGGCCCAGGCCAGGTCAGAAGGTGCTTGTAGTAGAAAAATGACCTGGAGTTTCAGTGGAATTTTCTATGTGAAGGTATATGTCAGAGGCACTTACAAGCCAGAGAAGAGACACTAGCTTGGCCTGAAGTCAGCCAGGCTCAGAGCTTCCTGATGGACTTTAGGCTCTCATTTGGAGTAAAGAAAGTCATATGAAGTTCCTGAATTTAAGCATCCTCCCAGATGACCTGCTCTCTGGTCCATGTTGTTCAGAAGCCCTGAGTGGCTTCTCCCTGACTGCGCAGTAAGCTCAGGGTTCAGACCGCCACGAGTCTCTCATCTACCCTCCAGCATCCCTGCACAGCTGCCCTCCACAGCCCTCAACTCTCCTACCTTCTAATTATTCAAACATTTTCTTGCTCATTCTCCATCTGCTAAAATGTAACTCATTTCATTGAAAGCCTATCTTAAATGCCATATCTTCCACGAAGCCTGCTCAGATTCTCCCAGTCCAATGTAATGACGGATTCTACACATTTCACAACACCCGTTTGTAGTTTCTCTGGTAATAGATGCATTCTGCTACCATTGTGGTTATGTTTGTAAATGCCCTTTTATATTTTCAGAGAGCTCTATCTCTCTTAAGTTATCATCCTCCTCCTCTCAGATAATTAATAAAAAAAAACAACCACTTAGGCCTGTGACATGGCAGTGAGCGAAAGCGTTTCTAGTCTAGGGACCTCAGTCCAATCCTTGGATCCTACAAGGTGGGCGGAGAAAACTGACTCCTGCAAGCTGTCCTCTTATCTCCCCACGGACTCTGTGGCATGTCCCCCCCACGCACACACGGAATAAATAAATGAAAGTGTAAGAATACTCATTTTAAAACCTGCATCAAATCCTGTTGAATGTCGTCCTCAGTCTAATGATGATATCAAGTTTACAAACTTGATTCCATTTTGCTCATTTCAAGATCAGACCTTCCAGTTCATTCCCGGCATGCATCCCTCCAACATTTGCTTACTTTAGAAGTGTGCCTTTGTCAGTCAGTGGTGCAGAATGGCTAGAATTTGGTGACTCCCAACTCTTATGGAGGCTGAAGGCTGAGGCTGGGGTCAGGGGATGGATGTTACATGGAGCGGGTTTTCTGTAGTGTCCACAAGAGACCATATGAATATTTGAAGAGGATTCTGGAAGCCGTTTCCTTTGAGGGAGGTTAAGTTGAAATGTAAGGAGTAAAGATTAAGGAGTATTAACGCAAAATCTGTATTGCGAGTTCCTCTACATAAATATGTTACCATTGCCAGATGAAGCGTCATCAGTGAGCTTTCCAGAGGCCTTTTTTTAATGCCCAGATGAAAAGCTTGTTATAAATTATGGAATGTGGAAATCCCTCATGCTTACAAAGACCCTTGACAAAAGAATGCGGAAAGAAGATTGTGTGTGTGTTTATTTTTCCAAGTATAGCATCCTGAAGCAAGAATGTGGAGAGACAAAAAGGTCTAGAGTAAAAAGAGGGATGACTATTTCAGGCTTCAGTGTTACAACACACACACACACACACACACACACACACACACACACACCCATGCCTGCTTATGGGAGGTGCTTTTACAAGCATCTGATGGTTCTAGCACTTTCTGGTAGGCTCTGGGAAGGTCTGGAAGTGGGGGGAAGGTGTGAGCCTTCCGTTCTGGACACTCACAGCTTCTTCCCGTGTCTTCAGGGCCCTTGTTTATCGTGGTCTGAGCTGCCAGCCTCTGGGACATCATGAGAGACTTCCCATTGGCTTGTTCAACTAGCCCCACCCTGTAACATGGGCCTCCTTACCCTCTCTGGGAGCATCCAGGTACCCTATCCGTTCTCCTTCCTCCCCCACTACCTCTTTATTAATCTCTTCGCAACTTCCTTCTCTGTGTATTCATGAATGAAATGGGCTTCCTGAGTGCCAGGCAAGACGTCTACCACTGAACTCTCTGCCCTCTGCCTTTTCCCTCAGCTGTTATTCAAGCTGACCTTGAACTCAACTCATGCCACAGCTCAGTCAGACCTTGAACTTCACCGCCCTCTTCCCTCTGCCTCCCAAGTACCCGGGATAACAGGCATATGCCACCATGCCCTGTTTTCCTCTTATTTTCTATCTCATCCAGTCACTTGAATGTGTCCCACAGGCTTAGGCTCTGTGCTGGTCTTACTGCCTGCAGCTCAGAAGCTCAGTTTGTGGTACTTGAAATAGTCTCTCCAGGGAGATTCAGACTCTTCTTGCATCAAGGACAAACTGAGGTGCTGAGATAAAGTGACTGAAATTCAGGTTTCATCTACAGTGGCATTGAGCCAGAATTGTGTGTGTGTGTGTGTGTGTGTGTGTGTGTGTGTGTGTGTGTGTGTGTATAGGGGGTCAGAAGTGTGAGTGTATATGATGGTATTTGCATTTGTGGAGGTCAGAGGACAACCTGAGGCGGGTCTTCACCCTCCACCTTATTTGGAACAGGCTGTCTTTTTCATTGTTTGCCAGGCAACTGGCCAGTGAGCTTCTGTGGATTCTCCTGTTTCCATCTCTCCAGAGGCGCATTAGGATTACAGATGTGTGCTACCATGCCCAGCTTTATATAGGCTCTGGAGATTCAAACTCAGGTTCTCAGGGCCTGTACAGCAAGCACCTTGCTTATTCAGCCATCTCCCATACCTCAGCTCCATGGGATCTTAAGGATGGATACCCAAAGGCGACTCAAAACTCATGTGATGCTGTTTGGCTGTTGGGAATGGGGTAAATTTAGAATCAAGTGTGGTAAAAGAGCAGGCGTGAGGTCTGAATGTAGCCCAGGAAGCATGAAAGGCAAGTCCCATTTTCCGTCCCCTCAGGTGGAAGGGATAATCAGCTTCAAGCTGGTGTGAGCCAGAAGCCAATCTTGAAGACACTGTGATTTCGTAATTGGCTTGCATCTGTGTTTTGCTAAATGATTTCACTGTTAAAGGTCTTCAGGAACTCTTGGGGTCTGGTAGGAGATGCTCTGTCTCTCATTGCCTGATATAGCTCGTAGCCCTCAGGATGGCAGAACTCCTTTGAGAAAAATGCCTGCATGAAAAACTGTGTGTGAACTTCTTAAAAAGAAAACCAACTCAACTTTTTCCTTTATCCTTGGGGGCTGACGAGGGAGGAGAGGTCAGTGGATAATACTGCATTATGATGAGGACCTGGGTTTAGGTCCACAGAATCCACAAAAGGCCATATGTGGTAGCATGTGGTTGCAATCCCAGCATTCCTTAGGAGAGATGGGGAGCAGAGTGAATCGTGACAGTTCTGATGAGCTAGCCTGACATACGCAGCAGCAAGCAATAAGAGACTGAGCCTCGAACAAGTGAACGCCAGGATTAACTCCAAAGTTGTCCTCAGACTCCTGTGTGTGCTACTTGACATGTGTATGTTCACACTCACACAAATTCACACATACTTAGACACACAGAGGGATTTTTATTTTTGTTTTGCATATCTTCTAGATTTCAGGGAAGTAGAGTCAGGTTCTATTTTTATTTTATTAGTAGGATTTTCTGTACTGGGGACTGAAGCTAACATTTGTCCATGCTTCCAGTGAGCTACTTTTTATTTTAAGACAGGCTCTCACCAAGTTGCTCAGCCTGGCCTTCAACTCACTCTGTAAAGCAGACAGGACTTGACCTTGAGTCCCTTGCTTCAGTATCCTGTGGAGACGAGGATTACAGGCCCAGACCAAGACCAGCTAGGGGTATGTGGTATTGTTATTGTGATTTTCAGTCCTCTTCTCCTGGTTCTTAAATGCCATCCACAGGACAGGCTCCTGGGAAGAGGTAGAAGGTGACAGACCATAGACAGTGCTGTGACCGTTTTCTAGGGACACTGAACACCTGCAACTGCCGATTTCTCCCCTGTGTACTGAGTGGTGAGGAACCCCGACATCTGGGAGGAGCCGTCCTTTCCTGTGATTAATGTACAGTTTTTATCACTTGTTCCATCTGATGATATTAATGTGTTTGCTGTTACTTTGAACTTAAGTTTATTAAATGTATCTGTGACTGCTTTAAATGCTTTGAATTCTCATCAGTTTATCGGAGTATATCCATGTGCATCTATCCACACATGTTTATATTGTATCAAAAACTATGTCTCAAATAGATCATTACTATCCATGACTCTTTTTAAATCTTCTCGGTATGACTTTAACTTATGTCCAAGAGCCGTGAGAACCAAGGATTATAAATAATTTATCTCTCCTGTGTGTGTTTCTGGTTTGTTGTTAAGACTTATTTATTTAATTTATGTATGAGTGCTCTATCTGCATGTAAGGCTTTATGCCAGAAGAGAGCATCAGATCCCACTAGAGATGGTTGGGAGCCACCTTGTGGGTGCTGGGAATTGAACTCAGGACCTCTGGAAGAGCAACCGGTGCTCTTAACCACTGAACCATCTCTCCAGCACCAGTGTTGTTTCTGTTTTTAAAGCCTGAAAAACAAGAGACTTTGACTTGGAGTAAAACTCTTGCAGAAAAAGAAAAAAACAAACAAAACCAGAACTACCTCTTTTAATTTAGTGACAATAAAGTTTCCACTTATACATTATTGCAAAGTAAAACCAAACAGCTGGAGACATGGATCAGTGGGTAAAATACTTGCTGAGCCAGTCTGAATGTGTACACATACACACACACACACACAACACACACACACACACACACTTAATAATAAAGTGGACATTAAAAACCACAACAAAACAGCAAAATAGTCCAGCAAGATGCCTCAGTAGGCAAAGGCTGCCAGGCCTGAGGACCTGAGTTCCATTCCCAGAACCTACAAGATGGAGAGAGAAAACCTACTTGAAAATTTGTTCCTGACCTTCGTGGGTTTGCCACCTCCCTTTCCCTCAGCCACACTGAATAGATCGATAGATAGATAGATAGATAGATAGATAGATAGATAGATAGATGATAGATAGATAGATAGATGATAGATAGATAAATAGATAGATAGGTGATAGATAGGTAGATAGGTAGATAGATGATAGATAGATAGATAGATAGATAGATAGATAGATAGATAGATAGATAGATGATAGATAGATAGATGATAGATTAATTAGAAGAAGTAAAACAGCTGTAAGGTGTGGTTGAGCAGCAGACTAGGCATCGGTATGAAACACTGGAGATGGAAGGCACCATTCCTGTGTCTAGAAGACTCAGCCAGCCGAGCCATCAACCATCCTATTAATAACCCTGTCACCTGGTGATGAAGCTGGGGAATTTAAATGCATCCCGGAAAAGGCAAAAGCGGATGCAGAGTCTGCCGCTCTGCCTCTGTGGGCTGCCTTCACCACCATTCTAACGTGAACAATCCCCACGCGTTTCTGGTGTCTAAGACCTGGGCGGACAGGGGAGAGGCTGCTGCACGGTCCACGTCTTATGCCCTCAGGCATTCATCAGAAAGGCCATCGTCCTCCGTAAAAATGACAAATTGAAAACTTAGGAAGACTTTAAAAGATAGACTTACCGGTGAAGAATTTATAGGTACACACGATCCAAGACTGTGAGGGCCCGAAGGCTGATCTGGCCAGAGCAGGCAGTTAGGCCCTGATTTGAAGCAGTAGTTTGGGGACGTGGTGTTTTGTTGTCTCATTTGTTTCAAGCAGTATGTTTGCGTGTTAACCAAGTCACGTGTGTTGGAGCTGCTGGCTGAGCGGTGGTGGCCTCTTGTCTGTGTGGCTGTGGCCTGTGAGAGAGAGACGTGAGTACAGTCACGATGTAGACGTTCTTCTTCAAGTTCAATACGTCACTTGGCTCTGCCTTCCCCAGCCTGTAGTGTTTGGACTCTTTAAAAGTTTCTCACTGTTCGTAAGCAGGCAGGAAAAAATAGGAGAGGCAAAGGCAGAGTAAAAGTTCAGGGAAGGGGTGAGAGGTTAGAGTTATAGTCACTATGTATAGAAACATGGACCAATCTTAGAACTTTACATAACTTCCCGTTCTAGTGTCCTTTTCATATGAAATCACTGTGGGTGGGTGTGCGTGTGTGTGTGTGTGTGTGTGTGTGTGTGTGTGGCACGCGCACGCGCACCAGTGGCCAACCTCGGGTCTGTCTCCATCTGCAGGAGCCGTCCCCATTCTTTTGAAATGGAGCCCCCACCATTTGGCCTGCCTCGCTGGCCAGCAAATCCCTGGCCTCCTCCTCCGCGGCACTGGGGTGACAACGTGAGCCGCTACCCCTGGCTGTTTCTGTGAAAGAGCTGGGGTCAGACTCTGGCCTCCCATGCTCCCAGGTCAAGCGTTTTCCAGACCGAGCCATCTCTCCTGCCCTAAAGCCCCCGTTTTTCTACTCGAAGCAAATCCACTGAGAAATAGGAGAGGCCTACAGAGAGTGAGCCGCCATCAGAGGCAGCCGTCGGGAACAGTGAGTGATGTGGCGATGCCTTAGCCTTCTCGGTGGACTCAGGAGCCCACCGGGGTTGATGGCCTCGGGCCTTCCAGTTCACACAAGGACACGCGCTGTGATGAGCAAAACACAGCACAGGTAGAGAGTCCCGTGCTGGAGCCCACGGAGGAAACTTCTCGCGGTGTGTTTATCGCATTATGATCCAAATGGCTTACTTTCTAAGATTCTCTGCTGGTTATACATGCGAGATTGTCATTTAAGATGTGTTTATAGAAACAGAAGGGCTTATGGGCTTCTACTTTTCATCAACAAAATGAAAACATTTAAAAAGAGGTATGCTGTCTTGAACTTAAAGTGCTTTTACCGCCCCTAAATTGCAGTGAAGTTAATTATTGAGACCACAGTGTTGCTGCTGTGGAGAGGACTCAGTTGGGAAAGGGCTGGCCACACGAGGTGAGGAGCAGAGTTTAAGCCCCTGGAGCCAGATGAAAGACTAGGAAACTTATCCCAACGCTGGGGAGGTAGAGCCTGGGTGGATCCCTGGAACTCACTGGCTCCCAGCTTAACCTCATTGGCCAGCCCTAGGTCCTAGTAGGAGACCCTGTCTCAGAAAAACAAGGATGCTTCCTAAGGAACAATGTCCACAACCAACAACCAGAGGTTGGCCTTTGACCCCCCCCCCCCAAAACAAAACAAAACAACAACAGCAGAAACCAGTGCTTCTTCCTTCCTTGTGAGCACTTGCTATTACTTCATAATGGCACAGTCCTGTTCATTTGGTCACTATATGCCTCCCTTTCTCATTCTGTGTTCCGTAAGGCCAGGTTTGTACTTGAAATAAACCGTGGTGGAGGAATTCTTACCCTCAAATTGACAACAGCTGCATGCCAGGGCCTGCTTTTGTTTTTTTCAAAGCCTAAGTGTGTTGCATTTATTAAGTTGTACAAGAATCTAAGTAGAAAAACCATTGCTCATCATTTATAACTGGGTTCCAAGGCTTAAAACCCCAGGCAAGAACTAGCTATGTGGTCTTTGAGGCAGTGACCACAGTCATGTCGATGAGTTGTAAGGATTGTGTTTTCCTGGCATTCAGAGTCACGAATGACTTGATCTTGCCGTGTTGGATGGAGTGAGGTGATTCATCTTGGTCAGCTGGCTATCAACCGTATAACAGGATGGTCCTCCATCTTCTTACAGTCCCTTCTCTGGAACATATCTACAGTCATCTCCTAAAATGATAGAGTTCTTCTAGGTGGAGAGTAAGAGTCATCCTTAATCTCCCAATATTGCTAGTTCTTGGCCGTCCGCCATCTTTCCAGGCTGTGGACATAATGGTGTACAGGAATAGCTCAGCTGATGGGCTCCCCATTGTCAACTAATCTCAAAACAGAGGAAAAACCAGCTTTGCAGGGCAAGTTCAAAGTTACTGTCTTGTTTCTGACTGTGGTGATGAGCCACGGTCACATGGCAAATTTGAAATTATTAGTGAGCACAGAGTTAGGAAGACTGTCAGTCTTAGAGGAAGGCTAAACAAGTGTGCCACACTCCAGACCCGGCATGCAACTCACATATGTAGAAAATGGCAGATTAACGTGTTCCCATCCTTCCCATAGTAGCAGTCTGATCTTACAAACAGCCTCAGCTGGTACGATGTTTTACAAAGCCAGACGAAAATATACTGAGGGAAATCCCTGGGACTCTTTTTCTAGGCATGTTTAAAAAACAAAACCCTAGTTCTAATAGATAACACTCCACAAGTACGCAACTGTCTGAGGCGTGAGGAGACAAGTAGACAAAATAATAAATGAAGGTCATAGTGCTGTCTTTCAAATTGTCCCTGGGTGCTCACTCACGCAGCTGGAGCACTTTGGGCAAGAATAGAGTTTCTGCTATCGTTGGGATGCTCTGAGCTCACAGACAGTCTGCCTCATAACATAATGCTTTTTTTACTACTATGTTTTGAAAATTTGACACCAGAAATTGTTAGCTGAAGAAAATACAAGTGCATATCTGTTGGCTGGCAGACTTGACCAGACTTCTCACTGTCAGCCTTGTAGACAAACTCTTAAGGGTCTACTTCTGGCTGTTTGTACTTCCCTGATGCCTGGTCCTAGCGCCGTTGCTACTCAAAGAATGGTCCAGCTTTGGTGTCAGCTGGGCCTTTGCTACAGACACAACCTGAAGGCCACTCTAGATGTACCAAACGAGAACACATCCTTCCATTAGATCCTCGGGTGAGTGGTGGGCGCAGTAAGACTTCGCAAGCTCCGCCCCCTCCTCTCCGCTCACCTGCTCGTCAGCATCTGTCTCTATCAGGCAGACTCCTCTTTCTGGAGCTAGTGAAATAAAGGGACTGTTTAACTTACACAGAGAAGTAAACTAGAAGTTGAGACACATGTGAAGGAATCGGTTTCGTTTGGACACACATGCGCTGTCCTTCCTTCCAGTCCCTTACAAACTTATTTGCAGCGAGGATTGTGCGGCACCTGAGTGTCCCGGATGTGGCAAGAGAGTGGACCTGAGAAGTGGCCGCTTTTTCTGAATGGTTTCTAAGTCTGCCTCTGACATGTTGGCTCTAAAGTCAAAGTTACACTAGGTAGGGGCCCTTTCTCCTTCCTTTCTTCTTCCCTCTTTTATACTTTGGATTAAATCATTTAAAACTTAAAAATGCATTGATGCGTTTCACTGGTGGGGTAGCTCACTCATGTAACCCTGATACCTGAGAGGCAAAAGCAAGGAGATTAGGAGTTCAGCCTCAGCTACATAGTGAGTTCCAGGCCAGCCTAGGCCGCATGAGACCCTGTTGCACACACACACACACACACACACACACACACACACACACACACACACACAGGGTTGTTTTGCTGCAGTAGAACCTGGGGCCTTACATATGCTAAGGCCACATGTTCTATCATTGAGCTACATACACCACCGACCCCGGGGCATTTTTTAAAATTAAATTTTTTATTGTACAACAGCCTTAGATTTACAGGAACATTGAAAAGATAGAACAAAATGTTCCCAGACACCCCAGGCCTATCTTTCTTGCTTTCTGACCAGGGTCATATTTCTCCTTTTCCTAGAGATTGGCAGCATCTCCTGGCTAAGGAAGCCACGTTACCGCACCGAGCACAAATAGTATTTGATTAAGGCTAATTACAGCTCTGTCACATAAGGGGGGGGGGGGGAAGAACGCTGGCGTTTTCAACCAGCAATGAAATAACCCGCTGTCTGTCTACTGACTTAATAGCTTTAATTGCCAGAACATAATCAAGATCTGGCGAATTTGTTTGAACATATCAGCAGGCACTAAATATTTCAATGGGATCAAGTTGCGGAATTCGTTGTACTCCAAGCGGTGCTGAAATCGCTCTGACAAAGTGAGTTGTAGATCCTAAAGGCGACACCTGTTGAGGGGTGCCCTGAGAGAATGGCTTTGCTTATTAACATGCTGGGTAAAATGTTGGAGGCTTAACATGCCCAGCTCACATGAGGAAAGTGCTCTAGGGATACTCTTGACTTCTTGACGTACAAGATGAATGAGGTTAGGGATGTTCTTACCCTTCACTTGGAGACTTGTTCCTCTTCCTAGCCACTTAAAGCTTTGCTAGACAGACAAGATGAGGGTACTCCTGCCTTCAGCCTGGTACAGGAGCTTCAGGCTGTCACTAGGGAAGCCACACATGAAAGCAACCACTCCATGTTTTAGTATTTATTCCTAGCTCTTAGGAATGTGCATCTGGAAACTAATATACTCCCGAGACAGTTCACCTCAGGGAGTGATTTTGGAACTGAGTTTGAAAGGCTGGGGGGCTGGTGACAGACCCATTGTGGGACTTTGCAAAGAGGTTCGGCATGTGACTGGCTCCTTCCCGTTCAGGCTCTGGTAGTCCCTTCAGGATAATCTAACCGAATATTGACTGTTGGGGTCTGCGTCTGCATTGCCTTGAGCTTCAGGAAAGCATGGTGTCCGGTGACAAGCCTCTTTTTGTACAGTAATAGAAATAATTAATTCAGTTTTGGGATCATTGATCTCCTCGAGGTTACAACTCTTAGTAGGGGAGGGGTGAGAACATTCATTTTAAAACATCTTTCTTAGTTTGGAAAAAAAAATGGGTTTCCATTATGACACTTTACAAAGACAGCACCCGAGTCCAAGTGGTCTCAAGAGAGGGGACACGTAGGTGATTCTTCTCAGCTTCGCGGAGCAGGTGTGACTGAAGAAGCAAAGAGAAGGTGCAGTGTGGATTCCGGGGTCCTTCCTGGCATTCCCCGGAGCCCATCTCTGTAGGGAGGATGGCGGTCACTCATTAGCTGCAGGCGGTCTAGAGAAACAGTCCTGTTAGTTACCCTCACACCCCTGACTCGCTGGGGGGGGGGGGGACAGCGCTTGTGACGTCAGCACTCCTACAGAAAGCTTCACGTGCCTGGCCTCGAGACTGACTGATGGCTGTGGCTCCACGTGGAACCGGGCCACCGTCATCGTCCCGCACTGAGTGTCGGGACTTAAGGGACAGAAATGGCTTGTGCTAGGTAAGGTCTGCCTCACTGCCAGCCCCGTTCCTTCCTCCTCAGCGGGGAGTTCCCTGACCTCTGGACCCCGGGTCCTCTTCACGCATGGTGCCTCTGAAAAAGCCCTTCCCACTGCTTCCCAGGTGTCCCAAAAGCTGGGGAACGCCGGGGACTGCAGAGAAGAGCGGAAGTTGGGGGGTTTGGCTTTTCAAGTTCTTTCTGATATATTTCTTTCCTTCCATTTTTCTTTGCCTCGTCTACTGACTCCTCGAGGCTTGAGAAGCCCGAAGTGAAGTTTGTCCTAATTTTAAACTCGCCTCTGTGTCTGTAATTTCCATTCCACAGCCCAAATTGGAACGTGTCTCCATAGGTTGGCCTCAGAGCATCTCTTTGTGTGCAGCTGTACCAGGCAGCCCTTAGGACAACAGAGGAGCTCAGGCATAAAAATCCAGGACCTCTTTTTTTTTGTCAGAGGCCACTGTGGAAAGAGCTTTGTCCGTTTTTAAATGATAGTAGTGGGAAAGGAACTGAAACTGATTCATATTCTCTCTCTCTCTCTCTCTCTCTCTCTCTCTCTCTCTCTCTCTCTCTCTCTCCCTCTCCCTCTCTCAGAGAGGGTCTACTATAGCACAGGCTAGTCTCAAACTTGCCATGTGTCTAGGGATGACCTTGAACTCCTGACTCTCCTGCTTCTATACCAAGTGCTGAGAGTATTGGCAAGAACCACCACACCAGAGGATTCATGTGGTGCTGAGGATCAAAGCCAGGGCTTCCTGTATGCTACCCAAGCATTTCGCCAACCAAGCTACATCCCCAGCCTGCTCAATTATCTCTTAAAACTAACCCATGCCTTCAGAGTACAGGAAAAGATGTGCATATTCTTTTTATGAATAATTGAATTTAAGAAATTTTTACTCAGATACCTTTTCTCTGTGCATTTTCTAAGATTCATGCTTTGTCTCTACTATGAAGGTCATTTAAATCCTCTTTATCTGTAAGACTCTAGTCCTTATCTTCCCTCCAAACAGGCTCCTTGAAATGACCTTGGATCCTCCTTGATTTGTTTTCCTCTGAATTCCCAGGACTAACATGGCCTTGGACCCCCATGGGTCTCTTTAACTAAATGGCATCCTCTACTGTCTAATCTGTTAGTGTCTGCTGTGTGGCAGGCACAGGGTCGAGTACAGAACGCCATCTTAATGAACAGCTTTCCAATTAACTGATTGGTATTCCCCACAGTGGTCCAGACATCAAGAATCACCTTACTGCTTCAATCATGAGTATTCATGGACAGAGATACTTCTCATCCCACTAAAACGGAACGTTTGTATTGCTGTACCTGAATTGACCCCATAAGTAAGAGGTCGATATTTATTTAGCTGAGAGCACAGAAGAAATCAGCAACCCTGCTTCTAGATGGTTCCTTCCTCAGTAATAGCTGGCGTTCTCCTCGATGATGCCATTTGTCAGCAAATCCTTTGTTTCTGTCAAGGCCGCAGAAACTTCAATACCTACCAATTTCCAAAGTGGAGAAGACTCCTACCAAGGAGAGCCTCTTGGTTTTTATTCTGGGAATGCACTCGCTATCCATCTGACATTGATAGCAGCTGTGATCTCTGTCACAGCAGTGTCTAGGAAAAAGAGATGGGTCTTCCATCCTATCCGGGGTGTCTCAGGAACTAAGTTCCAACACTGCTGACACCCTTACCCTTCAGGGTTAGGACACTGCCAGCCCAGGATAATGATAACAGTATGCTATCATCCTGCACACGTGTGACAAAGGACATTACCAATGCTCTACATCTTATGTGGGTGTCTTTGCAGACATGCTGGCAGGCTCATTGTTCCACACTGAATTTTCTTGTGACCAGTGGCACACTTTGGGGGTGTGGCTGTCCTGAATGAGGACTAGACTTAGCAGCTGAGTCCATCCTCCCCAGGAGGAGCTTACTAGTCTGTGTGGGGACTGACTAGTCCCCACCTGGGCTTACCAACACAGGGGTTGGTAAGCATCTCTTTCTCCAGTAGTACCAAAGCATTTTAACCCAGTCTCCTCTCTCAAGTAGGCAGCCTGGAAGAGGGCTAGATCTCAGAACTTTTCCAGTTCTGATATCTTTGTATAAAAATCACTTGTAGATCCAGGCTCCCAAAGAGTCAGGAGTAATGGGCCTTTCCTTGTCGGTATCTGGCAAATCAGGCTGTGAAACATTTGGGAGCAGAAATGCCTAGGCTTCCACAGTTAAAGGGTCACTTGTAGCTCCTGGCAGGGACAGTAACCGCAGGCATATGAACTAGGAAGCGCAGCCGGGAAGGTCCCACTAGATAAAGAGCAGTGACGTCATTTGATTCCTTTCCAGTCCGGTTCTACTCAAAGAATCTCTACTTCACATTTTGTTCTTGATATCAGGGGTGGGTATTGTTTGTGGAATTCACTCAGAAAAACTTAGTAATTTTCCAACATAGTTAATATTCAGATATGAAAAATCACTTACAGTTTAAATGGTGAATAGATGCTAATTTATACATATATACTTATGCTTGGAATGCCTAATTAATGATCCTCTGTGTCAGTCACGGATATGTTAATGAGATTGTCTGGCTCCTGTGTCATAATTGCATGGCTCCTCTTTAGCTTCAGGTTGGGGGAACATTCTAGCTGTGGATTAGCAAATGTTGCAACAAAAAAAAAATCGCTGGAGATTATTTGGTGATTCTTAATTTTAAGAAATGTGCAAGTGTGCGGTCATATGACGTGGTGTGAGAAGACAGGAAGACAGGACAAGAACACCCAGCTGGCTAAGCTCACAAGCTTTCTGCAGACTGTACAAGGATCTTCCTGGTGTACAAGCCTTTCTCTTTCCTTCTTTCCTGAAGGCATTTTGCTTTCTTCCCCCAAAGGCTTACCTATTTTTTTAGCTATAAAACCTCCCCACTGTAGTCAAGCAGTCAGGTGAGACCTGACTGCCAACTTTGGTGGGGGCGTTCATGTCTGTGTGGGTCTGCATGTGTGCACATGCGTGGAGAAACCAGGGATCCGCTTCAGCTGCTGCTCCTCCTGTCCCATCCATGTTTGTTGCTGTGGTTTTTGAGACAAAGTCAAAAGAAGTCACTAATGTGGGACTTGACAGTAGGCTAGCCTGGCTGTATAGGAACATGTCCCAGGGACCCGTCTATCTGTCTGCCCCCCCCCCCCAGCAGAAGGATTTCAAGCATGTACCACCATGACTGTCCTTTGTGGGCATTAGGGATCCCACTCTGGTCTTCATCCCTGCATGGCAAGCATGTGACTTCTCCCAGATCCCATTGTTACATTTTGGCTTTGTGACTTTGGGCACATTAATCAGCCTCTCTGAGCTTGTTTCTCTCCCCGTAGAACAGGGTGAGGATGCTCATCAGTGTAGAACCTAAGGCCGCAGGAAGTTCCTGTACTTCCAAACAGGAAGTAGAGATGCTCCTCACCTTCCCGTCTCTGCCCCTCCCTTGTAAACAGTGGTGAAGACTTTGGGACTAGAATGTCTGGGTCTCTCTCCACTCCAGCTGTGTGACCTCAGGCAAGTACATAGCCTTGCTGTGTTTCAACTCCTCGCTACATAAAACGTCAAGGACGTGACACTCAGTTAGCACCTGGAAAAAGGGTCAGCTGTAATGTCCGCTTATCTAAATAGGTGGGTGAAATGGCCCAGGGACAATCAGTCTGGGTTGTGGTGTCAGCTGCTGAAAGGGCCAGGGAGCCCTTCTTCTGGGATGGAGCGGAGGGTGGAATGCACGTGTCTTTTCCTGCCTGCCTTTCCCATCTCCTGTGGGTGGAAGCCATCTTTTCCTTGTCTGTTTCCCCTGGAGTGACACCTGAAGAGGTTTTGTTGCACCTTCCTGCGTGTGCGATGCTCTGGTCCGCACAGCGGAAGAGGCTGAAATGTCCCAGCCCCTCCTTTCCTCCCTCTCCTCGATGATGAGCTTTAGGAGGAGGAAAGCATTTAGTGCCAAGCCTTCTATTCTGGGCCTCGATTTCCCCTTACTTTCCTATGCCAAAGGCCAATGGTTGGGATTTGCTGGGGTCTGAGGCTCCAAAACCATTCTGCTAGCCCTGACATTTTAAGGACACATGATTCTCCGAGGGGACTGACTTTGAACGATCCTGGTTGGAGTGTGTTACATGGCATTTGAAGAACCATGAGGCAAGGAAGCAGGGACCTCCCATCCAGCAGCAGAGCGAAAGTTTCACATCTACAGCCACAACTGGAGTCTCCGTTCACAATAGAGTGGGTATTTTACATCTGTAGCTGTGGTTTGAGGTCATAGCCCACTTCCAGTTTTCACTGCATCCTTCCATGTCCTGAGATGGTAGACATGTCAGACATCATTACCCCATCTGACAGGGGATAAAACGGAGCTCAGATGGATTAGGTGACATCCCTAACATCGTGCAGACAGAAGGTTCAGTGTTCCAACTGAAACTCGGAGATAATGAACCGATTGCTTTGTATTTATCAGGAAACATGAACTTCTCTCCCTTCCGCCAGCTTTAAGCACCAACATCCACATTTTTCAAAGCAGGTCTGTGGGAGGAGGTCAGTGATGTGCTCCACCTGGTCATACGGGGATCCAGGACAGCAGACGCTCCATCTGCCGTGTCCTCCATGGCCTGTGTGAGTTCCAGCTTTGCCGAGTTGAGTGCTGAGAACTCAGGAATCTGCTCGTTCTCGGCTCCCTATTGGCAAAGGCTGGCGATGTAGCTAGCCCCCAGTTAGGCTTCCTTCATGGGAGCCTGGGAAGCCTCCCCACATAGAGGGCAACACGAGGAAGCCATCTGGAGTCAGGCAGCTTCGTGATGAGAACAGCAAACCCCGGGCCATGTGTTTGGGAAGAGTGGATTTACACTTTGCGGGAGATGGTTATCATTGAAAGGGAATGAGGAAGAAGAGATGCAGTAGCTCCCGTTGACCTCACTTTTCTGTGGCCTGGGCTCCTACAAATCATTGTCTCCTCCAGAAGATGGACAGAGAGTGTATGCTTTACGTTTCTTGGTTCTACAGATAAGCATTTAGGTTCAAAAATACTAACAGTTGCCGGACGTGGGGCGGGGTGGCACACGCCTTCAATCCGAGCACTCGGGAGGCAGAGGCAGGTGGATCTCTGTATGTTTGAGGCCAGCCTGGTCTACATAGGGAGTTCCAGGACAGCCAGAGCTACATAATAGAGAGACTCTGTCTCAAACAAGCAAACAAATGGGAACCTAACAGTAATCCTCAAGTTTTTCAATAGGAAATATCGGGGTTCGCTTATAAGGTATTTGACACACGTGCCAGGTATTTCTTGTGATCCTGCCACACTCTGCTCTTACCCAATCTACGAGGTCCCTTAGTGTGACCGACCAGCAGGATTGCTCTGGAAGGTAAGTCCATCCTCACCCATGCCTCCCCATGGTCCCTCACTCACTCTGACTTGATGCCACTGTTTGGTGTACAGGGCTTTCTCCAGGCCATCTCTGTCATCTTTCCAGCTCCACCCGAGCCTCTTCAGTATCTGCCTACCATGCCCTCAGCCTCAGAAAACCCTCAGGGTCAGTGGGGCGGGCATGGTAACACCCAGCCACAGGTTAGTGCTCCATCTCTTCTCCGTGTTCCCTCAGCCAGAAAGTCCTTCTTTTCTCTGAGTGCCGACTTCCTCCTCTTCAGCCCTGCCAGCCCTGTCAGCCTCCTCCCTCGGATAACAGCACCGCTCCGCAGACCTGGAGGCATCCTGTTCACCATTCCTTTACATTCTGTGTCCCTATATTTGACCAGTCACCAAGTCTCTTCGGCTCTAACTTCTGACGGAGCAAACGTGGCCGTTTCACATCCCGCACTTACCTAGGACTTGCCTCAACGTTGTTGGAACCTCACCGCAGTCTCCCTGCCTCTGCCCTTCTTCTCTGTCCCCACTCGTGACCCGTGAATCGTAGTGTGGTGTTTCCTTGATGAAACACCCTTTATCTGCTTCTCATTTCACTCAGAGAACAACCAAGCCCTCCCCTTGAAGACCTTACACAGTGTGATGCCCCCACACAACACCCGATGTTTTCCCAACCTCCATCTCCCGCTGCTCCTCCGTCTCTGACTCCCTCACACTCCAGTCTTTGCTGATTCTTGGCCAAGCAAAGCACACTCCTGCCACAGGGTCTATGTACTTCCTGGTGACTCTGGCCTGAGCATTTGTCCAGTGCATGGCTACCCTTCACTAATCAGTACGGCCGTTACCAACCTGCTTTGTGGTGAAGCTACCTCTAGAATTCTGTGGTGGTTTGAATGAGAATGATTTCCATGGGCTCAGATATTTGAATGCTTAGTCCACAGCTGGTGGAACTGTTTGGGAAGGATTAGGGGGTGTGGCCTTGTTGGAGGAGGCGTGGCCTTGTTGGAAGACGGTATCATTAGGGGTGGGCTTTGAGGTTTGAAAAGTCCATGCCATTCCAAGTTGACTGGCTTATACCTTGTGTTTGTGGAACAAGATGCAAGCTCTTGGCTACTGCTTCAGCCCTGCCTGCCTGCTGCCATGCTCCCTGCCATGGTGGTCATGGACTCTAACCCTCTGGAATGTGAGCCCCAAACGGAATGCTTCCTTGGCCATGGCGTTTTGTCACAGCGATAGAAAAACACATTAGCTTCGCCACCAATAAGCCATCGCTGTATTATGATTTCAGTGTGTTTAGGGCTTTAAAATATTTTAGTTTGTTTCTTTCCGCAGGAGTATAAGCTCTATGCAGACAGGGAATTTTTGAGGACATCTTTTTTGTGTGCTCATTTCTGTTATCCCACAAAGCATGGTTGCATGAAATAGACACCTTAAACAATAGGTGACGCAAACTTCCTCCTCAGTTTTCTCCTACCCTGTGGCAGTCATCTTCCCATCACTGTGACAAAGTACCCGAGACAAATAACTAGTTAAGAGGAAAGGTTAGTTCTGGCTCATGACTTCAGAGTGTTTAGTCTGTGATCACGATCATGTTGTTTTGGGCCTGTGGTAGCACCATGCATTGTGGCAGAGGTCCGTGGTAGACCAGCTGTCCTAAAAAGGATGAGACTGTCTCAGGAGAACAAAAAAGGCATATGGCAGTGGAGGCCTCTCTCTGTGTGGTGACCAGTGAGCAAAGAGAAAGAGGACCAGGCTAGGTCTGAGTAGTCCCTGTAGTGACGCCATGTAGTGACGTCACGTCCGCCAGCTAAGTGCCTCCGTGTCCACACAGTGCCCTGGGGGGCTGGGGGGCAACTTGGCAAGTCATCCTAAGTCTTTAGTAGCTGACTGAGTTGTTTCCCAGGAAGTCAGACCTCCACAGTTCCCCTCTGTGTGTTTGGAGAATTGATTTAGAAAAAAATTTAAGAAGCAGTTGTTTCGTTTACAGAGAGGGACAGTTTTTGAATAGCATTTGGGCCAAATGGCGTTAGTGTTTTTAGAGATAAGGGTGCAACCCGCTGGCCACCCTAGACTTCTCAAGCTGCTTCTTTTGTGAAGTGCATATCTCCACAGCCGTCCCTGATCTGAAGAGTGATCAGCCACAGGCTATCTGCCGTTCCTGTCTGTCCCTGTGTGAAGACGCCCTGTTCCAGCCACTGGGCTCAGCTGTGGCACCTGCCTTGTAACTTACACCATGTCGTGTGAGTCCAGGAACAGCTATTGTAAATGGAGGTTCCCACCGTGTGAACTCGCTGCCAAATACCTAGCAGCGCAGCGGGGACCCTTCTAGAAGCTTTCCATGGAAACGCTGGTCCATTTCCAACCTGTTCCTTTCTTTTTAAAGTTTAGTCTTTTTGATAAAATGGATTTCAAAACGTAAAGTCCCAGTCCAAAGTGTAGCAGCTTATAATAGTAAATGTGGTCATGTCGCCACTTGCATGTGATGTTATTGTGTTGGGGGATCCAGCCATCTTCCCAAGGGTCATTCCCAAACACACTTGGGTTTCTGAGGTCACTCTCCATCTCAATCCAGTGTTTAACATGTTAGGAAAAAGCAGTGATCCTAGGAGCTAGTGGTACTCAGTTCCAATGAGAAGAGGGCTCTTCCCAAACACTGGGAGCCCCTTTTATTTAAAGAAAATCACATTCATTTATTCTGTGTGTGTGTGTGTGTTATGTGTGTGTGTGCGCCCATGCGCGTGCGCATGCGTGCTATGGTGTAAATGTAGGCATGAGCGGACAGCTGTGGGAGTCAGTTTTCTCCACCATGTGGGTCTAAGTGATGGAGTTGGGTCATTAGACTTGGTGAGCCATCTCTCCAGCCCAGAGCCCGCCTTCTCTGGAAGATCTACGGATGAATACATGACTCACCGTTAGGAATAATCGGGTGCTGGGGCCTCCTGTGAGCACTAGAAAGGGTCTCTGAAAGGATGGGAATGTCCGCCCCACAACTGCGCTGCACTCCTGACTAGCCCTTGAGTTTTCCAGAAAAGAACAGTTTTATGTATTTTTCAAAGTCAACACTCTGTACTGCTGGTTTTCAAAAGACGCCCCAGGGACCAACAACGTCTGTAAGAATTCTCTCGATGCAAACTGGGTCCTCTCAAAATGTGTGTTTTCTGCATGTAATTTATGAGTAAGTAACACAGGCTCCCAGGACAAATTCACAAGGTTTCAAAGCAGTATCGGGAGGAGCGGGAGGTAGTCCAGTCCATAAAGGGCTTGCTGGACAAGCACTGGGACTTGAGTTTAATCCCCAGAACCTACATTAGAGAAGCTTGGCGGCTGGTGGGTGGTTACAGGCCCAGCACTGGGGAGAAGAGACAACCCAGTCCCCAGGGCTCCAGGGCCAGGCATTCTAGCCCACTTAATGGGTTCTAGGTCAATAGGAGACATCGGCCCTTCTAAAAAAAAAAAAAAAGAAAGAAAGAAAGGGACTATCACCTGAGAGATGATGTCCATAGGTATCTGTTGACCACACGTGTGTGCCTGTACATGTACCTGTGTTCCTGGACATGCATATATACATGAACACATATGCACACTCATATACAAACAGTATCTTGTCCTTCCCATTTTTCAGTTTCTTTCCCTCTAGGCAACCATGGGTCCTATTGTCTTGTGTTTCTGCCAGTAGCATCCGAAGAATATAAATGTATTTGTAGGCATATGCTTTAAAAAAAAATACAACAGTAGCACATCATGCTTAAGGTCTGTGTCACTGGGTCTAATTGATCATTTTCTTCTGAAACTATGTATCGATCTTGCACAGTTAAAATAACTTTTGTTATAGAGAAACACTAAAATCCCAGTGTTTTATTGTATCGGTTTATTTTTCTCCCATGCAACCATGAAATGTGGGCAGTTCACAGAAACATGGACAGCTCCTTTTCTAGCAGCTCCTGGGGCGCAGGGGGCGGGAATCTTGGGATTTGGGGCTTCCAGCTGATGTTTGGGAATAAAGAGGGTCTGGAGGATCTGAGGGGAGTCTGGTAGGAGGTCTTTGTGAGCCAATCCTGGAGGTGGCATGCACCCTTTCCGTCCACATTCTTGAAGCCAAAAATGAAATGCTTTTAGATACAGGTGGCTCTGTCAAAGGTAATCTCTGCAATGGGCCACCAATCACCAGTCTCCACTCCACGCAGTCCTGAAAGGCTCCACAGGTCTTTGGTGAGGAAGCTAGCCACTTCTGGCCATCACCATTCGTAAATGTACCTGCGTTCCTTTTGGTTGCAGCAAGAGCGGTTTTATTTCTTCTTGGAGCGTGAGAGGACAGTGGGAGGACATTGGGAGGTTAGGGTGCTCCCGGGCCCCAGGGTTATGATTGTGTCTGTGGGCAGAACACTGGCACCTGCCTGATCACTTCCCTGGAGGAGGGGCACATGCATGCATGTGTTCCTGTGTCAGGGTGCACATTGTGTGCACGTGGCAGGCAGAGGACAACCATGGCTGTCATTTATCAGCTACCACCCACCTTCGCTTCAGCAAGGCCTGTGAAGACCCGGAACTTACCGATGCTCTAGGCTGGCTGGCCTGTCCTGGCTCAGTTACTCACCTGTCTCCTAACACTGGGATTATAGATGCACACCACCATCCCTGAGGGCTCCTTTTGCGTTTTGTTGGTCTTGTTTTGTTTCTTGTTCTTTGAAACGTGGGTTCTAAGGCTGGAACTGAGGTTCTTGCCTGCCTAGCTGCCCCTGCACCCCAGCCTGCCAATCAGTCTCTATAGTCAGATTACAGTCATCCTTTCCAAGTTTGAACTGTAATGCCCCTCCCCCTCTCAATGCAAGACTTTGCAACCCAGAAATTCCCTGGCAACCTTTTTGCTTACAAAACTTCCTTGCTACTGGAGAGAGAGAGAGAGAGAGAGAGAGAGAGAGAGAGAGAGAGAGAGAGAGAGAGAGAGAGAGAGAGAGAACAGAAAATGAACTAACAGAAATCAACAAGAAGAGAGCTCTCGTTAAGGTAAACACTGACCGGGGAAGCTTCATGGAGCTGTTAGAATCCTGGCGGCCCTAGCCTTTCCTCCCCCACAAATGCAGAAGCAGCTGGAAGGAAAACCTAAAGTCTAGGAGGGAATGGTTCCCTCCTCCACAACTCTGCCTACGTCAGCCCCTGAAATAGAAACGCGGGGATGGAGTGATTTGATAGAGAAAAGAAGTGGAGGGGGGGGGGCGAGCAGTGAGTTCCCTGCCCTGAGGGCCCCAACTGGCCAACCTGCTGCCTCCCTGGGGGCATCAGGGCAGAGAAAAGGATGGAAGCGTGGGTACACACACACACACACACACACACACACACACACACACACACAGGAATTTCCGCGTCTGTTTTCTCTTCCTCTCTGCTTCCATACTTGCTGGGCTGCATTTCTCCATGTTGGCACATTCAGAACCGTGGATGCTAAACACTGAAGGCAATTCTCCAGAAAGGAGCTCTGGGCCATGGTGGATTCTCCTGACCTATCCCTGGTCTCCAGCCCCAGCCAGCCCCTTTCTAAAGCACTAGACTTGCACTTAAGGTTAGCATAGGGCCGGGAGAAAGAGAGGGAGGGAGGGAAAGGAGGAGGCTTGGTCCAGATCTTTTCTTAAAGAAACAAGTACTTTGCTACTGAGGCTTACCTCTGGGAACTGTGACCCTCTCCAGCAAGGAAAATGGGACTGTGACAACCAAACCTGGATGCAGACAGAAGACAGGAGCCATCAAGGAAGTGAAGTAGTTCTCTTCATACTGGAATGAAAAGGTTATCAAAATGTCATCTGTCAGCTGAACACCCCTTCATGTCCTTCTGGCTGTCCCAGAAAACACAGAAGGCCACAATGTAAGCAGAACAGGACTGGGCTAAGCACGGCTGAGCAGGGCGGCTGGAGGTCCCAGGGGCCTTGTTTGGGTACATCAACAGACCAGTATGTGTGTCTTTGTAGCCGTCAAACCACAATCATTCCCAGAGGGCATGTGGATTCAGATCTATCGCCTGAGCCCTGGGTAGAGAGTATCAAATAGTTGTAGAGAGCTCTCTGGGTTTGTACTATCATGGGAAGTAGTAATACTCCATCTTCCTCCATAGGAACAACTGGGAAACCATGATGGAGGTGGGATCTGGGTCTCCCTGATTCAGCCACCAGTATGATAGAAAATGAGAGAAAGATGCTGAGGTCCTTATCGTCTTCCAGAGACACAGAACCAATAGTTCTCCTTCTCTAGAAAGAATACAGCTGATTTGTCTAAGTTCTGTTTAACAGGAGATGATAGACCCCAGAGCAGCTCTGTTCACACCTTGCTGAACACCCGTCAGCCCCTACAGAAAGCAGGGCTGGGGGCTGGAGATGAGACTCAGCAGTGAAAGACACTGGCTGATCCTACAGAGAACCCAGCTTCAATTCCCAACACCCACAGGGCAGCTCAAAACTGTCTATAACTCCTGTTTCAAGGAGTCTAACTCCCTCTTCTGGCCTTCTTGGTGCACTACACTCAGGTAATACAGACATGTGGCAGGTGAAATACCCATACACATGAAATAAAAATAAATTTTGAAAAATTTTAAAGTAGGTTTCATTTTAGAGAACATTAGAAGGCAGTTCTGTTTCTGCTCTTTGGAATCTACCTACTTAGCATGTGCTGCGGAAAGATGGACAGGATGAGAGATATTTTGAAAAGGAATTGGTTCATTAACGGGAGTGTGGGGATGAACTAAGTTCAAAGCCTGTAGAGCAGGCTGGTGGGCAGTTCTGATAAGCATGGATGTTATAGTCTTGACTCTGAAGTCTTCAGGCTGGAAGCATGTGAGGTTTCTCTGTGATACAGGCTTAAGGCAGAATATTACTTCTTTTACAAATATCAATCTTTGCTCCAAACACCTTCAATTCAGTGGATGAGACCCACTCACATTATGGAAAATCATTGCCTTTCTGGTCCAACTCTAACCTCAGGCTTCACAGGGCCAGAACTGACTATGGATGCAGCCCAACACACAACCGTAGACTTACTAAAAACAAAGTCTGCAGGTCTAAACTTTGCAGATGAAATGGTGGTTTTGCAATGCCAAAGGAGTGGCCATGCCAGATGCTGATGTAAATGTTGAGCTTGTCTAAAAAAACAACTTTCACAACACCTGAATTAGAAGGTTGTTTTTTGTTTTGGTTGAAATTTAGGATTTTAATTTTTGGATGTTGTTTTCTCTTCATGTGTTTGGTTTTTGTTGTTGGAAATAGGTTTTCAGACTTAACTCGGGCTGGCCTCAAGCTTGCTGTACTCCCGAGTTAGTCTCTCGGTTTCTAAGATTATAGACAAGTGCACCATGCCCCAACTACTGGGCTCTCTAGACTGGCCAGGTTGATACAGAAAATGAGCCCTCCCTGGAGAATATCTCCTCCAGTCAGTAGTCACGGTGATTTTGAACTAATATTTCTAGGCTCTATAGTTTGATAAATTTTATTTATATTGGTAAATTGAAAGTGGAATATTTTAGTCAAATTCCCATAGGTCAAATGTTGGAAATGCCTTAGGCATGCATAAAAATTGTGTTATGGGCCAGACTGTCTCAGTGACAGGATGACCATTTTTTTGTGCCACATGATATGTGCCATAATCTCTGATATAATGGGCATTCATTGAAAATGGTCTTTTTTTTTTTTTTTTAAACCTTGCTGTCAGAAGGCAAGTACACGGGCCAGTACTGAGTGCTGAAGCAGTGGGAACTCCAACCTGATAAGGGTCCCTTCTGATAAGGGCTGAGAGAATAGATTTCAATCCCCACTTGGGGATGTGCAGAGTGGCGTCTGATAGGCAAAGAGGAGCCCTGTGTAAAAGTTTAACCTCAAGGTGCTACAGCCTGGCTTCAAGTCCCAGATCTGGTGCCGCTCTCATGTTCTTTATCTATCCAGTGCCTCAGTTTCCTCACACATACAGTGAGGATGACAGACACAGTTTCTCCCTTGGATGATCTTGTGAGGACCCATTGCATCAATGTGTCTACACAGCATTGTGTAAGCATTTGCTATGATAATGAAATAAAATCCGAGTAGAGAGCTGTGGTGGTGGAAAAGAAGTTTCTGGAAATACTTTTATACCTCAGAGCTTTGCTATAATTCCTTACATGTTTAAGATCACTTTATAACATTGTCTTTGGGGAGACTTCATTCATAATCCTCTTAGATGAATGGGAACCAGGATGGAGCCTTCTTATATACCGAATCCTGCACCGTAGTTAACTGTGCCATGGGGAGTTTCTAGGGTATTAATAAAGTGCTAATATACCTATGAATGTTAAATGTCTTGGAAGCAGCTTCCTGATGAGCAAATAGCAGATGTGGCCATGGTCATGGTCTAATTGCCTGAGAGCAGTTAAATACAGTTTTTAGTGCTTTTCCAAGCAGTTAATTGAAAGCCGAAATATTTTCTCTTAAGGCCCATCAATTGTTCTCACTGGTCAAGTGAAGGGTATGGGCTAGAGGAGAAAGGCTGATCAGGAGAGCATTTGCCTCCTGCACATCTAATTGGTCTTGTTAATTGTTGGGGGAATTTTTCTAGTGGAGTTTATTGTTGTAAAAATCCTATCCCTAAAATATTACTAGTTGTCTTTGAGTTTTTCTACATGCCAGGTACTATAGAATGTATTTATATATTTATATATACATAAATGCATGCATAATCACTTGTAATCTTCAAAATAATCTGATGAAATGTAGCATAATTATAATTCTGCATTTGAGGGAACTAAAGCTTAGATTAATTTGTTCCCAGTACATAGCAGTTAGGGGGTCTCAAATAGCAGGCATACGAAACACCAAACATTTTAAGCTACTTTCTAAGGAGCATCTTTTAATCTTATATATTAAAATTAGCCTTACTTCCTAGTAGGGACTTCTAGGTGGTTGGCAAGATGAGGATTGCTAGCCACCAGCTTCAGTGAGGGACCGTGTCTCCAAGGGATTTGATGGAGAGTGACGGGGCAGGATGTCTTCTTCTGACCTCCCCACATGTGCTTGAGCACACGTACATGCACACACACACACACACACACACACACACACACACACACACACACACGTGCATAGACTGTACACAGACCAAGTAAAGAGAAAAACAATCAGTAATTATTCATTATGATAGCCCCAGAGCAGCAGCCATGTATGTGGGCTAGTTATTGCTTGAGTCTTCGGAAGTTGCTTCTGTGTACTTACACACTCCTGTGTGTTTAGCTTCTGAAAAATTACTGCATTGAGATGACACAGACCATCAGGCTCATTACACAGACTGGAAAGTATTCGGTTCTGGCCTTGAGTCCTTCATATCAACCACGAAAATTTGCTAAAGTCCACATTCCTTGAGTCTGAAAGAGTCAGCCTGGATGGTGTGTTGAGATAATTAATAAACCCTTTCCTTTCAAACACAGTTTTTATTATGAAGAAACATACACATGATATCTTCAGCTTCTGCGTGTAAGAAGTTTACCACACCTTCCATGAAGCAAATGTCCAGTGTTGTGTATCTTGAATGGCTAACTCCAAAATCAAGGTGGAACAAACAAATATGAAACTTTCCCAGTTCATGTTTTGTGGGGAAAGAGTGTTTGTAGGGTTGGTTTATTAGTGTTCACCATTCTGATTCTCCTACCATGCTTTGTGGAGAGACTCAACCCTTCTTCATTAGAAGATACCTAGTCCTAAAATGGGATGTAGCTAATCAGGGCTGGGGACCTGAGCTGCACACACATCCACTAGGAGAGGGGCACAGGCGCCTTGCCAAGACTGTTCCCCTGTGGCACCTTCCATCCTTTCCCATGTGGTTCGAATAGTGACTGAAAACCCTGGTTGGAGACATGGTGTCCTGGGACATCCTACAGACAGGAAGAGAAACCTGTGCTGGTTAAGCTAGAAATTGGGAGCATTAAAGTCTCCATCATTTCTTTTCTCAATTGTGGGAAAGTGGGCCTCAGACAAATGTTTATTAAATATCTGTCTGTGAGGGGTGTTTAAGATTAGTGACACTTATGATCTTAGCTGAAAATGAGTGTGAGGGTTTGTTGACATTTAAGTATCTTGGTGCAATTCAGAGTTTCGTTAAGTTGTATGTAAAAGACTACAGAGCACTGTGCGATATGCCGCCCTGGCTGTAGTTTGGTTCTAGTGTTAATGATGAATGTGCCTCTATTTAAAAAGAGGAATTGGTAGCCAGCAGTCAGCAGCCCTTAACATCAAAATAAAACCTTAGAGTTTAAGAGTAAGTCTAGAGAGGTAGCCCAATCGGTAAAATGCTTGCAGGCAGAACTAAATTTGACTCCCAGAATCCACGTTTCAAAAGCAAACAAACCCCAGGATGCAGAGACAGAGGGACCTCTCTCTGGGGCTTACTGGCCAAAAGCCAGATACGTGAGTCCCAGATCAGTGAGAGATGCTGCCTCAAAAGAACAAAACCAAGAGAAACGACCTGAGTCTGGGTTTGCTGGCATGTACAGACCAGGAGGCTGGGAGAACAGGGGGGACCCCAAGGCATAACCTCCTAGAAACTGTTTCGGTCCTTTCCATGTGCTGGGCACTGAAAGGTAGGGAAAGTGGAAACATCTTTTGAAAAATGACTCCGAACTTACAACCACACCTTATATTGCCAAGTCATATCCCATGTTTTCTGTAATGGATAACAAAAGGTTATCCGAATCTGTCACCTGCATGACAGTGTCTTCGTTGTGCAGTTGTTGAATCTAAGTTGAGAGATCCAGGTAAAGAATTCAGCTCGTGGGCTGGAAAGATGGCTCTGCAGTTAACAATACTGGCTGCTCTTCCTGTGGACCCAGGTTCGATTCCCAGCACCAACAATCATCCTAACTTGAGTTCCAGAGGATCTGACACCCTTTTCAGGCTTCCTTGGGTATCCAGCATGCACATGGTATACAGATACACATGCATACAAAATACCTCTACACATAAAAGAGAAACAAATCTTTTAAAAGCAAAGTCCACCCTTGTTCTATCCATTTTGGTTTTAGCCCAGACGATCCTGCACATGCAATCCCCAGCAGCCAGAGCTGGTCGCCACCTAGAATTCCAGGAATGCTACTGCAGGCTTACCGCCTTAGTCCTCCAGCAGCCTCCCAGGCCCTGCCTCCCCTGGCTGCTTGCCTTCCCAAGTCTCCTATTACAGCTTCTCTTCTCTCTACTTCCAAAGCCTGAACCTTTCCCTTTTCCAGCCTCTGCCCACTCCAGGCCTCCGTAAGGGCTAGCTCTCTTGATCCCTTCCTGCCAATCCTGCCTGTCTCTGGAGTACCCTCTTTCACACCTGTGTGTAATGCCATGACGATTATTAGGTCCTTCTCTCTACAAAAGAAGCAACTCTCAGCGCTGTGAAGTCATGTGATCACAGTCGGGGAAGAGACAATCTTCAAAACCCCATTGTGCTTCAAAGTTTTTCCTTTAGGAAGTTTTTGTTTGTTTGTTTTGTTTTTAAATCTGTGGTGAGACATTCTGCTGCATTTATTTTTTCAGTTCATTATTTCTCATCTAGCAATAAATAAATACTGATTTATACATTTGCTACAAAGTGTGTATTTTGTTACATTGTTACAGAAAAGGGTCTGAAATGCAAATAAGTATATGTAAACATTTACTTTTGCAAAGATGTGTCCGTTGTTTTTAGTTCCTGTGATTAATTTTCAAAACAGCTAAAACAAACAAAGAAACAAACAAACAAAACCCCCCCAAATCAAAACAAAACAAAAAACTTGCCTAGATTGACCCAGCAAGCTGAAACTCTTGTCTCTCTGTGATTTCGCCAATATCTGCTTTATTTAGCTTTGGACATTAAAATGACCAAATGATGATTCAGTTCCTGATGTTGCCTGCTGCTATATAGTTTACACATTTAGTGTACCGCGTATTCACATGGAAAACTATACGCTTGAGTTTTCTGCAGTTTATAGTGGGGTTTTGTACAATGATGACAACTTCGGTAAGAAGAACAATAATGAAATTCTATCTGTTAAGAATTCTTTCAAATCCTCTCTCTGGTGAGCATTTTAAGTAAAAGCCTGAGATGGGGGGAGGGTGACTTTAAGCCACAGTTACATGATGGTGACACAGATGACATGTCTGGTCTGATTCTTCTGGACAGTGCTATGTCCAGATTAATCAGAGAACTTAGTGATCAGAAAAGGTCCAGGCCATGGCATGCCAGCAGGAGAGCAGAGAATGGGAACTGCCAAGCCCCGGCCCTGAGCTCAGCAGCCTGCACAACAGGCCCTGTATGGAGCATGGCTGTGGATTTCCAACAATGAATATAGTGAAATCTCTAGGTTGTTTCAGCATTAAAGATTGCTAACGTGAAGACTATTCGGTAATTCATTCAGTTATATGTAGTGCGAAGCCAACAGGCCCAGGGCTGAAATTCATAGCCCATAGCAGTGTTTAGCATGTATCAACTCCTCTAAAATCACACACACACACACACACACACACACACACACACACACACAACACACACACACACACACACACACACACGCCTGTCATACATTCACACCCACACTTGCACGTATACAGAGGTGATGTCTGGCCTCTTTGCTTTCAGAATCCTCCTCAGCACCGCCAGCCTCAGCACCACTATAGCAACACAAACAAATTCTGACAATTAGCTGTTGTCCAAGGATCAGCTGTACACCAGGACACTTGGGGAGAACATTTAACAAACACACGAAGTGCTACTGAAGAATTTGTAACTAAACTCAGCCTGCCTCTTCCTGACTCTTCCTGCCTCTTCCTGTCCATGACTTTATTTCAGAAAATTACAATGATACACATTCATGGGTCAATGGGTCATTTTGCAAAATTTTCATAATTCTGTGAGGAGATCAAGGTCTAACACATACATAGCAACTAAGACTAGGGGAAAACATCATCCACCCTGAAAAGAATTTTCAAATGTGGTCTACATATAACGGATTGCCAAATCCCATAATCTGGATAGCGTAAGTTGTCAATAATGTACAGCTAACCTAGAAATAGAAAGCAAAATTAAAAAGCCAGCATGTTTTTTATGAAAACAAGGAGAGTATCAGTCATCATAATGAAACCCTAAACCAAATCTACATAGTAGGGGTGGAGAACGTTGTAATTTATAATGATAGGAGTATAAAATGAACTAACCCGAATGTGAGATCCAGCCCATTCGTCAGCATCACCCATGATCTATATTTAACATAGATTGCAGAACAATATCATTAATAACAAAGTCTAGGAATTGAACCAATTCCTAAGTAATCCAAGTGCAATTTTTTGTGTGTTTGTTGTTTGTTTGTTAAAGACAGGGACTCTCTGTGTGGCTCAGGCAGGCTTGAACTCAGAATCCCTCTGCCTCGGCCGGCTAGAGTTGCAGATGTGGTCACCACACTTGGCACTAGTCAATCCTAACAACAGCATCTGCCAGTTCTCTCTGTGTGTTGATGCAGAGTGAGACAGATTCCGGCCTGCACTGTGCTCTTAGCGTGAAGGATGTGGGCGCCTAGTGTGTGTGAGGGGTGATAAGTAGCGGAGTACCCAGGAAGGCATTCAGAAATCTTGTGTTCCCAGGGGAAAGCAAGTGGGTTCCCCAAAAGGAGGCCATGTTTTGAAAATATGTATAAGGATGCATACTAAGATAATTAGCACGGCTTCCAGAAACACTGGGACCCCCTTTGTGTGCTGGTCTGAAATAAGCCGTATCTGATGATATTTACTGAATGCCTTCTTCAGGTCTGGTGAGTTACCTGTCCTCCTGTCTTGGCAGTCATCACGGAATTGAATTAGTAATCCTTCGATAGGTGAGAAAGAATACTTAGAGCAAGTGCTGTGTTTGAAGTCACGAAGCTGGCAAGGAGACGGGGCCACTCTAACCGTTCTTTACTAGTATATCTTTAGGTCTAACCTGGACAGCACGCAGGTAAGGTGGAATACATGTGGAGAAAGAAAGTGTAGGAACTCAAGCGAAGCCGCTCCTGAAAAGCGGAAGGAAGCAAGGATGGAGAGAAGGAGTCACGGGGTAGCAGAGAGGGGAGGCGATTCTAAGGATGCTACAAACCACCCAGCCCGTGCAGAGGAGCCGAGTGCAGAGGCTGGGAAATTGGAACACTAACAACATTTTCGCCAAATAGATCTATATACAGTTTGCTCCAAAAATACCTGTTGAGGGGGGGGCAAGAGGGCTTAGCAGGAAAGGGCGCTTGGGCAAGCTCGACAGCCTGAGCTCATTCCTGGGAGCCACGTTAAGGCAGGAGAGAACTGACTCACGAAGTTGTCCTCTGACCTCCACGTGAATCCTGTGGACACTCAACCCCCCGCCCCCACGCGCATACATACACAGATCACACATACACAATAATAATAAATGAATCATTTAAATGTGTATTTATGAAAAGCCTCACATACACCCACACATACACAGGCAAACACACACACACACACACACACACACACACACACACACACACACACACACACACACACACACACAGCCCGTAACGTGTCTTACTCAGAGATATCAGGGGGCTTTGTCATTCAAGAATTTATAATTATTTATAATTGTGTTGACGTTTCACCTACCATAGGCACCAAGGAGAGACCACTGAAATGATCCCACCCAGTCTGGTAAGCTAGTGAGTTACTTAGAGGTTATGGTATTTACTGGATTTATATATCTAAAAGGGTTTTGTACCTTGACTAAACACTGTGGATAATACAGGCCATTAAATTTAGTCTGATCATTTTCACAACAATGTATATAGTATATATCTTGATTTTTTTTTTCTTCAAGAAAAAGATGGCTTTTTTTTTTTTTTTTTTTTGTTTTTTGGTTTTTGGTTTTTCAAGACAGGGTTTCTCTGTGTAGCTTTGTGCCTTTCCTGGAACTCACTCTGTAGCCCAGACTGGCCTTGAACTCACAGAGATCCACCTGGCTCTGCCTCCTGATTACTGGGTTTAAAGGCGTGGGCCACCACTACCTGGCAGATGGCTTCATTTTTGTTTTCTGTTTTTGTCTTGAGCCATTGGGGAGCTCTTGAGGCAAAAGGAAAACCATTATTTTATGGTGAATACATATGAACATCTGTAATTGGAAACCCCTCAGTATTGGAGACGGGCTTTGTCCTTGTTTACCAAGAGTGTTAATAATCTAACTGTGTACACACATTCCTAGCTAATCCAATATGGATGCATGTATTAGAACGCCATTATGGTTCCTGATTGTCTCAGTATTCTCTTCTGATAACCTGCCTTGAATTAGTGTCGGAAGCGTTTCTAGTGCATAGTAACCCCTGGTGTGAATCTGTGATACCTGAGCAGAGCACACTGTGGCTGTAAAGCCCCAACTCTAACCAATGATATTGTATATTTGGCCATCAGACACACCCCACTCGTAAGACAATTTCTTGCTATTGAGGCCCCAGACCTGTAGTATCTTCTCCCCAATCACCTACCCCCAAACTTAGGTCAACTCTGAATGTTCACCATCATCTCTTAAGGACATGCCGTTGTATTTGGAAACCCCTTGGAGCTGGGACTACACTTAGCCCTGTTGTTAGCAGATATGGAGGCAGGTGAGCACATGCGTGTTAGCATAGGAGGAACACAGAACTCTACATTGGCAGTGTTCTAAACCAGCACTCTCCTCTCCAGCCCCGTCCTCCAGCAGGGACAGGGTTTGGACAGCTGTGCATCTTGATCTGTGTGGCTTGTGACGTTCGTAAGTTTGGGATTGGTGTGCAGACAGGCAGTTGTGATGTAATTGATGGATCCAGCTCTCTGCAGTTGTAAGTAGAAAGCACGTTTGTACACAGAGGCATTGAAACAAGATGGGACCCACGGCAGAAGAGGAGGGGTGGGTGAGAATCTGAGTTCCGGCTTTGGTTGCCTATGATGTTAAGTAATAGAAATGCCCCCTTGATGGATCCCATGACCTGAGTATATGTTTATCACTTTAGTCTATTGCCTGTGTGTTATTTATTTATATCAGACTAGAGTAGATCAGACCTTCATCGTTAACCCCTAATTCACTTTAAATTGCCACTGACATGAGTCTTGTGGCGTTTCCTTATTGTACATTAAGCCTGTGAGTGAGGTTAATAATGAATAAAGTATTTAGTTATATGAAACAAGGGTGCGATAATTGCATTTTCATGAGGGGCTAAATTTGATGAAATTACACAGATTTAATTCAGTACTGAAAAAAGGATCTCACAATAAAACTTTTGAGTGTATATTTCAGAGAATTTACCTAAGAAGAAATATAGCTTAACAAACAATACTGCATACTGTGCCTTTCTTATCCTCGTCGGAAAAACGAAAGCATAATAAGCAGGTGTTTTTTTTTCTGATTTATTTTGGGTAAAATTGTGATGCAGTTCTTTGATATCTGGTAGAAGCTGCACTCTCTCTCCTTTCGTAACACAGCCAAACAAACAAACAAATAAACAAACAACCTCCTGGCTCCTGCACCAGCCTCTGGCCTCCCTCTCCACAACACAATTTCTAATGTTTTCAGGTTTTTTTTTAAACTCCTGAACTCAAGATTTAAATAAGAGCCCCCTTGAGAAAAGTCCCTTTTAAAAGCTGATGAAGTAGTTTCACTGATGGATAGGGAGAGAAACAAGAGGAAGTGGGAACAAAGGTATCTCAGAAAACTTTCTGAATTATATTTTTGTAAGTGATATTGATGGGAATGTAAATTAGTACAGCCATTATGGAAAACCATGTGGAGGGTCCTCAAAGAAATTAAAAACAGAGCTATGACGCAGCTCAGGATCCTGCTTTGGGGTGAATATCCAAAGCATACAAAGTCAGTATCTCAGATGTCTGTCCCTCCATGGGTTCACTGCGGCCGGCCCTGCTCACAACAGTCAGGAAATGGAATCTGTTTAATCATCTACTAAGTCATGTAGCACACACACTTGCATACACACACACAAACACACCTGCACAGACACACACACACACACACACACACACACATAGACACATACAGACAGATATACACACACAGACATACAGACAGACAGACACACACAGATACACACACACACACACACACACACACACACACACACACACTTCAGCATTTTTTAAGGGAAACCCTGTCATTTACAACAACAGAGACAAAGCTGGAGGACAATGATATGAGCAAAATAAACTAGACACAGAAAGACAAGCACTTCATGATTTCACTTACACATAGAATCTAAAACTATGCCCTTACAGGAGCAGATAGCAGGAGAGGCATTTCCAGGAGCTGGTGTTGGGAAAATAGGGAGGTGTTAATCGAACAGTATAAAGTTTCAGCGTACGATAAGTAAATTTTGAAAAATCTCATGTATAGCATGCTAAGTATAGTCAATTGTATTTACTCTATACTTGAAAATTGCCAGGAGTGGGTTTTTTAAAGATTTATTTTTATTAATTTTAGTTCATTTGTCTCACTCTGTATATCTTTCTTGTGTGTGTGTGTGTGTGTGTGTGTGTATGTGTGTGTGTGTGTGTGTGTGTGTACTTGAGTGCAAGTGCTCTTAGAGGCTAGAGAGGTCAGCTCCCCAGTGACTTAGAGTTACAGGGAGATGTGAGGCAACTACTGTGAATGCTGGGAAACAAAGTCAGTCCCCCCCCCACCTTGGAAGAACAGAACACTTCCCCTGTGGGCTAGCTCTCCAGTGCCAAGAGAGTAGATCTTAAGGGTTCTCACTACACACAAGGGGCAAGCAGGTGAAGTCATCGATATGTTTATCAGCTTGGATGTAGTAATCATTTTGAAATGTATACATGTATCAAACATCACGCTTCATACCTTAAATATATACATAGTTTTATTTGTCAAACGTACTTGAAGAAGGCTACAAAAACACCAAATAACAGAAAGTATAAAATAAAATTTTTAAAAATTTAAATTCAGAACAGGAGCCCAAAGACACTCAACAAGAACAAAAGTCAAAAATAAATAAATAAAACATGATGGGGGGAAGATGAAGCCTTTAGAAGAAGCATTACAAGAAGCCCTGTTTTTTTTTTTTCTGAGAAAGGAACGGCTCCAATATTTGATACGATGGATTTATGATTTTACCAGCGAAGAAAAGCAGGACGGGGAGTGGAGAGCCTATTAACAAGATGTTGCCCAAATAGCTCTAGCTTGCAGAATATTAAACTTACTGAAGATTGTTTGCCAAATGTATGTTTATTGCTTAAATCTATTTCACGTGTTATTTATTTATAACCTTAAGGATAATTTAATATGTAAAAACCGCCTTGGCTGAAATGCGGGTATTAATTTCCAAGCATCATTTATTGCACTTATAGCTGATGGACTGTTACGAGTCAGAACTAATAAACTTGTAAGGATTAATAGAATATCAGCCCGAGAAAATAAATAAATAAATAAGTAAAAAGATGTGGTTTTGTGGCTGCCACGTGGCTGGCTGCATTGCAGACGCCGGCGGCGGGCGCGGTGTCGCGCCGAGGGAGGGTGGCAGCAGCAGAGTCGGCCGGTAAAGAGATGATTAATACCTTCTAATCGAGTGGAGGCCGACAGCCGCATGTTGCCCATGACACCGAGTCGCTGGCAAGGCAGAGATCTCGCGCTAAACGCGGCTCCACTCTCTCAGAAGCGCCTGCCCTGCAGATTGGCCCGGTGATGCCGCAGAAACCTGGCTTTATTGGAACAAACCGGGCACAAGATTCAACAAGCAGAAAATTACTGTGCGCCTTAGGGTTTATTTTCTCGCTGCAGACAGAGAGTCTTGCTGGCTGTGTAGGTACAGAGCGGAGGGGGAGCAACCAGGTTTGGAAAAACAACAGCCGTGGCCAGCGTGTTTCCCTGACATTTGGGGGAAACGCTCTGCTTTGGTTTTCCAACCCCTGAGTTCTTCGCCTGTGGAAACTGAGGTCTCGGAGCTGGGTATGCTTTTGAATCAGGGGTGGAGGGGACCCACCGCTCCTCCTTGACTGGTGGTGGTGGAGAAAATACAGGCGTTTGACTGGTGGACTTCCTCTGGGGAGAAGGATGGAGGCCGCTGAGGCTAGCAGCCTCTGCCTTGTGATGGGGAGCTACATCTCTGTAACCCAGAGCCTGCACAGGAGCCTGGATCTCCAGCTGAGCTTGGAAGACAGTCTCACAGCCTTCCAGTTCCCAGGCTGTGCTTTTCAATTTGCCCTTGACCCTTCCCCTCAACACACACAGTCACACACATATCACATACATATAGTCACATACATTCACACGCTTAACTGTGTGTATTCACACACTCACATACATCTTCCTATATACTCACTGTACTCAATCCACACACACATATTCCCATACATTCTAATACACTCATGAGAACACACCCAGATATGCATTAGCATATAAAATTCACATACATGTTTGCCCGATACACAATTAGCATACATTCAAATGTACTCTTACATCTGCCCACATAGATAACCATTAACACACATTTTTCACATACACCCAGGCTTATGTATTCGCATGCATTCACATATGCACACTGGCGTGCCCATGTTCACACACTCACCGCACACTTGTTCACACACGAGCATACCCTCCTCACGTTTCCTCCTCCCTGCTGAGCCTGTTTGCAGACCCAGCTCTAGGCTGACCTCAGGAAGTGAAAAGGCACGCTGGTCAAGAGCCATCTGTTACTGTAATCCTTCATTAGACTGGAAGGCTGATTGGCCAATCAGCTTACATAAATACGCAGCAGGGAGAGCTGTCCTGACAGAGAACATGACAGGAGTGTGACGCGTCACCCTGTCCCTGGCATCGGGTCAAGGAGTTCCATGACTGACAGCTTTCTTCACTTTGAGGATGTAGGGCCTTGGGGATCCTGGCGCTGGGGTGTGTGTGTGTGTGTGTGCAAGCGGCTGTGGACTTTTGTGCTCTGTCTCAATCAAAGTACAGAAACATTTAAGGAGACATGCCTGTCTTAGAAGGCAGATTTCCGGTGTTGCATGTGTCTCCACCGGCCGCATGCACCACCCTTCAGACCTGCCCCTTCCTCCTTCCGGCAGGACAGTCAGGGCAAGTCAGCAGGTTCCACGCAGCAGCAGCGTGGACATGTTCAGCTTAGCTCAGCTCAAAAGACAGAGAGGTTCACTCTGAAGGAGGATTATGGGCTGAGCCAGAGTAGAGAAAGCCAAAAAGGGAGTCTCCAGGATCAAACTGCACCCTCTTGAGGGCAGGCACACAGTCACTCATCCTCTGCCCTCTCCTGTGTCCATCCGCCCCATCTTCCTCTGTCCTCTCCTCCCTCACGTTTCCTCCCCCTTTCTCTTCTCTCGTCTTTCCTTCTCTGTTGTTCCCTCTCGTCATCTCTATTTCCTCACAATGAGGTCCCCGGGGGCTGGCACTTACGACTCACCCTGTTCTCCCCTTGGCTCTTCAAGTGACCTGTATGTTCAGCTCTCAATGCTGCTTGCACTGATTCTCCGTTTCCAGTGCACTTCAGAAGAAGCTGAAGGACCAAGCTGCTCTCCCAATCACTGTCTGCCTTGCTGAGATCACAGGCCTTCCCCATCAGTTGCCTCATCTGGTTCAGTCAGTGCGGTGATTTGAAGACAATGGTCCCCATACACTCATGTATTTGGATGCTTGGTCCTCACTTGGCGGAATTGTTTGGGAAGGATTAGGAGGTGTGGCCTTATTGGAGGAGGTGTGTCCCCAGGCTTTGAGGGTTCAAAAGCCCATGCTATCCCCTGTTGTCTCTTTCTGCCTCCTCCTTGGGGATAAGGATGTAAGTAAGCTCTCAGCTAATGCTCCAGCACCATGCCTGCTTGCCTGCTGCCAAGCTGCCCACCATGGTGGACATGAGCTCTAACCCTCGAGACTGTGAGCCCCAGTAAACTCTTCTATGAGTTGTATAGATCATGGTTTCCCCATACAGCTACAAAAAAATAGCTAAGTAACTGAGTCAGCTTTGACCCAAGGAAAGAACACTTTGCACAGAGCTGGTGGACTGTGGTAGTTCTCCTAAGGTGGAGCTATGGCGGGTGGGGTAGGGGGTCAACATTGCTGGAGGACAGTATGAAACTCAATTCTGTCCCTGAGTACTGATCTTTTCAGTGGCTGACCAGTCAGGTGAACTTCTCTAAAGGGGTCTTTGGTAACCTTTTACCGGGAACAAAGATCATTATTTAACCATACTTACTTGGAATTTTTGGTTGATGTTTCCTAGTCCAGCAAAGACCGCGGCTAGAAAACAGTGCCTATTTTATTGAAATAAATGGCCTGTGAGGGGGTATTCGAAACAAAGCCTGACAAGCCATTTTCAGCTCCCCTCCAGCACTTTAGAGACGCTCACTTATATGTCAGCAATCAATATGCTAATTACAAATAAGCCCTATCTATTAAGCACTTAACCGACTCCAAGTACCTGTTAACTAAGCAACATTGAGCTAACCTTAGCTTGCCTCATCCTGAGATCAATAGGACTTCATTTCTCCTAAAGTACTCCATAATTTTTTTTCTCACATGACACCATACCACTATTTTCTAGGAGTCCAAATTAGTGAGAAATGTGTGTGTGTGCATGTATGTGTGTGTGTGCGCGTGCGTGCCAAGCCTACAAAAACTCATAAACCTGTGGGAAACTAATGTATACACCAAACGTTCAAAACGTGAGGACAGAAGAAAGCTAAACTAACACCCTGTGACAAGAGGAAAGCATGGGCCTGCCCGTGTCTAAGGGAATGCTTCCAGGTCTGAGTTCAATCCCTGAGGCCTACATGGTAGAAAACCAATTCTTACAAGTTGTACAGCACACACACACACAACACACACACACACACACACAATTAAAAAACTTCTGAGAGAGGGGACTGGGTATCTTTTATTTACATGGTAACTTTCACATGTAAATGCAGACAAAGATGAGCAGCAAACCCACTATTTAAAATAGTGTGCAAATCATGGCATTCTCTCTGATGGTCTCGCCCTCCAGAAGGCTATTCCAGCAACAGGCCTGCTGGGAGAGACCATGGGAGCATGGCCACGCGCTTGGACACCGTGAGAGATAGGCCGAAGGTGGCGTCTCTTCCTTTGAGAAGGAGCTGTGTTTCATTGACTCAGTGAGTGTCCAGGAACCTGGATGGTAGAAAACTGATAGAGGAGACTCGGGGACATGTTCTATGTTGACGCCTAAAATACCAAGTAGTTTATTTAGAAGAAAGGACACGAAGACACTGATAGGTGCTTGCTGTTTTCGGCCGCACACGCCGAGAAGAAAATAGATGGAAGGAGATGGTGGCTCGGACGACCCCATCTCTCAGCCAGTGAGTGCTTAGAAGAGACACCTAAGGGAGCAGGGGACGGGGCACCAGAAAGAAAGGACCCCGCTGCAGAGCAGCAAAGACCCCGCATGGCACCTGGGACTCCAGCTTGGTTTAAGGCTCCTCCGTCACCATTAAGATTCTTAATTGTGTCCTGTTGACCCTGGAGAGTCTTCGTAAGAATTGAAGACACAGCTCTAGGACCTCGTTCACCCCAGGAGAGAGGAGAACATGGAGCCCACCTCCTCGTGCTCCTCCAGATTTTCTGCCTCTTTTGTGGTGTGTGTGGAACCGAACACGACCCTGTAGATGTTTTACCACTCACAATTCGCTCTCCCTACTGGTTCACCCAGAAAGTAACAGAGCCTTCAGTTTCCTAAACAGAAACAAAGAAAATCACCGAGGGTTCCACTGATAACACGGTAGTCTAAAAACTCGGCACACTAAAATGTAATTCATGGACACAGATGGACTGTCGCATCACTCCCCGCTCACACGTGAGAGAGAGAACCGTGGGGAAAGTGCTTGACGCACAGGGATGAAGACCTAAGTTTGGATCTCTAGAATCCACACAGCCAGGCTAGAAGGTGCATGCCTGTAGTCCCAGCACTGTGAAGGTACGGGCAGGAGGGTCCCCGGGCCTGGCAGTCACGAGTTCTAGAGTCAGGGAGGAACCCTGTGGCAGGATTGTAAGTGGATCAGTGGGTAGAGGTGCAGGCCTGGTGACCTGAGTTCAAACCCCCAGGTCCTACATACAGAAGGAAGAAGAGAACCTAGTCTACAGGTGTCCACTGAATTCCACATGTGCACCATGGCACACGCATGTGTACACACACACACACACACACACACACACACACCACCTCCACACAGTCATAATGAAGATAGAGAAGTGATTGAGGAAGGTATCCAGGTTGACCTCCACATGGATGTGCACCCACGTACATATGTACCCACAGACCTGCGCACGCGCATGTGCACACACACAAAGAAAAAAACTTATGAAGAAAGAGAGACTAGCCATGAGGTGATGTCGTACATCCTGGCACTCAGGAGGCAGAGGCAGGTGAATCTCAGAGTTTGAGGCCAGCCTGGTCTACACAGCAAGTTCCAGAACAGTTAAGGCTACCCAGAGAAACCTTGTGTCAAAAAAAGAGGGGAGGGAGGACGGAGGGAGGGAGGGAGGGAGGGAGGGAGGGGAAGAGAGAGAGAGAGAGAGAGAGAGAGAGAGAGAGAGAGAGAGAGAGACCCTGAAAGCACAGAGATAGGACCAGTGGCCACCAGGGGGATGGGATGAGCATCTTCACAGGGGTGGGGACAGTGAAGATGTGTCTTCAATTCAGCCATTGGTGGCTTCGTTCCTGACTGTCCCATTGTCGTGCTTCAGCATTTGAGGTTACCCTCTGTCCTGCTGACCCTGCTTCCTTAACTTTCAAGGTTCTTCCTAATAGGGCAACTTCCTAAGTAGGGAGCTCCTTCCCGGGGAAATGGCTGTTGAACAGAGGGTCGTATTTACCAGCCTCATCGTGTCTTGGTGCTAGTGAGATGGCGGCAGCCTTCCTCAGGATATCTGTGAGTTCACCATAGACGTTCATCTCCTCAAACTGCCTGGAGGTGATTCTGACAGTGAACAACTCCTGTGATCCCAAAGATTTTCTTTTGGTGGATTGAAACCTCCATTGTGACCCTTTTGACTCCCCTGAAAGAAAAAAAAAAAAGAAGAGCATCCAGCCTCCATCTTCCACGTGGTACTTTCATATCCTGAAGAGCATAATTCAATTACATTTCATTTTCTTTGCTGACTATTGCAATGATCTGATTTTGCTGGAAATAACGTCTGTTGTAGGAACCATTTCAGCAGCTTCATTCAGAGCGAGCCTTGGGGTGGCAAGGGACACTGTCTGAAATAAGGCTTGAAGTTGGCTCCCCTGTATGAAGGATAGCGAGGGGGTCTGTGGATCCAGCCTGTGCCTGCCTGGATTTCCCGACAGCCCGAGTCCATGTCTCCAAAGCTATCCATCCTAATATAGAGAAAACGACCTCTTCTTTGCCCACACATCTGCCTTTTGTGTTGCTTGCCAGCGTGGCAGAGTGCAAAGGAAAACAAAGAGCCCTTTGCTCTTTGTGTGTGTGTGGGGGGGGGAGGATCTCACGCATCCCAGGCTGGTCTCAAACTCACCGTGTAGTGGAGGATGATCTCACTCCAGATCCTTCTGTCTCTGCCTCCCGAGTACTTGGACTATGGTGTGCCCCAGCGTGCTCAGTTTAGGCAGTGCTGGGGATTGAACCCAGGTCTTGGTGCATGCTAGACAAGCACTCTACCACTGGAGGTGTGTCCCCAGCCCACGTTTTGCTTTTATGCCCAATAAGAACATCCCAAACACAGCCTGTGTGTGACATGCATAGCAGTCAACTCTTGGTTGCCTCTTGAAGACGGATGTTCTCCAAGCTGTCTAGCCATTGCCTGTAAATGAAGCCCTGAGTACTGCGTTGGAGGGACACTGAGTGTGTTTGAGTTTAAGCTGTTCCAAGATAAGCAATGGCATCTGCATTAATAAAGATGCTGCAGTGGCTTGGTGCTGACCTCGATGTTCTAAAACTCTGTTGGCTCAGGCGTTGTGCGTGTTCTAATAACTGTTGACTGATCGTGGATAAAATGTGGACAATTATTAGTTTAGACAGTGCTATCTATCAAATGTCCAAGAAGAGACCACTATGAGGTAACCGTCAGTAGTGGTGACTGATCACCACCACGGGTAAGTTACATTTTATAACCATCTACAAATGTCTGCTTTTTAGTATTTTTCTCCCCTACTGGAAATGTAGTATTGCTGTGTGAGTGTGGTGACACACACCTATAATCTTAGCATTAAGAGACTGAGGCAGGAACACAGTGACTCTGAGGCTAGTGTGGCATTTATAGAAGACTCTGTCTCAAAGTCCAAGGCCTAGAGATGCAGCTTTATCATCCTTATTTATATAAGACCGTGGGTTCGATCCCAGCTCCACTTTCCATACCAAAAGAAACAATGGCAGCATTGAGTTGTAAACCCTAAGAGCAAATAAATACTCAAGTGTCCATACTGATATCAATAATTTTACAAAGGAGGAAGAAACAACTCTTTCTCAAGGAGAACTGCAAGTAATAACTGTGGAAGCAACATGAAAAACAGGTTCTCTGTGAGGCACGCAACACCGGAAGAACAAGATCCCCAAGCAGAGGCTCACACAGGTGGACAGCAGTATGGGAAAAATGGGGTACAAACACTCTCAGCATGTCTCCCTGAGACATGATTGGCTATAAAGGAAAGGGCGGCGACTTCAGAGGGGGGTCACCAGCACACAGCCACTTAACTCAGGGCTTTCGGGAAGCATCACAGCCAAAGGCGCATTGACATCCAGCATCCTTTGATGCGGTGTGTCAAGAGGACATGACGTCACTTGGCAGTGGCCTTTCTAAGAGTACAAAGCCTCACATGAGACAAATACCACACAGGCCCACTGAGATGAGGAGTTTCTGCAGACAGGAAGAGACTGGGAAAAATAAAACCACCAAAGGTACTGTGGGAGAATCCTGAGTAGGGTCCCGAGACAGAAAATGATGGAGAACAGAGTAGAATTCTATTAAGGTCTATAGATTAATTAATAATATGTGTGAACGTTAATCTCCTGTTCCTGAAAATTGGACCGTGGTTACATAAGATGGCGTTAGAGAAACTTGCATAAAGGACGAAAAGAGCCCTTGAGCTGTATGCACATTTTTTTGTAAGTTAAAAAAAAAGTGCAATATTTACAAAATTGTTTTGAAAAGGAGCTATGGGTAATTAATAGTGTATTTCTTTAACCAAAGAAGACCCAGACTACCTTGTCAGAAAGCCAAGCACTCACATTTTGTCTTGATCCTTTTTACGTGGTGTTCTTTCTTGTGTTTTCCATCCCGGATTTCCGCTTGCTTCAAGACGTGGAGCTGAGACCCTGTGACAGAAGTCCTTTCAGTGGGGTGGATAAAAACACATGCCTCACATTGCCCGTGGCCGTTTGGTTTTCGAGTGGAATTGGCTCCGCTGGTCCTCTCCTGAGATCAGGACGTAACCAACTGAGTGTTGTCCAGCAGAGTTATATATTAGTTATTTTTCTAATTGCCATCACAAAATACCTGACAAAGGCAACTTTAAAAGGAACAGTTGATTTTGGGCTCACAGCCTGAAGGTACAGCCCATCATAACAGAGAAAACACATCTGGTCACATTGCAGCCACAGTTAGGAGGAAAGAAAGATGGATGCTAATGATCCTCATACTTTATCCTTTTTTATTCAGTCTAGGATCCCAGACCATGAGATGGTGGACCCCAGACCATGAGATGGTGGACCCCAGACCATGAGATGGTGGACCCCCAGACCATGAGATGGTGGACCCCAGACCATGAGATGGTGAACCCCAGACCATGAGATGGTGGACCCCCAGACCATGAGATGGTGGACCCCCAGACCATGAGATGGTACCACTCACATTTAGGGTGGGTATCCCAGACCACCCTCCTAGACACACCAAAAGACATACTTCCCTCACAATTCGAAATCCCATCAAGTTGGCAATGAAGATTAACCCTCACAAGTACCAATTCACAATTGAAAATGACACATTTCAAAGAGTGCACAGAGGGAAACCTCACTGTGAACCGGACATGGCGGTACACATGTGTCATCCCAGCATTTGGAAAGCAGAGACGGGAGGAACTTGAGGTTGAGGCTGGCTTGAGATACACAGCAAGATTAGGCTTCATAGAGAGAGTCCATGTCTCAAAAAAATAAATAACATGTGACAAGTGAGAAAAACGGAAGAAGGCTTTATGTAAAGGAAAGGTAACGATCGAAGGATTCCAGAGATGATTCTGTATATTTTAAAGTAGTCCTTTATTCACATACAAAATTCAGCCTCAAAGGAGCTTACCATGTGTCTGTCTGTGACTGCCTCTGCTCTAACATCTCAGAATCACCCTCTCTTTTGCGTTTATTTATTTATTTAGAGACAGATTCATACTAGATAGCCTCATCCTCCTGTCTCAGCCTTCCAGGGTGCTAGGATCTGCACACCCCACCACCGGGTCCCAAACAGTCCCTTTTACCACACTACTCTAGCTGCAGAGTAGATTTCCTCCTGTGATTTATTACGGTTCACCTGCTGTCCCGAGAGCAGGGTGATAGTCTAGGAGCAGAGGTGTTCTGAGTTCCTGCCTCTGATGAGAACAAGGAAAAGAGTTTAAGGAAGTTTGGAGTCTGCTTTTTTTTTTTTTTTTTTTTAAATGGCAGTACATCAAACACTAAGAAGAAAGAAATGAGAGCACGCTGATTCTGCTGAGTGGAGGTGGGAGCCTTCACACATTGTTGAGGACCAATTCTGGCATCACTTCTGACTCCAGATCCTAGAAACACCGCCAGGTATCACCCCAGAACAGGGTCAAGAGTGAGGCTCCCGAATACATTGTTCCGTCATCTTTTGCCAAGTTCTCTTCTTAAGAAATGTAGCTAGAGAAACCTAGTGCCATGGACACTCTCAGGAATCTATGAGGGTGACCCCTGCTAAGACTCCAAGCAGTGGGGGATACGGAGCCTGACCCGGCCATCTCCTGTAACCAAGCAAACTTCCAGTGGAGGAATTGGGACACCAATCCACCACAAAACCTACAGATGCGCTGTGGTAAAGGTGGCACAGAGATTGTGGGAGTGGCCAGCCGTGACTGGTCCAGCCTGAGACCCATGCCACGAGAGGGAGTCCACCGCTGACACTGCCTGGATGGCCAGGACCCAGAGGCTGGGTATCCCAGGGACCTAGGATAGAACCAAAGATGACTGGCAAAAAAAGTCAACGTAATGATCCTAATGATAGTCTGCTAAACTCCTGGATTGGTGCCTAGCTCAGTGGTCATCAGAGAGGCTCGACCCAGCAACTGATGGGAGCAGATGCAGAGTCAAACATGCGGTGGAGCTCAGGGAATCCTGCAGAAGGGAGTGGGAAAGATTGTAGGAACCAGAGGGGCCAAGGACGCCACAAGAAAATCCACAGAATCAACTAACCTAGGATCCTATGAACTCACAGAGACTGAACTGACAATCAGGGAGCTTGCATGGGACTGGCCTCGGCCCTCTGCATGTGTGTTGTGTAGCTGGGTCTTCTTGAGTGACTGCTAACAGTGGGAGCAGGGGCTGTCTCTGACTCTGCTGCCTGCTTTGGGGACCCTTTCCTCCTACCGGGCTGCCCCATTCAGTCTTAATAAAAGAGGCAGGCGGTTTCCTAGTCTCACTACAACTTGATATACCGTGGCTGGCTGGTGTCCATGGGAGGCCTGTCCTTTTCTGAAGGGAAACAGAGGGGGAGGAGAGAAGGGGAGGGCTGGGATAAGAAGGGAGGGTGGAACTGTGATTGGGATGCAAAAATAATAAAAAATACATACATACATACATACATACGTACATACGTACATACAAACATACAAGCATACTAAAAAGGAAAGGTAGCTGGTCATCAAATAAGTAGCCTCTCCCCACCCCTTAGACAAAGAAAGAGCAGGCGTAACACCAATAACAAGGCCAGGAACTTATGACCCATAAGTTATGAGAAAGTTAATTATCTACCTGCAGAGAGACCAAGGAAGTAGCACAATGTGTGCAGCAAGGCCTTGTCACAGAGGCTTAGAAGCCTTTAAGATTTAGTTTGGGCAGTTTATTAAAGAGAGAAGTTTCAGTGTGTGTGTGTGTGTGTGTGTGTGTGTGTGTGTGTGTGTGTATCTTCCTGTTCCCTCTATGGATTCCTGGGCTTGAGACTAGGATGGCTGAGGGTGTGTGTGTGTGTGTGTGTGTGTGTGTGCGTGTGCGTGTGCGTGTGCGTGTGCGTGTGCGTGTGTGTGAGAGAGAGAGAGAGAGAGAGAGAGAGAGAGAGAGAGAGAGATTGAACTTTAAGTAGAACATTTCACTTCTCCGTAGGTAGGACAAGGAATATATCCATCGTAACTTTTGTAGTTTTATCGATCACAACATACCTATATTTGCATGCCTAAAATGAAGAGGGTGTTCTGTGAATGTTAAGTCAGGAAATCTTGAAGAACTTGACAATCTTGGCGGTTTACAGTTACAGGCATTGAAGATGACCGTTTGTAATTAGTTGTCATAGCTGTTGAGTGACAAGCGGATGTGACCGAGTGGGATGCCTCTTCCAGCTTGGCGGTAGAGCCTTGCTGCCTGGTGAGCAGCAGCTGCCTGGTGAGCAGCATCCTCCAGGGGCCTGAGGGAAAGGGCTGGAGTTTTGTCCAAGGCCAGGGCAGAAGTAACAAAGTAGCTAAGTACAGGTACAGGGCAGGCCTCTGCTCCTCTGGGAGCTCAGGGTGCTGGTCCCGAGGCCCCGTGAGATCCAGGATTGCATGCTGTTCTGAGCGCCGCTGAGCACTCTGCCAATGCTGTCATGGGCAGAGCTCCGGCCACCACTCCCCGCACTGAGGCAGCAGGGATGACCAGAAATCCACACTGCTTCTGAGCCCCTTACAGGCACAGCTTCCTCCTGCACCCATGTGCCGGAGCTGCCTGGCAAATGCTGACTCCAGCGCTTCAGCTCCATCCTGGCTCCGTCCCCCGTGCCAGGAACCTTGGGGAATAGACAGGGATTTGGCAAGATCCCTAGGAAATGGATGGCGCCCCAGTGAGCATTGTGGATCGCGTCCCCCAGTGTTGCCAGACACACGCGTTGCTGTTTCTCACTCTTCCTAGAGAAAGGAGGGCCATTTTGGAGCAGCTCTTTAAATGGAACGGAGGGGAAACGGTTCCCGCCATGCTCAGAACTTCCTAACACAGGAAAGAATTCACTTTCCCAAAACTTCTTCTTGGGTGAGAAATCATGAAAATCTGGCGTCTGAATTCCCCCGACTTTTCAGACTTAGCTGAGGCAGAGAACGATCCGTTGCCTTATTGACTGCTATCATTAGTTGGAGGTGAGGGACCCGAGGCCTCTCTGTAGCAGCGAGCTCGTCTTCTGCCTGCCTGTGTATTACCCCTCTATCATTTTTTTACTCCCTCTCTGACTCCTTTGATATGGTAATATCTTGCACAAGAAAAGCCATTTTTATGTGAGTGCTTAAGGAATTAAAGGTGAGAGAGAAGATACGGGGTGTTGAGAAAAATGACAGATTGTCGTTAAACTATAAGTAAGTGTAGCCCCTGGGATGACAATGCGATGGAGCAGGCCAGAGGGAGCCCAGGGCTTGGCCTGCCCGTGCCTCTGGCAAGCGCAGGGGACAGTTCCTAACCGGCTGGCTTAGCGCTGGCCTAACAATGTGTGCTTGCCAGCGGATTGATTTCCCGCTGCCCTCCACAGACCTGGCTGCAGCGAAGCCCTGTGTCCTCCACGTGATGCTGAGCCGAATCAGATTTTCCTTTTAGTTGTTCGATCACATTTTCCTTCCTCGAGCTTAGAAGGCACACTTGGGACTGTATAGTAATTGCCTCCCCACACTGGACTGCTGATCCCTTTATTGGATTGGCATAGGGTTTCCGAGGACTGTGTTTAACAGGCAGTGAGCCTCAGCAATGCAAACAGCTCCGGTGTTTAAACAAGCATCCATTAGGCCGGGGAAACAAGGCGATGCCAGCCCATTTGGTGCGCTGGGGTGCCGACGGCTGGAGGTGAGCAGGGCAGCGAGGCCCCCACTGGAGCCAGGATGGGCTCCAAGGGGAAACGCAGGATTCCCGGTGTAGGAGATGGAGCCCGTTCTCTCTGGGTTTCTAGAAGAGGAAGGTGAAAGGCGAGGGGACTGGAAGCGTTGTGGCAAGGGACACGTGCAAAACTCATTAATATCTCATTATGTTAGAATTGCCATCTCCCCACAGATTGCCGTTAACATTGGCGGTGGCGGTGAACGGACCCGAGGAAAGCAGCCCCCACCCCCTGCTTCATGCAAGCCCCAGCAAGCTCCCCACGCCTGTTTTGCACCGAGGGAGTGGTGGTGTTGGATTTGTGAGGGAAGGCTGTGAGGAAAACCCCACAGGAGCACTAGCAAGCCGCTTAGGGGAGGGAGGCAGACAGAAAACTGTGGTTTGTAAATACACAAAGTGGCCCGCTTCCAGTGTGCCAGCCTGAGTGGAGGGGGAAAGGGACCGGGCAAAAATCAACACATCGCAGCCCTGTCAACCCGGCCATCCTGAGGCCTGGAAACGGGGGTGAGGGCTGTGGGGCGGGGGGTTGGCTGAACTCCTGATGGTCAGAAAGAAATGAGAGGCGCACTAGATCAAAAGAGAGAAGAGAGGGGAAACGGGGTTCAGCCAGAGAAAGTGGGAGGACTGTGTTCCCAGGTGCCTCAGTTGGGTAAGTGGAGACAAAGAAGATTCTTTGTCCTCAGTGTTTACAGCTCTGACCTGGCTGGGTCCCAATCAGTGCAGTCTCGCTGAGGAGGTAAGTACCCCACCCCAGTGGTAGCTCTGTGCCCATTTTCCAAGCCCAGCCTCTGCACAGCACTCACCCGGGTGGCACCCCAGGATGCCCGGGCTGGGACTGGGGCCTTAGGGATGGGAAGTTGGAGCCCTGCACCTCCGATGGCAAGGTCTCTGCAGACCTTCCATTTTGTTGTTACAGTGTCAGATGTGTGTCTGTCTGTGTGGACACATCCACACCTCCCTCCCTTAACAGAGACAGTCATGTAACAAGATGTACAAAGTGTAACAAACAGCCTGTAGATTTTGTTAGGAAAACACCTTAGAGTCATTTCATCAATATTCTTTTAGGTTGTTCATTCCTGCCTTTTGTTTTATCTTTTTTTTTTTTTTTTTTTTTTTTTTTTTGAGATGATGTTTCAGAGTAGTCTGGAATGCACTACATACCCAAAGATTCCCATGCTTCCACCACCTCCCCAGTGCTGGGATTCCAAGCATGCACCCCCAAGCCTGGTTTATGCAAGGCTGAGGATGGAACACGAGCCAAGTTAGAGGAGTGTTTTACCAACTGAGTTACATCCCAGAGTTATTGTTAGGTCTGGAGTGCCCTAGTTTGCCTTCTACCTCTGGGATAAACACTGTAACCAACAGCAACTTGGGAAGGAAGATGTTCTTTTGAAAATCTTACATCTGAAGGGAAGTCAGGGCAGGAACTCAAGGCAGGAACTGAGGTGGAGGCCATAGCAAAACTCTGCTTCCAAGCTTGCTCAGCCTGCTTCTTATTAATAAAACCTGCCCAGGGATGGCACCACCCACAGGGGCTGGTCCCTCCCACATGAGTCATTAATCAAGCAAGTACCCCATAGGCTTGCCTACAAGCCAATCTGATGGAGGCGTTTTTTCTCAGTTGAGGTTCCCTCCTCCAAGGTGACTCCAGCATGTCTCAAATTGACAAAAAAGAGAAAGGAACAAAACACAGAAAATAACCAGCACAAGGAATCCTTATTTCCACCTTGGACCCTCTGACTTGGAAGTTCATTCACACAGCCACAAAGGAACACATTCATAGACACAGCCCTTGTCCTAGGACCAGTCAGGGGAGGAAGGAATATAGGTGTGTGACTGAGTTACTATGACATGATAAGATCAGTTCCCAAATATGGTTTGTGAAAACCCTGAAGGACTTGCTTTGATCTGACTTCAGACAATATTTTTTAAAGATTTATTTTCATTATTTATGTTATGTGTGGATCTATGTAAATGTTTATGGACATATGTGTGCAGGTACCCTTGGAGGTCAGAAGAGAATGTCAGAGCCCCAGGAACTAGCCACTGTGAGCCATTTGATATTGGGTCCTAGAAACTTGAGGTCTGGTCCCCGACAAGAGCAGTGAACACTCTTAACTGCTGAGCCATCTCTCCAGCTTTTAAGATAATTTTCTACTAAAATATGGATTATTCATTAACTTTCAAAAAGACAAAAAAGTTAATGTCATCATTGTAAGCTGTTTGTGTTCCTTTGTGGGGATAAATAACTTGGCTCATACTGGTTGTTAGTTTGTTATGTACAGGAGTGCCTGTAATGAGTATTTTAAAATTAATGTATTTGGTAATCACAATCAAGTTTATTTGGGTTTGAAAAAACAGTTAGGGTGTGCAAATACTGCTGAGAAACAAATTTAACAAGGCTCTTTTATTTTCAGTGTGGTCTCTATGGTAAAAATGCTAAAATATGACCTTCTGTATCTTAAAATACATTATTCTCTTGACAAAGTCAGAAAATGGCTTTGTGTCAGGAAAATTTACTTCCTGTTGTTCACATATTGACGTTACCGAGCTTAATTTCAGCAAACACACAATCAGAAGACCCCGTAGTTCCAGTGAACAAGGCTTCTGGGACTTAAACTCTTGCAACAGGTCCAGGTTTGGGGTGGTGCACAGCCCACAAGATGCTAGACAGTTCCTTAGGTACTGATTCCTTCTGCTCTGTCCTTCCCACTGGCATGGCCAGGACCCACGTAGAGATTTGCACTTCTCCAGTCAACCGTTCCCAACATCTAAACACACTCCCGGCACAGCTCCCTGGGCTGCCTGCCTCTCTAGGAAAGAGAGAGTGAAAGTTAACTTTCATCGCAACTCCTACAAAACAAAAAAAGCCGTGACATCCAAATTGCCCTTCTGAAGAAAGGGGGCTCGTGAGACAGCGGAATCGCAGCTCAAAATAAAACGGGATTTAATGTTTGGTTGAAAAGAAAAAGTGAATTTCCAGCTCCTTCCAGGCTTTTGCCATGAATAAAACTCGAAAATGAAATATCAGAAAATCCAAGATGAGATGGTACTTAGCTCCTTCATCCCTCTCCGGTCCCCCGCCTGCAGAGAGGCGTATCTAAACCATCCCAGATGGCTGCGCTATTTTTAAAGCTCTCCAGAGAAGGAGTCTCTCCCACCTCCTCAGTCACCCGTCCCAGAAGCTCTTGTTCCTCACTGCCAGAATATTTTTTGAGAGCCCCTGGGGGGGAAAAGACAACTGTCTTCAAATCGGGACCCTTTAGGATTTTACCCCGTGGTACAGAGGAGGAACCCGGAGGGAAGTGTGGGCAGTATCTTTCTCTCTCCAGTGAAAAAAAGAGTACTCTCTGATCTTGGGATTTCAGTTTTGTGAAGGAGCTTGTCAGGGGTCATTCCAACATTCTCTTGGGCTTGTGATTCGTACAGCACTTTCATAAGGATGAAGGACTGAGTAAATATTCATGCTTAGGACTTCGAAGGAGAACACGGTCACATTTACACACACACACACACACACACAAACCAGACTGGTCCACGCGATTGCTCATTCATTCATTCATTCCCCAAATACTTCCTGGATACCGCTCAGATGTTGGCTGCCTGAGACTCAGACATAGAAGAAAGTAAAACAAACAAGGTCCTATTTCAGAGAGTAAGGTAGAGGTGCCTGAGGAGCAGCGCTCAAGGTTGTCTCCTGGCCTCTACATGTGCACTCGCACACACACACACACACACACACACACACACACACATGCACACACACTCCAAACCATGAAAGGAGGCTAATGAAATTTAAAAATACCAACAGGAGACCGTGGCAGAGCAGTGGAAAGGTAGGCCCAACATAATGTGGATTTTGTCAGCGACAGATGAGTTGGTGGTGGCCTTCTCTGCTTTCAAGGGTTGAAGCTAAGGTGAGCTAGAAAGGTCACAGCTTTCCAGATGCTAGTGAGTCGGCTGGGCTTCCTGGGAAGTGTGTGCTTCTGTTGGTGACTCTACAGTGATGTCCCTAGAAAGTGCTTCGTGATCTGTCATACAGTGGCCTGCTACCAAAGACAGTGTCATTCTCTTTGGGATCGGGCTAGCTGGATTGGTGGCCGCTGTACAGTTAGAGCTCTGCAAATGTAACACAGCTGTAGAGTTGGTACGCGAACACCTGAGGACGCTGTCCACCCTGACAGGAAGTCCACTTGCAGATAGCCCTGCCTGTGCCTTAGAGGGAGTGGTGTTTGGAGGAATGCTGTTCCTCACTCTTGCTTAGGAGCCATGCTCTCACTGAGGACTGAGAAATGCATCCATTCTCAAGTGGAGAGGCCTAGGATGGGAAAGCATGGACCCTTGGAATTCAAATCTCAACTCAGTAGACTAGCTAGCTCTGTGACCTTGGGTACTTGATGTAGTCTATCTCAGTTCCAGGTTCCCCATTGGAATACATGATGCTTCTTAACTTACCTCAGACATTGGTGTGGAAATAAAAGTTCTTGACTTTGCCTGGCATATGCAAAATTCGTATATTCTTTCCTTCTCTCCGTCTATCTTGTAAAATATTGACTGATGATAACTTAAGAGCCCAAATTGTTGAGCATCTGAGTTCCAGCTAATTTGGCCCTGCCTGCTATCAGCCTTACTTGGGGGTTTCACCGAAGTTTGATTCCAAAGGAATTCTGTAGCCATCCCCTCCCTGACTCAACAGCCTCCTCCAAAATGTATTTTAGATGAAGAAGTCAGGATTTGTTCAAGGTAAACCCATGTTCCATTCAAGCTGTCTTGTCCCTTGGAGTGGGGCGTCAAAGGATACCCCAAGTGCTGTTTAGTCTCCAGCTTGACAAGGTACTTGGGGTGGATACACACCCCCTTCTGAGATGAAGCAATGTAGGAATCTATCGTTCCTGGATCTCCATCTGTCATGGTTGGGAGGGAGGGACCTGCTGGGGCTCACCCTTGGTTAATGTACTGGAGTAGAGCGTAGTAATGGGAAAGATACATACTGCCTTTGCAGGCTCGGCGAGACTATCTGGAAGTAACGTTTAAAAATAGACACAGGCCCACTAACCTTGTCGCTCTCCCAGTCACTGCCTGTTGACTAGACATGGCCACCTCTCTTTGCTAATACGGAAACTGGCTTAATTAACTCAGAAAATTTCGCAAGGAGACTCTGTTTCCAAAGAGGAGTTTCCCCCCCTCTTCCTGCTTGCTGACATTCCCATAGCAGTTAATGCAGGCTGTGTCAACGCATTGCTGTGGCCAGCTGACAACTGAGCATGCTCCCTGACAACTGAGACCAGAGTCATCAGCTACCCAGAATGATTCTGCAACATGAGAGTCATTGGCATGCGTGTGTGATATGGGAGGCTGATGCCTATTGGGGGTAAATATAAGCCTCCCAGTTGACCGAAGGCCACTGAACGATTCCGGATTTATTACGTGTGTCCTTGCTTCTCAGCCTAAGGATTTAGGCAAGCCTGGGGTCACATCTGTAACCCTGAGTTTGGTGTTCGTATTGGTTCAGCCCCATTGAATCCAAAATATGTGCAAATTGGGGTGTTAGTGCCAGGCTTGGATCCCTTTGTCTGTGAAACCGTGTCCCTCTGCAGCTGATACTCGGGGGCAGTTGTGGAGGGAAAGACGCTTTTGACTTCATTCCGGGTTGTTTCCTTTTTAATTGGTTTTGGTCCCATCTATAATTTCCTGATCCGATCCACTGTGAATTTCCCTCATGTTGTGGCCTGTGTTCGCTGAGCTTTGGTGCTGTTAGGTTTTCTGCCCTCTCCTCTTTCCCTGTACCTTAGCTCAGAGGAGACCTCAGCTCAGATGGCGGCACTGTTTCGGGAGTGATCTGCCACGTTTATGAGATTTACTGTGGTCATTCCCCCCCTCTTCCTCCCTCCCTCCCTCCCTCCCTCTCTCTCCCTTTCTCTCTCTCACTCTCTCCCTCCATCCCTTTCCCTCTCCCTCTCCCCCCCCTCCATGCCCCCCACACCATGGTTCCCCATGAATTAAGATCACAAGCACGGGCACTGGAAGCCTGGGCACATTATAGTGACGAATACTATTACCTGCCTCCCTCTCTAACAAGTTCTTCCAGGTAGACTCGGCCTTATTCATCTCTCCAGCCCCAGCGTCTCACACAGGGACCAGCGCAGAAATGATGTTCCAGGCATTGCCACTGAAGAAGTGAATTCATTTTTGCAAAGCCCTTTATAATTTATAGAGACGCTCCACATAGCAGCGTGGGGGCGATTGTTTTTAAGGCCTCGCCGAGAGCATTTCCTCCCTCCTCATTTCTTTGTGATTGGGAAATTGCTTTGGAATTTGGGAACACTGATACTTTTGGTAAATGTCTTTCATGAAAAGCCAAAATCTAAGTACTTTTTTTTTTTCTATGTGAGGGGCTGTGGGAGAGAGAGTGGAAAGAAGGAATTTGTTACTTGTTTTTTTGTTGATGTTGCTTTCTTGTGTCCAGAGGTTTGGGGGGGCTTCGTTGTTTTTTGTTTGGTTTCTTTGCAACTGCTCTGTGGAGTATTTTGCCTCCTCTTTCACAAGGACAGGGGTGATCTTTTTTTTTAACGGAAGCTAGTGTGGTGTTTAAAGGGGGGGCAGTAAATGGACTGCAGGAGAGAGGCTTTGTTTTTGATTTGTGTTTTGACTTGGCCCATGTTCAAGGTTGGGCCGCTTTCTTGACCATATCACTATCACCCACGCTGCTTCCGTGTCCGAAGCCGCAGGGCTGCACATCCAGGCCACACCTGCTAGGCCTGGGGAAGGGCTTCGGCCCTCCTCCTACACCCAAGTCAGTGAAAATGCTGACCCCATCAGGTCCCTTGGCTCTGTGGCTCTCGTCAGCATCACACACTTTCCTCAGAGAGCTGACCAGGAGTTGGTTCCTTTCCTAAATGGCTCCAGCTGACCCTACTTATCGCTTTATCTCTGAGTCCTTTCCAAGGAACTCAAGTGTAGATGTCCGAAAACAACTGTGTTACTGCTTCTCAGAAACACTCCTGAGGGCTTCGGATGTGTAAGCATGTACTTAGCATTGTGAGGCCTGGCTTCTGACCGGGGATCCAAAGGACATCCAAACCTCATTGGGGCTCGGGATAAAGAGCAAAGCAGACAGGTATAGAACTTTGAAAGTCAGGAAGATTGTTGATATTTACAAGTAGAGCAATTGGCATACTTGGAATTATAACGAGAATAATGTGTGTGTGTGTGTGTGTGTGTGTGTGTGTGTGTGTGTCTGTGTGTGTGCGTAGAGAGAGACAGAGAGAGAGAGACAGAGAGAGAAAGAGAGGGAATGTAGATGACATAAAACCCAAACAGGACAGTTGTTGATCTATAGTCTCAGCTTTCCATGCTCCAGATACTGAGATTCCTGCCCCCTGGTTCTTAGAAGCAGAGAATTTGGTGTGTTCCTATGCGTGCCCCATTTCTGCCTGGAATGGGCATAAGGAAAACCTTTCAGTAAGGACTGTTATTATTAAGTATGTATTATGTTGACTTACTGCCCAGATTATGGCATGGAGGTCAGAAAACATATTGCTCATAAGTGAGACGAACCGTGATTTGGAAATGCTCAATTTGGCCTTCGCATGGGGTGACCTTGGCCAACTGCAGATTCGTGCTCTGTGGCTCTGTTAGTTCCGAGAGCTTCCATAACAAAGTACCATAGAAGTGTGGGTTAGCAAGCCCTAAACATGTGTTTCCTCACAGTCCTGGACGTGGGCAAAGCCGGGGACTGGGCAGGGCCAAGCTCCCTCTCAGGCTGTTGCCTGTGTTACAGGCATGGGTTCCTCCGGGCTCCTTCCTGCCTCCTGGAGTTTGCCAGGACTCTAGCATGCTTGATTGGGAACTGTACCCTGCAGTTGCTGACGCCGCTGTCTGCGACATTCTCCCTGTGTGTCACTTGTGTTTACATGACCACTTGCTCGTAAGATGAACAAGCTGTGATGGCCTGGGGCTCATTCTTCACCAGTCTGACTTCATCCTAACTGATTTCATCTGCAGAGACCACATTAAAAAAAAAAAGCCATATTCTGAGGTGCTATGGGGTAGAAGCTCACCATATTTTGGATGAGGGACAAAGCCCACCCCACAGCAGTGGTTCTGCCTTTGTTTTCCGCCTTCAGGAAGTGTTGTTGTTGCCTTGCCATGGACCAATGCTATAGGACAAATTCCCGTGTCCTCCTCTTCCGTGGCATGCTTCCGGAAGTGATAACCTTGAACCAAGGTCACCGAGAACGTGGAAACTGCAAGCCATGCTGTTCCTTCTCTTTCCAAAGAATCTCTCACCCACATTTGTCTTCTAATCATTCTTTCCGAAAGCTTTGATGTGCTGTTCTTTATTATCTCAAAAACAAAGACCTCCACGGGATACACAATGACACCATCGCAAAGAAAAAGGGTATGTCAGTTTCTCAAAAAAGTTAAAAATAGAATTACCATATGTCCCGGCAATCCCACTGCTCGGTGTTCACCTGAAAGAGTGGAAACAGGGTCTGGGTCAGGTATTTGATCTCCCGTGTTCATTATCAGCATTACTGACTCCAGGAAAGGGTCAGATGTCCATCAGTAGGTAAATGGAGGAGCAAAGTCAGTCCTTTGCACTATGTCTTGGTCCACTTGGGCTAGACCGTAACAGAGTACCGCAGTCTGGATGGCTCATAAACAGTGGAGATGCCTTTCTCACCATTTTAGAAGCTAGCAAGTTCAAAGCTCAAAGCACGCGTAGACTCATTGCCCAGGGAGAGCCTGCGTCCACACACACAGTTGTCTTCTTTCTGTGCCCCGCATGCCGGAAGGGATGGCAGTACTCTCTGGGGTCTCCTGGGGTCTCCTTTATCAGGGCACTGGTCTCACTCATGAAGGTAGAACCCATATGACCATGTAACCTCCCCAAAGCCACATTTCTTATGCCTGTCACCCACGAGCTTAGGATTTCAACGTAGGACAACTGCAGGAAAATGCAAACATTTAGCTTACTGTGAAATACTATTCAGCTTTAAAAAAGGAAGAAATCTGACGTCCCACAGCACTATGAACCTTAAGGACATTATAATGAATGAAATATTCCACTCATGAAAGACAAATAGTGCTGTGACTGTACTTCTACTCAGTAACTAGGGCGGCTAAATCAACGAGGCAGGACGTTAAAGGCTGGGGTAGGGGCAGAGTGGAGAGCTGGCTGTGGATTTGGACTTGAGCATTGCAAGATGGAAAAACGCTAGATGGATGGTTCAGTGGTTAAGGATGCTTGCTATTCTCCCAGAGGACCCAGGTTACCAAGCCCATTCTCAGGTGGCTCACAACCACCTGTAGCTCCAGCTCCAGGGGATCTGGAGCCCTCTTCTGGTCTCTGCAGGTACGCACACACGTGACCTACACACACACACATACACAAATCTGTGTTGTAGTGTTGTTCCACAGTGGAATATACATAAGACACCTCTGGTAGGCCTCTTGTCTGTCCAACACTAATGCTCCTTTCTTCATGCCAGTCTCTCCTGCCCTCTGACCTTTTGGTCCTACATACCCATAGTTCCTTTCCTGAAAAAGCCTTTACTTTACCTCATGGCATGCAGGGTATGGTGCTTTTGCCCTTCTGCTCTTCAAACAGGTCTCTTACACTCAGGAGTGCCGACTCTGATCTCTATTTGTCACCGTCGGTTTCCCTTTGGTGACCCACTGACAAATTCTAAAGCTTTGTTGTCCAGTGTGGTCACCCGGGAGTCACATGGAGCTTTTTTATAATCCAGTTGTTTTGTTGGTTTTCTTTCTTTTCTTCTGTTTCTTTGAAACAGAGTCTCACTCTGTGACTCTGGCTGCCCTGGAACTCACTGTGTAGACCAGGCTGGCCTCGAACTCACTGAGATTCTCTGCCTCTGCTTCATATTTTTTTAAAGAAGTATTTAGATTTTGGCTTTTTGTGAAAGACATTTACTAAAAGTATCAGTGTTCCAAAATTCCAAAGCAATTTCCCAATCATAGAGAAATGAGGGAGGAAATGGTTTCTGCAAGGCCTGCTGGGGTTACGCGTATCTTTATAAATTATAAAGGGCTTTGCAAAAATGAATTCACTTCTTCAGTGGAGATGCCTGGAACATCACGTATACACCATCACCCCTGGCTTTGTTTACATGTGTTCTGGTGTCCTGGGCTTGAGTTCTCATGCCTGTCAGTCAAACATTTTACCAACCATGCCGTCTCCTCAGCTTTGGTGGTCTACTTTGGTCTCTCTCATCGATACATTGTATCTCTTTGCTGACTTCTCTCATCTAAGCAATGGCACCCATTTCCCATGATGTACCTACTTTGTTAAGTATAAACATATAATATTTGTTATTATAAATATATAATGCCTTATATGTTTGATGGGTAACCATCAAGTACTCACCAGCGCATTTCTAAGGCCACATCTTTAGAAGTGAGAGAAAGCAGTGTTGGTATTCGCTGTCCCCTCAAACACCTAGGATGTACAGAATGAGGCCTATCCGTCCTTGCTTTCTTGGGCCAGTGCATGGATGACTTCATGGCCCTGTTTATTCTAGTTTTGTTTGTTGTTTGTTTGGGTTTTTCTTTTTGTTTGTGTTTTAGACAGAGTTTCATGCAACCCAGCCTGGTCTTGAACTCACTGTGTTGTTTAGGATGACCTTGAACTTCCAATGCTCCGGAGTGTAGGAATTATACTATGCCTGCTTTAGAAGATACTGGGTATGCAGCCAAGGGCCTCATGCATCCAAGATTAGCACTCTGCCACCTGAGCCACATGTCTAGCCATGTCATGCACTTGGTTTAGCAATATTGAGGAATATATATATAAGGCGCCTGTTGAATATTATGTGTCCCTGCTCATTAAATATTGGTGCACCCAGAGTGACCACTGTGCAGACTGAGTAATACCTCGGTGCTTTTGCTGGGGATGAGCGGCTACCTTTGAGGCCATCTTCTTGGTCTTCTGGACACGGTGAGGGGGTCACACACAAATATTCCCATTTTCAAATTAGAGGCCGAGGCGTGGAAAAGTTTCACAAAGGGAGCCAGGTGACAGAGCTGCCAAGGGACCCCAGCCTGGGTGCCCGGCAGCCCATCCAAGCTGTGACAAAGCTCTCGGGCTTAATATCAAAAAGAAATTGCTAACTGTGATTCAACGCTCACTTCGCATAATGCGTTTTTGTGACACTTCATAGTAATGAGATAATTACCATGGGCACAGTATTAGAGTATACATATTCCGATAAGTTACAGCTGCGAGAAATCAGTAATGGCCATTAATCAGCCGGAGTTCATTCTTCCCCAGTCTCAGACTGGAAGTCAAACCACAGACTTCCAGCAAACCCAAGACGGATGTTATCGTCGTCGTCATTTCTGCCGTTTAGATGAAGAGTTTATGAATACAATAGACGCTCCCTAATTCAAACTAATTTGGGGAAAAAGCTTCCTGAATTGAGAAAAATTGGAATTGAAGGATCATGGTAAATATATATTGAGTGTGATGTATTTTAGAAGTATCAAGTGCAATTCAAACTGTTAGTAAATAAACACCCTTGGGGAACTACTCTAATATATGAGAAGAATTTAGAATGTGGGTATCAATTGTTTATTTAAATCTGAGTCTCTGGAGTCCTTGAGGCTTTGAGGCTCGTCTCTATCTTAAGTAGGTTAAGCATTTCCCTCATCATCTTTATTAGAGCGATCCTTTTACATGGTAAGCTCTTTGTAGGAAGGGAGAAATATCAGGTTGGCCCTTTGCCAAGTCACAGCTAGAGGCACTATTATCAGAGTTTAACTTAGCTAGGTGTTACTACAGAATGCCTAGAAATAGCAGCAGATGTGGTTGGTTGGTTTGTTTGAGACAGGGTCTCATTGGTAGCCCAGGCTAGCTTTTAACTTGTATTGTCTGCCTGAGCCTCCTGAATGCTAGGATTATAGGGGATATGTGCCACCACTCTGACTTTATTTATTTATTTATTTTAACTGAAGTACTGGGGTGCAAACCCTGGACTTTGTACATACTATATTCCACACTGAGCCACATCCTAGGCCCTTGACATCTTCTTATAACCTGGCCTGGTATCTAATTACCTAAACAGATATGTTCAGACCCTTCGTGTCACTGAATAGCATTTCTGTTAAAAGGGTTTATTTTATTTCTTTAGAGGAACCGTGCACAGCTGTATCCCTCCCTGAGAAGCAGCTGCCAGGCAGTACGACAAGGCTGGCTGGGTCAGACCAGTGTCACCCACGACAGGAACTGGCCGTTCAACACTTGGGGGCAAGTCAGAGCCATTTGACATCTGAGTCCCAGCAGCCTTCACATCCTCTGTACCCAGCTCAGCACCTGATACCAGGTGTGCCATCAGGGGGAAAAAAATCTACTTTTAAATTAATCATGTAATTTACACACTTCGTTTACTTGCAGGGTTTTTGAAGATACTTGTAATTAAGACTCAAGTATAATTTTTCTTCCCAATATACTAAAAAAACCTTTGCAGATGAGCAGCGACTGCTTGCATTCTGCCACGAAGATCTCAGTGAGCAAGAACCTTCCAGTTCAAGGGTGCATTTGAGTGAAGAGTGCCTTCCAGGGTGGTTGTGAGTGTAAGCTATTGATCTGAATCCAGGGGCCAAGGAGAGACTCTTGGAGCTGGAACAGCCCTCAGAGACCACGTACCACAGCCCTCTCGCGTTAGAACAGAGGAAGCAGAGGTCTGGAGAGGTTAAACAGCTGCCGCCTGGTCACATAATTAAGTTTGTTTAGTTGCTGGGCTGTAGGGAGATTTGGAAAACAGCACATGCATATTTTTGCTTTTCAAGTTCCTGACATTTTGTGTTGTGTACACTCGGGGTATTTTTAAATACTGATAACCACGTGGATGCAGACCTCATTTAGTCCAATCTGGCAGTGTGGGCAGTCGCCAGAGAAATCTATTACATTGCCTTGCCTGGTGCCTTTATGATCAGTTCCTTTGATTTATGGTGCTAGATTGGACAAAAGGTGACAAAATATTCATTGTGGCTTTTTTTTTTAAACCCTCCTTTCTTTCCCATTCAAACAACTTCAAAAATATCTCTAAAATCATCATCTGTTGTTACCATTTTTTTTTAACTTCTGAAGTGAGGTGGGAAAAAAAAAAATCTGTCCCCGGGGAGTTTTACGAGAGCCATAACTGTGCCCAAGTAGGTAGTTATAGGAAATCCTATGCAAACTTGACTGTGGCATTCTAATGGAAAGTGCATAAATAATGTCTGGTTGGCTAGGTTAGGGATGAAATCACTGCCCTGCCTCACTTGGCTCTACACCTTTATAGGACATTGACAGCCCACCACAGTCTAAGCAAAAAGTTGACCAACTCTCACCTATTATGCTCGCCCTGTGATTTACCCGTCGCTTGGGATATTGCGCTGGAGTGGGGACCCGTTCTTCTTCTGCCTCCATTTTCCCTCTGCTGTGTCCCTCCGAGGTCAGGTGTCGCTGTGAAGGAACATTTACTCATTCTCAAGGAATAAGGGGATACTCCAGGGCCTCTTGAACCGCAGCAGACCACCTCTGCCTGCTCTGAGGGTTGGTCGGGAGTTCGGATATTAAACAGTGAATGGGAAGTACTTTTTATATGATAGTGATAATTATCTTGATATTTGTTTGTGTGTGTCCATGCGCGCACTCCCGTGTGTCACAGCTCACATGGGGAGATCAGAGGACAACTCTGAGCAGCTGTTACTCTCACTCTACTATGTGGCTTCCAGGAATGGAACTCAGGTTTTCAGGCTTGGTGGCAAGGGCCTTGGCCTGGTGTTTCGTCTCTCCAGCCCCCTGAAGCTGGTTTTGTGCCATAAACTTTGTCAGAACAATGAGGGAAGTAGGGGATGCAGGGAAGCAGACACTTTTAAAAATAAAGCATTGTTAAACTCGGACGAAGTGGTAATTGTCAACTGTTTTCTTTAAGGCCAACTCTGTACCCTGTTGATTTATAACTTGAGAATACCTTTGGACATTTCCCTAATCAGCTGTGCAGGGATGATATTGGATTCTGTATGAGCTGAATCATGCCTCCCCCGAATTCAGAGGCTGAAGTCCTAAGAGACTGACGAGGTTTGGAGATAGGGCCATTGAAATGGCAGCAAAGCCCTTAAGGTGGGCCCTCAACAGACATAACCTCTGTCTTCGTACAAAGAGGAATTGGACACACAGACACAGAAGATGTGGCATCACAGAGGGGAGACCATGTGAGGACGGAGGGAAAATGGGACCCTCTGCACACTAGAGAGAGGCATGTCAGTGAGACCAGCCCCATCGACCCCTTGATCCCAGACATCTGGCTGCCAGAGCGCCGAAGCTTGTGTGTGTCATAGCCACCGTCTTGATCAGCATTCTGTCACATGGCAGATACCTGAGACAAACCAACTTAGAATGAGGGAGGATGGATTTTGGATCGTGTTTTCAGCCCCTGGTCACTTGGCGCCATTGTTTGGGCCCGTGGTGACAGAAGACATCATGTAGAAATGTATAGAAGAGGAGGGTACTTACTGCATGCTGGCCATGAAGCAGAGAGAGGGGCAGGAGAGAAAACGGATACTTCCTATAGATCAACCTTACCTCGTGATGGTCCAGAGGGACCTCCCAGAGGGGACCAAGCCTTCACCATGTGAGGGTGGGGTAACACTCCACACTGAACTGTAGAAGGCACCCAGTCTGATATCTTGATATGGGAACCCTGGTAAGACAGTACAGACCACTTTGGGTAACTTATTGTACACTTTCTTATCATTATCATACCAGAAATTAACTTCCCAAGTTAACCATTTTCCCCCTAATGTCTTCTGGACCAACCCACACTCCCCGACACAGGCCGGATCTTCACGATCCCTGTGGCTCCTGCTTCCTTCTCCAGGCTCACTCCCTACCTTTGCACTTGGACACTGGCTGAAGGCAGACCTAAGTGCTGGAGGTCTTGCTCACAAATGCGCTTCTTCCTTCTCTGAACCAAGATGTGTTCCAACTGACTGAACTGTTAACTCCCTGACCACGAACTCCTTGAATCTTAGGTTGCATGTAAGTTCCCTCAGGCAGCCTCTCCCCCTGAGACCAAGAGACATGCAAGCGACAGGCTGCATTGGGGCCTGCTTGCCTGGCATCTCCATCCCGAAAGTTGTTGAGGTCAAATGCCCACTCCTACCTGTCCTTCCTGCCTGACGCAGAACCGGTGCCCAGAGATCAGTGAAGCCAAAGCCCAGTCAAGTTGGTGCAAGCTGGTCCTTTATGCTACTTATTAAGAGCTTGACCTAACTGAGACCCGGAGAGGACAGGGATAGGCGTGAATCAAGTAGTTAGTCTTCTCCACCAAGGCTATCATGGCAGAGTATAATATATTAGGCTGCTTAAGCGTCAGAAATGTACCCCCTCACAGGTACAGAGGCTGGCAGTCCAACTCGAGGTGTGAGCAAGGCTGGCTTCTTCCGAGCCCTTGCTGTGGTCTGAGTGTCTCCTAGAACTCGATGCTGAAACTGTAGCCCTGTGTGCTGATGCTTAACAGGGTCTCTGGAGTTGACTAAGTCACTCTGTGTGGGATTGGCGCCGACTAGAGCTAAAGGGACCTAGTTTTTCTCTTTTTATTTATTTATTTTTTCTTTTCCCATTTTTTATTTATTTATTTTTCTATTATCAGCTTGATACAGTATAAATTCTTATCCTAATAGTGAAATGTTTCACTGAGGCTTGACCAGTGATTGGGCAAAACCAAAACTTCTTATAAGCCACAGTCATCCTAGGGCCTGGTTCTGTGGGTTGCAGTCTGATTGTTCTTTGCTTTATATCTAGTATATATCATTGTTGTCCTTCTAGGTTAGGTTTACCTCACTCGGGATGGTATTTTCTAGTTCCATTTGCCTGCAAATTTCATGCTGTCATTGTTTTTTCTGCTGAGTAGTATTCCATTGTGTATATGTACCACATTTTCTTAATCCATTCTTCAGTTGCCGGACATCTAGGTTGTTTCAGGTTCTGGCTATTACAAATAGTGCTGCTATGAACATAGTTGAGCATGTATCTTTGTAGTTTTTCTCTTTTGCTTTTCTGCCATGCTAGGAGGCCCAGATGTTGCCATTCCATGGGAACAGGGCTCACCAGACTCTGATGCCATTCCATAGGAACAGGCTCACCAGGACAGGCTCACCAGGCCCATGACCCCCCGATGCCATTCCATGGGAACAGGGTTCACCAGGCCCCGATGCCATTCCATGGGAACAGGGCTCACCAGGCCCTGACCCATCCAGCCTTTTGATCTTGCACTTCCCAGCATTCAAGACTGTGACAAATAAATTGCTTTTTGTAAATTATCCGGTCTCTGGCAATAGTGTAAGTGGACTAAGGCAGCCATCTCTCTTGAGTTGGCAAGTGGTCATTTCTCTGTGTCCTCACATATCCTTTCTGTGTCCCCACATGGTCTTCCCCAATTTCATCTTAGAAGGGCACAGTCACCACCACCCTAAAGACTTTCTTTTACCTTAATGACCTTAGAAAGACTCTGTCTCCCAACATAGTCACGGCTGAGTTTCTGATGGCTGCGACTTAGAAATACAGATTGGTAAGTGGTGGGGGACACAGTTGTCTTGTGACACTGGCCATGAGCCATAGGCTCAGATTTTTACCACCCTTGTACATCCCTAGTATGGACGTAGGCGACTCCCTGGTGGCTCTTCCCTGTAAAGCCCTTTGTCATGAAGAATCTTCAGAACAGGATGGTTTGGGAATTGAGTATTGTTTTCAGTGGCCGGTGTGGGCTACCCCATTAGGATGTCTACACCCCGAAGTCCTAGAGAACTGACGTAATGAACTGACTGCATTACCATGCTCATGGAAATGCCTCTTCGGGGCTGCCAGTCCTTGGAGAAGCCGGGACATTCAGTATTGACACTTTCAGTGTCTACCCCAGGAGATGGAAGGAGATGGATTCCGAGGGCTTTTGCTGGCCTTTCCTGCTCACTCTCTGGAACACATAATATTGTCTTGGGGCTCTCGATTGGCCATAGAGGGCTCAGGCTTTCCCATCTTAAAGGCTGATAAAGGGTCCATGCAGGCTTAGCCTTGGCCACCCCTCTTGCATAAATGAAATACTGCCCACATGAGTCAGGGAGGTTGTGGAAAGGAAACTGTGTGCCTAAATGACTCTGACTGTTGCTATAACAACAGTACCTCTGTCTAATTTCTTTTGAAAAATGTATTTCAGCTGCGATGAAGCTGAGCAGCATCTCCCACACAGGAAGGCTCAGCTGGCAGACTCCAGACTGTTACTGCTTCTAGGTTGAATGGTAGTATGTCCTGCCAACCGGCTGGACATTTCAGCCTTAGTATTTGCCCATTTATGAGAACAGGCCTCATATGGCACGTGTATGTGGACGCCTTACCCTTCCCATGGGGATTCATTCAGAAGAGAAAAGTCCTCCTGGTCTGCTTTGTGTCCTGTTAGTGGAGAAAGTCTACAGAGTCAGAGATTAAAGGGCTTGCTACAGACCCATGTTTGGTCCCCAGCACCAGCACCCATGTGAAAATCTGGGCATTTGGCTGTGTTTATCAGTAATCCAAGTGTTCAGAGGTGGAAACAGGAAGACACACACACACACACACACACACACACACCAAACTTGCCAGGTCAGTCTGTCTAGCAGAATCACCCAGCTCCAGATTCAGTGAGAGACTCAAAAAAAGGTAGAGAGGGACAGAGAATATGAACCAGCCTCGACTTCTGGCCTCCACGTGCGCAGGCATGGGCCTGCACACATGCGCACATACCTGTACACATGGTAAGGCATAGCCATAAAGCAATCACCTTGTTGGTAAAGAAAGCTCAGGCCCTCAGCCTTCATACCCGGAGCAAAAACATGCAGTGAAATGGAGGCCTAGGAGTCAGGTACTGTCTAGAAATAAGAATCAAGTTGTTTGTTTGCATAATGGCATAGGTCTATGGGTGATGGGGGAGGGGATCTGAGAATCTCTGCACCTACTCGGGAGGTGGCTCTTGGCTGCCTGGATGCACCCACTGTGTAATACAGTGACAGTTCACTAGGAAATGGAGCTCTTGACCTCTTCAAGGGAAACCAGAGATTTTTTTTTTTTATAGACCTATTTCAATACTTCTGCATTCCAAAGGGAGATGAATGTGTGCTGGGTTTTATTCAAAAGTACCTCCTCACATCTGGAAGCTCTGGGCTATTTGCATCTCCTAAGCTGGTGCACGACTTTCGGAGAGAGAGGATCTCACGAAGGGCTAAAAAACGAAAGTGAGAATTCCTCATTGAGAAAGAGGACATTTTGAGTAAACAGTGGAATAAAAATATTCTTAGGTCCGACCCAGGGGAGAGAAAAGCACAGAACCTCTGTGGAGTGTTTCTCCTCCTGCCTCGTCCCTCCCAGAAAACAAACAGAACCCTGGGCTTGGCCCTGGCTTGCTGAGCTTTGCCCCCCCCCCCCCCTTGCTCATTGGAGTCTCCATCTGGGAATGACACCATCGTGTCTCATCTTTTCATGGGTCCCCTTCCCTCCTTATGGTTCCTCCTTCTTGCTCACTTCTCTCCTTTGTTTCTTTACAGCTATAAATAAAATCCCATTAGAAAATTCAGAAAATAACACAAGGTCATGCCTACAGGTATGTTTGAATAGAAAATGTAGGCATGACTTCTGGAAAGAACCACTGGGAGAGGCCTCTAAGGATGCTGGTTCCTGTCCTTAAAAAGTAAATGCAGTGTGTGTGTGTGTGTGTGTGTGTGTGTGTGTGTGTGTGTAAGACAGAGTAAATGCAGTGTGTGTGTATGTGTGTGTGAAAGACAGAGTAAATGCAGAGTGTGTGTGTGTGTGTAAGACAGTAAATGCAGTGTGTGTGTGTGTAAGACAGAGTAAATGCAGAGTGTGTGTGTGTAAGACAGAGTAAATGCAGTGTGTGTGTGTGTGTGTGTGTGTGTAAGACAGAGTAAATGCAGTATGTGTGTGTGTGTGTGTAAGACAGAGTAAATGCAGAGTGTGTGTGTGTGTGTGTGTAAGACAGAGTAAATGCAGAGTGTGTGTGTGTGTGTGTGTGTGGTGTTGTGTGTGTGTGTGTGTGTGTGTGTGTGTGTGTGTGTTGTGTGAAAGACAGAGCCCTTCAGGGCTCTGACTGGGTTTTGACAGCAGCTGCTTGTCCCTGTGGAGCTTTTCCTAAGAGAGCTATTGAGTGCCGGAAGCCACTGGATGCACGGACCCACTGCCTGCTGATGCCGCCCGGCTGCAGCAGTTAGCACTCCTCAAGCACGTGACAGACGTGTGGTACAGCAGCCCTCCTGTAGAAAATCACCCGGCCTTTCTGGGAAACAGGCAAACCTGACTCAGCCATGGGCAGGTTCCAAACCACCTAGAATTTATGGGCAGGCTTTGCTGAAGTCTGATGGGGCAGGAGCCATGGGGGAAGAATGGGCAAGAACAAGCTCTGAGAGGAATGTGAGTTACCTGTCCTGGCCGAAGCATTCTGCAGCCATCATAGTTTATTATGGCGATTAGTAAAGTCAGCAAAAGAAGATCACTAGCCAAGGATGGTGGTAGACCCTGTAATCCAATTACTTGGGAGCCTGAGACCAGGGACCAACAGTTCTAGCACAGATTGCCTGCACGGCCAGTTGCGAGGCAGCCTGTGCTACATGAGACTCAATCTCAAAAAAATAAAATAAAAAATAAAAATGGGCCAGATGTGGTGGTGCACGCCTTTACGCCCGCAAGTCAGGAGACAGAGGCCAGTGGACCTAGGCCGGACAGGGCTCCAGAGTAAGACCCTGTCTCAATAAAAATACATTTTAAAAAATTTAAGATACAATACCCATAGCGTGATGCCTGGCAGTTTTCAGTCAATTAGAATACTTCATACCAACAATATCTTAACTCTTACTAAATGATAAATTGAAGTATCTGATAAAAACTCGTACTCGTGCTGAAAGCTATGTGAAGAGATCTGAGAATCATACAGCCTTGGTGACTGTAGGGATTACCATCTTAGTCCTAATGAGTGGTTCATTGTGTCATCAATGCTCATGAAAACTACCTAAATGTCACATTAAAAGAGTGCCTGGGACTCATGTAGCCAGGGGTGAAATATGATGTATTCCTTCAATTGTGAGAAAACCAAGAGCCTATGTGGACATATATGTACTTGGAAACTTGGAGCTTTGGGGAGATCTTGGGACATCGTGTTTCTAAATGTTGAGGCCTTGTCTGACACTGCTCCTAATGTGTTGGGATCCATTGCTGTGGTACAGCCAGTTGGTACTCACTCCATGTTTAAGGATAGCTAAAGGATAAAAGCATACCCCCAAATTCAGTCATTCATAAAGAACATATTTAGAAAAGTCTAAAACCAATCAGTTAAGGACCTCACAGCCAGATTTGGGTGTCTGTGATCCAAGATTGGAAAAGAAGTACTATCACTACACAGTGGCCTGAAAATGCCATGGACAGTGCTGGCCCTGGGCTGGGGTTCCATGTTTGCAGCCTTCCTTCTTTCCCATCGGACTCTTGGGTATTACTGATGCCCACTAAGGGCAAAGCCCCTCGGAGGGAGATCCCATTTTTCCTGAAGCATTTCAGAATGGATATTTCTGAATTTTCTGAGTAAGTGTCTCCTCCAGAGACCCAGCATTTGCAACCAAATGGGCCAAGGAAACTACCATTCTGGATTCCTCACAAGCAGAGTTTTAATCTCCAGGCTTATGTATGTTTAGGTGTGTGTCTTAGTGTGTGTTCTTAGTCAGGGTTTCTATTGCTGTAAAAAGACACCATGACCACAGCAACTCTTATAAAGGAAACCATTTATTGGGTAGCATACAGTTTCAGAGGTTTAGTCCATTATTATCATGGTGGGACATGATGGCCTGCAGGCAGACATGGTGCTGGAGAAGGAGCTGAGGGTTAATATAATTTGATCCACAGGCAACAGGAAGTGAACTGTCTCACTGGGTGTGGCTTGAGCGGTATATATATACGAGACTTCAAAGCCTACCTCCATAGTGACTCATTTCCTCCGGCAAGGCCATACCCATTGCAACAAAGCCACACCTCCTAATAATGCCACTCCCTATGAGCTTATGGGGGCCATTACATTCAAACTACCACAGTGTGTGTGGCATATGGTTTCATCGTCAGATTTTTTTAAGTTCATATATAATGTTATTTTCTCTCTAATTGCTGAGAGTGTGTGAGATTGGCAAGGGCTTCACATGTTGGGTTATGATTTTCCTTTTTCTTTCTGTGATGTTCTGCCTGATGGGAAGGAAGATCACTTTCAAACAAACAAACAAACGTATCTAACCTTTGTCAGCACCTTTGTTGACTTGTCTGTTTTCTGGGATGGTCGATGCTCTTGGAAATGGGTTGACCCTGAAGCCGCTGGCACAGAGCCCATGCAGATGCATGGTATTATAGGATGGGCAATGGTGACAGATATTACCATGCTCAGAGGAACTGAAACTGTTAAAATATATATATATATATATCTTCATGGAAATTAGGATGGAAATCCATCAATCTTGCATTCAATTCATGATCCCGTGAAGCTGGGAAGATCTCAGTCTAGAGTACAGTTCCCTGGTTCTACTATGAGATGCCCCGGAGCAAGCAGGACATAATCTGTGTTCTTTGGTTGTGTGTCTTTAAAAATCTGATCCCAGACTTCAAAATATCAGAATGGAGCAGTCATTGTAGTCTGCATCCCAGTGTCTAGATGCAGGAGATCCTAAACCAGCTCTCTCAGGACACCCGAGGAACTCATTACATTTCTTTGGCTATCTGTGCCCCTCCCCCCACCCTGTGTCCCAATCTGGACACCACCTGAAGCTGTTAGGGATTGTTGAAGCAGAATCAGGACATCCACCTTGTTAACACCTTCACAGTCCCACTAAAGTGGGGGGAAAACACTAGAGAAATGGAATTCCTTGAATAAGATCGAGTATACACTGTATGTAAATATGGAAATGTCACCGTGAAACCCCTCTGAACATTTAACTTATGCTGACAAAAATAAATTAGAATAACTTATCGCAAAACAAAGCTTGAAAACAGAAGAAATGAAAACCAAATCCCTGAAACTCTTAAAGCCTTTGTAAGAGTACCTACCTCTGTGGAGAAGTCCTGAAAGTGGTTTGCACTCTGTTCGTATCCTCACACTGAGAATACCTAACACATGTCTGTGCTCGGTCACTCCATCAAACACAAAATAAGCGAGTCAGATTCATCCATGTGACCCTAGGCTTATTACTATTCATAGAATGGAAAGAGAATAACCATGCAATGATTGGCTCTAGTGAATCATCTTCCGGTTTGCCCAGAACAGACCACAATGACCACAATGCTCTCCTGGAGTTCATTAACACGTGCAGCATAGATTCGAACCCATCTTCACATCTCAGGGAAGAAGCTATGTCTCTAACAGCTTGGAAAGGAAAGTCACACAAACTTGTGCTGGGGGAGGGGACCGCCGTGACAAGAGGAAAGAAACCACACGAAGCCTCTTGAGGATATTTAGAGTTCATCTACACAAGAAGCTGGTGATCTCAGGCATCCTTTTCTTTTTAACGGCTGCCACCCACCATTCCCTCCCCGCAAACACTGTCTTTTTCCCGATATAGAACCATCAGCTGTAGCAGGAATTGTTAGAAGACCTTATTAATAAACACAAACCTAGAGCCAGGTATTGGGGTGAATGCTGGAAGACCAGAGAAACAGAACCAGCCACAGCTAACCTCACCTCACTAATTCCGCAGCTGATCCTGTTTCCTCAGACTGGAAGCCTCTGAGTCCTCATCCAAATGGATCCCAGCTGAACTGCTGCTAAAAGCCTAAAAGCTTAACCAGCTCTAGTTCCTGGTCCTCACGCCTTATATACCTTTCTGCTTCCTGCCATCACTTCCTGGGGTTAAAGGTGTGAGTCACCATGCCTGGCTGTTTCCAGTGTGGCATTGAACTCACAGAGATCTGGGTGGATCTCTGCCTTTGGAATGCTAGGATTAAAGGTGTGAGTGCCACCATTTTCTGGCCTCTGTACCTCGTGGCTGTTCTGTTCTCTGACCCCAGATAAGTTTATTAGGGTGCATAATATTTTGGGGAACATGATACCACCACAGTCAGCCCCGTTGGTGCAAAGATCTGCTGTAAGGAGAACTGTTATCCTTGGTGATCATGTACATGTGCTTTGAAACTCGAAAGGCACAGCAATCCATTCAGAAATTATTTTGTTAAAGCAGGCTGTATACGATCGTTCCACGTGTGATCTACCTCAAGCACACTCTGCACTTCCCTCTCACACGCCCTCTCCCATTGTCTGCTGTCTTCCCCAGACTCTTGCTCCTGCTTTCACGTCCTCTGGACATACATGATTTTCTGTACCGATATGTAAAGTCTAGGACCCACAAAGAAGGGAAAACATGCATTATTTGACTCTCCGAGACTGGATTCATTCATTTAACATGATAATCTCTAGTAGCATCTATTTTCCTTCAAATATTTTATTCATTCTTCTCTGTGGCTGAAAAATAATTCATTCTGTGCATGTGTGTATGTATACGTGTGTGTGTGTGTATGTGTGTGTGTACGTGTGTGTATGTGTGTGTGTATACGTGTGTGTGCATGTGTGTGTATGTGTGTGTACATGTATGTGTGTATGTGTGTATGCATGTGTGTGTATGTGTGTGTACGTGTGTGTATACGTGTGTGCATGTGTGTGTGTGTGTGTGTGTGTGTGTGTGTGTGTGTGTGTGTATGTGTGTGCTATGTGCCCATGTCACCGCACACATGTGGAGATCAGAGGACAGTCTTTGGGGGCCTTCTCTCTCCCTCCACTGTGTAGGTCCTGGAAACCAAAATTCCGCCGTCAAACTTGGCAACAGTTTTTTTTTTTTTTTTTAACCCCCCTGGGTCATCTAATCAGCCTCTACGCCTGTGTCACATTTTAAAAACAATCTGTTTCTCCGTGGAAGGATTGTTTCCATAGCTTAGCTGTTGTGGGTAGCCTCAGTAAACAATGGTGCACAGGTACCTGCTATTCTTGTCACTGTGGATCTGGGACACACAATACACTCAGGGGCACACATCATTCTGCTCCTCTGGTTTTCTCTTACTTCCTCTACCACACATATATCCTGTAATTCCACATAAACACCAGCTATCGCGCACACTGCAGAGAGGAGGCCATCTCTAGAGCGTGCTGGAAGGGGAATGATTGTCTCCAGAGCACTTGACACCTGATAGCAACCCGTATTGTCACAGGCATTAGTTGAACGGCACACTTCAGCTCCTGGCAGCTCAGCTTCCCTTGATGGGAGAAAACATCTCTCCATGTAAGCGTGGTAACATGGAAACGAGCGGGCTAAGCCTCAGTAAAGCTTCGACGCTTGTTCACGAGGGCACAGTGTCCTAAGAGGTTTTCTGCTCTGGGAGGTAAGAGGGCCAGAGTCTTGTTGAGATAGGCAATTGGAGCTGAGATTGACCTGAGTCCCTAAGAGTGGGGACTCCCAGGACAATTGCTCGCGTGCAGCCAAGGAGTCTCCTACTCACTGAACAAGCTGCTTGTCAGATTCTCCAGCACACAGCCAGTTGCGCGGCTCCCTCCCCACATCCCCTTCTCCCATGAGGGACATAAAGAGGGAATTAGATTTTCAGACCACCTTTCCATAAAACAATGGATGATGAGACAGAGGGAACTGATGTGAAGATTGCTCTGCTGTTTTGGACGTAACAAAACCCGAACATAAAAACCATGGCATAACATCTTCCAGTGCTCTTTCTCATACTCCCAAATGCTGATACATACACAGATCACGATTTGGCTAAAAGGGGCCAGCAGTGGAGAACATGAAGCCCCTGGGGAAAGAGAATCTACTCCATAGTCCCTTTCAGGTCGTGTGCTGGGAATGTATCTGGTTTGAACCTGAACAACACAGCTTCCCCTGCTCTACAATCTAGGACACGCATGCATTAGCGCTTGGACTGGGGCTTGAATTGCAAATTTGATTTTTGTTGTTCATATTATGAAAGCTACTCCAGATGCTTGGGAAACATTAAGGTTTGGTCGGCTAGGGAACAGAAATATTGCCATTATACCTATCTGTGTCTTGAAGACTCAGGAAGCATTCTGTCCCCATGGCAGTCGTGACTGAATTTTAAAAATAGTAAAGCTGAGGCTTAGTGAGTGCTGACTGGGTCCCACGTGCAAAATTATGTGTTTGCACATTATCTGCTATGAACTCACCCTCACAGTAACTCTGTGAGCTAGTGCTACTAACCCGTTTGGGAACCCATGAAACCAAACTTGGGACAATTTACAGACAGTTCTCCAAATTGATCCTTTGAGTGTCGGCCGGGAGCTGCCGGGGCTCGGAAGCAAGCAGAACAGAGAGCCTTGGGCGTGGCCCGTCTGGCCCACAGCCATCCATTGCTGAGTACCGCATGCATGCTATTTTGGTGCATGGGAAGGGGGTCTTCGGCCATCATTCTCACTCCCATGCCCGGCTCTTATTTCTATAATGCTGGGCTCTGGTGTTTGCCTACTTAACTCCTTAGAGGTGAGTGGGTTCCCAAGCAGACCTGTTGGCCTTTGGAGGCTTGGCCACCTCTGTTTTATAGGGGGGACAAGTAGAGTGTCTTTATTTATCTGTCCTGTTCATCCATGACATGACCCAGAACAGAATCGTGGACCTGTGGTTCTAAAATAACATCAGATTCATTTTTTTTTTTTTTTAAAGACAAGCACTCATTTTCTGAAGCTTCACATCACTTCAGGAGGTGCCCGGGCCTCATTTCTGTAGGCCTTTAAGCTGTGATACTTGAATCTGTCACCGTGTTTGGAGCTACATACATTCACGCACCCGTCACACTGATGATCCGAACCGTGGTTCCCTGGTTTGTTCCATAAATAACGTTATTTTCTAGCAGTGTGCCTCTAACATGATGGATTGAAGCATCGTTTTCTTTGAAGTCAAGTTCTAGTGTGTCCCAGTTAGGTCCCGTCTTCAGCTGTTTCAACTGAGTGATTATGACGGGCTCTGGTTTGTAATTAAAACTAAGATTTGGGGAAAGGGATTGGATAGGAGTTTGGCTCAAGGTTCCCTTTGACTCTGCTTACTTTAAAAAAAAATGGCATTCTCTGCTTCCAAGAAAGCGTGTACTCCTTAAAACTCACACCACCAGATCAGTGTTTCTCTCCACGGGGCTCCTCTAGAGCCATGTCAACTCCACAGATTCAGCTCACAAGGAATCAACACCTCTCATTTATAGGATCTCTAAAATACAGTGTCTCTGCCAAGCGCGGGGTACCCAGGTAGAGGAACCGTTCTGACGTCACCAGCATCACTTAGGCCCTCGGCCTTCGCCTGTGCTTATGCAGCCCAGTGGGAAACTTACAAAGGGAGACCTTCACCCACATAATAGGCGTCTCCCCAGCTCCCACTCTGGACACTCTGTGACCAGAGCCACAGGCATATCCCTTTCTGGCAGAAAGAAAGGTGCAAAGACATGAACTGGGTATAAAACTAATAAACTCATAGAGGCAACACTCTCTGGAGCAAGAGAGTGTCCCATCCGTCCCAGGAAAGAAGACTATCAATCAGAAATTCCTCATGGCCACCAGGCTGGCTTCTACGGTCATTCAGACGCACTGGTCTCATCTCTGAATGAGACAGCAGCATTTTCCCCTCATTTTGCAGCTACTTATTAACTGTTTCGAAGAACCTGACCACTGCAGATAACCAGGAAACAAGTCAGCCACGGTCCCTAACTTCTCGGCACAAAGTATGATCAATGGGGAAATATAGATGGCTTGGAAAACCTTCTTCGGATTAATCCAGTTCAGTGTGGGTAGGTTGGGGTGGAAGAGGGAGGGATCCACAACTCTGACAACTCAGTAAGGGAGATCTGAACTCTGATGTGAAAAATAAGCAGCTATTGGCCAGGGAAAGGAGGGGGGAAGAGGGGTATTAACCAGGGAAAGGGAGTATTAACCAGCAAGGGCAAGAGGAGGGAAGGGAGATTTTTCCAAGCTAAGAAAACATTGCTTTTCCTGGAGACAGAAGGAAGCTTGACACAGTCAGGGAACTTAAAGAGGCTGAAGAAAGCTGGAGCGCATCTCAGTGGGCAGCACTTGCCTAGCATGAGCAAGGCCTCCTGGGTTTGAACTCTACTTCACACACACACACACACACACACACACACACACACACACACACACTCACTCACTCACTCACTCACTTTTAAAAAGAGTTTTAGGAGAATTGATCGAGGATTGCGGACACTGGATAAGTATAGGGAGAAGGGAGAAGGTAGGATAGGAAGATGTAAAGAAGACAGCTGAGATTTTCGTCTGATCACTTCTTGCTTGTGAGCAGGAACCAGGCGCAGTGTGCAGAGTAGACAGGAGAGGGCTAAACAGTGGATTTCCAGAAGAACAGGTAAAGGAGGGGATGGGTCACCCAGAGGTGGTCCCCTGGTCTGGGGCAGTGACAGTATGGACGGACGTGAGATGAGCATGTCAGTGTACAGTGCTCACACTTCTGGCCTAGGTAACTGTGTGGATGCAGAGATGGGGAACAGGTGAGGATCGGATTGAGTGTTAAATGCTCCTTAACTGTCTGAGAAAGTTGGAGTTAGTGGGGCTCAGCAGAGACGGAGCTGGCTACACTGTTTGGGACCATCAGCCTAGGGAAGATTGTCGAGGATGTTGTAGTCGAGGGAAATGCCCAGGACATTGTATACACGAGCAGAAGAAAAAAAATTAAGGAACCTAGAAGAATTCCATCATTTACAACAAAGAATGCATGGTAGTGAGAAAGAGGAAATCTCACCAACTCTGAAGTCACAGGAGATGATGGAAGCACACCAAGCATCCGATGGAGCTGCAAGACAGGAAAACTAGGAGACAAGCGCAAGTTTGAGGCTATGTAAAATATTAACCTTCATTGTCTGCCATTTGGCAATGCGTGAAATCCATATTCATAAGATGTTTGTGCTGCTCTGGTCACTCCGGCAAGAAAATGGAACCAACCTAGTTGTTCATCAACAGATAAATGGATAATGAAATTCTGCTACATATATATATATATATATATATACACACACACACACACACACACGAATACTATTTAGATCCAAAGGGAAAAAAATGAAACCACAAAACTAGCAGGAAAATGGACTTGGAAAGTGTAAAACCAGGGCTGAAGAGATGGCTCAGTGGTTTTTGAAGAGCACTGGCTGCTCTTCCAAAGGACCTGGGTTCAATTCCCAGCACCCACATGGTGGCTCATGACTCCTGTAACTCCAGTTCCAGGGGATCTGACACCCTCACTCAGACACACATGCAGGCAAAACACCAACGCACATAAAATAGATAAATCTTTTTTTTTTTTTTAAGTTTTATTTATACAGTGTTCTGTCTGCACATAACCCCACAGGGCAGAAGAGGACACCAGATCTCATTACAGATGGTTGTGAGCCACCATGTGGTTGCTGGGAATTGAACTCAGGACCTTTGGAAGAACAAGCAGTGATCTTAACCTCTGAGCCATCTCTCCAGCCCCAGATAAATCTTTTTTTTTTTTTAAAAAAAAAAAAAAGTATAAAACTAAATGAAGTTATCCATTCTCAGGAAGAAAATTGCATGTTTTCCCTCATATGAGAATCTATTCTATAATATATATGTGTGTGTGTAAAGAAATGTATATGTGAGTATAGTATATATGTAGTAAGAACAGGAAAGGCTACTATTTGGTGACAGGAACAGAATTCAGGTGAAGTCACAAACGGATATAAAACTAATTGTTTTTCTAATTTTGACTTTCTTCCTGATTTTTCAATTACTTGTGGTGGATAAGCACATATGATGTAACTGATAATGAAATCATAAAATCCAAAGACAAGTTCCGCAGCTTCCAATTGGCTGCTCTAACTGTGTTGTTCATTGAGGTCTGTAGACTTCGGGTTTTGGCAAATGCTGTGTTAATCTCTCCGTGTGTATTTTTTCAGTTTCCAAGTTCATTACAATAAACTGATTTTTAAAAAAGACATTGATAAGTGTTCTTCAAAATATTGTTGATTTAATTCCTTGATGGTTTCGATTATGGGGGTGTGGTGAGAATTGAGGATAGGTATCGTTTACAAGTACAATGTGTTTTAGTCCGCATCTCAAGTGCAGACTAAATTTAGAAACTGCTCACAGGTGACCCTTCCCTGAGACCTTTACCCTGCGTATCTCTCGGCTCTCTGAACTCTGCTTTTAGATGAAGCCTTTTCTCACAGATTTTGAATCATGGTGTCCCCTGATTTTGAAACTACAAGCATCCTTTCCTTTTGGTGTGTTATACAGCACTTAAAATGTAGTTCATGGGCTAAGGAGATTATTCATCCTAGTATCTGTGTTCTATTCCAAAAGCCTATGAACAACCAAAAAATTCCGGCACATGTCCACCTGGAATCCCAGCACTGAGGAAGCAGGTGGGTAGGTCCCCAGGGCTCACTGGCCAGCCTCACCTCATGGGGGTGCTCCAGGCCAATGACATATCCTGTCTCAAAACAGGGTGGACAGTGCCCAAGGTCCACACACTTGTGCACCCAGGTGTGCGTGCGTGTGCATGAACATGCCTACGCACAAAGGTAGTTCACCACAATGCACATCACGATGGTTAAGAGTTCGATATGAGTTTAAGCCATCTTCTCTCTCATTTCTTTTCCAGCTCCAAGAGACTGTGAAGAGGAAGCTAGAAGGGGCCCGCTCACCACTTAATGGGGACCAGCAGAATGGGGCTTGCGATGGGAGCTTCTCTCCCACAAGCAAGCGCATCAGAAAGGACCTTACCACGGGCATGGAAGCCATCAACAGTTTGCCCAACAACATGCCACCGCCTTCAGCTTCACCCCTTCACCAGCTTGACCTCAAGCCTTCTCTGCCCTTGCAGAACAGCGCTGCTCACACTCCTGGGCTGCTGGAGGATCTGGGGAAGAATGGCAGGCTCCCTGAGATTAAGCTCCCTGTCAATGGCTGTGGGGACCTGGAGGATAGCTTTGCTATATTGCAGAGCAAGGACCTCAAACAGGAGCCTCTCGATGACCCCGCCTGCATAGACACATCGGAAACGTCACTTTCTAATCAGAACAAGCTGTTCTCCGACATTAACCTGAATGACCAAGAGTGGCAGGAACTAATAGACGAGCTGGCCAACACGGTTCCAGAAGATGACATCCAAGACCTGTTCAATGAAGACTTCGAAGAGAAGAAGGACCAGGAATTCTCACACACGACCATGGAGACCCCACTCTCCCACGAGAGTGCGAGTGTGAAGAGCGATGCCTCTCATTCTCCTTTTGCACACGTCTCCATGGGGTCGCCCCAAACCAGACCTTCATCTTCTGGTCCCCCCTTTTCTACTGTCTCCACAGCCACTAGCTTACCATCTGTGGCCAACACCCCTGTGGCTCCAAACCCTGCCAGCTCGCCAGCTAACTGTGCTGTTCAGTCCCCCCAAACTCCAAACCAAGCCCACACTCCAAACCAAGCCCCACCTCGACCTGGCAATGGCTATCTCCTTAATCCAGTCTCGGTGACGGTGACGGGTTCAGGATCGGGCTCCGTGGCAGTGCCCAGCTCTGACATGTCCCCAGCAGAGCAGCTCAAGCAGATGGCTGCCCAGCAACAACAGAGGGCCAAACTCATGCAGCAGAAACAGCAGCAACAGCAGCAGCAGCAGCAGCAGCAACAGCAGCAGCCCCACTCAAATCAGACTTCAAATTGGTCTCCCTTAGGGCCTCCGTCAAGTCCATATGGAGCAGCTTTTACTGCAGAAAAACCAAATAGCCCAATGATGTACCCCCAAGCCTTTAACAACCAAAACACTATAGTGCCTGCAATGGCCAACAGCCTGCAGAAGACGACCATCAACAACTACCTCCCTTCGAATCACATGAACATGATCAGTCAGCAGCCAAATAACTTGGGTACAAACTCCTTAAACAAACAGCACAATATTCTCACCTATGGCAACACTAAGCCTCTGACCCATTTCAATGCGGACTTGAGTTCAAGAATGACGCCCCCCATGGCCAACCCCAACAAAAACCCCTTGATGCCCTACATCCAGCAGCAGCCTCCGCAGCCCCAGCCGCCACCGCAGCCGCAGCCTCCCCAGCAGCAGCCGCCGCCTCCTCCGCAGCTGCAGGCTCCCAGAGCGCACCTGAGTGAGGACCAGAAACGCATGCTTCTCATTAAGCAGAAAGGAGTGATGAATCCGCCCATGGCCTATGCTGCGCTTCCAGCCCATGGTCAGGTAAGGGAGAAGCGGCGCCCAGCTGTTCTTACCTGTGTGCCAGGCTGTCCCGTGTGTGTCATGGGCACCAGGCTAGGCCTGGCGTGGAGCCTGGTAATCAGCAGAAATCCTGCCCTGTGCATCTTTGTGTGGTTCCCTCGCAGAGTTGGAGCAAGAGTGGCCTGGTAAACCTTCCTTGTACACGAATGCCTCCTATTCCTCCTATTCTTGACGGCAGCCAAGAAAAATTTAAATTACGTCCAATTTTCACTGTGAGGGAAGCAGGCTGCAGAAGTCACATGATCCGGTATGGCGTCCCTCTATAGTTTTTCTTCCAGTTCATTAGCCAAAGGGTGATAGGAAAGCAGGGGCGCTTAGACCTAGCTAACACCGTTTATACCATCTGGACGAGCTGTCAGCTGCCTTAACGGGCTGTGAGTGATGGGAAATATGGACGCTTGGCCTTTAAAAATCAGAGTGTTTCTGTATTTTCAGAGTGAAGTGGGAGAGTAGGTCTTGTAGGACTGTTTAACGATTAAACATTTGCCATTTTGCCAGCAACAGTTAGACATCTTGATCAAATGACTTAGGAGTGTAAGCATCCCTGTCCTTGGCATTCGGTTTGATTTCAGCAAGACTTGCTAGTGAATTCATGGGGTGTGTGTTGGGGGGATGGGGGCGTCTCTGTACCTTCAGTGGCTATCTGTGCGCCCCTCCCTCCTTGTGGAATACAGTGTCCTCTAGGTAGATACCTGGAAACTTTGCATCTTGTGACTCCCACTTGTGACCCCCATTCTCTACCTGCAACCCCCAGGTTGATGGAATCTCCAAGGCTGGAGGTGGTGCTGGCCTGCATAGACAGGCCTGAGCTCCGCGGCTTCATTCTTACCCTTCACAGACGTCCAACTCCCAAACCTCAGAGGGCTTTCTCACCTCCACATGCCAGCTAGATTTAAAGAAGTCCTGTCTGAATAAATAAAAGTGTTGGCTTGATTTTACATGAGCTGCAATCGGGAGCTAGTAGGAAAGGTCTTTGAAATGTGGACTTTGATCTTTTATAATGATTTCATTAAAATATAAAAATATATATCAATGGAAATGCAACCTTTTATACACTTTACCATGAAGTTCAGAAGCAAGCAAAAATAGAGGCCATAGGCAAGGGTGCTTGTGGGAGCCCAGATGCGTCACGAGGTTTATGAGATTGCATACTGTCAAATGATCCGTTGTTAATCTTAACACAAATTATCTTCTGCTCAGGCTGTTTTTATACGGGCATTTCTTCCAAGCCAGACCAATGATGATTAATTCCAACTTGCAGGTTCTGTAGACATATGGGTGCAATGGTACCCCTCTGTCCTCCGAGACCCTCACTAACACCTTTCTACGTGTGCTAACTAGAAACAAAGTCTTTGCTGGAACAAGGTTGTTGTTGTTGTTTTTTAAAGGGGTCCTTTGGGATCCTAATGTTTGCAAGTGGATCCCTGAGACCTTTAGCTGCAGGGGTCATGTTTTGAAAGGGCTCAGTCAGCTGAAGCAGCGTCTGGATTCAGTCTGCATGGAGGGCCTCTTCCATCTCAGCAGACGTGCTTTCAGGGTGTACAGAATCTTCCCTGGCAAGGGCTCACTAGAACAACTGCTCCCGAGCACAGAGCACAGGCAGGCAGAAGTGGCAGCTTTTCTAATGAAATAGTAACTGCCTACCATTTCAAACAAGTTTCAAGATGCTTACATAAGCATGTGAGTGTCTGTCTACAAACAGACCGTTTCAGATGTTTAGCTGATTGTGAATGGGTATTTTCATAGCTCTCGAGGTAGTTAGTCATTCATGCTGTGTGCAGGCACAGGGCACACACTGGCATGGGTTATACAAGACACCAAATGTTAGTCCATGCTGTCTTCTGCCATGCCAGGACCAAAAGACCACGACCAATGCTTAGTTTTATTGACTGGCTTGGGCAATGAAAAATAGTTTGATAACATTAGATACACGACTTCAAGAAAGTTACACAGTTACTCATGTGGGACAGCAGTAGGACAAGGTTTCTCTCGGGAACAAGTCGAAAGGCACTTACTTTCTGGGTGTTTTTTAAGAGAAAGGAGAAGAAACAAACCAGACATGGTGGAGCATGCCTTTAATCTCAGCAGGTGGATCTCTATGAGTTTGAGTCCAGCCAGGAAAACATAGTGAAACTCTGTATCAAAACAAACAAACAAAGTTAAAAGATTTTTATAATGACTTTTATCTAGGAAGTCAACTTTGTAGAATTTATATGTCATAATGATCAAATTAAACAAAGGAAATTATTAGCTTATTTATTTTTATTTTATGCAAGTGAGCATCTTTCCTGTGTGTGAGTCTATGTGCCACATTCATGCAGTGCCTGTGGAGGCCAGAAGAGGGCATCAGATCCCCTGGAACTGGAGTTACAGGTGGTTGTGAGCTGCCCTGTGGTTGCTGGGAATGGAACCAGGTCATCTGGAAGAGCAGCCAGTGCCCTTAACCACTGAGCCATCTTGACAACTCTTGCCCGTTACTTTTAATAGTAAAAAACTGAGACCAACAGAAATATCTTGGATGGGTATATACTATAAATCAAAGCGTGGGGTTAGCAAATGATTACACATGTGGAAATGTTAAATCCTAATGTTAAAATAAGCAGCTCCCCAAACAGTTGATGTGCTATAGATAGACGGGCTCGCGCTGCTCAGGAGCCTAGAGAGTTGAGGAGCATCTAAACTTTTAGGAATGGCATTCTGTTTATATCATTGTTATTTTCCTAGTCGACTGAATATTCTGAATTTTCTCATATACGTATGTTCTTTCTGCCACCAGAAAAATATTTTTTAAGTAAGGAAAAAAAATCCCTATTTTAAAAGTAAAAGTTGACCTTTTCTTTCTTAGAAAATCAGTTTGAGCCCAAGTGACTTTCGGTTGGGTGAACTCATGCCGTTATTCCCTAGTCCTCGGTGTGTGTGCGCGTGGTAAATTCCTGCTCCGGTGGGTAACCCCAGCCAACCCCGGCCTCTCCCCGCTCACGCTCTTCCCTTTTCTTGTTACTTCCTCTTTTCATCCCTTACCAACTTTTCTCTTTCTTGTAAAAAGCTAAAACTTCAACAATGAAAACATCATTCAAATTTCTGCCATAGTCCTTTGCCCAGTCTTCTCCAGGACGTCCCCCCACATTATTCCTCTGATCTGTCTCTGTCCCTGTGCCTCCCACCTTGTAAAAATAAACTTCTGTGTCCAGTTGTCATAACTGAGCCTCCTGCATTGGTGTCTATTTTTTTTAAATACACATTTCTGAGATGGAACAACCAGCACTTACTTTGGACTTGCTTGTTCTATTTCCCTAATTCTGCTGTTTCTCATGAACAAGATCTCCACCCCCAGCTAGTGTTTGCACAGTGCCCAACCCTGTGTCTAAGACTCAAGGCTATTTAATAAGCCATTTGATAAAAATCAGCAACATGTGGACCAGAGATGTTTTCAGCTGCCTGTGGGCTTCCCCGGAGAACACGCAGGCATGAGGGACACAGAGCCGCTTTTATTTTGTTTTTGGTTTTTGGTCTTTCGAGACAAGGTTTCTCTGTGTAGCTTTGCGCCTTTCCTGGAACTCACTTGGTAGCTGAGGCTGGCCTCGAACTCACAGAGATCCTCCTGCCTCTGCCTCCCGAGTGCTGGGATTAAAGGCATGCGCCACCGCCACCTAGCCACAGAGCCGCTTTTAGGAACTAGGAGAGGCACGCGCAAAGCAGTCTAAAAGAGCGCCTTTGAGGGGTGCTGGGTATCTTGAACCCGTGGAGTGCTGGTGAGATTGCTGGGAAGGCAAACTCAACCCCTGGGACTATCAAACAAAAACCAAGGAAGCAGCTATGCCGGAAGGAAACCAGAGGCCTGTGGCCCCCAGCTAGCCAAGGGAGGACACAGGCAACCCAGAGCACAAGTAAGATTCCCGCACAGATGGGTGCAGAGCGACAGATTTCCAGAAGGCGATGTTAGCCTCTAGTCCTGGCAATGGCGGACGGGCTACATCGTACGCATGGTACCCGGTTTCATCCGAATGTGGGTCGTGTGGCTCAGTGCGCGTCATTAGTGGGTATGCTTTCCACTTTCCCTTTCATTATTCCTAATGTGTGAGCTCTGCTAGTAGAAACCTGTTACCTATAACAGCTCCACAGGAAGCTCAGGCCTCCAGGATCCACAAGCATCCTGGGAATGTCTTTGAACATCCTTCACTTTACAAGCCTGGAGCCTCTTCCGACAGTGTCCTTAAATACGTGTGTTTACTTTTCCCAAGAAACGCATGCACCTAGTTGTGCCATCAGACTAATGGTAAAAACAAAACAAACAAACAAAAAAATGGCAGCAACACCCCTCCCCATCCCCTCCACAAAGGCAGCCACTTGACTTCACTGAAGTTGTTTTCTTGTTCATCCCCACGGACTGCATTTCTCCATTCTCAACCCTGCACTAAGTTAGAGCACACCCTGCCTTGAAGACCTTTCTTCATGACCCTGTGACATCCATGGCATTGAGAGACCCGGGAATGTGTGTCTACACCTTCACGCCAAGAGCTTCTTGAATCTTTAAGAGTCTGTGACCTTAGTGTGGCTTCTTTCCCTCGTTATGTGCGATGCTCTGAAATATATTTATCTGGTGTGTGTGGGGCGGGGGGCTACATGCAGAGACATGTCTGCACATGCTTGGAGGCCAAAGGAGGATGTCCAGTGTCCTGCTATATCACTCCCCCCCTTATTCAGGTGAGGCAGGGTTTCTCACTGAACCTCTGATCCCCCTGCCTCTGCCCTCACAGTACTGGAGAGGCTTGCACAGGCGAGCCTGGACTTTACTTAGCGCTGGGACTTGAACTCGGGTCCTTGGGCAGCAGGCACGCTCGCCCACCACGCTGCTTGCCTACCCCTGATATACGGTACTAAGAAATTTATTTTAACATCTGATAATGTATGTTCCTAATATATCTGGGGTTTAAGACATTTCCTCTCTTTTTATTGAACTTTTTGGAACTTCTCTTGCATTGTGAGCTTCCTTGATGGCTCTCTGATTTCTCATTTCTTTTCTATTTTCCACGTCTTTGTCTTCTTATCCCATGTTCTATTAGATTTCCTTAACTTTGTCTCCCAACCTTGATATCAAATACTTCATTTTTAATTTCCACATTTTCAATTTCTGTAAGCTCCTTCTTATTCTCTGGCTTGTTCTTTATAACCTAAGAACACTAATTATCATTTTGAAATGAGGTTTTCCTCTGTTCTCTGCTTACTCTCCTACTCCGAGGCAGCTTCTTCCTTGCATTCATTCTCTTTCTGTAATATCACGAGCTTTTCCTTAACCGTCTGTTTATGAGTGTGGCACCGCTCCGGAGTTCACTTGCCCTGGGATGACTGGGCTAGAGCCCAGCCGGTGCCCTGGGTCAGTGTCCATAGGTGACTGACTGTTCCTTGGGCGGCGCAGATGCGATTCCTAAGCTCATTGCTGACTCTAGAAACTGAGCATGGACAAAGAGTTGGTGGTGGGTGTGTTGGTGACAGCGAGGGCGTGTCACTAAGGACTGGGTACACTTCCACTCACACACACACACACACACACACACACACACACACACACACACACCGTTTTCATTTGACACCCAGGATCCTGGGGCTCCTGGGTCTGGTAGCTCCATCTCTGTAGAATCGGGAACCTTCCTTCCTCCAGTCTGGGGAAGGGGAAGAGTCTACCTCTTCTCCTCACAGACCTTCAACCCATTTCCCTGTGCAGCTCTGTGGACATATTCTAAACAGACACTGTGCCCTTTGGCTATCAGGTCGTTGAAACAAACAGTCCCCGAGGAACTTGAATTTCCTCAGAAATCTCATCCCTGGGCAGGGGAAAGGCTGAACCCCTCCCCAGTGCCAGCCAGAGGAGGATCTTATCTCTCCTGAAGAGATTTCAGGTACTCTGAACAACTTCCCAGAGCACTTTGCAGGACAGGCTGAAGCTGAGGTGACCTGCGTGAGACCGTACCTTAACCATGATAGCTTAGGTGTGCACATCTATTGCCCTGTTTACTTCCAAACCTTCTGGACTTGGTTGAGGGAGAAGAGGGGTGCCGCCGGACCCCTTTATTTCTTCTCCCAATTTGGTCATGTTGAATCGATCTCCTTTTTCTGATTTTTGCAGTTCCTCATCTTTTCATTTGGCATATCGAAGATGGGTGGCCAAGTCTCGCTTTGTTAGGGCTGCAGGATTCAGGCTTTGAACCTGCTATCTCCAACAATACCCCAGCCTCCCGCCTTGATATTCCAAATGCCTCCGCTGCCTATGTCCTCTCGGCTTGTTGGATTTCTGCAGCTCCCACTGCACGGCTGAAACCAACTCTGTCAGAGCTGCTTTGTCATCCGATGCCCATCTTCCAGAACGTCACTGACATCCCTCGACCGCTCTTACCATTTCTCCTCCTCTTTGTTCTTTATGCTGATATCAGTTTGACTCCTGTATCGTCACTGCGGGAGCGCTGGGGACTGCCGGGCTCACTCTGGACCTCTGCAGTGGCTTTCAGCACCCTTCTGTTTGCCTATCAAATATTACCTGATGCTGAAACTTACTGCAGCAAAACTCGCGTGATCGTTTCCAGCATTACGGGGCCTTAATGAAGCAGAGCAGGCTTTCACCAAACTTACGACACCCTTGTGATGGTGAGTTTTTAATGGTCCACTTGCCATAATCTAAAGTCACGTCAGGAGCATCTCAGTAGAGGAAGTGTCTAGATCAGATTAGCCCGTGGGGAATCGTCTTGATTGTTTATTGACAGAGGAAGACCCAGCCCATGGTGGGTGGCAGCATTTTATGAGTTCAGCCCCAAACTGTGTAAGATCAGAGAAAGCTGGCTAAACATTAAGACAGCAAGCAAGCAAGGACCCACATGTCCTCACGTCCACTCTCCCTCAGCCTCTCACTGTGGCTGTGATGCATTGAGTTCCTGTCTTGACTTCCCCCAATCATGGACTATAACCAGGAACTATGAGCAAATGAACCTTTCCTTGCCCATGTGCTTTGGGGCAGGTATTTTATCACAGCAACAAAATAAAGCCATGGTGACATTCAGGGCGTAAGTCTTCTTACCTGGAATGCATATATTCAAGGGGACAGAAATGCCAACGTCCTCCTCCAGCCACTTTGGGGTAAGATCTCATGATCATACCTGCAGAGTCTTTTATAGAATCTTGAAAATATTGACTTATTTCAAGGACTGTGAAACAATTTAGATTCCATGACCCTGACTAAGCCTATGGCACCCAGCAACTCAGGTGCCAGGCAAAGTATTGACAGAATGCTCATCACTGGCTCAATCCAGGCCTCCCAGCTGAGGGAACCAGCGGGCAAAAGTGCTCAAAAATTCACAGAATAAGGGAAAGGTTTCTATCGATGGGTAAAATAAAATCATTTCCATACACATCCTGGAAGATTTTTGAAAATCCTGATTGACGTTCTGTCAGAGTCTGCAAATATGAGACTAAGAGAAAACAGCCAAGAGGAAAAGTTGGAGGGAAAGGAATTAGTTTTATAATAGTGTTGTGGAAGAAAGAGATTTTAATTGGTCCTCTGTGAGAATGCCTTTGAAAGGTGCTATGGGATGAGAAGATTCCTGTTGACTCAGAGAGCTTATAACCCATCAAGCAGAGTTCTGGAGCATTTATGGACCTAAGAATCACCCAGGGAGGTGTTCAGAATGCAGGTAATCAGCAGCCCTGTGGTGAGGCCAGGGAGTGTGCACTCTGTACCCCCCACAACTGCTACCAACTCTACTGCCGTTTTATAATGGAGAAATGGTTCCTAAGATAACACCAGAACACAGTGAAGTGGTCTTGGTTTATTTCCTGGTTCAATATCTAAATGAGCAGTGTAGTAACTACTTTCCTGTGGCTGGATAAGACATTATGACCAAGACATCCTAGAGACGAAAGAGATGCTGTGATCTCTTGGGCTTATGGTTCCAGGAGAAGAGTCTGTCATGGCAGCAGGTGGCGGTTGTGGTGGCAGGAAAGCCAAGAGTTCACATCTTGAACCACAAACAGGAAGCAGAGAGAGTAAATTGGGAATGGTGTCAGGCTTTGAATCCTGAGAGGCCACCCCTAGAGACTACTTCTTCCAACCAGGTCACATCCCCTAAGCCACCCAAACATTCAAATGCCCAAGACTATGGGGGATATCCTCAAGTCAGCACAGGCAGTTATCAATTTTATAATTTTTCTAAAAATCGTGTGTGTGTGTGTGTGTGTGTGTGTGTGTGTGTGTGTGTGTGTGTGTGTGTAGCATAGCAGGAATCTTAAAAGTTCTTATTAATAAAAACAAATCTGGAGCCAGGTATTGGGGTGAATGCTGGAAGATCAGAGAAGCAGAACAAGCCACAGCTTCCTCACCTCACCAATTCCTCAGCTGATCCTGTTTCCTCAGACTGGAGGCCTCTGTGTCCTCATCCAGAATGAATCTCAGCTGAACTGTGCTGCTCCAAAGCCTGAAAGCTTAACCAGCCAAATGCTTCTAGTTTCTGGTCCTCACGCCTTATATATCTTTCTGCCACCACTCCCTGGGATTAAAGGATCGCTTTCTGGGATTAAAGGCATGAGTCACCATGCCTTGCCATTTACAATGTGGCCTTGAACTCACAGAGATCCAGAGGGATTTCCGCCTCTGGAATTCTAGGATTAAAGGCATGTGCTACCACTGCCTATCCTCTATGTTTAATATTGTGGCTGTTCTGTTCTCTGACCCCAGATAAGTTTATTAGTGTACACGATATTTCGGGGAACACACATATGCAACATTTGGGGAAGCCAGAGCAAAAAAATTGGTATTTTCCTCTACTCCTGTCTGCCTTGTTGACTGGAGATACGGTCTTTCACGGAACCAGAAGCTCACCATTTGGCTGAGAGGGTTAGCCAGGGAGCTCCCGAGATCCTCCAATCTACCCTGATGGAGGCTGAGGTTGCAGGCATACACGGCCAGGCCTGGCTTTTTGTGGGGATGCTGAGGATTCAAACTCAGGTCCTCCTGCTTGTGGGCCAATGCTCTTACCCACTGACCCATCTCCCGAGCCCCTTGTTGAATGTCTCAACAGGACACAGCAGTCTGTTTTCCACAGCTCCGTCCTCACCACACCTCTCATGTTAAAAGGCAGGCCCCTCCTTCATCACTCGGAGAGACGGTGGCTCTTCTTCTGCTTTCTTAGGAGCCCGTGTGTGCTGAGCTACCTTCCCCAGGATCTGCAGGAATAAAGGCCGGTGGTGGAGTTGCCTCATGGCAGAGGCAACATTGAGGTTTCTGTAGCACTCTCTTGAGATATCCTCGGAGCAAGACTTCTCAGATGTATTGGTAGGGCCACAGCTCTGGCTTCCCATATTTGGGTATATCAAAGATGGCGGCCGGACAGCTTTCCTAGGTGTTGCTGGCCTTTGAAAGGGATGACCCATGGACCACATGCCCAGTTTCACTTTTCCTCCTGAATCTTGGCTTCCCTTCCTTTCAGGCTGTATTCTTCATTACCCTGGACTCCAGTCCAGAACTCTCCAAGGGCATCTCTTGTATTTACAGACAGAAGAGCAAGTCTAGCTTTTCTCCCTAACAGACGCCTGCTGGTCACCAGGTCAACTAAAGTATGGGGAATTGTAAAACTTGACCAATGGACTAAAAAGAGATGCCCATGTCCCGTCAGCCAGAGTGTGCAGCCCCAGAAAGTCCTGTCTGGAAGATAAAATGGGTCCCACATTAATGCTGGGCATCAAGTACTGTATCACCAGCTGCCTTAGGGTTATTATTGCTGTGATGAGTGAGACACTATGACCAAAAGCAACTTGGGGGAAGAAATGGAGTATTTGGCTTACATATCCTAAATCACAGTCCACTGAGGGGAGCCAAGGCAAGAAATCAAACTGGGCAGGAACCTAGAGGCAGAGGCCGTGGAAGAGAGCTACTTACTGACTTGCTCCTCATGGCTTGCTCAGCCTGCTTTCTTTTTTTCTTTCTTTCCCATTTTTTCTTTTATTGAAAATAGATTTATTCTCACATAATATATTCTGATTATAGTATGCCCTCCCAGTCCCTGCACACACAACCCTCCATCCAGAGCCACCCTCTTTCTGCCTCTCATTAGAAAACAAACAGGCATCAAAGGGAAAATAATAAAATAAAATATAATACAGTATAAAGTAGAATAGAATAGAAAAAAACCTAACACAGGGGCATAGAACAAGCCAACCAAACAAAAAGGAAAAAGAAAGAACCCCAAAGGGCACAAGAAGCAGATACAGATGCAGAGACCCACTTGTTGGCACGCTCAGGAATACCATCAAAACACAATCCTGGAAGTCATGATAGCTATTCAAAGGACCCGCAGGGAAGCGGGAGAGAGGAAAGGAATAAATAAAATAAATTTAAAAAAAAAATGAGAAATAAAAAAGATAGAATTTTTTAAAGGATATTTTTTTTTTTAAAGCCTGGCATATTATGAGGCAAGGAACCCCCAAAGAGGCCACTGAGTTCCTTTTCTGTTGGCCATCCTCTCTGGGCGTACAGCCTACCCTTAAGAGAGGTTTGTTTCCCCAGTGAGACGCCCTGAAGAAAACTAAACTCACATTTGCAAGTGGTTACCAGTTGGCGCTAACTTCTGGGTTAGGGGTGAGGGCATGTGTCCATTCCTCCTGCGGCTCTAGGACCCCATCTGGTGCAGACCCGTGCAGACCCTGGGCTGCCTCAGTCTCTGTGAGTTCATACATGTGGAGATCGTGTTGGTGTCCTCCATCCCTCTGGCTCTTGTACTCTTTCCAGCTCCTCTTCTGATGGGTTCCCTCAGCCCTGATGGGAGGAAGCTGATGGAAATATCCTGTTGAGGGCGGAGTGTTCCAAGGTCTCGCATTCTTTGCATATTTTCTGGCTGTGGGTCTCTGTATTTGTTCCCATCTGCTGCAGGAGGGAGCATCTCTGATGATATCAGTTTGCTTTCTTATAGAACTCAGAACCACCAGCTCTGGTGCCCCTCCCCACCCCAATCACTAATTAAGAAAACACAGACCTGTCTATATCAGGTCTTATGGAGGCCTTCTCTTAACTGAGGGCCCCTCCTCAGATGATTCTGGCTTGTGTCACGTTGAAATAAATCATACTAAATTCTGCGTGGGGCTGGGAGGTGGTGGCACACACGTTTGATCCCAGCAGTGGTAGGAAGATCTCTGAGTTCAAGGCCAGCCTGGTCTACAAATGGAGTTCCAGGACACCTGAGCTACATGGAGAAACCCTGTCTCAGAAAACAAAAACAAACAACAACATCAACAACAAAAACAGGCTGGAGAGATGGCTCAGAGGTTCAGAGCATTAACTGCCCTTTCTGAGTTCAATTCCCAGCAACCACATGGTGGCTCACAACCATCTGTAACGAGATCTGGCGCCCTCTTCTGGTGCAGAGGCAAACATGCAGATAGAACATGGTATACATAATAAATAAATACATCTTAAAAAAGAAAGAAAAAAAATCAAACCAAACCCAAACAAACAAAAAAGTTCTACATGCCAAGGCAGTGAGACAGTGAGAAAGATGAGAGTCAGCACAGCCTGAGCGAACACAGGAGCCCTGCGGTGGGCGCCAGCTTCCAGACGGACCCAGGATGAGCAGGTGCTGGAGGAGAGTGGGTGGGCAGGCACTCCAGTGGAAGCGGAAGGAGGCTTCTCACATGAACAATTCAGATCAGGGCAGCATGCACACCAGGGAAAGGTGCAATGAATTTCACTGGCATGGGAGAATAGTGAGGGGTCTTTCTACTACTTTCAGTGACACAGTGAGAATATTTACCAGGACACTGACCTTTAAGGAGGGCTGAGGCAGGAAGGTCATGAGTTTGAGGCCAGCCTGGGCTATAAAAGAGTTAAAGGCCCAGCTATGGACTATGACTGTCTAATAACCAAAGGACAACATTTTAAGGAAGAGTTCAGTGGAAGAACTACCTAGAGTGTACAAAGTCTTGGGTTTGCTCCCAAACAGTAGAAAAATAACCATATTTAATATTAGGAAGACTGGGCACAGAGGCAGTCAGAGGAAGTCATTACTAGAACTTAGTGACTGAAAATATGACCAAATAAAAGGGAAATGATGTGAAAGATTATGGTCCTCTGCTGAATGTTAGGATATCATGGTTTCTGAACAACATGCTGTATGTAAATCTAAGTATCAAATTGTATCTGTGCTTTAAAAGCAATCGAAACACTTGCAATTTACCCTGCTATTATTTCTTATTCTTTTTTCAGCATTCTTTCATATTGGGTATGTGTGTGTATGTGGGGGTGGGTGGGCATGCCCATGTGTGGCTTGCTGTGGTCTGCATGTGTGGAAGTCAGAGGACAACTTATAGGGGTCGCTTCTCTCCTTTCAGTATGGAGGTCCGGGTATTGAACTCGGGTCCTCAGGCTTGACACCAAGAGCCTTTACCTGATGAGCTGTCTCACGGGCCTTTTTGTCTTACTCTTCCAGTGAATATTCCCCATCTGTTGAGGTTCGGACACACATGCAGTAAAATGTGTGAAGTGAGCCCCTGACATTTGCATCAGCTTGTACCGCTGGAGCCACAAATAGCCAATCCTATCTTGTGATTAGACTGTTTGCTTTTACAAGCGTTGATTCCCCCCCCCATAAATTCATAGTATTATTAAAACATTTGTTTTCCTTATTTAGAACAATAATAAATACCAGTATCATGTATTCTCTTTGCTTGATGTTTTTATTATTATATTAATTGATTGTGTCTATTTTTTGAAGAGTCCTCTGCAAAGACGGTTCTTTGTTTAAGTATTAAGAACACAGCTGGATGCTTTAAAAGTAGTTTGCCGGCTTAAGGAACATTTGCTGCAGAGGACCTGAGTTTGGTTCCCAGCATCCACAATCACCTGTAACTCCACCTGCAGGAGACCCAGCACCCTCTTCTGGCCTCCACTGGCACCTCTGTGCATATGTGCTCGTGCATGCACAAAATAATAATAATAATAATAATAATAATAACAACAACAACAACAAAATAAATAAAAGTAGCATGTCTACACTTAACAACTATTCATAGCAATTCTGGTTTTTCTAGAAACTACTAAACTTTTCTATCTTTATAAAGTAGAGTAATCTGCCATATTCCACTACTTGGGCAGCTTCAATAGGCCTGATCTATCTGTCTTTCTTTCTATCTCCCTTCCTTCCTTCCTTCTTTCCTTTCTTTTTTGTTTTTTGAGACAGAGTTTCTCTGTGTAGCTCTGGCTGACCTGGAACTCACTCTGTAGACCAGGCTGGCCTCAAACTCAGGGTTCAACTTGCCTCTGCCTCCCGAGTGCTGGGTTAAAGGTGTGCACCACCACTGCCACCCAACGGGCCCGAACATTATGGCACTATATTGTTGCATTTGATGAGATGCATGAAGACTGAGACATTGTCATGCAAGGAGAGATTTCCAGCGTGGTGTCTCGATTAATACCCATACATAAGACCTTGCGGTTTCCCTACCCGTGGTTATCTGCTGAGCAGTAACCAGTGGCCTCAAGGAGTATCCAAACTAGCAATGCTCATTGATTAGTAGTGTGTTTCCTGAGAGAGGTTCAGGCACACTCACACCTGCATTATACCCATCCCTGCATCCTCTAATTGCTTTTAGGTCTGACCCATTTGAAGACGCGTTTGGGCAGTCCTACCCTGGATGTCAGCCAGTTCACACAATGAGGTCCTAGATGTTTTCCTGGGCTTGTTAGGCCTAGAAGTAAGGCAGTGATGCAAGGAGAAGAATCAGCTTTGCTGTAAAGAGTCCCCATATCAAAAACCCGTTCTAAGCAGGGGAACGGAAGCCCCCCTGTACTGCTGGCGGGATAGAGCCCCCTTTGGTACCCTCTTCTGTACATTACTGCCCTTTGCAATCAGCACACACTGCAGGAACCAGTCTCAAGTCCATATGGCTGTTCCCTAAAAAACCACTAAGTACAGAGCAGTCAGCTTTGCTGGTCTGTGTGGGAAGAATGAGTTACGGATGCTGCGCAGCACCGTGTGTGTGTGTGTGTGTGTGTGTGTGTGTGTGTGTGTGTGTGTGTGTGCTTGCACAAGTCCAAGCCTGTCCTGTGAAGCCGTGGGGCTGAAGGGTGGCCAAATGGAACTGGAGGCAGTTCACATCTGAGCACACAGCAGACTTGGCAGTGGCTAATACTCATTTTAATATCACCCGTTTGTGTGGCAGAAAATCCCGGGGGAAAGGCGTGGAAATCACTTGGCCTTTGCATCCCTCCCAATGCTGTGACAGTTTTAGATGTCCCAATTTCTAGAACACCACCATCCCATAAAAACGTAGTCCAAGCCACAAATGCGAACCATGTCTATGGGCCATGTGAGAAGGTAAAACAAAACTGTTGGAACTAATTTTAATATGTTGTCATTTAACACAATATATTAAAATATGTTTTTTTCCAACATGTAATCTATGTAAAAATGAACAATGTTATGTTTTTTTCTTAGCAAACCTTGGGATTTGGATGTGTTCTTTACACTTACAGCACACTGGGTTTAGATCAGCCACATTTCAAGCGCTCAACAGCCTCTTGTGGGTGGCATCCACTGTGATGGACAGCAAGATGTAGGACCACAACAAAAACATCTGCTCTGTGATCAGAAAGGCAGTGCCCAGCCGCAAAGGTGAAGCAGTGTGAAAGGTTTTGTTGGCTGTTTGCGAGCTTCTGCATGACCCTTTAAAGACTGTCCTCCCGAGCCCCTGGGAACAGACTGTAGTTGCCCAGCACCCTCCACCCAGCCCATCTTGAGTCCTGCTCATCATAATTTCTGCTTATCATAATTTACCTGAGCTGATCAGATCCTGCTCCAGTACCACGTGCCTCTGGTAACCTGGCTACCTTATGAAAAGCAGCACCCAGGCACTGGCTCACACCCTGTCATCAACTCGTACCATTTGTGAGCAGCCTTGGGGCCACATAAACATCCTGTGGTAAGGTCAGGACCACCTGACCCCCCTGTTAACACATCGGTGAGAGGGGCCGGTGAGCTGGGCTTGTTTTCCACGATTTTGATGGGCTTCATTAATTATGTTGAGCAAGGAAGGTGTACAGCTGGAGAAGGACCCGCTTAGCTCTACATGAACGGGAATAATTGGCCAGTTGGCAGAGTGTTAAATTGGCAGTCTAGTGAGAGAAACTCGTGAATAAACACAATTCCCCTAAACCACAAGAGGCGGGTTTTATAGGGAGGGCTCTCTCCCTCTCTACCTTCTCACAACTTGGGAACTTCCTGGTGTGGCCTAGCAAGGGACAGAGAAGGACCTGCCATGATAGGGTGGTAACGCAGTGTGGCATCAGGAACCAGCCTGAAGCCAGGACATGTCCCCTGCTCCGGATCTCATCATCTGCAGGACCAACCATGAGCAGTTTACAGATCCTCTCTAAACTTGAGGTTTTTCATCTAGAGCACAGAAATAATAATAATGCTGCCGGGCAGCGGTGATGGCGGATACCTTTAATCCCAGCACTTGGGAGGCAGAGCCAGGCAGATCTCTGTGAGTTCGAGACCAGCCTGGTCTACAGAGTGAGATCCAGGATAGGCACCAAAACTACACAGAGAAACCCTGTCTCTCTCGGAAAATCAATAATAATAATAATAATAATAATAATAATAATAATAATAATAATGTTATTAGAACAGTTACATACTTGCTTCTGTAGAGCATTTAGAATAGCGTTCCATCCCCATGCGACTTACTTTTCCTACTACTGTGACAGGATGCCTGAAAAAGCAGCATCAGGAAGGAAGGGTAATGACGTCATGGTTTAACAAGGGATCCAGGCCACGGCAGAGGGGAAGGCTTCATGGCCGTCAGCTGCATACTGGGAGGCGCGTACAGGCAACCCCTCCCCTCCTTGTGCCTTGGTGGACCAAGAGGCAGGTCGACCGGAAATGGATCAGTGATGCACTTCCTCCACTAAGGCTCCTCCTCCAGCTCCTAACACAAGCGCCACTAGGTGGAGACCCAATGTCCTATCACATGAGCCAAATGTTGGACACATTCAAACCACAACAGGCCCTTAACATGCATTATGTATGTTTTCGCATGTAATTTAAAAAATAGGAAACACTTCCTATGATGTACACATCTTTCAAATTCTCTGGGAAAATGTTGAAGTGTGCTTCAGCTTTTCTTAAAAACTGCCTCGTTCATTCACTAGGCATTTGTTGTATGTCTGTAATCTGAGCATTGAACACACCAAGGACAAGTTCTAGAAGAAATATCATCGTAAATATGTGAAATCATTCGGGCAGGCCACAAAACAGTAGCTGTGTCTCCCCACCCCACCCCCTCCCCACCCCGCACCTTGGCTATTACAAGGTTGTTCCTCCTTGCCTCTACTACCAAAACTAAAAATTACTTATTTACCATACTTTAGTACCTTTTGGTATATAAGTTAAATGATATTGAGTGCAGAATCATCTCAAACATGTGAAAAGAATTCCACACCCTTTAATGCATGCCCTAGATGTTTTTAGAACCTCATTATATAAGAAAGGTCATTTGTCTTTATTAAAACTCGGCTTTACAATGGAGAGTGGGATTTAATTCACCTGAACCTTTACAATCTCTAAATTTTGTATTTCTGATATTTATTTACTGTGTGCACATGTGTTTACCTGCATGATTATGCACATACACACTCCCGCGCACGCACACACACATGTCAAGGCATACATGTCAGGGTCAGAGGATAGCTATGGAAGTCTGTTCTCTCCTTCAGCCACGTGGATCCTGGGGATCAAACTCTGGCTGTCAGTCTTGGCAGCAAGCACAGTTAAACTTTTGGATTTACTAAAAGCAGGTAAACAACTAGTCCAAAATAATGAGCACCATTTTTTTTTTTTTTAACTTTAAAGTACTTAAAAAAAAAAATCTTAAACTAAAACTAAAAAAAAACCAAAAGAGCCCTATTGGAAAATTTTTGGTTTTTTTTGAGACAGGGTTTCTCTGTGTAGGTTTGCGCCTTTCCTGGAACTCACTTGGTAGCCCAGGCTGGCCTCGAACTCACAGAGATCCGCCTGGCTCTGCCTCCCGAGTGCTGGGATTAAAGGTGTGTGCCACCACCGCCCGGCTTTTCTATTTTCTTTTCTTTTCTTTTTTTTTTTTTTTTTGGTTTTTTAAAACTTCTTATCTTATTTATGGATTGCTGTGTAACAAATTCTCCTGCAAGCTTCGCGGCTTCACAGGGTGGAGGAGTCCAGGAACAGTGTAGCCGGGAGTTCCCGGCTCTTGTCTCTCCTAGGTTACACTCAAGAGGTCACCGAGTCTGAGTCTCTTGGATGCACTGGGGCTCGAGGACCCCCATCCTTCACAACGCCCTCAGATGGCTTCAGTGTAGAGGCTTTAGTTCCTTCCAGAATGGACTGACTTCCCTGGCTGCTCTCCAGACATGGTGGCTGTCTTCCCCAGAGAGGGTAATTCAAGAGAGATCACGGAGGAAGCCATGGTGCCTATCATGAGATCGTATCAAGGTCACACACCTTCACTTTCTTCATTATCCCATTCATTAGCAGCAAAATAATGAAGTCCAGTTACTCTCTAGGGAAGGGAGATTAGAAGCTCTCTTCAGAAGAGAATGTCAAGAATTTTTGAACGTACTTGTGGACACCGTAATCACCACAGATGGCTTTTGACATTTCATAAAGTGGTATTGGTAAAGGAGGATCTGAAAGGGGAGGCCTGAGCCTGCAGTGGCCAGATCATGCAGACTCACTTGGGCTGAGCAGAACCACTGATTCCAGACATGCCAGACATTCCCTCTTGCTTTTGTTGTTGTTGTTACTGTTTATTTGTTTGTTTGTTTGTTTTTCAAGACAAGGTTTTTCTACGTAGCCTTGGATGTCCTGGAACTCTGTAGACCAGGCTGGCCTAGTCTCAGAGAGATCTTCCTGCCTCTGCCTTCTGAGTGCTGGATTTAAAGGCATGCGCCACCACCGCCCAGCCATGCTGTACCTTTTGGTCTCTTCTTTTTAACAGCTTCAGGCCTGGTATCAAAGTTATGCCTCCCAGTACAGAATAGAATCCTATGGTGAAATGTGAAACCTTTGCCTTTGTTGAAATCAGGAAACAGAACTCCAGAGGACCTTTGTCTCATATTCACGCTAAACCCAAGACAGTTATTAACAGGCTTTTTCCATTTCCTCTTTAAGAATCCCTCCCTCTGCCTTCTCATGTTTGAAGGTGTTTATTGTTTTTACTCTTTGTCCTCTGCTTTCCAGGCCACGACCCAGCTGTGGCTCTCAGTTACGTTGTAGCTTCCTGCTTCTGCATTTTCCTGGGCCAAAGCCCCTGTGCTGGCCACACACTCATTTCTCCGCGCATTTGTGTTTCTTCTCAGCAAAATGCGTGCAAACAAATCCTCCGAGCCCTCGGGCTTTTCTCTCCGTTTCTTCTTCAAATAGAAATCACCTAGCAACATTCATCCAGGACCAACTAACTGCCCGTCCAGCTGTGTTCCCATCACAGCAAGCGTCACAGAGGAAGCAGAAGGCATGGCCCCTGCCCTTAAGAAATTTATCCTCTCCTAAAAGCTGAATTTAAAAGATTTTATGAAACGATAGCAGCATGCAAACTCCCATTTATATTCAAGAGTGACATGTTATCCGAGATACAGTGATTAGATTGTTTTTGTTTGTCGGTGCTGGAGGTCAAAGAGAGAGCTCCTGCCATGTAGGCAAGTGCTGGAGTACGGAGGAGGTACATCCCCATCCACAGGCTCTGATGATGAAATCCAGGGGCTCTTCCTTTGCACACCTCGTAGTGGAAAAGGCAAGTTCTCCTTTGGACTAAGTCTAGGCGTAGGCTGTGATGGAGAGAATGGAGAGACTGTTATGAGAAAATCGTTGCCTAAAGTTGACACACTTCACCTAGTTTGGTGAGCATTCAAATGTGGTTTTGAAACCAGAATAAATAAATGCTTGATCGATAATCTTTAACACAAAGATATGCCCAGTTAATATGACAGATAATTAGCTACAGCTGGCGACTGGAACGTCAATTCATTTATGTTCTGTTTTCATTTCGTTTTGTTTCCCTCTTGTTTGAGGAGATGGCAGTCCTGGGCTTTGATCTACCTAACTTTGAATCGAATGTTCATCAATAAGGGGCGTGGAAGAGCAGTGGCCTGTGAATGGGGTGTAGAGGATAGGAAGCATGAACGGAGGGCGTGCGTGGAGGAGGAAGCCTCCAGCACTCATTACTAAGACCTGGTTGCTGATACAAGAAGCTGCGGACCGCCGTTTCAGGCGTCAGAAAGGAGGTGAGAACCATCCTGATCAAAGTGATTGGAGGAGAGCCGCTAGGATACAACACACCTAGAACAAAATAATTGGGACTCCACTGCATGTGGCCCTGGCTATAGATCCAAAGAGAGAGTCACAGACGAGGCAAGTGACCATGGGTGGCATTAAGTGTAAGCGGGAGAGAGTCCCATTTGACTTGTACACCTTGAGCTTGAAGCACTGAGGAGGGTGGCCCCTTTCCCGGGGAAGGAGAGCTGACTGAAGGGAGTAGTGGTCAACATTATTTGGCTTGCCAGTGTGTTCAGTTAAAGCTAAAATTCTGTGAAGGCAGAAGGGAGTGTGGATTTCATCATCATCCATGTCTATGTAAACCTGCTTTGAGCAGCTATTGCTTGAAGGATGTTGTATATGAGGGGGAAAAGTGTGTGTGTGTGTGTGTGTGTGTGTGTGTGTGTGTGTGTGTGTGTAGACAGACTAGTAACAACAGTAAAAATATAGGTTTAAGTAGAATTGATAACATAAATGATAAACAGATGAGAGATATATGGATGTGTGTTGCATGAATGTATATATATGCACGTCTATGTTTTTATAGCTATGTGTACATGTGTTTTAAAAAAACCTACTTTTGAGTAGGTGGATTACAAGTAATAATTCTTTTTCTTATTTTCTATGACTTCATTGTCTTTTCCTTCATTTTTTTTTCTATTATCTGAATTTCTGGTATTTTCTAGTAAAACACAAATTACCTGTATAGGTTTTTAATTAGGATATATTATCTTGAGTGCTTAATGAAATGAGAGATAGGAATAGAATTCTCGGGGTCAGAATTTAGAACAAGAGAGAGCCTGAAAATAATCATCTCATGATGAGGAAGCTAAGACTCCGATAACTATACTTACATAATTCCTTACACTTCTAAAGTAGAGATTAAAATCTGTGTCTAAAATCTTTGTCAAAGAGAAGGACGGAGTTATTCTCATCTTTCAGAACTTGATTGGACCAAAGCCGTGGGCATTTGACACTATCTGGAGTTAGTTTTGGTTTTAACCACTGTAGGGACAGGGACATTAAGCCTGCTACTGGCATCTAGCATGCAGAAATCAGATATGCTACTAATTATCCACCTGTGCGTAAGACAGCTCCCACAGCTAAGAACTGTCTACTCAAAATGCCAACAGTGCAGAGGTTAGGGGACACTGATACAGAGTGGGGGCATGTTCCTGAAATATTCTGTGCTCATATCAGTGCAGAGCGTATGACTTTCATGTTATTTTCAAGTGATCTTGAAACTTGGGCATCAAGTATTAAGAAGACTGTCCAATGCCATAGAATCAGCTCCAGACCTAGGACCCAAAGAAAAGGCTTAGGAATCCAAATCTGAGCTCAAAAACATGATGCAGTTTTACCTCCATGTGGGCACCCGTGGAGGAAGATGGTGGAAAAAGCCTCCTGGAAGTGTCAGTACCATACTGGTCTCATTTTCTCACCTGTACTAGGAAGTTACCTCTTCCACTAGAATGTGATGGAGAAAGAGATGTGTGCATGGCCTTCTGTGGTCTCTGCTCCTCACTCTTCCCACCATCTCACCTTTCAAGGAAATGTTCCATTTTCAGTGAATTCTGTTGTTGCTGGTGGTAGAATGTGGTTGATTGTGCGCATTGTGCTGTTGTGTATCTGGTCTGTAATTCTTAGGGCCACGAGAGAAGCAATGTAAAGGTGCTTGAGAGTTAATACTTTCTAGCCTGACTTTGGCAAGGACCTAGGCAGGGATTTTTACATTCCTCTTATCCAGGTTCCTAGATTTATTTTTCCCTCCAGATAAAGAATTCTTGTCTGCAACATCCGAAAGCTGCCACAGACTCCTTGTCATTTTCACAGAAGGACACCGCATATCAAAACAAAAAATTCATTGATTTTGGAAAGCTGAGTTCCATGGGGCCTTGAAAACATCGATTCCCCAGCTCCATGGGTCTCGTTGGCTTGCTGGTCAAGATATGGCCGAGCTGAGTCCCCAGTAACTTGGGAACAGTCACATGTTTCTGCTCTGATGCCATCCTTCACCCCCCTGCCTTAGCTGCAAGCAAAGGTTTTTACAGTTCTGTCTTACCTGGTCTGCTGGTCATGAGGCAGAACTACAGCAGACCACAAGGACTTCCATCAGCCCTTTCCTTGCCATGCTTCCCATATAAACATGAGATGGAGACAATTTATTCCAATGTTGACATATAAGAAAGAGCACCCCACCCTTTCTGTGGCTCCCCTGGGATCACACAAGATTATTTTAAGCAATAAAATGTCAACAGTAATAAATAAAATTGGGAAGGAAATTTGGATAAACCTATGCACAGGAAGAGACTTATTTTAGAATTCGCTTCCTGTAGCTTTACTGTAAGAATGGAGTTTCTTTTCAAACCCGGCAGTAACACTCACAGAGAAGAAAAAAAAATGTTTGCATCATTTCTCCTGTTTGGAGAAACAAACCAATTTATTATTTTTGTATATCCCATTCTTTAAACACAAAGTTAAGCATAAAGTCCACACAGTTCCTCATTGATTCTTCTCATACCATTGTAAAGGCATCATCTCCTTTTATATCCCAGAGGACTGGGGCTTAGAAAGGCCATGTGACTTTCCCTCTAAAGGTGCATAGCTCATAAATGGCAGAGTCAAGATTTGAACTCAGGGTCCTTTCAATTCAAGACCTAGGCTTCCCTTCCATTCTGTGTGAAACTATCTTCCAGATTTGTATGTTCAGCCTAAATTTCAATATTATTTTCTGTCAGTGGGCCAGAAGCATTTCCACACATTAATTTACTCTTGTAGTATTGAGGTGGGAGGTGGAATGGAATGAATTCATATCAAATGAATCCTGAGTGATTGGGTGGCCAGCCTTTTGTATACATTAGGTATCAACAGCATTGTCCCTGAGGCCTTGCTAAAGGTGGATTATCTAGAGGACTGGATGGGGGGGTCCACATTTGCACAGATCAAATACATAATCATCGATTTCATAAATAGCCCAGTCAGAACTGATTCCCCAAATTATGGTTTAAAAGTATGATTACTTTACACACATGCGTACAGGTGGGGTTCCTACACTACCTGACACATCCTTGGTCGTAAGTGTTTTGTTAATGCTTGGAGAATCGGACTTAGCTCTAAAGGAAATTGAAGAGAAAGAATTCAGTTCCAGAAGAGTCATGATGCTATGTTGGTTCCAGGAGTCAGAACGCTGATGACTTACGCATCTCCAGGAAGCCAGGCCATCCCATTCGTAAAAGGCTATGGAGGATAGTGAGCAGTGGCCTCGGCAGAAGGACCAGATTCCAATGCTGGCCCTATTCACTAGCCAGATGTAGAGACCAAACCACGTTATCTTCTGTCCTTGTAGTGCAAATCAAATCCAGGCCCTTGAGCGTGCCAGAAAAGCATTCGACCACTCGAAGTACACCCTCAGCAGCACCTTCCATGCATTTAGCTTCTGCCTCCTTGCTTGTGGCATAGTCTGAGGTACTCACTGGAGAGGAGGAACGGGTGTGAGTGTACCCTTGTGTAGGCATATGTGGGGCCAAAGACCACCACAGATGTCGCTGCTCAGGATCCACCCACCCTTTTTTTCTTCTAAGCATTTATATGTATGTGTATGTGCACACATGTGTGTTTCACATGTATGTGGGGAAAGGCATACATTCAAGTGTGTGGAAGTCAGAGGTTAATGTCAGGCCTTTTCTAGATCACTCTCCACATTGTTCCTTGAGGCAGTGTCTCTCGGTTGAACCCAGAACTTGCCCATATGACCAGTCCTGCTAGCTGGCATGCTCAGGAGAATCCCATCTCCAACTTCCTAGTGCTGGGATTGTAAGCGGACTGCCAGGCCCACCCAGTAATTGTGTGGATTCTGGGACTGTCTTGATGTTTGTGTGGCACGTGCTTTCACCACGGAGCCATTTCTCCAGTTCCCCACCATGGTTTTTTGTTTGTTTGTGTGTTTGTTTGTTTGTTTGTTTTGAGACAGCATCTGACAGTGGCCTGAAGCTCACAGGTAGGCTAAGCAGGTTGACCAGAGAGCTCCAGGGATCAGCCGCCTCTGCCTCCCAAGTACATGGGATTATAAACTATGCTTAGCTTTTCTCAGTTGGATTCTGAGCATCAAATTCTGGTCTCATGCTTACACTGCAAGCCCTTGGCAGGCTGAGCCATGTTGCCAGCTCCAGATGCAATAATAATAGTTCCTTAAACGGAACTATTTCTCATTAACATGATCATTCTTGATAAGATTGGAGACCTAGAAGCTATTTTGTTAAGAAGATTGCAGATTTGGAAGCAAACAGATGCCTGGTTCAAATCTCGCACTCAATGGCTAGTGACAGTATGCCTGGGGATAAACTCCCCAGTTTCTTTACAAGAAGCCCTTCTTTTATATGCAAAAGATGCTCAACAAATATTAGTTTTGACTATTGTTTTCTCTGGTACATTACATTTCAGGAATCTTAGGTACACTCCAGTCGCCCATGAGTTACGACTTTTTCTGTTCTAAGTAGCACATTGCTTGAACCAGTGTGGTGGTTCGTGCCTGTAATCCCAGCACTTGGAGCAGTTCCAGCAGGACAGCCAGGAACTCAAGGCCAGCACAGACTACACAGAGAGATGGTATGTGTGCGTGAGTATGTGCGTGCGTGCGTGCGTGCGTGCGTGCGTGTGTGTGTGTGTGTGTGTGTGTGTGTGTGTGTAGGGAGGGAATAAAGGTAGCACATCTTTTTGAGACTACAATAAAAGCTGCAGGGGAGAAATAGATCACAGGTGGAGATTCCCTGGTTCGGGTCCAGGAGGTTAAAAAGCATATATGGCAATCCGAATGTAATGACTATTTGGTTTGTAAAAGGATTTATCCCCATGCTCCTGGTGCAGCCCTCCCGGCGTCATTAAAATCAGATCCCATTTACAGAAACTCACTTTATTCAGAACACTTCAAGAACACATTTATTTCATTAACAGAGGCAAGCCTCTTTTAGCAAAACTTATTTATCAAATGCCTATTATGTGCCTAATAAGGTGGTGGGTGTAATGGGGAACAATGGGAGCCTCACATGTGGTCCCTGCCCTCCACGTTTTCTTTCTAATTGGAGAGTCAAGTGAACAGGCGGTATGAGATGTATTAGTGCTATATGCTGATATAATCAAGTACTAAATTGTGTATGCTTGTGTGGGTGGGCGCGCAAGCCTCACATATCATTCTCTGACCTTGAATTGTACACAAATCATTAGCGTCAAACTGGAATTGCCAGCGGCTCCCCCACCCTTCGTCTTTGCTTGGCCGACTTCCATCACAGTCTCTCGCTCTGTCTGAAACGCGGTTCAGAAAAGAGGGGTGAGCTAATACAGCGACGAAGAGAGAGAAATCAATACGGGGGGGGGGGGGAAGAGGTTACTGCGCGTCTGTGGTGAGTGCTGCGGATGGATTCCATACTGGGCAGAGGCTGTCCTGAAGGCACCCGGGCGCCATGAAAACCCCTCTGGGGACACCCAGCAACTTCCCTTGCTGGTTTACCAGTTAACCACTGGACCTTGTCAGAGGCTGGACAGGGAGAGTAAAAGGGATGGTGCAAAGGAAGAGATGGGGGACCGGGAAGGGCCGGAAAGTCCTGGCCCTGACTGCTCTGTCCTAACAGTCCGGAATCCATAGTAATGTCTTCAGCAGGCATGTAGGAACCTTGCTGGGTGGGGCCAGACAGTCCTGTCCCTAACATTTATGCAGGCCAAGGCTGGAGTACAAATACCATATACCTTGCATTTAATCATGATGCATTGAGCTAAAACCCCACTAAGTAAAGTTGGCTCAACTAACTGTCCTTGACAAGTACACCTTCACAGAGCCAGCAAACGCCAGCCCTGAGCATGAAATGCTTGCCTCCTGAATGTGACCACAGAACTTCCCTGGGCCACTCTGGCTCCATGCTCTACCACAGCAGCCTTCCACACTGAGAGACACTTACCCACACCTCCAGGGTCCATCACACACACCCTCTATTTCTGGGCTAGCAATGCCTGTGTTACCAATGCCAGAGGACAGAACCCAGGGAGCAGACTTGTAGGGGTTTGGTGTATCCAGAGCATGGTCTGGAAGTAGGGGCAAAGTCTCCTGCTTTGACCTGCAGTGCCAGAAAAGGGCCCAGTCCATCAAGGCTTCTAAAGCAGGGGACCAAGGCCAGGATACTAGGAACACAACTGAAGAGCGGATGGGAGATTGAGCCATGGTCATCAAGAGCGATCAGTTCATGTTGGGGGAGGCGTGTGAGGGGAAATGGAGAAAAGAAAGAAGATGAGGCCCCAGCCCAGCTCTACAAAGATCAGGCCTCTTAATCTATTACCATGTTTAGTTAAAGAGTGACAGAGAGCCACGTTTTCAGGGGCCGGGAGGCTCTGTGAACCAGTGGCAAGGGATCTGAAGGCCCAAGAATGACGGCTTGGGGGCTAAAAGCAGGAATGGTGGTAATGAATTCTCCCCAAGGTCTTCTGGCTCCTTCTTCTTTCCAACCCTCCCCCTCCTGCTGGATGCTGGCCCCGGACTCCTTCACCAACAGACATTCCACCTGGTCACGTCCCCTAGAGAAGGACAGAAGGGAGGTTAATTTTAATCCTCCAGAGAAAAAAGGAGAGGATAACTTCGTAGGAAAGTGAAGTTGGAACAGCTCACCGACAGTCTAGCCAAATGGAGAAAGGATAGTTACTGCATTTGGAGTCGCGCTATTTGTAGAGCGCAAGAATAGGCATTTCCAGTCATGCTCAAATGCATTGTGGGAGCTGCAGAAACCCCAATGGTAGCTCAACGTTAGACTATGTCTCCAGTTCACGAATTGAAACAAAAACACTTAATGACTTCCGAGGGATAAGTACGAGGACCAAGACTTTGTGGCACAAACCAAGACCCAGAGTTCTCACTTGTCCTAAAAGCACCCCTGTCCATGCTTAGCTTCCCCCACTGTCAGCTCAGACATGAGCTGCTTGAAATTCCTCCAGCCCTGCGCTCCCAAGCACGCCAGCAGCAGCAGTACAGAAAAAGAGTAGACGGTTGACTTCCGGTGTTCAGGAACTGATCACTGAGCCCAAGTAAAGCCACAGGCCAGCTATGAGTAGTCAGCAGTTCTAAAGATAAGGCTAGGACCAGGGACAGGCGTATCGGGGAGGCAGTGAATGAGCCTCACCGTGGCTTAGCTCCTATTTCAGGATCTGTGGCCTTGCTGGTCCCTACCAGGTCGACACTGCTGCCATTCACCTGGTCTGGATCACCTCACATCCTAAGACCATCCTTGCTGCTTAGAGTTCAGTCTCCAGGGCCCTGCTTTCCTCTTCTTATGTAGGCATGCACACACTTACCAACCGCACATTTCTCTATATGCGGTACACTGCAGAGCGTCTCCTTTGCCAGATCCTGTGCCCTGGATACACAGATCCAGTAAAGGGACAGATCCACTCTCACCCAGTGCGCCTGGGGCACAGCCAGATCACATGGAGCCCGAGGCCCAAGGGACCACAGGCAGGGGTAGAGAGCTCCACGTGGGCATGTTACAGACGTCTCTCAGCTCTTGTCTTCTCAGAAGACAAGAATTCACTCAAGAGACATAGACGATTTAATCAGAAGTTTACTTACTAAAGCAAAGCATGTGCTTGGATGAGAGGATGAAGAAGGTTGGCCCGGAACAAGTTAAGTGGCCCCGCTCTGTGGGCTTTTAAAGAAATTTTCACGAATGCTCGTGAGATGGATGGCATGGTCAGGGGACGAAATGACTTTTGCTTTCCCAAATTATAGTGGGTGGGTCTCCCTTTCAGGGCATCTCTCCAGGTGACGTTTTAGAAAAGCCCATGAGTGTCGAAACCACAGCACGAGTGGAACTCTAACGATGTCAGACATCTTGATGCTGTAGACCCTCCATGAATACACTTGGGAGACACATTGGGAAAGTGTCCAGTATCTTGGTTTCTAATAGTGTGGGACCAGCCCACTTGCCACATCAGGGATGTTTGGCCACAAGGGCATTTTGATGATGAGGTGGTAGAGCTATGGAGGCCCAGCTGTAGTTTCCTCTGGTTATCTCCAGTCTAATGACCTGCCTCCCAGTTAGGCGGGCCAGAGGAAAGTCAGATGGGAGATAATTATCAAAAGATGTGGAAATTTGTCAAACTAGTTGGCCAGAGCAATAGCAGGATTTAGAGTTGGGGAGAAAAGAGAGACACGAGGGGCATTTGTGCCTGGCATGGTGACTTCCAAACTTGCTTGCCCTTTAGAATGGTCTGGAATATTTGAAAATGTCAATACCCAGGCTACATCCTAGCCCACTGAGCTCAAAAAGATAGCAATGTCTTCCAAGCTGATAACGCCCAAGAGAATCATTGGTCCAAACAGTCAATGAGTATCTAATTCTGTAGGAGAATCAACAAGGGCTTCTGGGAGAGAGATGAACACATTCATTTTAGGAAAAAGTAACTGTAACCACCCTGAAGGCATGTCAGGGAGGCAGTATTCGAAACCAAACCAGCCTGGAACACGGGAAGGAACTGGGAAGGAACTATTGGACGGTGTCCTGACTGGCATTCTTAGCCCTTGAGTCACAGAAGAGACACTTTGGCCAACTCTTAATGTCAGGCGATGAGTTTAGCCTGTGGGTTTCCTATCTGCAATGGGGGAATTCATAGTATCTTGTTACTAGTTTTCGTTGTTCTAAGGCTTGTGATACTGGGCACGGGCATTAGGAGTGACGGGGGAGGGGTGTTTTATAATTTTGAGTGTGAGACAAGGATACAGAAACAAGGATGAAAATGGAGAAGCTCTAAGATGATGCTGGAGAGGACACAGCATCGTATGCTGCCAAGTGCCTGGGGACGGGAGAGTGAACCTGTGGGAACGTAACTTGGAGAAAGGACCAGGTGGGAAGAGCAAATGGAGATGGGGTGTCGGGGGTGTGGCTCAGTCAGTAGCAGGCTTACATAGAATGTGTAAAGTCCTCCCACCCAACACTGTACAGCATGAGTGTGCTGGCACATGCCTGTGATGTCAGCACTCAGGAGGCAGAGGCTGGCGACCCGGAGTTCAGAGACGTTCTCAGATGCCTATGGAGTTCAAGGCCATCCTGGGATACATTAAACCCCGTCTCAGAAAAAGGGTTTTTGTTGTTGTTGTTGTTGTTGTTGTTGTTTTAGGTTTTTGTTTTGTTTTTTAAAGAGCAAACAGGGAGGAAAGGAGACAAGGATAAGGTTCTCTGGGAGAACCTATTAGACCGCCCAAAACAAATTAGGAGAGCGATCGCTTCCCTGGGAGAAGGGAAACCACCATACAACACCTGCCCCATCCCCAGCCTTGACTCTTGACTTCTCTGTTGTATTTCCTGGTGGCCACAACCAGGTCCGGACCATTAGGACAACACTCCTGCCTAGCTGTCACATTTCTCCCAGAGTTTGTAGATGCGCAGGCATGTGTCCACCCGTAGGTCTCTGTCCATGGCGCGTGTTCACGAGCGAGGGACAGCCCACCCCACCTCAGACCTCCTCGGTTTTGCTCTTGTTTCTGAACGGCAGCCCTGGAGTGAGCCTGCCACCTTCAGAACTTCATGATTGTTACTTCCGGCCCAGGAGGGGTTTCTTTCCATCTTGAACGTGGCTCGTTTTCTGGGTTTCTCCATGCCCAGTTAGTTCGCCAGTCTGGAAGGTGTGACCTCCTGGGTATGTGGGGTGTTTCTGACACATGGGGAGCACAGCCTAGCATCTGCTCCCGGAGGAAAGCGCATGTGAGCACTGAGCAGATCAGCCGCACAGGCTGTTTACCCGGGACCCTAAGATTGCAGGCAGCGTGGGCGCCACCCCAGACCTTCACATTTCAGAACACAGGCCTTCTTTCAGTGGTTTTTATTGCCTGGGGTCTAAACGAGTGTGGCTCGTGGATCTAGCGTTCAGCGAGCTGACAATGAGTGCCTTTTTTTAAATGAAATCTTGTAATTTGACTAAATACAATCATTTCCTTTGGTATTACACCACCAGCAAAAAGGTCAAGGGTCACCAGGCAAGCCAGCCATAGTAATATCCTGGCAAATATTTGTATGAATTACGGTATTGAGTTATAAGGGCACATTCATTAGTCGGGCCCGGCATAAGATTCAAAAGAATTAATACAGTTCGCAGATGGGAGGAAAACGGATCTAAAACATACTCACAGTTTGGAACTGACCAAAAAACAAGTGTCCCAGGAATCATTAGGACACTTACTCAGTACTCAGTAGTAACTGTGTACTTCTAGGTAAGCTGCCCGACCTCTCCCTTTGTGGCAGAATATATAGGAAGCGCGCATAAAACTTGCCGGCCCTGAACTCAGCGTATCAAGGTGCTGCACATTGTATTTACTCAGGAAATGCTGCCAGTACTGGGTTCAGCCTGATAGAAATATACAGTAAGCCTCACTGGGAGGCCCTGGTCCAGGAAACACCACGCCTTAGTAGAGAGCCGCAGGGACCAAACTGAGCTGGGAGGACAGGACTGCCGAAGTTGAGAAACTTAGAGTCACGTGACGAAAGGTTAAAAGAATTGAGTGTATTTTGCCTGAAGTAGCAAGACGCAGCCAGTGCATAATAGCATTTTCTAATATGAAAGGTTCTCATATTGTAGATGGTTTAGATTTATTTTCTACCCAGGGGCCAAAGGTGGATACTTCAGAAAGACAAATTTGGGCTCTGTTTCAGGAAGGATGAGCTAATATTCACAGCTGCTCAGGGACGGTAGCAGCCTGTTCAGGAGGAAACGAGGACCTTGTCACTAGAGGTCCACAGGCGGGATGGCCACTTGATGAATTGATGCGTGGACCCCATGTCCTCTAGTGTCCAATCTCTGCAAGTCTGTAGTTGTGAACATACGTGGGGTGGACAATGAGCAAGAAAACTTGCTGTTTCCGTGTATCGATTCCCTTTATGAGAGTGCAAGTGTGTGTGTGTGTTCAGATGTGTGGCCATGCGTGTGGACGCCGGAGGATGAACCATAGATGTCTTCCTCGTTCACTAGTCACCTTGATTTTAATGAGACAGGGTCTCTTACCTGGGGTTTGCCAATTAGACCGGGCTGGCTGACCAAGGATCCGCCTCCTCTCCACCATCCTCGCCTTGGGATTACAGGGGTGCAAACACCACAGCTGACCTTTCCTTCACATGAATTCTGCAGATCGGAACTCAGGTGCCTGTGCTCGAGCTGCACACTTTGATGACAGAGATCTCCCCAGCTCTGTGCTGATGTCTTAGATACCAACAGGAGGCTATTTTGTTCGTTTGTTTGTTTGTTTGTTTGTTTGTTTGCTTTTGTTTTTCTGAGACAGGGTTTCTCTCTGTAGCTTTGGAGCCTGTCCTACAACTCGCACTGCAGACCAGGCTGGCCTCGAACTCACAGAGATCCGCCTGCCTCTGCCTCCCAAGTGCTGAGATTAAAGGCGTGCGCCACCACTGTTCATGGGGGCAGGACCTGGGAGACGCCCGTCATGTGCGGGGGCAAGCGTTCCTTCATGGCTTGTCTCCTGGCTGTGCAGGTGTTGGAAGGCGTGGACACAAACCCCATGTTTACGGGGTGTCCACGGCCCAGGGAAGCACAGTTCCCCTGCCCTCCTTCACTCATCCCTTTCCGTGTCCGCCTGCCTCTGCGAGCGAGCAGTGAGCCAGTTGCAGGAGGGGAAGCCGCCTTCCTCTTTCCTTTTTGGAGTTAAAGTCATTGACATTCGTGGTCCCCATTGGCTTCAGGTCCCGTGTATTGTTTAAACCACAGTACTTTGTTATGCTAACCAATCCTCCTCTTTGATGTTGTGTTTCTGTTTCCTTTTGGTGGTTTTCATCCATTTCCCCCTACTAGAATTTAAAATTCTGAACTGCATCACCACTAGAAAGCGATTTTCCTCATCTTTGTGTGTTAGATTTATCGTTGCCTTAAGCATATGTTAATGTTACAAAACATCGTTCAGATATGGTTTGTTAGTCGTGGTCTCTTAAGAGTTCCAGATTATATTCCTCAATAACAGTAAGGGTTATGATTGTTGATTTACTGTCTTTGCGTGGGAGGGACGGGGTGCCAGAGTACCCCAATGTTCCCCAGAATTTCAAAGTGGAGGATTGCTTTTTAAAAGGTGCAGGCCTTGCAAGCCAGGCGGTGGTGGTGCAGGCCTTTAATCCCAGCACTCGGGAGGCAGAGGCAGGCGGATCTCTGTGAGTTCGAGGCCAGCCTGGGCTACAGAGCAAGTTCCAGGAAAGGCGCAAAGCTACACAGAGAAACCCTGTCTCGGGTGTGTGTGTGTGTGTGTGTGTGTGTGTGTGTGTGTGTGTGTTGTGTTTTTTTTTTTTTTTTTTTTTTGTGTGTGTGTGTTGTGTGTGTGTGTGTGTGTGTGTGTGTGGTGTGTGGTGTGTGTGTGTTGTGTGTGTGTGTGTGTGTGTGTGGTGTGGGGGTGGGTGTGTGTGTGGTGTGGTGTGTGTGTGTGGTGTGTGTGTGTGTGTGTGTGTGTGTGTGTGTGTGTGTGCAGGCCTTGTGTGGCTTCCGTGTCACTCGCTCCGACTCACCCACTCTGCAGCCTCACAGGACTCTTTACGTCGATCTCACTACCTGTGCAGAGCGCACAGGGATGAAGCCATCCGTTCCCTTTCTCCTCGCCAGCCACTGATGGAGCAGCCCTGCTCACTCAGCCTTCCCAGAAGGACTCTAAGCCAGAGGAGAGGGCTGAGGTCCACCCAGGCTTCCGGCATTGCAGATCCTTACAGATCATCTTTTCACCATCGGGATGCACCTCCCCTGTGTCCTCTTCTCTTCGGCCATTTGAATGTGAACCTCACACGTGGTCAAAGCCTTCGTCACCGGTCTGCTTCAGAATAGCCTCCGACTAGACCAGCAGGCTTCCAGTTTGCAGCACACAGAGCTTTGTTCCAGCACACGCTGGGCCTGTTTCCTGTTCTTTTTTTCCCCCCACTCATCACACACATACTGAACTCCTCTCTGGAGGTAAAGACAAAGCATGGGGTTGCCCCCAAGCAGATGCTCAGTGGCAGTGTAGCGTGAACTGATCCTTAACACACAGGCCCTGGCAGAGACAGTACATGGCCACACCCTCAGAAGGAGTACAATGTAAACAGCCTGAAAGGGTGACTCAGAGTTTCCTGAGCCTACATTTGGGATATAACCATTTTTATAAGGAGCTTATATGAAGAAGCCTATAATTATTTTTCTCATTATGAGTTTATTTTGTATTCCTATGGCCTCATAAAAATTTTTACTGCCAGATGAAAATTAAAACTAGTAATTCCTTCTCCACCAACCTGAGCTAGTCTCTCTGAATGATAGAAGCCTGGGAAGAGGGCGACAGAGGGAAGATCATGTGGGTAAGCTCACTTTATGATGGCGGCCACAAAAACGTAAGATTTTAGCACTAGGAGGACATCGTGTTTTGATTATTTTTCCTCCTTTGTTAAATCTGTGGTGATTTAAAAAAAAAAAAATCTGATGGAAAGATCAGTCTGCTGTGGCTGCAGATGTGTGCCTAGGCTGATAAATCTGGTGTGTATGTGGTAAAACAGGAAGAAAATGAAGAGGGGCTTTTTGGAAATGACTCTCACTGTAAGACATTCCCGAAGCCATTTTGCAGAACTTTTTGTTCTGACATCGTTTCATCTCTTTGCCCGAAATGCTTTTTATTTCGCAGTAGCTTCATTCACCTAGACCTCCAGAAGTGTCAGGTCCTGAGATTTATTACCCACCGACATGTAGCCTAGGATGGAGTTCATATTCAAACAGAAAGAGAACAGGATCACTTACTATACAGCACCTGCTCCAGCTGCACCCCATTCATCCTCAGGCAGCCCCTTTGGAAGCCTCAGACACTTCAGCGTGCCCATCTCGAGTGGACAAAGCCCCTAAGACTCAGAGCTGCCAGGCTCAGATCCATTGATTTAAATTGAACGTAGATGGAGGTTCGTGATTAAGTAAGCTTGAGTTCCCTTTCTTCTGGGCGAGAGCGCATAAATGAGTTAGCAAATGTTCGAAGGCAGTGGAGGGAGATTGAGAACCATGACCATATGTCCTAGGGTTAGGCTATGATCCCCCACCTAGGCTAGAGCCAGCAACACAGCAGGTCGTTCTACCAGAATAACTTATGTGACAGCTGGCATCTAGATAAACCCTCAGGTGACCCACATACTCTCCAGCACGCAGCACAGGAGTGGCCTCGCTCTCCCAAAAGCACTCACTCTAAGTGACATTGCACTGTGATCCCTTGAGTCACAGATTTCTTGACCCAGGGACTCTGAGTTGGCCCTCTTCTGTTGCCTCTCCTGGATCAGTGAGTCATTTACATGGGTTTATCCATGACAATGTCTCTGATGGTGACAAGGACCATGGAAGAGATTGTTCTGTATAATGCTCTGCCATTTAACGTAGTTGATTCTGTAGACCTGGAAGGGCTCTGGGAGCACATCCTGCCTGTCACCACATGCCCATCCCTGGGCCACATGGATATCAGGGTTAGAATAAGTTTGGGACATTTATTTTAGTCATGGCTGAATGATGAGGCCTGCAGTCCATACTTTTTCTAGTCATTTGATCTCTATGGATGTGAAGCAGGCTTGATCCCCATGTGGCCTGTAGTTTGCTCACTGGGAGCTGAGCATGAATTAGTAGCAACACCACTGATAACTCTGGAGCGTAGACCATATGTCAGACGCCGAAGCCGTGTAGACATCACACTCTATTCTCAAGCCTGAGATGGGTACTGCCTTCCCTTTTCTGTTCAGCATCTTCTAACTTTCCAACTGTGGTGTCTAAAGACCTCAGCATGAGAATCAACTTGCCAGGGTCATGTGACCTTCCCAGTTCTTCTCAGCTTGCCTGAACAATGAATCAAGATGATCAGGAGCCTCCTGAGGGGTCTTTTGTGTTCTTGAGTTCAGCCTTTCACACTCTGTCTTCAGGGAGCCTCCCTGGCATCTTCCTAATTCTGAAGCATTCTTCAGCTTTCATCCCCATCACACTCAGCAAGCACACCCTCAGGACCCTACCTCCTCAGCCTCCATGTTGTTTGGGAAGATAAGTGTGTCTGTCTCTTCCCTGGACACACCAGTATCCTCAGCAAGGTGAGTTCATTGTTAGTTTGATTTTTTAACTGCTATGTGAAGGGCAGCTGGCACCATTTGAACTTGATGGGACTTAAATACAGATTCAAAGTCTATCCCTTGTATGTAGACTATAATTAGAAATGAGAAGCCATAGTTTCTTGGAATGTGGAGTTCTGTAATAACTTGTGTAATGTGCATTCCTATTAGTAACTAATTTACACATATATTACTTCTTGTAAATAAGAAAATAAAAAGGAGAGTCGGGGAGATAGCCCAATCGGTAATGTTCCTGCTGCTGGGCAGGCATGCAGCCCCGAGATCAGATTCCCAAAACTCACATAAAATCTGGGTGTGGTCACTTCTGTAACCCTAGCACTGGATAACACAGAGACACCTGAGTCTCCAGAGCCCATGGGCTGGCTAATGTAGCCAGTCAGTGAGCGCTGGCTTCGGTAAGAGACTGAGCCTCCAAAGATGGAGGGCAGTAATGGAAGACACCTGAGGTTGACCTCCTGCCTCTACATGCACAGACACACACACACACACACACACACACACACACACACACACACACACACAGAGGGAGGGGCGGTGGGGAGGGAGGAAAACGAGGCCCATGGTAGAGAGCACAAGACTTTCCCAGGGTTATCACATTAACGAAGGACAGAATAAGGCAAAAATCTAGTGCAGTGTCTACACCTCAAGAGTAAGTCTACAAGGAAGGCTGAGAGAATTAACCAGGCTGCTTCAGCGGCAGATGTGGAGTTTCTGGAATGGATCATCAACAGTCCAGAAATAAGGAAAGTTCCATACAACCAAAAAGACCTAGTCCTCCAAAGCTTCCTGGGCCCTGGGAATGAAACCAAGCTACCCATGCAGATTTCCCATTGCCTCGGACCAAGAGCGCTGTCTGCATCCTTCACATTCTGTTTTGTGGATAGGACAGGGGCATAAGTTGATTGGTAGAGGAGTCACAGGGAACTTTGCCTCCTGGAGTTTTCAGGGAGCTTTTTTGTCTAAGGCATAAAAAGCCCGACTGAATGATCTTTAGCATTACCAGATACACGGCCAAAAATGTTCCCTATAGTTCCAAACTGTGCTTCCTTTACACCCGATTCCTGGATTGGTAGCTATAAATCTCTGGTGTCCTGTTGTGGTTCATCTAGCGGACAAAAACCAGTTGAGATCGCAATTGTAGTAATGCTCGTGTTGGAATTAATAGCAAGCTTCAGGGTACTCAGGGTCTTTGAACTCCAGGGTTTGTTTTGGAGAGAAAGCATACATTTGGAAACCGCTGTAGTTTGCCCCTGGGGGCAGGGGCTATAGCCTGGGTGGTACAGAGCTTGCCTAGAAAGCAGGAAGTCCTGGGTCTGGTCCCCAGCACCTCATAAACAAGGCTTTACATGCATGCCTGTAATCTCAACACTTGGGAGAGGAGGAGGATCAGGAGTTTAAGGTCATCCTTTGATACATAGCAAATTCAAGGCTGGCCTGGCTACATGAGACCCCCCAAAAAAAGGGTGGGGGGGCAGGAGGAGAGGGAAAAAGAAAATTAACTGCTATAGTATGTCTCGTAAGTGGCCCCAAAGCCTGTTTGTAAAGGCTTGGTCCCAGACTGGTGCTTTGGGGAAATGTTGGGACTTTTAAGGGACGGGGCCTAGTGGGTGACTCTTATCTCAAAGGTGACTGGTGGGACCTTGCCACCACCATTCTCTTTCTCTTCCTGGTCTTGAGTTAATCGATGTCCTTGTGTTGCGCATGTCCTCTGCGGTGTGCTACCTCTTCCCACAGCCACAGCGGGCAAACTCGGCCTTCCCTCTCTGTAAGATGGCTGTCTCGGCGCTGGTTCCCGTCGTGAAAGCTGAGAGTGTGGAAGGGCAGCTCTCGTGTCTCACTTCCTGTCGGTGGCCACTCCGCTGCGCGCCCAAGAGAATGCCCAGGTCCGTTTCCAAGTCGAAGTATCCTTGGAGTACTCAGCCACTCATGGGTGGCCGTGATTTTCAAAGGAGAGTATCTTCCTACAGACTGCACTGCCCAGTGTGCCAATGTGGCCAGATTCGCCTATGTCCTTTGTAAGGATGCCTCCCCAAAGAAGCCATGCCCACAAATCCATTCTCTGCTTTAGAGCCTCGGCCATGCACTCACCCAAGCTCAAGTTGGTTTGGGGTTTTGTTGGTTGGTTGTTTTGCGGAGCTAGAGATCAAAACCAGCGCGTAGCGGGTGCTGCCAAGTCCTCGAGCTGGTGCTGTTCGTTATCTTCCTTCTGTTTGTTTTGTTTTTGAGATCAGCTCTTGCTGAGCCAGTGTTGATGACGAACTCACGGAGATCCTCCTGCCTCTGCCTCCCAAGGGCTGGGAAAATAGGCCTGCCACTGTGCCTGGCTTCTTCTCTTCCTTCTAAGTATAAACAGGGATTCAGCATTTGGGAAGAAGAAAAGCCCTCAGACCTTCTGTATTCTTACACAGTTTAGTGGTTTCTCCTCCTGTTCCTCTTCTTCCATCTTTTTCTCTAAACTACAAGGTTTATAGTTTGGGGCATTGGCCATATAAAGTAGATTTTCAAAACCAAAGTAAAATGGCCTTTCTTTGGAAAGTCTCGAAGTTCAGAAAAAGGCAGTCTAAATGGCTCTAATGTCTAAAAACCCTCTGATGTCAAACAAGCCATGCCAGCCAGCGCAGACCATGCATCAATAAACTCCGTCCACAAGAAGTCACACTGTACCTAAAACACTCTCCCTCCACCCTGGTTCTTGTACTTCCAAGAGCCCCAGGGAGAGGTGGTAAGGTACAGAAGCACCGGAATCTTCGGAGAGAAGGTACCGAGCGTTTGAAAAGAGAATAATTAGTGAAGGGTCCAGGATCTAAGTTGTCAATGAAGTCATCATGAAGACTCCAAAAAGAAATGTATAAACTTGCCTTGACTTCTCGGTTTTTGGAAAGAAGTCCCTAGGGTATAGGTGATCTCTAGGACCAACCGTATCCCATGCTTTGGTAGAGTGCTCTCTCTTTGTCTTACAGAATAACCCTTCTACCCTGACAGGGGTCTGTACTCTCTTCCCTTCTCCCAGGCACTGGGCAGATGACTCAGGTGCCACACAGCCATAAAAACATGAGTTTGGGTCCCCAGCACCCACATCAAATCCTGCCTCCAGGGCTCATGTCTGTAACCCCAGCACTGATGAGGGCAGGAAAGAGGTGGTTAATGCCCAAATCTCACTGGCCAGAAAGTCTAGATTAATCAGTGAGTTCAAGGCTCAGAGAGAGAGCCTGTCTCAAAAATAAGGTGGAGGGAAACTGTTAACGTCTGACATTAGCCTTTAGCTTGTAATCTCTCTCTCTCTCTCTCTCTCTCTCTCTCTCTCTCTCTCTCTCTCTCTCTCTCTCTCACACACACACACACACACACACACACACACACACACACACACACACACACACACACACACAGCTCTATTTCATTAGTCCCTTTTGGAGCAAAGACAATATATAAGAGGGATGCACTTGTACCAGGTGTTGGAGACCCAGCTTAGCCCATCTTATGAGCCAGTAGAAAAGCCATGGCCAAGACATTGAATGTATGACCCAAACCAGGACACCTTTGAGGATGAAAGGGAGCCTTAACCAAAGGGTTCACCAAAACAACTACTGAATTCCAAAAAAGTCCTGACAAGTCAGGACATCTGGTTGCTTTAATTATACAGTGAGACTAGCCAGACGCAGAGTGCTAAGACAGTAATAACACCTTGAAGTTGTCTTGAAACTATTTTGCTCTCGTCCAAATGTTCGTATAACTCTTTTATACAGAATTGTGCAGGGCTCAGATTTCATAAAATACCACTTTCATTTTTAAAATTTTATTTATTTGTGTTATTCTGGTCCCAGGCATGGCATAACTAACTAGCCAGCCACAAATTGATTCGAGGAGGGATATATGCAATGTAAGTAAAACTGGCTATTAGACAAGTGAAAATCTTTATTTTATTTATTTATTTATTTATTTATTTATTTACTTATTTATTTTGAGACAGGGTTTCTCTGTGTAGCTTTGGAGCCTTTCTTGGAGCTCACTCTGTAACCTAGGCTGGCCTCGAACTCACAGAGATCCGCCTGCCTCTGCCTCCCAAGTGCTGGGATTAAAGGCATGCTCTACCACCGCCTGATGACAAGTGAAAATCTTAAACAAACTAAAGAGATGGTTAGCAATATCAATATAATTTTCTTATAAATCAGATGTAAGTCATGGGGTGCATGCTTTATGAAACGAGATCAAATATTATTGAAAATGGTAACAACTATAGGAAAAAATGATTCTTCTGAATTTCATGTAACATTTCCAGGAAATACCCCCAAGCACAAATGCAGCATTAAGGACTATTTTGATAAGGTGGAGCCAACGTAACAAATGACATTTTCATTTGGGTTAACCAGTCGTTCAGGCTTGTGTAGTAGGCAAGTGGGGCAGCATTACATGCGAGCTGTTTTGCATCCAACTCTGAAGTTGTTGGTCCCACCCCCACCCCAGGGGAGGCTCCTTTTGCTGGCCTCATCCCCAACTTTGCTTTTCCTTCCTTTTACATCAAACAAACTGGTGATGCAAGCCCAGCCCGTACCCATGGTGCACCTAAGGATCAGCTGTGGGGTCAGCTCTTGTCTGATTCCCCTATCTGTGTTATAGAAGCTGGACCTTCCTTTCCATGTATTACCCTAATCCTTCTCTGCAGACAACCCTAGGGACTGATCCTAGGCGAGCAGTTAATACTGTTTTCCTCTTAACCACTTAGTTCCTGGTCTCGAAAGCTCATCAGTCCCTATTATAGAGGAATAAATATAACAGGGCAATTTGAGTGTGTAGAGCTTTGCTCACTGCGATGGCTGTGCCGGCCCCTGCCCCCGCCAACCCCTTTTCTGTGATCAGGATGGCCATATATACCGTTCACCATGAATCCATCTGAAAGTCAGGGGATCTGAGTGCACAGTCAGGAAACAGCACCGGTCCGCAGTGTGTAACGTAAGCGTCGGGAAGAAGACGCCGAAGGAGGTTGTAAAGGAGCCGTAGGAATTGCCAAGAAGGAAGACAAGGGAATTGGCAGTCTTGGGGGCTCGCCCTCAGGCTGCAACGCGGGTCGTTCTTCTTACTTGTTTATAAGCTGAGCCACAAATAGTAACCAAAGAATACATTTGGTATAATGCCATTTGGCAGCATATGCATATTTTACATGTTCCTTTTCTAATGACTATATCCTCTGTATTGAATTCCTCCCAAAACTGGTTGTCTTCTCTTATCTTGAAGAAAAATAAAAACCTCACTTGTAGCCTATCTCAGAGCTAAAACTTAGATACAACTTACTTTTCATAATAACTGTAAACTGTGAGTACGTATTTCTTAAGGATCTCTCTATTGGATCATGATTTCATTATGACATTGTGATTTTGTTTAGCTGGGGATTTTTTTCTAATGAACTTTTTATCTTATTACAAACAATTGTGTTGTTTAGTAGAGGATTTTTTTTTAAATACAGATAAGTAAAAATAGGAAAATTTAAATCACTGAAAAATCACAGTACTCCAAAATAGCCGCTGCCAGGATTGCTGGTACGCTCCATGCTTTTTCTCAGTCATTAAAAGGCCATTTGGGGTTCGGGGGAGGGAATGGATTCTTTCCCTTTCTGAGTTGTTGTATGTGTAGATGCAAAGATCTCACACGCTAATGCTGCTGTAGCTATACGATAGAATAATTTTTTTAATGGCTGGAATATTTAGCCAGAAAAAAAAAAAAAAAAAAAAAACCATCTGACATCTGCTGCTTCTGCCTGTGCTGTAAGGGTGCCCTGGTGAGAAGCAGCCGTCGAAGCTGTCATTTCCGCACGCACACACAGACAGCCATCCATCATGAATATTTAAAATTCAATCATTAGGTGCAGCGGCGGTAGGGACGGCCTATTTGTTACAACTGATCAGCCACTAATGGTTTAAAAACTTAGAAATTGGGGCTTCCTTTGTCAACTGAAGAGGATTATTCCAAGCCACTGACGCTCCTTGTCGGGATGGAAAAGTGTATTGAAAGAGAGGGGACTGCACACTCCAGGGTCACTTACGATATATAATTTACTAACGTTCATGCTTAAGGGGAAAACGGATCAAATGGATAAGATTGGAAAACACTACCATACTCCCACCCCTGCCCAGACCAGGCATCCTATCAGATCAACAAACAGACAAACTACCCCAAATTCTATTTCTTGAGTCCCACGCCGTCAGGTTTCTGGATGGTGAGGCCCCCCTTGCTTTGTGAGAGACCCTTGCTGCCCTAGTCATTTGTTTCTCCAAGAGGAACTTAGCTTGGCCTTCCAGTCAGATGCTTCACAACAATGGAGCCATCCTAGACTGTCCCAGCAACTAGGTAAAGACTGTATTCAGCGTCTTTGAAGACTCTGCTCCTGGGTTTGATTGTGGTGTTCACCCCTGCACTCATCTTCCAGCCGCTGCTCTGTGCCTTCATTGGTTTCCAGTTCCCTAAATCACAGTTAAAAGGCTTGCTCTGCAGGCTCAGAGTCCTGCTCCGGTTCATCTGATAGCTCCCTCCCTGCCGCCTGGAAATGCGTGTGAAATTTGCACTTGGGACTCTTGCGGGACCCACCGCAAACTGCTTCCGTGATTCCCTCAGTAGACCGAATCGGTGCGTGAACTTGCCCCCAGCCCCTGCCCCCTGAATCCCGCTCTTCACCTGCCACAACTCACAGCCACCCATACTGACCCGGAAGGGAAGAACAGCATGCCTGCTTCTTTAATGTTGTGATTTCACACACCCTGAATGATGGAGGAGAGAGGAGGCGGGGGTGAGATGAAGGAGTCTTGGAGTGGTGCGGTGTGTACCATTTGCAAGTCAGAAACAGCTCAATCCCATTATTCCGTCTCTGGCCTGCCTTTTCATAGATTCAGAAAATCCTCAGTGTGAACTGTGAAAATCTTCTGGAATGATGTGAGAAAGAGCAGATCTGTCCTCCGGTTTCCTTATACCACTTTGGGGTCTCCCTACCCTCCAACCACTATACTTATCGAAGAGCTGAGTGGGACATGGAAAACTCATCCAGGGTCCCCACCCCCACCCCCTGCGCACGCACCCAAATGTCAAAATGAATCATCTTGATTTTCTAGATTACAGGATCTCTCAGTAATAGTGAGCAGTGAGTATTTTTAGGTATGGAGGAAGCCAGAGACAAAGATGCAGGGAATTGCGTTTTTAAGACGAACTGGGGATGAAGAGATGACTCAGTGGTGAGAGTAAGACCTGAATTGGAATCCCCAACTCCCACATGAAAAACTGTCCATGGCCGTGCACGCCTGCAGCCCCAGTGCTGGGGGAGGAGAGAAGGTAGGCGGATTCCCCAGAACTTACTGGCCAGCCAGCGTAGCCAAAAAGCCAAGCTCCCAGCTCTGCCAGAGACCCTGTCTCAAGGCAGTAATAGGGATAGCTCTAGAGAAAAACACCTGCCATCCCGCTCTCCCTCTGCAAGCATGCCTACAGGCACACACAAATGAAATCACAAACACAACAGGGAGAAGCTCCATTTGCCACCCCAAATCATACAACCCAGCGACTCTCTTTTAGATACACATTTACCTCGGAAATACCATTTAAACTATTTCTTGTAGAACAGCCTTAGAGACACAAAATTAATAAATAAAAAGGGGGGAAAAAGCAAATTTTAGTTTGGTGAGAGAGCCTGGCAGGTAAACTAAAAATACAGTGTTGAGCTAGCTTATTACAGTCGTGATGTTGTTGGTGGCAGAGTTCCTTGGCAGCATGCAGGAAGGGAAATCAAGGCACCAAATGATCGAGCAGGCTTGCACAAGCCGTCATCTTTAGAATGGAGAGGAGAGTGTTCTGGCTCCCCAACTTGTCGTCACTGTCAGGCTCCTTAAATAACTGTGAAAAAGTGCTTGGAGCATTTCAAGATCTGTGAAGTCGCTATGATATAGATGTTGGGGTTTCCTCACACCCTAAAAGCTGTCTTCCAGACGAAGGGATTAAAGAGCAACACTGCCCTGCTAACCCTGCCTCTGCCTCAGGATTTACTTAACCAGCTTTTACAAGTGCACAGATTCAATCTGTCGAGCAAATAAAAATTCTTTGGAAATGACCTGTGTATTTATTCAGTGTCTATCTCAGAATCAGCATAATATAAGGCACAAGGAGATAGGGTTATTCGCAAAACTATCTTCGGCCACCCACTGTAAAGTTTACAAAAGAGGAAATAAGAAATCCAGCCCTAGCCAGGTGGTGGTGGCTCACACCTTTTAATCCCAACACTTAGGAGACAGAGGCAGGTTGATCTTTGAGTTCGAGGCCAGCCTGGTCTACAGAGAAAAGTTCCCAGACAGCCAAGGATACACAGAGAAATTCTGCCTGGAAAGAAAAAAACAAAAACAAACAAACAAACAGAGATCCAGCCCTGGGAAAGGCTGTGAGAAGAGCCTCGTTGACATCCAGAAACACTGAGTAGGCAGTGTTTCATGCCAAGTAGCTTCCCACTTCACCTAGTCTCAAGCCAACCTAATTCCAGGTAGTGTTTGTCGTGCGACCTCTACAGTCATGAGAAGAACAGGCAAATATGATTTCCTTGCACTTAACTTTTCTGCCTTTGGTCTCTATCTGAGTGTCTCTGTCAGTGTGGCCTGATTCAGACACCCTGAACTTGAATCAAAATTGCTTCTTCTGTTTTCCTTCTTGCATGTGTGTGTGTGTGTGTGTGTGTGTTGTGTGTGTGTGCCTGTGTGTGTATGTGTCTGTGTGTGTCTCTCTGAGTGTGTCTGTGTGTGTGTATCTCTGTGTGTGTCTCTCTGAGTGTGTCTCTCTGAGTGTGTCTGTGTGTGTCTCTCTGAGTGTGTCTCTCTAAGTGTGTCTGTGTGTAGTGGGGGGAGGGAGGGGTGTGTGCACATGAGTGTGCAGGTGCACACATGCAGATCCAGAGGAGAGCGTTGAGTGTCCTGTCCTATCATTCTGTACTTTATTCCCTTGAGACAGAGTCTCTCACTAAACTGGAGCTGGGCTGGTGACCAGCAAGTCCCGAAGACTCTCCTGTGTGTGCTCCACCCGGCACTGGGGTGACAGGCCCACGCGGTCACACCCAGCCCTTTACATGGGTGCTGTCCTCCCAATGTGGGTCCCCCGTACTCAGCAGGTACTCTTATGCGCAGAGACACCCTCCAGCCCCTGCTCTATATTTGTTTTTATTTTATGTGTATGGGTGTCATGCCTGTATGGTAAGCACCTTACCAACTGAGCTGTCTCCCCAATGTCCCCACATTTTTTCAGGGTCTTGTATGTATCCAAGGTTGGCCACAAATTTGTGATGCTCCTGCCTCAGCCTCTTGCACTGGGGGACTTCTGTCTCTCTTCACGGATGCATTTTTTCCATCACGGTGCTGGGGTACCCCTCTGCACTCTGACCCAGTCATGTGTCTGATTCTGTCTCCCTCTGTCCTCCGTGCCTCTGACTCCTTTGGTATGCCCGCTCTGTCGGACAATGTGCCATCTCCGATTCCCCACACACGTTCTACCCTGGATGTCTACACCCCAGATTAGATTCTGTCTAAGTAATTTGCAGAGCCATTAGGCTTGAGTAACTATTTGACTGCAAAGTCAAGGCCCATTATCTCTCTCCACAAGGAAAAAAGTCTCCTCCAGGAGAAAAAAAAGTACTGATGATATAAAGAAGGAGCTGGGGTGGGGGGGGGGGTGATCAGTGTGAGGCAGACTAGGCCTCACCCAATGGCAAGCCTTTGCTTAACCCATTGGCCCCCAAGCAGTGGCCCTCTCTCTCTCTTTACCCCTACCATGTCTCGCTCTATGTCACTCCATTATTGATGAACAGCACATTTGGGATTTTGTCTAGCCCACACTATCAATACCAGCCCCTTAACCACAGGTGGCTGCGATGTTTGGTCTGAGAAAGAGTCACTGTGTGGACAGTTAGCAGTGCACAGTGGACTCGGTCGGTAAAATGCTTGACTATACAAGGGCCGGGGTTTGATCCCAGAATCCTCCCCGCAACCCCTGCTCCAAAAGGCATGCGACACATACTTGTTATACCAGTGCAGAGATAGGCAAGTCCCTGGGATTGGCTGGCCGGCTAGCCAAACCTACCTACTTCTTGAATTCCAAGCCAATGAGAGATTCTGTATCTAGGTGTGAGAGTTGAGGGTGTGAGGAGGAAAAAAAAAAAAAGTAAAGGTGGGTAGCACAGGAATAACATCCAAAGTAAGCTTTTTTTGTGTGCCTACCAGCCTCGTGAACGTGTGCACCCACACAGAAACACAGAGAGAATAAATGCACATACACACACATACATGTACACACACATACATACATGCACATACATATGAGCACACACACACAAACACCAAAAGCAGTGTATACTGACAACTTTATTATCACAAGTGAATTGTGTTGACAGCAATTCTGAAGCCTGGAAATGAGGAACCAGGTCTTAAGGGCACGAGGAATTCACCAGCACTCTGTATGTTCACTTGACACTGTAGACGTATGTGCTATTCCTGTGCCATGCGAACGGGGTCAAGACGCGTGAGCACCCCAGTGTCTAGGCAGGGGGCACCTAGTCTGCCTGCTCCCTGGGGTTGTTTCAGCCTAAAGTGCTGCATGGATGTTCAGGGTCTGGCTAAGAGGAGCGCCACTGTCCACCAGGCCTCAGCAGCTATCTATTGTTTCATAAAATGTTGTGTCTGACACTGAACTTGGACCCCCCGGGTAGCATGGACACTAACACGTGCTTTGCTTATGGACATTGTGGCTAGGGTTCTGGGCCCTGCTGGATCCTCAAGCGTAATCCTACTGGAAGCCGTGGAAGAGCAGCTGCAGACTCCCACTCCAATCTCATCCCTCATATTAGTTGTGAATTTGATAAATGCCATCCTGAAGAGCAATTGATTTATTAATTAGCCGATTCAGAATGTTCTTAGGACTCATTTGGGATATGGAGTCATTATAATTTAAAAATGTCAGCGCAGTACCCTAGAAGAGGAAATAGCTCCTCCCAGGGGTCCCGTGGGCAAAGCTCTTTCCTTTGGTGGGCGGCGTATTCCTTCTCCGTGGCTGTGATGCCACCCCACAGGAGGTCACTTCACTGAGCCCCAATCGAGAACCCTCAGGAGATGAAGTAATGCCCATTGTTTTGAAGCAAAAGCTGGATGACGGATCTGGACAGGACCAGGCCAAGCAGGGCAGTAATAATTTGCCTATTAACTTAGAGCTGGTAGCCAGTTCACGACAAGACGCAAAAGAATGAAGGTGCCTTAGCTTAGAACTGACTTCTGGAGTTGCTTCAGCTGCGTATAATTAGCTGTCTCCGTGAGTAGGTAGTCTATAAACTTTCAACAAATGACTTGTGAGCTGAGAAGATTACAAAATGGGGCTGGATGAAATTATCGTGAATTTTAATCGGGTCTGAGGTCTTATTTTTGCATTGTTCAGATGCATGGGTAATTAGGAGCTGATGGCTGTATAATTTGGCATTTTAGTTCATAATTCTTGAATCGAATTTTATGGTGAGTGAAATTATTGTGTGGTGAATTCTATGTGTGCACATGCTTACGGAGGCCGGAGGTCAACTCCAGGGATCATTCCTCGGGGACATCTACCTTATTTTTTCCAACAGAGTCTCTCACAGGTCGACAATTTGAGTAGTCTGACTGGCCGGGGAGCCCCCGAGATCGTCCTGCCTCTGTACCGCAAACACTGAGAACGTGCCACTGGGCCTGGTTTTTGTTTGTTTGTCTTTATGTGAGGGCCAGGGATTGAACTTGAGTCCTGGTGCTTGTGTGGCAAGCGTTTTACAGACTGGGCCATCTCACCAGCCCAGGTGAGTTGTTAAATGTGAGCCTTTAGACCCGGAGAGGAAGCATGTCCTAATTCCATACTCGTTTTTGGCAGAAGACTGATGGAATGTTCTTTCTGTTGCTGACTGGACTGACAGTAGGCTGAGACTTTGGGCATGGAGGGGTGAGGTCATGATCAAAGCCACATTGTCCAATAGGTATATGTCAAGCGTGGGATGGGGGCAGTTATCAGTCACTGTGGGTTCAGTGCTTCCTACCTTCCCTTCAGAGGGGAAGGAAATTAAAGGAAGAACTGGCGACTAATAAACAGAGACTCGCTTGTTTACCACATGGAAGCTTCACAAATGGGCCTGGAGCACAGGGCTCCTGAGAGCTTCCCACATGCCCGGCAGCTGAAGAGAGCCACTTCAGTCACTTGAGACGCTAAATCCTGTGGCACTGAGCAGGTTAGAATCAGATGAGCAAGGAAGTCAGATGGATCATGGTGCTTTGGTAAGTTCATGAATCTCCTTAAGATCGCTCTGTGTGCATGCGTGCACATGTGTGCATGTGTATATCCTTCCTAGGATAATGCATGGGGTGTATTCAGGAAATTTTTGAGTTCCCTTTCCTTTTTTACATGCATGATACATTTGTTCACCTCATTTGTATGCGGTTTCCCTATGTATAAAACAGCCACGTTCATGTCAACACATGTTGATCAGCATGCCATTCACTGTTCTACTATAAAGCGAGTATTTTAGCATCAAGAAGACCACGTTTTCCCCTCTTCGACACCCTCTTCTTTTTGACAACTTTCAAATATTTCCGCTTTCTCCGAAAGAACTTCAGCCGGTACAGCATCCCGGCGCACACGCCAGGCTATCCCCTATGCAGGCTCGGGCTGGGTCACCGCTGCCTCCATGTTGGAAGCCCATGTCCTGTCTCCCAGGGGATGCCTTGTCTGCAGGTACTGCCCTGGGCCCTCAGCGAACTCTGAACCTTTTATTGATCTTGTGTGCATCTGGCTCCCTTCTGATAGCAGGAAGAATGGCGGTCGCTGGCCCTGGCCTTGGTCCTGGACAAATAAATGTGTTTGTCAAAGCCCTTTCCTGACACAGCTTGTCTCTAGCCCAGGTGGTGCGGTGGAGGGTAATTAGTTCTCTTTATTGGAGGGGACATCAGGATGCTCTGCTGGGCTCACCAGTGGACACATGCAGAAAGAGCCTGTGAATGCAGCTGTGACTCGTCTTTTCATGATGCTAATGGGCGGCCTGGAAAAAAAATCGGAACTTCCTACCACCGCAACACCTGTCAAACAAAAGCATTGTTTTTTTTTCTCTCGCCGTTGATAAGTGTGACTTGTGGAGGTCGGCGATAGGCTGCTCATTTTTATCTGCTAAGTGCATGGTGCTTGTAAAAATAAATAAATAAATAAATAAATAGCCAGCAGTGGCCTTGTTACCACTTGACATGACACGGGGGTTAGCTGTTTACACTGGCACGCTGCTGCACCCTTTTAGAATGGCAGCCGGGGTCAGAGTCATTAGAGAACACCGTGCAGGAGAGAGGCAGCATCTGGTGGGACTCCTTCCGTCCCCTCCCTACCCCCCTACCCCCCCCCCCCCCGGAAGTAGCAAGGCTCGGAGCTTGCCTCTTGGGCTGGGTGACTTTTCATTCTCTTCTTTGTTAAGATGATTGGAGAGCCCTGCTTGTTCGCTGACCCTAGGTGGAGGAGACAGAGGAAGACTGATCTGGGCCTAGCATTCCCTCCAGTGACGGGAATACGAAGGCCAGGCAGGGCCTGCTGTTTGTGGCTTTTCTCTGAGCTGACATGTGGCTCTTTGTTGCCTAGAGGGCTGCTGGGAGGGAGCTAACAGCACGTGTGTGTCTCTCTCGCAATGGCAGCCAGGCTGAGAAGCAGAAGTCAACTGAGTGGAACCTCGTGATTAGTCTCCTATCTCCTCCTCTCCGCTCCCTGTTTTATGAAGATTGGCCGAACAAATTTGGTGAACCAAGTTTCCCCCATCACGCTTGAAGCCACGTATCACCTGATTCTAGTGCTGTTATTTAGGAAACTGAAGGCAATCACCCAGAATCCTTGGCTCATTTTAAGATCGCTGTGACTGGTTGCAGATAGCCTAGAACAGCTTGTGTGTTTTGCAGAAAGGGCCGATGTACAGGCTTCTGTCTGAGTCTGTGAATGACAGGGGACTCTGTATCTACGGATGTGCATGCTGAAGTATGCGTGGGACACATGAACAGCTATTTCTGGAACCCTGTTCGGAACGCACACGGTGGGCAAACAGAGCAAGCATCTTCCATAAGCTCAGGAGCCCTGGATCCTCCACAGTCTCTGATGTAACTCACGCCTTGCCTCAGTGTCCTAACAGGTTGTAGAAGGTCCGCTCCTTCTACCTGGGCTTTCTGTAAAGGTGTCGCCATCGGGGGAAGCGACTGGATTAAGTAATGCACTCATTTTAAAATGCACTTTTCTTCTTTAAAAGCTCCCAAGTGCATTTGAGAGGCAGAGTCAGAAGAATCACCACAAATCACGCTGGGCTGCATAAGAAATACCACACTAGCCTGGGCTAATAAGGAATACCACACTAGCCTGGGCTACACAGCAAGACCATGTCAAACAACAACAGCAACCGAAAGCATAGATTATGTGGTCCTTCTGTTCGCAAGGACTAGGTCATGTTGTTTGTCAAAGGTATCCCTTACCAGGCTGCTGTGGAGTGTGTGTGTGTGTGTGTGTGTGTGTGTGTGTGTTGTGTGTGTGTGTGGAGTGTGTGTGTGTGTGTGTGTGTGTGTGTGTGTGTGTAGCATGGACATGCCACCACATACATGCAAAGATGAGAGAAGGACCTTGGGTGTCAACCCTCATCTTCTACTTTGCTGGAGACAGGGTCTCATGTTCGCTATGGCGTAGGCCAGACTAGCTGGCCCTAAGCTTCCTCTTGTCTCCGCCCCCATCTCGTCACAGAAGCTCTGGGGTTACAGATGCCGGTTACTGAGACACCAACCTCTTTATGTGGCTTCTGAGGATTTGAACTCAGATCCTCATGTCTGTGCGGCAAGCCCCTTGGTTGCTGAGCCGTTCCTCCAGCCCTTGCTGGGCCTTTTCCACTGGCTGAAGGAATCTTACCAGATTGTGCTAAGAGATGCTCTGGCCACTTCCTTAAATCACCCCTGTCGTGACATCTTAGTGCCACCGAGTCACAAAGCTCAGAGTTTTGTGGCGATCTCTCTGGGCTTTCTCAGACCAAGCATTGAGATTCCATTGTCGCCTGCCTGGCCTGGACGTCACCATCTGCTCTGTGGACACTTCCTATCCGATGCCAGATCTGACTTTCTATCCATACCTTCATGCCCTGTGTTCCCAGGTCACAGCTATCAAGAGACGGTTCCTATTGGGGAGACAGGCCGCCACTTAGTGTCATCTTATGGTTTGTGTCCTTTGCGACCCCACTAGGTCCTCTGCAGACCCTTAACACTGCTAAGACCTTCTATGCACAGAAGACAGGCTGCCGATGGTACCTTGAGGACACAGCCATGAGCTGCTCTGCTGCCTTGAGAGGCATTTGGAAACTCTCCATTCACCTGAATTCACACAGAATAAGTCACATGCTGTTCTGGAGTGGAGACTGGAATTCTGGGTGCGGCTCCTCAGCTTGGCCCTGGTGGTAGCAGCCTCCACTTACAGCTGCTTCTGTCGTTCCTCCCTGTGTGTCTCCAGACCCACCATCTCCCTGTCTCTTTGCGGGTCATTTATAATCAGCAGTCATGGCGTACAGGCCTCATTAGTGATATAGCCCTTCCTTCAGTGCTTCAGAAATAATCATTTAGAAAAAAATGCACTGTTGCCCTCCCTTGAGAGCCCAGGAGTGATGAATTTATTTCAGTTTGGCTGGCTTGGCTGGCTTGCTCAGCCTGATTTCCATATTTATTTCAACAAACAATGTAGGGTGGGAACAAGAGACAGCATCCTGAGTACACACACACACACACACACACACACACACACACACACACACACACACACACACACACACACTGCATATCTGCTCCTGAACTCAGTTCCTCATGGGGGAAGGGTAAAAGGGAGGTCAACAAAGGAACCTTCCATGAAAAAAATAAATTGATTTGTTGGACAAGGATGAGGTGCTGTATAGCAGAGCATGAGCTAGCTTGTGATTGCTGAATCTGAGGAAGTGTAGGGATCCTGTTCATGAGTGTCGGGTTCTTAGTCCCATGCTCTAGTAAAGGAGGTGTCTCAAGAATTCTTTAGCCCCTGGAGAGCCTTGCTTTTGTAGGATCTGATTTGAGTAGCACTGGACAGGGATGGACTTTCTTAGCCAAGCAAATCTCTAATGCTATCTCTTTTTCTCTTCAATTTGATATCATCCCCAGTGAAGAGCAGAGAGAACCCAGTGAGGGAGGACCTCAGGTTGTTTTTGAAGTAATGATACCAGAAGGTCTTAGATAGTGAACAGTGCCCTTGAGTTAAACAGATGTGCAAGCTGCCTGGATTCTGAGAAGAACTTCTAGCTACATCAAAACCTTAGCTGAGATTCAGTCCACCCTAATTTAAAAATATATTTATCTTTAATGGTGTGTGTGTGTACGTGTGTGTGTTGTGTGTGTGTGTGTGCGCGCGCGTACAGGTGCCTATAGAGGCAAGAAGTGTAGGAACCCCTTGGAACTGGAGTCCCAGGTAATTGTGAGCCACTTGACATTGGTTCTGGGAACTGAACTGGCGTCCTCTGCAAGAACAGTACGTACTCGTAAGTATGTACTCTTATGCTGTCTGTACAGTCCCCTCCCTGGAAATTTAAGAGTCAATGTTTTCAAATGACTTCAGACAAGGGTCAGAAGAGCCTCACCCTTGCTCACCTTACCTTGGAAGGCAGAGGAACACCACATCTTAAGTCAATGAAGATAATTTCAAAGAAACAGTGTTTAATACTCACTAACATGCAATAATAATAAGAAATGAAATGTTTTTCTCTGTTCTAAGATGAAAAGGAAGAGAAGATTCTGACTATGCCTAGCACCCATTTTCCTGTGGAATGATGGGAAATACATCTTTGTTACAGGAGTAAAGATAGAAAAGTCAAACCAGAACCAAGGATCAAAACTTTTGGTTTTGATATAACTGGTTTTAACTAACCTGAACACTTAGACTTATAGATTCTCTCTTTCTCAGAAATACATTTTCCTAAGCCTAGGATTCGTTTTTCTAAGAAAGACGTTCTGCTTTCCCCAAACTGAGTCAGTACACAAAGAGGGCACACAGTGGTGAAGAAAAGAGATGAACTGAGCAGTATCTGATGGATACCCTCCTCCTGCAAAGCAGAGTCGCCATGATATGAGGCAAGATGTAAGATTTCAAGGGAAGAGAACTATCTAGAAGGTGGGAGATTACTACTGAAGTGACGTATTTTCCAGAAATCACTAAAAAAAAAAAAAAAGAAAAGAAAAGAAAAAGAAAGTTCAAAATCTAGTGTCTAGTGGGACACGATAGTAGATTCCCATGCACGTTAATACTGGATCAGGTGCTTTCCTTTCACGTTATGAGGACCAGAGTCTGGATCCCTAGAGCCCATGTAAACGCCAGGCAACTATGGTGACCAGCGTGCAATCCCACCACTCAGGAAGCAGACGCAAGTAATCCCCAGAGCAAGCTGGCTAGGCGGACTAGTCTGTCTGCCTAGCTCACCATCGGTGAGCTCCACGTTCAGCAAGAGACCCTGCCTCCATGTGCATGTGCATGGTGGAGAGCAATCGAGGAAGACATCTGATGTTAATCCTTGGCCTCCACATGCATTTCTGCACATACACCATTACACACATACATGCAGAAGAAGCACGTGAACGTTCTGCATGTGTACATACAAGCACAAGTGGTAGTCACACATATGCATAGTATCTCTCCATAGACATATATTAAGTATGTCCTTGGGCCAAATGAAGAGGTTCCATAATTCACAGAAGGAAATCTGTTAGCGTGGCCTCCAGCCACCTTACCATAAGAATGGTATTATGCAACAGCCTCACTACTCTCTGGTCCAGCCTGCCTGTGTGTGTGTGTGTGTGTGTCTGTGTGTGTGTGTGTGTGTGTGTGTGTGTGTGTTTATATAACCTAATACATCTCTTTTCATTAACTGAAGACCAGAATGGCTTTTCCTTAGCCAGCCAACCTGCTTTTGATTACTCTTTTAATTAATAAATTATTATTAATAAATTACAAAATAATTGTGTGATGTGATCTCCTCTTGTCTGGTGTCTGAGCCTTGCTCTTGAAGGGGAAGAGATACTGACAGGGAGGGCATTCCGTTGAATTAGCACTAGCCACTGACACGCATGGAGGATCTGTAATCCCTTCATAGTTTCTTACAGAAATGGCCAGACAGCAGCGATGACAGCCATGTTGTTTTGTAAGTGTGAACGGAACAGGTGCTAGAAAGCTGGGAAGGATCCCCAGCGGCACCGTCAACCCTCTCCTCCTCCAGGAGCTAGTTCATAGGAACGGCGATGGAGTCCATTTTTGATTTTGTAATCTGGCCAGCCCCACATGTGGCGTTCACATAGCAGCCGCTGATAACGGGAAGAAATTGGCCATCGCAGGTGTTTTGGGTTGGAAATGATTCCTGGAACAGCTCTCCAAGGGTCCTGCCTATCCCACCGGACTTCCGCTCCCGCAGCCTTGCGTGAAGTCTGTGGGTTTTGGCTCTCTTGCCGCCTTGCTCAGAACTCCCTTCCCTAGTTTGCTTCCTGTTCTTCAATGAGTTGACGGACACTAGCAGGGTGAAGCAGCCGGAGTCAGTGGCTGAAATGTAGATGGCTGGCTGGTCCTTAGAATACCTTTGGGCCCTAATCTGTGTTTCTCTGTTTTGTAGTTACTGTTTTGTGTATTTTACAGTGTGACTTGATCTATGGAAACTGCAGAGATGTAAAGAGACACAATGAAGGCTTGGTGTCTTCTGACTAGAATTTCAGTCGCAGAGTAGCAAAGGCCACCTGCCCCAGAATCTGGGACATGGTTCAGTGTTCTCTGCCCTCTCTTGTAGAACTCGATCAGCGCCCTCCAGTACTGCCACCAGGACCCTGCTGGTACCTTCATGAATGAGCACAGGTGTGTTGCTGAAGACTGACTCCCTGAATTAAACAGTTACCCCGCTTCCATTTAATCGTTTACATTTGCTTCTTTTGAACCACAATCAGTTCCTTCATAGACAATACTTAAAGGACTGAGAGATGGCCCAGAGGTTGAAAGCACGTCTGATTCTTGCAGAGGACCCGAGTTAGGTAACCAGTACCTAGGTCAGATGGCTCTCAACTGCCTATAACTCCACCTCCAGGGGATTCAGTGCTATCTTCTGGACTCTGCACTCACATGTACACACTACACACACACACACACACACACACACACACACACACTTTTAAGTGTTTTACTTCCTTTTTTTTTTTTTTTTGGTTTTTCGAGACAGGGTTTCACTGTGTAGCTTTGTGCCTTTCCTGGAACTCACTTGGTAGCCCAGGCTGGCCTCGAACTCACAGAGATCCACCTGGCTCTGCCTCCCAAGTGCTGGGATTAAAGGCGTGCGTCACCACCGCCCGGCTAAGTGTTTTATTTCTTTTTAAATGAAAGAAAAGAAACAATACTTACATCTTCTGTCATCCTATGAAGGAAATTAAGGACCTTAGAAAATTACACATTTCATTTGGAGTTAGAGGCAGCAGCGTGTAACTCGAGCAAGAGTTGGGAAGCTGAATTCTGGAAGTGCTCATACCAGCTATGAGTGTTCCTCAATGACCGAAGATCATTGAGTAAAAATGGGCACAGACTCCATTGATAAATTGGAGAAATCAGCATACGTCATCTCTAGACTCCATCAGCCTTTAAACCAGTTCTACTCCATGGCTGTCTGAAGGCTACTTACTGCCCAGTGCCGGCTGGATTCTTGAATTCAGTCACTGACAGCCACGGGTGTCTGGTTCTTAGCGACTGAGAGGCTCAGAGTCCTAAAAAAGGGTGACATGGACCCAAACAAAATTCATCTCATGTGCTTCAAAAATAAATGAGCACCGAACTTCCGTGTTCATTCAGTTCGGGTCATCCAGTGAACACTTTTTATTTGTTCTGATGGCGTTCTGTCCAGGAACCTTGCAGCCTAAGCTCCATTCATCCCTCACGCAGCACAGAAATACACACTGTGGGCCCAGGGCATCATCTCTCTTTGCCCTCTGCTCTTGGAGAAAACCTTTACATAAACTAACTTTACCTGGATCTAAACTGCTACTCAAGAATTTGCACCAGGGGCTGGAGAGATGGCTCAGCGGTTAAGAGCACTGGCTGTTTTTCCAGAGGACCCGGGTTCAATTCCCAGCACCCACATGGTAGCTCATAACTGTCTGTAACTGCATTTCCTGGGGATCGACCCCTCTTCTGACTTTTCTGGACAGTAGGCACACATAAAAGTTTTTACAGGAGGCAGATGCAGGTAGATCTCTGTGAGTTCAAGGCTAGCTTACTCCACGTAACAAGTTCTAGGCCAGTCAGGGATACATGGTGAGACCCTCTTTCAAAAACAAACAAACAGAAAAAGAATTTATTTCAGGATAGAGTTTTTTTTTTTTTTTTTTTTTTTTTTGAGATCTTTTTTTTCTTATTCCATCTCCCTATATTTTTGTCAGAGCTATTTTTTTTCCCCTCAGTCAAAAAGAAAATGTATTGACTGGATGGGAGTAAAAACTCGGGGCTCTTTAAGATGACCTTCCCCTTATAAACTGAACAAAGTTAACTTCTTGGGGTACACATAAAATCATGGCTCATTCTGTGTCTCACCCCTTTTTCTAATTATGCCTGACTTCCCAGACCTCCCCTCCCAGACAGCGGTTGGTTACCTTCTCATTAATTTTATGACATTGCTGTAGTTAATACAGAGTTGTTTAACTTGCTTTGACTCAAAATTAGTGAAATTTTCTAGAGTGTTTCCATGGGGCACTTCCTGGGAGCTGTGTCTTCCCTCAGGACCCGCCTAAAGGCCCCGACAGAGGTACTGGCCACCTCAGCACTTCAGAGCCCTCCTGTCCCAGGGCCCAGCAGGGTCCATGGCACTGTGGAACCGCTTAGGCCCCAACTTTGACTTCCAGGGTCCAAATCTGCGTTGCCCTAGGTTTGGTGGTACACGGCCTGAGTCTCCACATGAGGAAACAGATGAGAGCCAGTGGAGGGTGGGGTAACCCTTTTCTCCGGGGCTTTTATGACTGTAAGTGTGACCCACAGAACCCAGCATTGTTCCGAGAGGAAGAAAGACCCATGTTTAACCATAGCTGAACCCCATCATATCACCAGTGGGGTTCTATACAGATTCCAACAGAAGGCTATGTGACTCCTCCGGCAGGCGCTTTTGTATGAGAATGATAAGCACCCCACTAAACCCCACAGTAGATTGAAGTCTACTTTAAAATGGCCCTGTCTCTAGTCCCTATTTCTATTACCCTGGTCCTTGTCACCAAGATACATAAGTGATTCTGATTTTGTTGTTCTCACTGTTGTTAGGATAAAGTTTTAATGTCAATCAAAATCATAGCGAAAGTCTTTTTTCTTTTTTTTAAAGGGCTTCTTCTATGGATTTTTCCCTCTTAGAATGCTTAGTGTTAATTCTCCATGAAGGCCAGCCTCTATTCTCAGTATCTGAAAGAGGCTTTCCTGTGAAAGAGGGGTCCAGGTGGAAATGGATCCTGGGACCCACACTTCCAGAAGGCTTCCGGGAGAACCTTGCCCTGCCCATCTGGGGCTACACCCCAGTTCCTACCGGCTGCCTCTTTTTCAAGCCCCTGGAAACTACAGCAGATGAGCAAGCCTGGCCCCAAGCCACAACCCTAGGGTAATGATGGCGAAGAATCTTGGGCCACCAACACTTGGTGAACAGGAAGGAAGGGTGACAGCAGCCTGGCCAGTGTGTCCCACCTCCACGTCCGTGCTGGTCCGGGGTGCCATCCCTCTGATTCCACCCGGCCCTTCCGCTTGTACCGGATCATGTTCTTGCGGCAAAGTAGTCCCTCCTGCCTTGTCTCTCCCCCTTTGGCTGCGCCCCTTCCCCCCACCCCAGCCTCCACGCCTCTGCTCTCCCACTCCCCAAATCGAACATGTACAGATTTGACGGTTCACTGGAGAGTAAGTGGCTGTCATTTCACAGACGGGCCAGGATGTAATTAGCCACAATGCGCGGGAGCAATGGAACAGATGTCTCTTTGTAAACTGAGTTTGCTGCCGATCACGGTGTGCCTGTGACCTCTTGACTGCTCCAGGCAACCCCGCCGCCCCTCCCCCTTCCTTGTCTGTCTTCCTTGGCCCTCTGAGGGTACCAGTGGAGTGTGTGTGCGTGTGCGTGTGCGTGTGTGTGTGTGTGTGTGTGTGTGTCTTCCTGTTCCCTCTATGGATTCCTGGGCTTGAGACTGGGATGGCTGAGGGTGTGTGTGTGTGTGTGTGTGTGTGTGTGTGTGTGTGTGTGTGTGTGTGTGTGTGTGTCTTCCTGTTCCCTCTATGGATTCCTGGGCTTGAGACTGGGATGGCTGAGGGTGTGTGTGTCTGTGTGTCTGTGTGTTCTCTGTGCTTTTCTGGCTCAACTCTGCTGCTGAAAAACTGCTAGTGACACAGGAAAGTGAGAGCGCTGAACACAGTTATTGCTGTAGTAATTCGCAACAGAAAAGGCGATACTCCTCTTAGGAGATAATTGGCAGTTTCACGTTGCACTTATTACGGGAGGATAATACACCAGCAAAATCATAAATTACTCGTATGCTCTCTGGACTGTTGTTTTTTTCTTGACCAGAAATAAAGGAGCTGTGTTCCCCTCCTTCCACGGTTATTGATTAAGATCCACGATGGTCACAGGGTGATATGCACAAATATTAGACACATAAACTTACTACCAAAGAAGCAGGCATTAGTTTATACAGTGATCATGAGTATGGGCACCAGAAGGTAAACCCTTAGACTGGTTTTTACGTGCTGACTTTTGTGAGGTCGATTGCTGAAGCAGAGGGTTTGGGAAGGGAGATACCAGACACAATTCTTGCGGGTGGGTCGAGACCAGACAGAAGAGCGGGAAACCCGGGTCCATTTGCAGGGAAGGGAAGAGCCGTCCAGAAAACAGAACAAAGCTTGCGGGCTTCACCTCAAGGGAGTGAGAGGAACTGACGGTCGGTCTTCCCAGCTTTCTCCAAATCCCACACTTGGAATACAGAGAGAGGGCACCAGCTCCCAGAGCCGCTCTGGCCCTTGTTCCCAGGGGCGTGTCCTTGTGGGTTGATTTTTTTTTTTTTTCTCTCCTGACCACATGGTCAGAATCTCAGCTTTGGTCTCACATAAGAGAAGGTGTTCCCATGCTGAGGGCTGGTGTGCTCCCAACGGAAACACACAGTTGGCTCTCTGTAGGTGAGAAATAGTCTTCTGTGCTCCTCTTGGTCAGTGGAATGAACAGACCACACCCTCTTCGTCAGGAAAATGTTGCTGTGTCACATGGGTTTTTTCCCAGTAACTGAGGAGAGATGTTTTTCCTGACTGCATTGGGGTTGGTGCATCTGGCTGAAAAGGTTCTAAGCCCGACCCTGGGCTGGAGTTTGGGACTGATAGGTTATCAAAAAATCTGGAAACAGTTAACTCAGATTTCTTTTAATATTTTAAGTGGTCCCCCCTCCCCTCCCCCGCCGCCCCCCAAGCAAATCCAAAGAGCTTCCTATGGGCTTTAAAAAAATTTTATTAAAAATGTAAAAACAGCAGTCTGGTTTAATTTTCACCCCAAGGACTTTATGGGAAATAATAGATAGAAATTGATCTCTAGTGTGTGAAATTGATACTTAGACCAGCGTAGCAACAAGTCATCAGAAACCTCCTCCCCATGACCTCATCGACCGTTTCTTGCTTATGAAAAACGACACCTCTCCCCCATTCTCTGAGCAGGACAAGGGGATAGAGTGGTGGCCAGGACTGTGTCGGGGGCACACATCTTAGGTTTTGTCCGTCTCCGTTCAGCCCAGCAGCACTCGAACCAACCACTTCCGGTGTTCAGGGCTCATAACTCAGGACTCCTTTGTGCCCTCCAAGTACTTGATAAGCTCCATTATAACTATTGCTAAATCTGTTTCCTAGTTAATGCCTAATTTGTGCTCAGTCCCCAGTTTCATATGAGGTCACTGACGGTCCGCGGGATGGCATTTTCCTCCAGGAAAGGAGAAAGGACAAGAACCCGACATTTTCCCTCCTTCTCAAACACTGGCCCGATGTGTAAAAAACATTTGTTGATTATTCTGACATGGAAACTGGATGATTTTGACATTATAGAGGCCCAAGATGGTCAGGGTGTGCTGGCCTTTTGGAGAAGTTGGGGACACAAAGGGGTGTCAGGTTCATCTAGCTTGACTCTTGGCAAGGTTGAGAATCCCCTCCGAGACTGTGATGTGAAGGCCTTGCTTGTCACAGCTTCTGCTGTCGGATGGGGATGATCTGAAGGCCCTTCCTGGCATTCAGGTGAAATGTCTCCCTACAACCTCCACACTGTTCCATCTAGTAATGCAGTAGAAACCGTGTCTGTTGTTGTTGTTGTTATTTTGTGGGTTTTTTTTTCTTTTTGTACACAACCTCCAGAGAGCTGAGAAAGCCTTCAGGTTTCTCACTCACCTCCTTCCCAACCCAGTCATTCCCAGTCCCTTCCTCGACTCTTCCTGCCAGCGTGGTCACCTCACCCATTGTCAGGAAGATTGCCCTCTCTCCAGCGGCGGCGGCATGCTTAGGATAACTGATACCTTCTTCGAAATGAGGGTTCTTAGATTTGCAGATAAAATTCCAGATGTCACCTGCCCAGTGCAGAGTTCCTAAAAATGACTACGACTTGTCTGCAGCCTAAGACGCCTGAATACATTACACACTATCTTTCAACAAAAACCACAGATAGACAAGATTTTTTTTATACCAGAGTACAAGAGCAGGTAGTATTTATGAGTCTGTATGTTTGCACATTAATACCATCTCTCTTGGCCTGGAAGGCCTACTTTTTTTTTTTTTTTTTAAATAATTGCTGTTTTTCTACTCATTATGACAGCATACAAAAATCATCACTACAGATGAAGAGCAGAATTTCTTCTGAGGCGTCCATCTCCACACAGTAGACTGCAGACCCTCAGGGTCACACTACTTCATCATCTGCCTGGTCAGTCACCCCAGGCAGTATCCTCTCCTTCCTCTGCTTCTTATATCCTATGGGGTTCAATGGGCCATTTGTTCAAACACAGACCCTTCATGTCTTCCCACAGGCTATTTCTCTGCTTGGCAGCCTTTGGCAACATTGATCTGACTCATAAGCCACTGCTCATGGCTTGACTCAAGTTGCCTTTTGTTATCCTAATGTTGGGGCATCATTAGAGGTGGGCAAAGCAGATGGTTCCCCTGACCCTTGGGGCCAACATTCCATGTGTATTTTCACTTCACCTTGTTTCCCCATCATGTGTCTGTTCATTCATTAACTCCCCCAAAAAAGTCAGAGTAAATAAAAATTATCTTTTAGCTCAGCAGGAGACACAGCTTACTGGATGAACATGCTTCCTTGCTAAGCAAAGTTGATGTTTGATCCCTAGATCCTACCTTGGGAGGAGAGAACCAACTCCCAGGCATTGCCCCCTGACCTCTACAGGCATGTGTGGCATGCTCACACTCTCTCACACATAATGATGATGATGATGATGATGATGATGATGATAAATAACATTTAATTTAAAAAAATTATCTCTCCTGAAAGTGCTTCTCTGACTTGTTCTCACTGGGCCCTGTATTATTTGAGGGGTCCCCTTCTGTTGTTTATGCACCCCTCTGCCCTGACTGGACTTTCAGCACCCTAAACACCAGGGCCTTTCTCTTCTCTGAAGTGCCACAACCTAATACATGTCTCTGTCTTTGTGTGTGTGTGTGTGTGTGTGTGTGTGAGAGAGAGAGAGAGAGAGAGAGAGAGAGAGAGAGAGAGAAAGAGAGAGAGAGAGAGAGAGAGAGAGAGAGAGAGAGAGAGAGAGAGATCTATTCATGTCTATGGTGATAGAGAACTTCATTCAGCCAAAGGGATAGCCAAGGAAGTTATATCAAGTGCCTATTAGTGTAGTACTAAATATCATTAAAAACAGCACTGGGCTTTAATTGGCGTGGAGAGCTAAAGTGTCTAAGATCTGGGTGTTCTGACATGCTGACCTTCTGTTTCACCAGCACAGATGCAAGGTGGCTCTAACTTGAGCCGTATTATATTTTTCCTTAATGTTAATGGCTTTCTGCTTAACCGTAATTGTATGTAGGAACCCGCATCGAGGGCTAATTATAGGCACTTATTCACTCACCTTTTAAACCCCTACTATGTGCACATATACCAGATAAATAACACCTTGACAGCACCAAAATGACTGGATGTAATTAGTGCACGAGAGGATGCAGGATTCTTCAATTACACACAACTACTGTATTTATCATCAATTAAATTTCCCTATATTAGTGACTTGCCGTAATATTTGAGGCAATCACCTCAGCTCAAATTGCCATAAGCAAGCCACATAATCTTACCAAATAGAATTATTTTCAGCAGTCATCATCCTCATCAATTCTTTATTAAAGACTCATTTCTCAAACCACTTTAAATTGTGGCTCAGAGTCAGTCATTTATAACCACATTTTGGAAATAGGCACATTATATTTCCATTTCATAAATATGTTTTATTAGTAATGAGTGGTATAGCATTCGATTGCCATTCATATTCTCATCATAAGTTGGAAAATGCTTAATTAACAAAGATATTGGATTGGAAAAAATGACTCTGGGCATATTTCTTCATGACCAGATTGCTTTTCTCCTCCTCCCCCCAAGTCTTTTATAATTCTTTTATTACACTCACCTATGCTAGCAAGTGGTCTTTCCAAGAGTCCATGCAGGGAAGCTAAAACCCTATAGCAAAACATAGTGCTGTCCGCATCTTCTGGTGTCTTCACATGAGCCCAGTTCAAGGCCCTGTGTAGGAACTATCAGCAGCCAGCCTTCCTTGCTGAAGGGCACAGCTATCCATCAGTATTATCCCCGCACATCACAGGACAACTAGATTCCTGCTCCAGTTGTGGTACTTGCACTTCAGAGCTGCTGTGTCTATCACCTTTTCGGATGTCTTTATTTCTAAATGTGCACCTCTGCCCTTTCTGCGTGCTGGAACTCAGCCTTGATGCGAGGAAGAGCAGTGACCACAGAGCTTCCCTGGACCAGGTGTCCCAGCCCACACGGCCATGCCTAGATTCTATTAACCTTGCCACTTAAGGCTCCCCGTTAGCCAAAAGAATTGCTGTTTGTTTATTTTTAATTAGATCTTCTTGTTTACCTTCTTCTTGTCCTCGCTAGTACTGGGTTTCTTCCGAGGGTTTGTTTTTTGTTTGTTTGGGGTTTGATTTTTGTTTTTGTTTTTTTGGTTTTTGTTTTTGTTTTTTGTTTTTTGTTTTTTGGGTTTTTTTGGTTTGTTTTTCAACATGTGGCCTGGCTTCCTGAGCTTGTGTGCAGTTGGGGTCCTTTCCACTATTCCCCGCTATTATTTTTCCAAGGAATAAGGCTCCTTCTATAGTGGAGGAATATGTTACCGCCAGAGTTGTGTGTCTGTGTGTGTGTGTCTGTGTGTGTGTGTGTGTGTGTGTGTGTGTGTGTGTGTGTGTGTTCTCTGAAGAAACAAATTGATGGCTGCATTTGGGAGTACTTTGCTGACACAAAAGAGCGTGGGTTTGTGTTTTAGGCTAAATGATGGAGTTCTGGGCAGCTTAAGTCTGAAGTGGCTTGCTGGTTCCCTAACAGCAGGCAATTATGCTACACTCAGGGAGCCTCGGCGCGGTTGTTCTCATGCAGATAGTTGCCTGAGTGAACAGGAAGAGCATTAGAAATATGTGAGAGGCATGTGACTGTTCCTCAGATAGATTGCCCACAATTGAGTCTTAATCGCCGATACCACTGCGCTGTCTGTACTTAATGTTTTGTTCAGGTACCTTTCCCAAGGTCCCTCGATGTGATGAGAGATCCATGCTCATAAAAGCTTCCAGCATAGCCCTCTATTCAGGCAGCAGGATGAATAATCCCCAAGCTGGTAAGAATTAGGTATGAGCTCTTATGAGCACAGTACTCAAAGATTGGACCCAACTCTGAACTCATCCAGGAAAGACAAAGTAACCCTTCCTGACACCATGGAGCCTGACCACCTCAGCTTTGCCAAATGAAAGGGGACTTGGACATTGTGACAGAGGGATTGGGACTGGCTGGAAGTCACTCTCAGAAGACTAGCACAGGCACCACAGCCCAGTCTTAGGTGAGGGAAAAAATGGCCTTTCTCTTTATGTCAGAGACCTACGCAAGCTGAAGAGACCAGAACAGCTCAGCTAGAAAACATCTGCAGCAGATGCCCCCATCCCGCCTCAGCCCTCCCCATGGAAAAGCTGACAAGGGGCACAAAACCATTTCCAAACCACTATCTTAACCTTGAGTTACAAATGAGGATTGATGTTAAGCTGAGCTACGGTAATGGCCTTATCACAAAGATCATTCTAGAACAGGCGTATCTCTGCTCTTCCTGCTTCGAATCTCACTGCTCATCTATTGTTCCCCATCGCCTGGTGCGTGTTGGAGGAGCTCTGTAGCATGCACAGGTATAAAAGAACATGCAACTATTTTTTTTTCCCTTGAAGTCATTGTCTATATTTAGGTCAGTGATGGGATGAGAGATGTTGATGTTTGGTAATTCACACTGAAAGCTGCCTCTCTGGATACAGGCAGAATGGGAGGCTCTGAGGACCCTGGAGTCTGTCCTGTGCCTTGCAGCTCACTGCTGTCCCAGAGTGGGATCAGCCCTCTGCCTGCCACCTGTCTGTGCTTTCTGCACAACGGCACAGTGACGCAGAAATCTCACCCCTGGCCACCTCAGTGGGACAGAGGGAAGGTGTATCGCCAAAAGATGAGAGGGGAGGTGCGAGGAGTCGTCTCACGCTTTACCAGAAGTCTCTGTCCTGAACTCTGCACCCCCAAGCAGAAAATGTGGCCCTGGCTGGTCCTGTACTCAAATGAATGGCACCTTTTTTACCATCTAAATGTTCGGCCAGAGAAAGTCAACACACGTCTCTCCCTTTTTTTCACTGAACTGGGAGACAATCTCAGCCACCGACCCCACCCCCAACACCCTGGTTGTTCTCATTCTAAGAAAGATATTCTGATTTTTCCCGCTCTATGCTTTTTTTTTTTGTAAGGTGGGGGGAGGGGATTGCATTGAATTGTTCTTAAGCTACTGTCTTCCAGCCTCACTTCCTCCATCTAGATAGGCTTCATTAATTTGATAAGCCGACACCAATAGAGAGGGGTAGGGGGCGAGTGGGGGTTGTAGGAGGGGCTGCCTAGGGGCTGCCCCGAGGTTTCAGGAGATTAACTGCTAACGATGTTGAAAAAGCACCTTTTCAGATTGTGTGGTCCCTCCGGAAAATCAGAG